>NC_086191.1:10610769-11230576 GCF_023053635.1 Elgaria multicarinata webbii | reverse complement strand
CTGTTTGTCCTGAGCCTGTTACTGATCCCACAGTCTCTTTCCCCACAGACATTTTGTTACACCTCCCATTCCATGTACAAAACCCGCCAGGCCTAGCCATTGAACCTTTCTTCAACACTGGTAATGGGGACCGCATTCTCTGCCAGACCTGAAGGCAGACAGCCAACTTCGGCGGCACAGTGCGGGTTGTGTGGAACACAGCTCTGTCCTCCCAACACCTTGCTGCCGCCTCCCGACATTTCCCGCCTAAGGGAACTGCCTCACTCTGCCTAATAGTAGGGCCGGTCCTCTTTCCATTTTCTTCAATTCAGTTATTTTTTTTTTATTAAGTTCTCTCCCTGATCCCTTACCCATCCGTTTTCCAAACTAAAAAAAAAACCCTAAATGCTTTACCCATGCCTCATAAGTACCACCTGTCTCTCCTGCTTGACTGCCAGACATTTTTCTATCAAATATCTCCTTTTCCACTTGCCGCCTCGTTCCCTACCCACGCCTTGCCAACCGAAACCTCAAATATCAAGTTCTGAGTAAAGTAAGCATTTTTTTTGCGCAGTCTTGTCTGCCAAAAACGTACATACGCCCCATTCATTCTGAAATTAGGCAAATCTCAACTGAATTTCAATCCAGTATGTAAGTGTTCCTGCAAGGCTAAAATGTGTATGTGTCTTTGTGGAATGGAAATTGGTATGTACGGTATGAGCGAATGTGGGATTCTATTGAGATTTCTCAAGCTTAATCATGCTAATTGGATGTTTCAGGGTTAATTCATACGCATTGAAACCTTTTCCTTCCTTGCTTTGCTGGAAACAGCCTTAGTTCAGGAATGCGTTCCCCTGCTGAGTCAAGCAGGGATGATCATGAGTCAGCAGAAATTTAGACAAAAGCAGATTTAGACACACACACAAAAACCTTGACAACTCTTCAGTCCTATTATTTGTCCTATTTCCATCTGAAATGTAATTAATGTCGTCGTCCCCCGCCCCCTCATAGAGTCAGTCCCCACTGTCCTGTTCTTAAATATTTGTAAAACAATGTGTTAATTAAGCCTCCCATATATTTTTTTTTAAAAATCTCGTCCCTGGAACTTTTTTTTTTAATGAAGCAGGGGATCTTTGAGAGGAACTGGGTGAACTGGGAATAAAGTAATTTGAAATGTGGGACGTTAAAAGGTGTTTCTAAATTTAAAAGGCCTTCCTGGGCTCTTGTTAAGGGACAAGTGACATTTATTTATTTTTGGCCCTATATTTCACCGTTCTTTAATCCAAGTTAGATCAGCTGCCACGGTGCTTTGTATATAGATGTTTGCTTTCAAGTTTGGATTGACTTTGGTTTTTACAAATTCTGACACAGGCCAGGTGCCCCTGAACATGTACAGAGTACCCACCTCAATAATAATAATATATTTATTTCTTACCCGCCTCTCCCTTTGGATCGAGGCAGGGAACAACATTAGAACAGGAATCAATACATCTTAAAATTCATGATTTAACATTGATTTGGATAGGCCTGCCGGAAAAGGCTAGTCTTTAAAGCTGCCTTAAAATCACACAGAGAGTTAATTTTACGAATCTCCTCCGGCAGGCCGTTCCACAATCCAGGGGCGACAGAAGAAAAGGTCCTCTGGGAACCTGATGTCAGCCTAGTTTTAGCTGACGGAAGTAAGTTCACCCCAGAGGACCTGAGTGTGCGGGGCGGACTGTATGGGAGAAGGCGATCCCGCAGGTAACCTGGTCCCAAACCATTTAGGGCTGAAAAAAAGGCATTTTAACAAAAGGCAAAGTGCTTTTGAGGCCTCTGCAAAAAATACCTTCCCCTTCTGACAAGCAGTTTAAAAAAGGCAGTGGTGGGTTTTTTTAGGGGGGGGGGAATCCGTGTCTTTAAGCATTCCTACACAAAGCTTTGCGTCTTTCTTTTTCTTTACGTTGTCTCATTTTGGCTGGACTTCACTTAGAAAGCCGTTACCACGTCTGGGTGCTTGTTTGCCTAACTTGCTTGCAGAGCAGCTGAGAGCTTGCCAAAAGCTCACATTTATTCTTGCAAGGAGCAAGAGCCATCACACATTATTATGAGTGGAACGGAGGGTGGGTAGGAATGTGGTGAGGTGGGAGGGGAATGGGACGTTGGTTGAAAAATGACGTTGCTTCTACTGTAGGTGGGAAACTGGTGGCCCTGCTGCTTCAAATGTTAATTAGCTAATGGATTTAGGGTGGTCAGGTGTCCTGATTTATAGAGGAGTCTTCTCTGTTTCAAGGTGTCCTCTATTTTGATGGGCAGTCCAGTCCAAGCATGGCTGAAAAACAAAGAGCCATAAGGAAGAAAAGCAACATGGGCCTTGAAGTTACCCATCAAGGGTTTGCAGCACCTGGGCAGTAGACAGAAGAGATAGCAGATATCTAAAACAATTTTGAGCAATAAACCATAATCATAAGACCTGATTAAAATTCATCATATGCTGCCAAATGCCTGAGAGAAAAGAAAGCTCTTATCTGGTGTGGAAACGATAGCAATGTTGCTGCCTGGTGGGCCTCTTTGGAAAGTTTTTTTTTTTCAGAATTGGGGAGCCACCACTGAGAAGGCCCTGTCCCTTGTTTCCGCCTTCTGAGCCTCCCTTGGAAGAGGATCTCAAATGCTGAGCATAGTTGTACCAGTAGGTATCAGATATTGCGCTCCCTAGCTGTGTAAGACTTTATAGGTTAAGACCAGCACCTTGAATCAGGCTTGGAAGCATAAAGTCAGCCAGTGCAAGCAGGCCAGAATCGGTCTCCTGTGTTATGAGTCTTCTGCTTTTGGGATGATCTCATCAATAAGTGAGAATGCAGGACTTTTGCCCTCCTAGTCATTTTCCTGTCAGTTCATGCGGTCTGGAGATACTTGGAAATGGAGGTCTCATGATTGTCTCATCTCTGCTGTTTAATGTTGCTAACTTTATCTCTTTGTCACGTACACACACACACACACCTGTCTACCTTGTCCCTTTAACAGCTGTGCGAAGGGCATAAATCCGACAGATGCAGTCAGCAGTGCTTTTCATGTTGAACATCTGCCTGCCACACAGCTGCTAAGAGCACAGGAACTTGGCTTTTCAGGGGCAGCGGGAGATACGGCCACCCTACCTATTGCTGTGCACCAGACAGATAAAAAGGAAGTACTACAAAAGGGATTGCTTCCCCCATCATATGGATGTGATGGGAATTGTAGTCCCCCTCGTGCCCTGTTTACAGGCTTCCCATTGGGTAGGCCACTCCGGGAAAGGGGATGCTAGATCCATTACGCCTTGTGGTCTGACCCAGGACTGTTGTACGCGAGGTTTTGTCCGTCGCGATCTTTGGCCTCGGTTCTTCGTCTGTAAAACGGGTGTAAGAATGCTGGATCGTTTTAAAACCAAAAAGGATGGGCGAGGAGCCTTTGCAACGTCGCAAGAATTGTGGCGAAGCGACAGTCTGGGCTCCACTTCGGATGGAAGAAGACCCACTTTCTGCCACCTCACCCCGAGAGACAGACAGCCTGATGATTCTACAGTGAGTGGCGGAGAACTGAATATTTCTGTCTCCTGGGCAGGGTTGGGCTGGTACTAGGAAAACTCTGTCTGTCTGGGATGAGTCTCCTCTATCTTGTCCGCCCATCCAGGAATAATCCTTCGCTTTGGGGCTTGTGACCAGGCCTCCACCCTCTTTCCGTATGGGTTTCCCCTCCCAAGTCTCGGTTAATCCCTCTCTTTCAGGGAGAGGGGATTATTGTGGTTTTTTAAAGAAATTGGCTGAGCAGATCCATGCCCAGGAGCTGGTGAACAGTCCCTTATAAGGCTCTGTTTGTTTTCTTTCTTGACACCTGCAATGGGGCAGGGGGGGCCTGTCTAAGGCAAGCAAGCGGGTTTGCGTGGGTTCCCCCCCCCCAGCTGCGTTTTGCTCGGTTCCCGCTGGCTGGGCCCAGCTGTAAAGGAGGGAAGGAGGAAGAGGTTGTGGAGGGGGGGTGCGGGGGAGAGGATGAGGTCATCCTGTGAGTAGGATATAAAAGTTTTCTCTGCAGCCACACGAGAGGCAGCTGTGCAGTGCTCCCGAAAGAAGCAAGTGCGTGGAGAACCTGCCCCCTCAGCCACGCAGCTGCGTTGCTCGGAAAATCGCACGGCTTCAGGTCCTGTCTCCCCACCACGCGCTTTCCGGGTCCCTGGACGTTGAGCCCTGTGAGTCCAGAAGAAGATACCCTTCCACAAACCAGGTGTCTTGGCTACTGGTTGTGGCATTGCCTGGATAACAAGTGGTGGCCCGGGCACCTTCCGCTGACACCTCTGTTGGCCCGCCGCTGAACACCGACTTCCCCTTCCACCTGAGGACAGGTGAGTGAAGACCCTCCGTCTGAGGCGTTCGTCCTCCCTTTTCCCATTACGGCGCGTTCACACTGGGTTCGCTCCACTTCCTTTCAAACCCGTTTCAGGCCTCGCCTCTCCGGCCGGCTACACGTTACGTCCCTCATGCCGCATCTCCACCCCTCCCCAAAAAGGTCACTGTGTGTACGTCAAGGCCGATGGCCAAGGAATTTTGAAAATAGGCAGGGGACGTTTTTATGTTCCCTCACGTTTATAGTCTGCTTTTCCCCTGAGGAGCCCAAGGCGGTCTCCGTAACCCGCTTCCTCTCCATTGTTATCCTCACAACAACCCTGTCAGGTAGGCTAGGCGGAGAGTCAGTGGGGATTTGAATCCGGGTCTCCCCAATCCAACACTAACCATCCACACTGGCTGTGGATGGAAAGGGTTGCAGCATGCAGCCTCGTGGCGTCCGTTTGAGTTTTATTTTCTTATGCTTCTCTTATCTTATCTTTTGGGCAGCTAATTTTCCCCCGGGGAGGCAGTAGGAAGTAAGCAAAATGAGAACTCAGCGGTTGGAGGAGGAAGATGCTAGGTCTTGAACCCAGGAGCTGGGGTCCCTTCCCACAAGGTGGGACAGCCTCCCCTCCCCATGCGCACCCCGCAACAGAACAGCAAGCCAGGCGGGGGGACCAGGCAGGCCAACTTTAGTCCGTTGACGTGAACATGAAGTAATCTTGCGTCCCTACAGTTTAGTTAAGAGCCTGGCTATTTTTTTGCACCATGAGTATATATTATGTAGTCAGGCCCTTCGGTGGCCTTGGGCTACCTTCCAGCTCTTTATCCCATTCCTACCCACATCCGTAGTATGAAAAGGATAGAAAAGGACCGCCCTATAGGGCTGTTGTAAGAATTAACTAAGAGATCCACTATAACGCCTTGAAATGCACGGTGCAAATGACAGAGCAAAAGAGGAGCCCTGCTGGATCAGACCAACGGTCCGTCTCGCCCTACAGCCTGTTTCCTGCAGCGGCCAGCCAGGTGCCCCTAGGATGCTCACTAGCAGGGCGTGAAAGTGGAGGCAGCAGCCACATCCCAAAAAACCTGTCTTGTCTCTGACTCTGGAGCCTACTACATAGTTCTAACTTAAAAGTCACAAAGCCACCAGTGAGCAAGCTTTTGGGTTCAACAGGACTCTTCTTGGTTTGTTGGTTTTATCATTAATCTTTTATTGTTACATTTAAACAAAGAAAGAGGGAAAGGAAAACATTGTAGCTGCATAGTTAATCAAGAAGAGAGACAGGGGCGGGGAGTGTCCCCACTCTCTGCATTTAGGAAGGGGGTGGACACATGTTTTTAATTTGGGTTTTTAATGTTTTACTATGTTTATGATTCTTATCTGCATTCTTGTAATTCTTGGCTGTTTTACAGCCAGGCGGTGGCATATGCAACAAATAAACAGAGAAATAAATGTGCCCAAGTCTGCAGTTTGAATGGGATGACAAATTTAAAGGAGTTGTTACGCAAGAGTAGGGTTTACGTCTGTGATTCTTGCCCTCTTCTTTGGTTTCTGAGTGTCTGAGCTAAGGCACTTTCTTTCCAAGTCCACAGCACAGGGGCCAGCAGAATTAGCTTTTGTTTTTGGATGTCTACAGGTTGGGCCATAACGTTGCTAAAAGGAGGGGAGAGATAAGCAGGGGGCCCTCCCATTACATTCCTCCCCCATAATTTGACCAGAGACACCTGTCTGTCCTCTGTTGGAAGCAGAACACTAGGCTTTATGGATCTTTTGCTCTGATGCAGCAGGACTCCTTTTTAATATCTTCGTGCCCCCAAACTGGTGCCTACCAAATGATTTGGACTACAAGTCCCAGCATTCTGGGCCAGTAGTAGCTGGGGCCAAAGGCAAAAGCGGCAGAGCCAAAAAAAAATGCCAGCATATTTCTGCTTAAAGCTCTCACTGTCAGTATCTAAGCCTTAGGATGGGGAAGCATTCAGAATGGTGAAAACTCTGCAATAAAGCCAGGAGATCAAATGATTGGTGGTTGGGATAAAGGGGGCGGGGCAGGGCAGAGACGGCCCCCGAGGAGGGCCAGAGACGGCCCGCAGGCCTGACGTTCTGCAACCCTGCTCTCAGGTGTCATATATACCAGTGTTATGGTATAATTATTATATAATTCTCAAAGGCTATTTCCCCCCCTAACTGTGTTCTCCCTGTTCCTCTCTTTGACAGGAGCCATGCAAATCCCAGCACTGTTCTTGATGGCAGCCTGGATCTTGAGGCTCTGTCCCCCGGGGTTGTCGACCAGCATGGGGCACCCTTTGCCTGTCCCCCTCAGAGAGAACCACCTCTTCCCTCGACCCTCTGGGAGTAACACCCCGGCAGTGCACAAAGAGAGGTTGTCCCCGCCCACGACGGCCCACCCTTTCCAGGACTACCCGGATGACTATGATTACGACAACACCGTGAAGCCCCAGACACCCCGCCCCGCCCGGCCCCCACTTCGCCCTTGCGCCTACAACCACTGCCAACACCTTCAAGTGCCCTGCGTGGAGCTCAGTTATGCCACTGGGTGCTCGTGTCCCGGGGTCACGGGCCCGAACGTGGCCCCCGAGCCGCCCCGCCTGGAGAATGTCCTCGTGAGCGAAACTGGAGCCAGCTTGCACTGGTGTGCACCTTCTTCCACGGTGCAAGAATATCGATTGCAGTACCGTCCGGTCGACGGGGCCTTCGCCTCCGGCCCGGCTCTTAACAACACTTTCCGTTTGACGGCGGTTTCAGGGTTGTCACCGAATCGGGAATACCTGTTCTGTATTGTGGCCTCCAACCAGGCCGGGGCCAGCCGCACGGACGACGGCGAAAAGGAACACGGGCCGTGTCGCATCGTCCGAACCCCGGCCCGCCAGATGCCGTACGCCTATGTTGCGGCAGGACTGGCGTCCGCTCTTGTTCTGGTGGTCGTCTCCGCCTTGTCGTGGCATTTCTTCTGCCGCAGAAAGAAGCGTGTCCCCCGCGGATCCCTGGATAACATCCTGGAGGGCGAACCGGGCCTAGGCGGGGCTGCCAACAGCTCTTTCCGGAGCGAGGAGCAGCTGTAAGAGAGTTGCCCCGGCAGGTCTCTCCATGGGCCTCAAGCGCTCGCGGTCTCATCGGGCTCTCGAGAGAAGACCCAGCCAGTGGGGCTGGAGGAGGACGGCTGGGCCTCGTGGCTGTTGCCTTCCGCCACAGCGATGCCGTCGCGTCGGGCTCAGCAGCTGCGAGTGACAGGAGCCCTGTCGCTTTTGTGGGACTTCCCCTGGAGATGGAGGCTCAGGGCCGGAAGGGAGGGGCCGGCCGTTCTGTGCCATCGATTGCCGAGAATTTGGGAACAGTGCCGGCTCTGGTTTTGGGGGTCCCTTGGGTAAGGCTCCATCAATGGGTCCCTCCCTCAGTGAACCTGCCTTCTCACCACCATTGTCTGCATCTGCTTTTGCTCCCACCTCCTCTCCATCATTGCTACCTACTTGCTGGACCGGCGGAGAGCCAGGGAGCAAGGAGGCCGTGGCATTTCCTGCTCCTCCACCGTTGTCTTAGCTGGAGCGAGAGGCAAGTTGCAAGGGTGAAGAGGAGGTACTACTCCAGAGGGCTCTGGTCAGTGGGCCCCTGCTGTGCTCTGGGCCCTCAGCAGCTGCCCAACCATGCCGGCCCTCAACACCCACCCTGTTTAGGTATATCTATTTGCGGTGTTGAGGGTGAGAGTACACAGGGAGGATTGCCCCAGGTGCCGTTTCCCAGCCCTCACTTGGGAAGAGGGACGCTATAAACCTTTGCCGTCTGCTGCCTCGCTTTCCTCCACGAGCGCCCGGTCCAATCTGTGTGGATGGCTGAAGAAAACCTGAATGTCTTTCGTCCTCCGCCGAATCGTTATTTCCATTTTTCTATTTTTAAAAATGAATCTATTCTGGACGAAGGTGCAACTGTTTCTTCCTTTATATAAAAAGAAGAAGAACAAGAAGAAAGGCTGCGTGCTCTTGGTCGGAATGTAGAGAGTCGTTTCAGGCGTGATGATGTGCGGATTGTGTTTATGTATTTATTATTTTGTGTATGACTTTGAGAAATGATAATAAAACAGAGGTACTAAAGAGGCAGGACGGGAGAAGAAACCCAGGGAGAACTGCCAGCGTGTTGGTCTGTTGCAGCAAAGAAACCCAGCGAAGAGTCTTGTGCACTTTAAAGACAAAAACATTTATTATAACAGACTGTATAGCTCAGTGGATAGAGCGCATGCGTTGCATGTAAAATATCCTAGGTTCAGTCTCCGGCATCTCCCAGAAGAACTAGGAAAGTCTCCTTTCTGAAACCCAGGAGAGCTTTTCGCCAGTTCTGTAGTGAGTGGTGTTGGAGACCTTCCTCCGATGGTCGTCACATTTCACCCTCCCAACCTCCATTAGTTCATTTTCCATCTATGAGAGTTGGACTAAGCAAGAATTTTCAAGCGTGCATCTGATGATAAAGAACCAGGGACATTTCTGGGCAAAACACGGTCTTCCACCGAGAGGTGTGGGTGTCCCATAACTGCATATTGATGTTAATTTATTGTCACTGGAAGAATTGGAGGAGAATAAAACACTAAACTGTCAATACATGGTGTTTCTTCCTTCCTTTCTTTCTTCCGTTCTTTCTTTTCTTCTTTTCCTTCCCGCCGAATCTCAGATGAGTTATGGGAATGTGACAGACTCTTTTCTGACCCCCGTGTGTCAGCACTCCAGGGCTGTACCGAAATTTCCATTAGAAGCTGTCCTTGGCAGGGTCTTGGCAGGGTGAACATACCGTTGAGCAGTATCCGGGAAAACTCAAATGTTTTCCAGATGTGTGCGTTGGAGGAAAGGATGGGAACATCTGGAATGGGAGTGCCCTGCTCTCGGCTTAGCTGGGACGACATGTGCCCATAGGGCTTGGGAAATGAGGAGGAGGGGGTGTGGGGTGGGGTGGGATTTTTGTTCCTTGCCTGACGATCTCAAAAGCAGATGTGAAGCCAAGATCCCCAGCTTGAAGTGCCATTCTCTGTTCCTCTTGCATTCTGGATTGCGAGAGTTGCATAAAACCATTTCGGCACTCTTAGAATGTTCGTTCCGCAGCCATTTTCTCAGTAATACTGACAACCCTGTAAGGTAGGCCAGAGTTAAACCCACGTTACACATTGGGGGATGCTGAGTGAATTTTAAAGTGTGATGAGAATTATTGCTCAGAGCTTTTCTCTTTAGCAGGCATGTGTTCCTGTCGTCCATAAGTTACTCTATTCCTGCTTAAAGTTATTATTTCATCGAGTACTTAAAACTAGTCAGTGCAGTACAAAAATTAGAAGTAATGCTGAATCTATTTATTTCATTTCTATGCCATCCAATATTTATTTATTTAAAACCTTTTTTTTTCTTTAGCTGAACCTCTCTGGCCCCTTCACATGCACACAAAAAAATCCTAAAACAGAATAACATAATGACACGTAATATATAAACATTAAAAAGTTGAAAACAGAATAAAACTAGATTTAAAAAAACAAAAAACAAAAGCTAACAAAAGTGCAAGGATCTTAACATGCACACCCCCCCCCCCTATACACCTGCACTCTGGGATGATGGAGAAGAGATCCTGGCCCTCCTCTGTGTGACAACTGTTTAAGTATTTGAAGAGTGCTATCATGTCTCCCTTCAATCTTCTCTTCTCCAGGCTAAACATGCCCAGTTCTTTCAGTCTCTCTTCATAGGGCTTTGTTTCCAGATCCCTGATCATCCTGGTTGCCCTCCTCTGAACACGCTCCAGCTTGTCTGCGTCCTTGAATTGTGGAGCCGAGAACTGGACGCAATACTCTAGATGAGGCTTTACCAGGGCTGAATAGAGAGGGATCAGTATCTCACGTGATTTGGAAGCTATACTTCTATTAATGCAGCCCAAACTAGCATTTGCCTTTCTAGAAGCCATATCGCACTGTTGGCTCCTGTTCAGCTTGTGATCTACAACAATTCCAAGATCCTTCTCGTTTGTAGTATTGCTGAGCCAAGTATCCCCCATCTTGTAATCATGCATTTGGCACACCATGGCTAGCCTCGCCTTCCATTATTTGTCCAATCCCCTTTTAAAGCCATCCAGATTGGTGACCCTAACTACATCCTGGGGTAGCGGATTCCATAGCTTAGATATGTGTTGTGTGAAGTAGGAATTATTATCACTTGCTGCAGGGCATGGCTTCTCCCATAATAAGAATGGAGGGAGAGTGCAATTGCTAACGGAAGCAGCCAAGAAACCAGAGTTTAATCCAGGGGTGTTGAACGTCAGCCTGTGGGGCAAATCTGTCCCCCTGGTGTTCCTCAGATAGCCACATCCCTTCCCCGGCTCCACCTGGGTGGTTTCCCGGCTTTTGCGTGGATTTCCCCATTCTAAAAAGTTTAATTGCGCCTTCTAAGGCTCAGTTATTGCCTGTAAAAGATTTATGCTGAAATATGCTGGCCTTTTGACCCGCCCCTTTTACTATTGGCCCCGCCCACACTGTGATGCGGCCCCCGAGAACTTGAATTCGGCCCTCGGGCTGAACGAGCTTTGATGTCTCTGGTTTCATTTGCTCTCTGTGAAGTTTTCCTCCACGCTTCCCCCCTGCCACCCCTTTAAGAAAAAGTATTCCGGATTTGTTAAGGAAGATTTGAGAGGAAGGAAGGAAGCGTAGGCGGTGATTTGGTTTCGTCAAACAGTTGTGCATAATGCACTCCATGCACTGTGTATAACACACTCCAAGCACGAGTGAGCACATGGCAGAGGAAGTGTTGATGTGTGTGTGATTAATTCCTACTTCTGGTTGGGTAATAACACCAGCAGGAAACGGCTGGTATGGAAAGAAGTGTAAAGATATTGGTCATGTTTACGTGCCCCGCCACACTCAAACCGAGCGACAGCTGGCACGGCATTGCATGGCAGGAGCGTGTGCGGTCGGTCCCCCACATCCGTTAAACGCGTGTCATCGCTGTCCTCAACTGTGAAACTCCCAGATTTCTTTCTCTCATGCGTCCACCACCACCATCACCTGGTTGCTTGCTCTGAGAATCTTTGCACCAGTGGTATAGTGGGGAATTTTGAAGTGCGGACGTTCATTGTGACTGTCCCATAGCCACGGCCCCCAAGTAAATATGCCTCCTTCCCCATAGCCGGGGAGGCACAGATTGCTTTGGGCAGAGGACTGAACAAATCGCGTGCAGAAGACTTTTAAGGTTGCCTTCCCCTGTTGTACATGGTGATGTGCGGTATGCGTACGTGTTTTGAATGCTCCATTGGGTGGGGAGGCAGTGGTATAGTGAAGGCAGAGATCACAGGGCCAAAGCCACCAGGAGACTTTTTGATTAGCAGGGCTGATGATGTCATCTTCCACTACCATCCTCTTTGCTCTGAGCTTCGCCCCAATCCTCACAAGTAGCCGTGGGGAAACGAATTTTCCCAACATCACTGAATCGCCCCTTGTTGTCACCTGAGCTGTAGGCGAAGTTCGTTTTGCTTCGTTTTTGATCAGGATTTGACCAGCTTCGCACCTTCTGGACCGAAAATAGACTCTAACGCAACCTTCATACCTTTCCGAGTCTGCGGTGCGATTTGCGGACCAAAAAAGCAGGCGTAGTGGGGCACAAATACGCTTTAATTAAGGGGGGGGGAGAGAATGTGTACATGGCAAAACTGCACACAACGGATGCATACATTTTGAGAAGTGTGCGTGGCTTTTTCACGTGGATAGGGGGAAAAACAAAGCTTGCAGTCCGATACAGACTCAGTTCAGAATGAACTTTGAGATGGGATTTGGCAGAGTTCGGGTTTTGTTGATTCGCACATCCCTAGAAGTTGTAACGCAGAGGATCCGCTCCTGGTGGAGAGGAAAGGGCTAGCACTGGTTTGGATCAATGCACCTGCCTGTATTTTGGGGCTACGGCAATAGTCGTGATGGGTGTCTGCACTTAAACATGTATCATGATATCATTGGGCAGAGGCAGGGAGAGTGAAAGCTCCCTGCCTGTAGAAAAATAGCCTGACAGCATTAAGCTAAGCCCTTTTTTACGGCCAGCCTGCGGCTAGAAGCCATGCAACAGGAAAAAAGACTGTGACACTCAGTTCTGGTGATGGTGCTACAGACTGATCATTGATCAGGCCGTCCTCTCAGGATATATGAGTAATTTTTTAAAAACCCTCTTAGGACACATTTAATTCTTGCCCTGCCTCACGTTACATGCCCACGGGTTCTTGATGCGACCAGCCTCAGCGCAGTCTCTGTGGTTTCTCCTCCACTCTGATCCAACAATTCTGTCATCAGATTCATTCCTTCACGTAAGCGCAGCAGTTTAATTTTATTTGGGAGCGGGTTTGACTCATGCCTGAACCTTCTCCCCTTCTTTAATGTTTATTGGAAAGCAAATGCCTGTGTGTGTGTCATTGGAATCTTTACGGTGAGCTCTGAGTAAACAGCACGTCCTGCCCAACCTTAAAAAACACACACACCAAAAAAAGGAGATGGAATGACACAGGTAGAGCTACATGTACAAGTTCCATCTAACTCTTTTTTCCCCATGTATGGTCCTGATTTTTATGTAATGTAGTGGCTGCAAATCAGGAAGTCACCGGTTCGAATCTCACCACAGATGTGAAATCAGTGTGCAAGACTTAGGCGGCTGCCTTTCAGGCTCAGTTGTCCCCCCCCCCCCCCCAATCTCACCACACATCTGCAAAATGGAGGATAATGGTACTGCTCTACCTTACAAGGTTGTTGTAAGGATCACAAGATAATATACGTGCAGTGCTTCGGAAAGTCTAAAACAGGGACTGCTCGGTAGTGGCAGCGCGGTTGTGGGTCTCTCATAGACTTCCTCCTGTTTCCTTTTCTTTTACTCTAATATCTGTTGGACTCCAGGCAAAAAGCATTTTAAGTTTTCCACACCTTTTAAAACTGTTCTAGGGCTGAAGGGAAAAAGGGTGGAGTCAAAAAATACCTGCAAGTTTTAGCTTAAAGCTGATTACTGCTGATAACGAAGGCTCAGAAGAGGAGTTTCTCAACCTCTTAGAATGGAACCAGCAAATGATGGATGATTGGGCAAAGGAGGGTGGATCCAGAGAAGGCAAAATAGCTGTTTGGATTTGGAGAGACCCTGGGAAGGCTGGTTCTACACCCAGTTCTAGAATCATAGAGTTGGGAGGAACCTTGAAGGTCAGCTAGTCAATCCTGTTACTTAATGCAGACTCTGCATCGTAGGGTGTCGCTACAGGATCCCTGACAGATGGCTGTTCAGCATCCTCATACACAACTCCAGTGGAGGAAAGCCCCCCCCCCCCATCTCCCAAGGATAGTCAATTTCAAGGCCTTGCTCTGTTCTCCCTTTTTAGTTTTTTTAAAAAAAATATTTTTAACCAGACTTGGACAGGACACCTCTTCAAATAGAAGACACCTTCAAATGAGGTGCCAGTTTTCCAAAATAGAGGACTGCCCTCTATGTACGACCCCCTGGCCACCCTAAGGGGTGGATTTTGCGAAGGGCTTGCGAAGCTGTTTCTTAGGAAGAAATTTTGAGGTAGAAGCCCACCGCGTTTTGAAGTGGTGAACACCACCCGAGGCAGTGTTCTGGCTGAACATTTGTGACATCCCTCCTAACGCCTCATCTGTTTATGCTTTTGGGATTTTTCTTCTCTTTGCTCGATGCCAGGGACAGAAGTGAATCATATGTCTCTTTTAAAACTTGGCTTAAGTTTTTCCAGCAACCTTCTCCCCTCCAAGGGCCGGAGGGCGGCACCGGGCAGGAAGTGTTTATGGACTTTGAGGGGGGAGAGATTGGGGGTAGGGGTGGGGAATTTAGACATAAACAGTCTAGGCCTCAAAAACACATGGGTACGCAGCACCAGTTTCTTTTGCACGCTCCCTGACACGAGCACCTGAGTACCCACAAACCCATCCAGCCTGGATTTGCTTCCTAAACACGAATAGTAGCATGCAACACACACACATGCACAGTGTATATGAGAGCGAGAGAACAGCCGTGACACAGAATAACTCCGGGTTTTCTTTTTACTTAAAAGCAATGGATTTGAATTGCATTAGGAAGCTTATACGTTGTCCTCTATTTGAAAGGCTTCTGTTTCCAGAGACGCTCTAAGCGAATGGTTGCGTCTGCTCCGAATCTGATCGCGAGAGCCATAAGAAGCCAGGAAGGCAGAGATTTTGAAGCTGGCTGTCAACGGTTAGCACCTGAACAGCAGAGGGAGCCGGCCCACTGGTCACAGCCTGTCCCGTTATGGTGAGATATTTTGCATATAACCTACCTCACAGGGTTGTTGCAAAGGAAGATGACAACGTAAGCCGTTCCTTGCAAAGACGCAAGCAAGAAGGAACATTTTCTTAACTACCCCGCAACGCAGAGGCAGCCGTTTTAAGTGATATCTGGGCCTTGTAAAGAATCTCCACCAAGGGGATTTAAAAATATTTTGATCAAGCCATCTTCTAGTTCTGGTTTCTGTGTGGCCCAGGCAAAATCTTGATTTCATTCAGGGATGTCAAATCGCATTGAGAGGAAACTAGGCCTTTCCAAGCCCAGTTTTAAATTCCTCGCAAGCAGCTGTCTCCATGGTTTCATCAAGAAAAACTCAGAAAGCCGGGTGGGAAATGTATGAATGGAGCCTGGGAAAAACCTGTCAATGCCAAGAAACCAAATTAGGAGCCTCAGAGTGAATTTGCTTAAGAAAGCGGTTTTATTTATTTTTTAAGCAAAAACGTACAGGCACAGATTTTTCTTTGCAAGGAAAGATGTTTCCAATATGGTGACTTCTGATCACGCCACATCGCATGGCACACGCCAGCCAGTAGACTGTCCTTATTTTGCCCTGACTGGGCCCCTTTTATAATTATTTAGTTAATTCGTCATTAAACCTTATCAGGATTCTAAAAGTAATTTACCAATGAGTGAAGAGATGAGGATCACCTATCAGGTGGTATTTTATCTTTTTGATGTCTAGGGGTACTTCCAGATGAAACTTTTATTCTACTGTTGTTTTTCTGGTGACCAAAATCTTGACTCCAACTGGTCCTGAGTCCAGATGAGCCAAAATTGGTCAGGTTCTACCCTGCCAAGAACAGCCAGTCTCTGCTCCCTGATGCACTGAAACCTCATCAAACCTTGACAAAGCAAAATCCACTTCACTTGACCCATTGATGGTGGCATCCCCAAGGCTGGCCCTATCATGAGGTGGAGTGAGGCAGCTGCCTCAGGCGGCAAATACAGGGAGTGGGCAAAGAGTGGGCAAAGGCGTTGGAGGACAGATCTATATATTTCACCCGCCATCCCCAAAGCTAGCCTGCTGCTAAGCAGGAGGACGCTATGCTCTCACCAGTGTCAACCTAAGATCCAAATGCCACCTTCTGCGTATGGAATGGAGGGCACCATCTTGTTCCTTTGCCTCAGACAGCAAAATGCCTTGTGGTCCGGCCCTGCCCACCCTACCTAGTTCTCTCCACACCCACAATTTTATCCTCACCTCACAACAACCATGTGAGGTAGATTAGGTTGAGAAAGAAGGTGACTGGACTCAGGTCATCCAGTAATATAGCTGAGGAGGGCAGTTGACCATTTCCCATAACAACTGCACATTTACCGTGCAAACATGTGCTAATCTGGAAAAGTCTGAGAAGTCTAGTTTGGAGTTCACATTCCACAAATTCCGTCAATGGGTCGTGCCGCCCCGTCTCTCAGTAGCGCCTTGTTCACTTTGGCCGCTTTTTACCTGTTTGTGAAGAGAACTCCTTGTTTAATACCTATTTTCCTTGGTCCAAATAAAACTAAAAATAAATCCGGAGTCTTGGCTGATCACAGCCCCACACGCGCATACCATGGTATGTGTTTTCCCTCCCAGCCTTCCCAGTTTCTCTTTGAAGAGGGATTAATGGAAGCAGAACCGCCTCACCCCAGATGGACGGATGTTGACTTGCCCTTTTTCTTAAAAATGTCCAGCGCTGTCGATTCAGCACACAATTTCTGTTTGGGTGTCTTGTTTTGCAACTCAACGCTCGCTCGCTCGCTCGACTGGCAGAGAGCTAGTGAGCAAATAGGCCATGGCGTCTCCTGTGCCTGTTGCCAGAGTTGGCACGTAGGTCCTAGATGTCTGTTAGTTCCATGAAGCCGAATAGATTCCGGACAGATTTTTTTTTTAAAAAAGGACTTTTTTATACAGCGTGGAGTGCCGCTCTGGAATTCGCTCCCGCAAGAGGTTGTGATGGCCACCAACTTGGATGGCTTGCAAAGGGGATGAGGCAAACTCATGGAGGAGAAGGCTACCAATGGTTACTAGTCACAATGGCTACACACCTCTGAAGACCCAATTAATGGGGAGCATGGGAGGGAGGGAGGGGTGCCACGGCACGCATGCCCACCGGCAGCTGGTTGGCCACTATGTGAACAGAATATTGGACTAGACGGACGCTTGGTCTGATCCAGCATCAAGGCTCTTCTTATGTTCTCATGTGTTCTTTGTGTGCGGACAGAGAGAACGTTCTGGGGTTGCTTAGCAGCATGAATTCCGAGGCCTGGCCTGGAGGGGGTCCTCATGCCACCATCTTCTGAAACTCTCTTGGGGACCAAATCCTATTTTACCCCCTCAGGAGGGGCCTCACCCCAATTGAGCGGGCAACAGCTCTCGCCTCTTTCTCCACTTCTCAGGTCCAGGCAGGTGGGGGAGTGGATCGCTCCAGTCCTAGAAGCTGGCCATGTCTTCAACATCATTGCTCCGAGTGAAGATCCTCTTTTGGTGAGGCGGGGGTCGTGTCCCCTGAGAGCACAAAGCCTCTCTCTTATCCACTCGCAAGGGAAACCTTCCCCAACCAGGTGTCTTCTAGATATTTAGAACTACAACTCCCATCAGCCCCAGCCAGGATGATGGGACTTGTAGTCCACTGACATCTGGAAGGCGACCAAGTGGGGACAGCTGCCCCTATGAAGACAGGAAGGGTCACCTCCGTACCTTAATTCTATCCTAATTTTGTTAATTGGCTTTCCTTGCCTCAGGCCCAGAGATAAGATTGGGACTGGTGCCCCATTAAAATGTCTTTTGGGGAGGCTTCAAATCGGGATCAAAGTCAGGGGAGCGGAGGGTGTCAGGCTTGTTTGTTAGAAGTATTTTTAATCCACATTTCCATTGTATACGTTGTCAGAAACGAATTAAACCATTAAAACGTCAATGCCCCCCACCCCCATAAGCTGAAATGCTGCAACCCCATAAAAGTAGTACATTGAAAGGTTTAAATTGTTCTCAAAGAAGGGAGGCACCAGGTGAACCTCCCTGGGGTGAGCATTCCAGCAACTGGGGAGCCACCACTGAGAAGTCCCTGCCTCTGGTAGCCACTGCCTACCACTGCAGCAGTGAGGCTTACTGCCTCGAGCGATTTACTTTGTTTTGGACTGGTTGGATCGACCAGTACAGAGCTGATGATTCAGTCTCACAGCAAAGGCTGGGCCTCCACACGCAGTGATGGAGGGGGTTAAGATAATTGAGGGCACAGTTCCCTAAACCCTTTTAAACAGTTGACCCTCACGTGTGTGAAGTCCTAATGAACGGAAGTGGCTCAGAGTATAGGCAGAGTGCGTTTCTCTTAACCTCTGCGGGTCAAGTTCGAGGTGAAAGGGGCAGTTAAAAAATTGTTGGATACTACCTTACACAGCAACTTTTCATTTTGCTGTTTTTGTTTTGTAGAGGCTCGTGAGGTTACAAAAGCCGGGTAAGTAACCCTGCAGGACTCCCCAATTCCTTGCTTTGTATTCGGTCCCCCAATTCCATCCTGACCCCCCCCCCACATACTAAATTTCCCTTAATCTTCACACCACTTGTGCTTCCTTATTCCACTTTTTCAAAAAACAACTCCCCCCCCCATATTTTATTTTCGCCAGCCCAATCTTGAAGATTGGGGGTACCTGTGTCTCTGCTCCCCCAATAAGGTGCAGGAGCAGAACCTTGTGCGCTCTCCCCCAGACATACATTTGGGAGGAGAAAAACTGACTCCGTTCTGCTGTGATCCATCTTTTCAGTACTTTCAGCTTAAACAGCTCCTGGAGAAATACTTCCCGAACAAGCTGGAAATTGTAAGTAACTTGGAGAGGTGTGGGGAGATCTCAGGGTGGTGGGTGATGGAAGAAAGAAAGGAAGGGGTGATTTGCCCTACGTTCCTGACAGCATGGCAACCCCTCCACTGCTAAGGCCTGGTCCACAGCTGCCAGAATGACGTGGTAGAGCCTTGAGGTGGTAAAGTAGACTGTACCACTTTAGACAAGTGCTGGTGTCGTTGTCTTTAATGTTTTCCCCCTTTAAAAACAAACAAACCTAACGCCCTGAAAGGAATATAAACTAGCACACCAGGGGGAAAGGGTTCTAGGCCAGGCTGCTCCCTGTTCTGCTAGTTTTCTACTTGCAGGTTCGTCTTCTTCTCGCCTTTCCTCTTTCTTTCTTTTTTTCTTTTTTTACAGAATGGTGCACTCAGAAGTTCGTTCATTCTGGGCTAGTGAGCAAAGGTCGTTTTGCCTCGTGACAACCTTCTCCCTACTCTGTGCCCCCGAGACGCAGAGACTTCAACTCCCACGCTCCCTGGTGATAATGGGAGCTGTAGTCCACCGCATCTGGAGGGCGCCAGACTGGGGAAGGGTGAGCTATGGAGTTTCCGCTGCTACGGCAGCCATCTTTTCCCTATTCCTTTGCCCCCAATTTGAAGTTAAAAAATAAAAATAAAACACCTCTTCCATTTCTTCTACAGCCAGTGTCAATCCCTGCCCCTACTTTTGCTGCAATCCTATGCATGCTTACCTGGGAGTAAATCCCATGAAACCCAGGGGGAAGTGCTTCCGAGTATAAGGCTGTGCTGCATATCACAGATGTACAGTGTAATGTGCGCCTGGGTCTCTAGTGCGCATGCATCTTAATGCAAGCGCATGAACGCTACATACCACACACACATAATACACTCCAAGTATGTCATTTATTAAAAGTTTCACCTCCCTCTTGGCTTTTAAATCAGTGGAGGATGGGTTATGGACATGCTGCCTGCGCCACGCTGACTGTGGACAATGGGAGTTGTATTCCAGCACATCTCGGGGAGGATAGTACAAACAGCATGCAGTTCAGTAAACTACAGCGGAGAAGGCATGGGCAGGAAACCATGGTGTCAGTGTTTTGATTTTGTAAAGCTGCCTTGAGGCCCAGCATTGAGCAAAAGGCGGGATACAAATAATAATAATAATAATAATAATAATAATAATAATAATAATAGGTATTGTTACATTTAAACCTGTCCCTTTTGTCCCAGAAGCACTGCGCGGGTAATTGGTTCCCCCATGCCCGCATTTGATGCTCACAACAACCCTGTGAGGTAGGCTAGGCTAAGAGATAGCGTCTGGCTCTTTCTCTCTCTCTGTCCCACTTGATTCTTCTTCCCTGGACTCTGGCAGATTGGGGAGATTGCTGAGCGTGGTGCCTTTGAGATCATTCTTCCAGAGACTGGCGAAGTGCTGCACTCTAAGACGGTAAGTACTGGGGGCGGGGGGCAGGCTTTGATTTGGCAAGTCTCCCCCCCCTTTCCCCCTTCACAAATACTTCCAAAGATTGTCTGGAGGGTGGGACGTGTGTGCGGAGGCGTGCCTTTGATACTGGCTAGTGAGTGGCAAAGAGAGGCCATCTATGAACCCATAGGGAAAATGGGGTGTTCCCATGCCTGACGGACAGCTATTCTGTGGGCTAGGCAAGAGAGAATCAATAATATACATACATAAATAAATATTAAATTAAATTAAAATGATAGCGATCAGAACGGATGACTTTTTCAAAGAGCTGAAGGAAGGATAGCTACCTGGGGAATGTTTTTGCCTTTGTTGACCATGACTGTGAGTTTTTGGAGAACTTTTCAAAATCAATCAACCGGATCCCATCCTGACCCCAAGTCAGGATGGGATAAAATATTGTCTAGTATTCTATGACAATAAAAGGTTGGGGGTGGTATCTGACCCCAAGTTGCTCAGATACCACCCCCAACCTTTTATTGTCATAGAATACTAGAGTTGGAAGGGGCCTCTAAGGCCATCGAGTCCACCCCCCTGCTCAATGCAGGAGTCCCCCTTAAAGCATCCCTGACTGGTGGTTGTCCAGCTGCCTCTGGAAGGCCTCTGATGTGGGAGAGCCCACCACCGCCCTAGGTCATGGGTTCCATTGTTGTACTGCTCTAATAGTCAGGAAGTTTTTCCTGATGTCCTTGTCACAGCACCCCTGTGAGGTAGGTTAGGCAGAGTGAGAATGGTTCGCTTCAAGTCACCCAGGAGATTTTGTGGCAGAGTGGGGATTTGAAGCAAGGTTTCCCCAATCTTCGCCTGCCGCTCTAACCGCTGCACCACACTGCCTCGGGAGCTGTTCTGCAGAAGCATGCGGGTGGACTGTTTTGGGGCAGTAAGGGATTTCTTCTCCTCTCTCCAAGGCCGGCAATGGCTATGTGGACACCAATGAGAAAGTCAAAAGCATCTGCCATGGCATAAAGGTGGCTTTCAGGAACAGGTCCAGAAACAATTGCGAGCACGCACCGGGCTCATTAGCAAAGGTGGAAGTACAGCCAGCACCAGAGGTAGAGATGGAGGTGAAGCCAGCAGCAGGACCCACACCAGAACCAGAATCGGAGCCAGAGTTGGAAGAGAAACCCACATCAGCATCGGACCTCATGCCGGAAGAAGATCTGATGCTGGAAATTACGCCGGATGAAGCACCCGGTTGAAGTGCTTAAGGCAGTGTCTTAAGCATCAACAAGTCCAGGTACCAAATAGGGTGAGGGGCGTGGCCATCTGGGGGACCCCCAGGAGGCCGGATTTGCACCACAGGGCTGAGTTTCTGCAAATCTCGTATAAGCCATTTCCCTCTGAATAAGCTCTGAGCCGGCCCTACCATTTGGCAGAGTGAGGCAGTCGCCTCAGGCGGCAGATGCTGGGAGGCAGAAGCAAGGGGTTGGAGGAGAGAGGTGGGGGCTACGTGGCCTCCACTGTGCCCCCTAAGCTAGCCTGCTGGCTTCAGGTGCAGCGGAGGACGTTGCTGCATTGGCAATGTTGAAGGAAGATTCCAACAGCCAAGCCAATGAGCTTTGTATATAAAATGGGAGGGGTCTCCATCTTGTTCGTCACTTCAAGCAGCAAAATGACTGGCCAGCCCGTTGGGGAGGGCGGTGGGATATTCACTCTGCAGGCCAGATGGGGAAGCTTTGTGGGCCTACTGCAGCCCATAGACTAAAGGTTCCCCATCCCTGTTCTAGGGGCAGCAAAATGGCTGGGTGCACATAACATGGTAACCTCTGTTCAAGGTTGAGTGTAGGTTGTCGTTGAACCATGAGGTCATTGTACTGTCTGAACCCAGGCGTGCTAACAAACCATGAAAACCCCACTGTTAATAACCCAACAACAAACCATGGGTTCTCTTCATGGGTTGCTTGCGGTTAACAACCCATGGTTTGTTGGCACAGGTGGGATTGGACCACACAGCAACCCACGCTTCAATGACAACCCACACTCGGCCATGAATGTGGGTTAGCGTGTCGTGTGAACCCAGCTAATGTGTCAGAATTCTGGAAGGTTTACACTCCACAAACTATACAACGTTAAAATTGCGGGTAGCTTGGTGGGGCAGGGCACTAATTCTGTCCTTTCTTCCAGCATTGTAGGGCAGCTTATGATGGAATTGTCCGAAAGGGTGTAGAAGCCTTGGACGATCCTTGATTCCGCCCCTGCCCTCCGCAGCTAGCCCCCCTCCCTTCTTCATCCACTGCAACTAGCAAGCAATAAAACACCGAAACGTCCCTTGGATTTTATTTCCTAGGCTGTTTATTTTTGTACACTTTATTGGAAGGGGTGAACCCAAGTGGGAGGGCAAGTCACCCCTGAAACATCTACGTTTTTTGTCTTCTCCTCTTCCATCTGCCTTGTGTTTGTGACCTACATGATAGCAGGGATGGTAGGATTGGAACTCAGAACACCCAGGCCCCTGGAACAGACCAGCAGGTCACTGTGATGCCGTTTCCACAGCACTGGGTGAGTCCTGCAGTGTTACATCTACTTAATGTCCAGGATGTGGGTATGTATGCATATTTCCCCCCCAAAAGGGTAGCTATATTAAGTTCCTTGCAGCAAAACCAACAAGGAATCTGGTGGCACTTTAAAGGCCCAGAAATTTATTCTGGCTTAAGCTTTTGCGAAAAAAGAAAAGAGGGGTTTTGAGGGGAACAGGAGAGAAAGCTGGAAGAGAGTTGTGAGGTAAAGGCTAGAAGCGTTTTGGGGACACAGGCCTCTCTCTGAAACTGTGAGGTGAGGTATTGGATCTTACTGGAAGGACGGAGTGGGGTTGTATTCTGAAATCTTTGCTCATTTCTTTCCTGTAGGCCAGGTGTTGGCAACTGGTGGCCCTCCGGATGTTGCCGGGGATTATAGGTGTTGTAGTCCAAGATCTGGATGTCCACAGGTTCCCCGCTTCTATTGGAGTCCTTCTACCTGCCCCCTTTGCAGCTCATGTTGTTCTGTTGTAATTAGCTAGGCGCTAGGATTCCTACAGCAGAAACCACGGAAAGAAGGCACAAGGGGAGCACGACTAGGCTGTTCTAGAAGCTTCTGAGATATCCTCCACGTCACCCATCTTCCCTCCAGGGCTCAGCCTGCTTGGCTCACACCGTGGTCTCGTACTCCATGATCACGGCAGGGCTGGTTGCTGGCCCCCTCTTGTGTGACGCTTCGCCCCACCGTTTGTGGCACTCCCCACCTGGGCAAGTGCCGAGGCCTGGCTGCACCGTGGCGTCGTGGACGCCGTGCTCGCAGAACACCCGCCGGACCCTGTTTATCACGGCCTCGTAAGCCGCCACGTCGAGGCAGGCCACGTGGGCCATGGCCACCAAGCTGCCGTGGCCGTCCAGCTGCCACACGTGGAGCTCCAGCAATGCTGCCACCCCTTCTGTGGCCCGCAGGTGCCGCTCCAGCAGCCGGAGGTCCAGTTCCTCCGGCACGGCCTGCAGGAGCACCAGGGCTGAGCCACGCACGGTGGGCCACACCACGCGCAGCAGAGCCACGGCCACAGTCACAGCCAGCCCGGGGTCCAGGTAGAGCAGCCAACAAGGGGCTCGTTCGCGCTGCGACGGCTCAGGAGCACCCCAGGGCCAACATGGGGACTTGGAGCAGTGATGGAAGCAGGTGGCGTGACCCAGACGCAGCAGGTGGAAAGCAAGAGAATACAGCAGGACGGCCACAGGGCCCAAGCAAGCCATCCCCCAGCCACGGCAAAGCGCCTGCCACTGCCCGGGTTTCTCCGCAGTCAGCAAGGTGCCCTCTTCCCTGTCTTCCTCCTCCATCCAACGCCGTCCGTTTGTGGAGGATCCGTTCCCCAGCAGGTCTGCGGAGGAGGAATAAGAACAAGAGTGTGGAATGGAGGACCGAGGCATGACAAGAGAGGAGCGAAGGGCTGGCTTGCTGGGTCAGAACCAACGCTCATCTGAGCCCAGCACACTGTTCCTCAACGCAGGTGCCGAGTGCCTTTGAGAACCTCACAAACAGGGCGTGAAGTGCGGCCAGGATACTGCCCCCTGTTGCCCATCCCCGATGTTTGGTATTTAGAAGTTGCCTGGCTTTGACGACAGAGGCTCCATTTTGTTATCCTAGATTCGAAGCTCAAATTGCTGGTTATAGCTCCCCCCTTGCAGCGGCGAGATCTATACGTTGTTATGTTGGGTGAAGGAGAACTTTATTTTCCCTCTCTTGGTGATCCTGAGTTCTAGCATCCCACTCCAACCACCTGAACTGCTGAAGAGGCAAGCCACTTTTCAGAAGAAGGGAAAAAAGCAGGCTTGCCTCTTCATCATACACTGGAATCACCTACGGATCTTTGCCCCCTCCCCCACTGTTTTCTTCTATATTTTTCCTTCGGTCTTTAGAGATCAGTTTTCAGAACCTCTGGATTACATAGTCCATCGATTTTGACTCCTCCCACTGCATTCCTCTCCTATGCACACTCATGTATATCCACACACACACATATACAGACTCACCTTCCATCTCCTGGGCGCAACCCCCTGCTTGGATAACCTTCGTCCTGCTACAGCAGTGTCTGGTGCCTGGAACTTGGGGACGCCCCTCCTGCAACCCTGCTCTGGCCAGGTGGATGGGGATCCCCACGGCCCCGATGCCCATCAGCGCCAGCATGTGCTCCGTGGCCCGAGGATCAGCTGCCCGGCGAAGCGCCTCGGGCACCAGAGCGAGGCACAAGGCGCTCAAGAAGACGGTGCCAACCAGCGTGCCGACAGTCCGGGCCCGGGCCCAGCCAAAGGTGTTCCTCGCTCTGGAGGGTCTTTCAGCAGCCAGCCAGGCATCCGCCAAGGCCACTGCTAGTGCCAGGGCGCCTGCTAGGGTGTGGAAGGCAGACGAGAGCAGAAGCAGGGACCCCGTCATTCGGCTGGCTGCCACCTCCACCAGGAAGAAGCCGACGGAGAGGCCGAGCTGAGCGGCAGGCCAGCCTGCAGAGCCACCCACCCGCAGGGAGGAGCTCCCACCTGTCCAGGGCTTCTTCCTCTGCTGGGCCCCCATCCTCGCCACCTGCTTCTCCCCCACCTGGGATGCCGCTTCAGCCTCGTCTCTCTTTCAATGGGCGCCAGTGCCTTTGCTGTGCCGTCTGACCATCCTGGTCCTTCCGCCCCTGGGACCTGATCCCTAATCAGTCGCCCTCTGGTCCTTGCCTGATTTTGGCCCTGCGCCTTGACTTTTCCGCCCTCCCACCATCCCCTGTCTGCTCACTTCCAGCCTTCTACATTGCCCGCTTTCTCCCACCGCAAGCCCTCCCTGGCAGCCTCATCTCTGTCCTCAGCTCTGCTGCCTATTCCCGGGGATTTTCTGCACTCGTATAAAGTTTTGCACTCGGAGTAGCCGGTGCACACAGCCCCTGGGATTCCAGGGGTCCTTTAAAGAGGCATTTCTCTCTTTCTCTCTGTTGGCCTCATTCCCAGGCATCTACCAGCTGCAGAAAGAAGGTCATAATTATTCATATGATTCTCCCCATCGCACAATAGGAGAGATCAGAGTGAAGTGGGAGAGAGATTCTTCTGCTAGGGTACAATGCAAGGCCATGTGAGGTCACATTTGGCAGTTGGGGTGTGGGGAACATTCCAATTTTATTTGCCAGGCATTTCCACCAGCCTAACTCCTTCCACCGCCTTCCTCCAAGCTACCAGGCAGCCAAAAGCTTAGCAAATGCCTCTGCCAACTTAACAGGGAGAGACGAATAGGCCAGTGTGACGTGAACTTCTTCACGGCAGAAACGCTTCTTCTTTCTAGGAGTTGAGGCTGAGTTTTTATTCATGTATTTGTTCACTTAATAGCAGTTTTAAGCCACCCAATTACTGGAGATTTCTGGACGGTGTTACGAATTAAAAACAGGAAATGTAAGATGATCAGATGAAGAGGAGAAAACAGATCGTTCTTTTGGATAGATATTGTTCGAAATTATTTTAGATATACTTTTATGTTTTTTGTGTAAATTGTTTTGCGCGTTGTATGTATTTTGAATGGTGCAAATTGGGGGAACCGCCTGGAGAGTTTCGGGTATGGGGTGGTGTGGAAATAGAATGAATGAGATAACATCAGGGTAAAAGCAAGATCAAACCAGCTGCAGAGAGAAAACAGTGCAAAGATCTAAACCGTGGCTTTAGCAACCTAGCTGTTGTTGGACTGCAACTCCCATCATCCCTCATCGGGATTACTGGTTAGGACTGATGGGAGTTGCAGTCCCACATTTGGAGGGCTAAAAGTTGCCCAACCTTTCTTTTAACCAAAAGAATCAAACACTTGTGGCTTTTTAAAATCAGTGGGGGACAGGCTACTGGAGAATGAATGAATGCAGCATCCAACACAGGACCAGAGTTAGGGGGTGGCCTTATCAGGCACCTGTCAAGGCCCTAGAGGGGCCCAATATCAACCTCTCCCCACAAAAACTCCTTCTTGCACCCTCAAAACCTAGAATCCCTCTAAATGGTGAAGATCCTTCAACTATGTAATGGAGGGGGGCACTTTGCCATGAGAACTGGGGGAGTTACAGGCACCTCACTTTTTCCATCTCTGAAATGTCAGGTCTGTGTTTTCTCCCCGAGTGTGCGATCACAAGTTATCACACTGCCTAATTTCTGAAATGAGAGGTGTTTGGGATTCATGGTCCCCTCATATTGACCCCACGCCAAGAAAAATGCCACCCGGACTAATTGATTTGTGAAGTTCCATTATATATTTCTATTCCGAAACCGTGACCCCCTGATGAAGACTTGGTGAAAATTCTCTGTGCATGCTCAGGGCCATGCTCTTACTCCGTATGTTGTTCGGAGTCTGCAACAGGGCCAAATTCAGGCACCGTCCAGGTGTGTTGCACTGCAATTCCCACCATCCCTGATCACTGTCCCTGGTTGGGGATGATGGGGGTTGTAAGATCTCTGTTCGAAGTCAGCCACCGCATCCATTAGGCACATCAGGGGCCACTTGTTCCTCAAGTGTCCTTAATGAATGAAAGAAGGGGGAAGAGGCAGCATGGAGGAAATAAACGGACTAATGGAAAGGTGAAAAACGAAAAGGTAAAATAGAAAAATAATAATGAAAGAATAAAATAAAAGGTAGAATGAAAAATAAACGGGGGAAAGAGAAAGATGAACAGCTGGAACAAGAAATGTAGCAGAATGGAAGAAGAAAAGGCGGCGGGGGAAATACTGGAACGAATTAATTAATAGGCACAGAAATGACAGCCAGGAAAAAAGCAGCTTTGGAGACGCCTGGCGGCACGCGGCCCCTTTAAGGCGAAGTTTCTTCCCAGGGCGTCCGGCGCTACTTCTGTCCCTCGACGGCCGCCTTCGTTACTTCCGGTAACTCGGCCACGTGACCCAAACAGCAGCCGCGCGACGGACCCGCCGCTTCCGGTGCCGCCGTCGCTGCTGCTGCAGCCACCTGGAAAAGAGCTTCTGACACGGAGCCTCAGGTGAGGGGGGGGACGCTCCTCCCCCGCCCCCTCGAAAGCGGCAATGGGGAGGGGGGGAGAGAGAACTCGCACAGCCCCCCCCCCCACACGTGACTCAGCCCTTCCTCCCCCAGCTTGCTATCGCTATGGGAGTGGGGGCGAAGAGGGTCCCTTTAAGGGATGTGGGAGGAGCCTAGGGGGGCGGAGCTCGTCCTTGGCCCCTCCCCTTTCCCAGGTCACTTATTCTAATGAGCTTTGAGTAGGGGGAGGGGGGGAGACACAAGCTGGGCCTTCCCCACCCTCCTCCCCTCCAGGTGATTTGGATATCGACTCCCATCAGCCCCATCCAGCGTAGCCTGTGATTAAGGATGATGGGAGTTGTAGTCCAAGACAGCTGGAGGGTGCCCTAGAGCTGCCTTCCCTAACCCGGCGGTGCTCTCCAAACAATTTGGGCTTTAACTCCCATCAGCCGCAGCCAGCACGGTCAGTCGGCAAAGGATGATGGGAGTTGTAGTCTGACGCGTCTGCAGAGCTCTGAGTTGGAGAAGGCTGCTGCTCTAGAGGGGTTGGCCTCGTCCCCAAGGAAGAGGTGGCGGTAAGCGGGAAGGGTTTTATTGTCCGTCATTTCCCTTCCAGGGTCCGCTGACAGCAGTTGTGGCAGCAGAGGCCATCATGGAGAGCACGGCTCTCGAGAGCCTGATTGAGATGGGCTTCCCCCAGAACAGAGCGTACGTGTTCGTTCCTGGGCAAAAGGCGGGGGGCGAAACACATGGGGGAGAAACACATGGGGGAAACCAGCCGTTCAGGTCCCGTGTCCCTTGCTCAGGAGTCCTCGAAGCGGAGCACGTCGTCCAGAGCTTTGTGGGAACTCAGCGGAGTGCACGGCTGCCTTTGTGGTGCGGGAGCTCTTCCCCGTTCCCAGTGCAGACGTTGACCCGTGAAAGAGGCGTACAAAGCTATGCCTGGCGTGGAGAAGGTGGATAGGGAGACGTTTCTCTTTCTCGCATAATGCTAGATACCATCCCATGAAGCTGATGGGTGGGAGATTCAGGGCAGGTCAAAGGAAGGACTTCCTCACACAGCGCAGAGTCAAACTGTGGAATTCAGAACCACAAGATGCGGTGATGGCCACCAATTTGGATGGCTTTAAAAGGGGGTTAGGCAAAGTCTTGGTCTTGATGGCCCTATCCACCTCCAGTCTCAGTGGCAGTAAGCCTATGTACGCCAGTTGCTGGGGAACATGGGCAGGAGGGTGCTGTTGCACTCCTGTCCTGTTTGTGGATTTCCTGGGAGCAGCTGGTCAGCCACTGCGTGAACAGAATCCTGACTAGACGGACTCTTGGTCTGATCCAGCAGGGCTGCGCTTACGTTCTCATGTTCTTAACCTGCAACACGATGTGTGAGAAGCAGAGCTAGCAGGGAAACCGTGCATCATGGACTTCTTTGTTGCGCGTTAGATAGAGGGGGTGGGAATTGGGGTGGGCTTATGCATGGGGGCACTCAGAAGAGCAGGAAAAAAGTGTGGAGCGTTGAGATGTAACTCACTGCATCTTATTTCTTGTTTCCTTCCTCTCAGAGAGAAGGCTCTAGCGCTGACTGGGAACCAGGGCATTGAATCGGCAATGGACTGGTGGGTGTTGCCTCTGTGCCTGTCTCACTACTGCACAGTCCTTCCCAGCTATCCCCCCCCCCACACACACACTCTTCTCCTGAACTGTGGCCCTCTCTTCATTTCCAGGCTCATGGAGCACGAGAATGACCTGGACTTGGATGAGCCCTATGTTCCCCCCCCAGGCCACGTTCTGAGCTCAGAGGAGCCCCCCGAGGGGAGGACGCCGGAGGCGGTGCAGACTGGATCAGGTCAGAGCAAAACTGGAGAAGCTGACATGGGAGGCCTGGTATGGCGGAACTCCCACGCCTCTGCTTTAGCACTCCCCTCCGGATCAGCTTGACCATCACTCATCTGGGCAGAGGAACCACTCTCTAAGTGTGCCTCTGTCTTGCCTGGATTAAGTTCCGTTTGTTTGCCCTCACCCAGCGGAGACGCTGATCCAGCACTCTCACGGGGACTGTTCATGCAAAACTCTAACCCACACTCAGTAGTTGTGTGTGGGTTGTTTTGAACCGTGGCTGAACTGATTTAAACTGTTTAAACTGTTTTATTGTAAAGCACCATGATGCTGGAAATGCTGGGGTGGCACTCTAGAAATGTTTAAATAAATAATTCTCAGCCATGGTGAATTTCTCTTTTTTCTTTTACCATCCCTGGGGGTGTTTGAGAAGGTGTGGATCCAGACCCTCAAATCCCAGCGACTGAGGCATTGGCGTGCTTGTTCCCTGGTTCCCCTGCTCCCCACGGATAAGAGAATCACAGTATTCCCTCCCCACAGATCTGACGTTAGAGGAGCTGACTGACGAAGACAACCGACGCCCCCTGAGCGAAGAAGAGAAACGGGAACAAACAAAGAGGTAATCGTTTTGACGGTTTTGCCCCGAACTAAGCCACGTTCTGCGCCAAGAAGACCTGGATTCTGCAGCCAGCCTAAGATAAGCCAGTTCTGCAAATGTGCATGATTTCGTAACTCTGCAAGGAGGTGAGTTTCTGCTTCTGTTGGCCGTGATGAGGAGCACAAGGCGGAAGCCCTTCCCATCTCACTGTCTCTTGGCTACAGCCATGCACACCTTTGCAACCCATGAGGGCTAGAAGCTTCCTTTTAAAAGTGAAAGCTGAGGTTCGTGGGTCTCTAAATTCCACATAGCCTCAGCTTGCATTGTCTTACGGCCCACTTTTTAAATTAATGAGTGGTGCTGCGTAGAACGACTCCTTTGGGAAGCTGGGCCTCCTTCCCTTAAGAACCCACATTGGGTTCTAGACGCTCCGCTGGAGAGCCAAGCAAAGTCCGAACAGGCAAACATTACCACAAGCCTAAAAGACAAACTCAGATCCATGAAATGCTTTATTTAAGGAAATTATAACAATTTAGAAAAGGCAGTTCTATGGGCGTTAGGAGGTTCTCCTGTGATGATCTTCTCAGCAGCGAAAGGGAAATATAAGCCTGACCAAAATGGGCTTGGCTGGTGGAGGGAAGGCTGGCTGAGTGGGTGCCTCCGCACACCTCCGTTGGAGGCACAAAGGCCGCGTGAAGGAAGGTGCTGAGGAGTGGGGCTGCCATCTTCCCGCTGCCTGCATCCCTGCAGAGGAATCAAGGAGGTGCTCTGGGCTAGATTAGGGTGCCCGGCGAGCCAGCTTGGCTTTCTGAACCCCTGCCATAAAAGGATTTTGGATTTTTTCCCTCCCCGGACTTTTGATGTTTCGCTCACGTTGCCGTGCAGAGATCCTCGGTGTTTCGTTTTGTTTTGAAACAGCTCTGCCTCCACGCAGCGTGCCACGAGGTCCGTCTAACCAACGGGGTGGCGCTCAGGGCTGGGGTTTCCGGGAGAAGGGCAGTGGCTGTCTAGGGGGCAGGGGCGCCCCTGAGCACCTCCGCCGCTTGTCCCTTCAGGATGATGGAGCTGATCTCTCAGAAGCAGCGGGAGCGCGAGGAGCGCGAGAAGCGGGAGAGCATTGAGCGGGAGAAGCAGCGCCGGAAGCAGGGCCAGGAGCTCTCCCTCATCCGCCAGAAGCTGCAAGAGGACGAGATGAAGAAGCTGGCGGAAGAGAGGCGCCGGGAGAAGCTGGAGGAGAAGTTGGCCAAGTGAGAGGGCCGGGAAGGGGGAACCCAGGTGGGGGTGGGTGGATGGGGGCAGGCTGCTGCAGGGGAGGACGGCAGGGTGGGTGCGAGTGAGTGTTTTCGGCCTTCACAAATCAAAACCAAAGTCCTGAGGACATAGGAAGCCTCCCCCTGGCAGGAGATCCTTGGTCCGTCTAACCCAGTACTGTCCCCACACTGACTGGCAGCAGCAGCAGCTTTCCAGGGTTTCAGGCAGGAGTCCGTCCGTCCCCAGCCCTACCTGGAAATGCCGGGGGATTTAACCTGTGACCAAAGCAAATGGGCTCCCGCTGAGCTATACCCCTTCCCCTAAAAAGTAAGCAAGGTCCCAGTCCTCATGGTTCTGAATAAAAGCAAATTTAAATAGGGACTGCCTTATACGGAGTCAGACCCTTGGTCCATCTTGCCCAGTGTTGATGACACTGGCTGGCAGCGGCGGCGGCTCTCCAGAGCTTCAGGCGGGAGTTTTCCCAGCCCCATCTGAAGATGCCGGAGATCAAACCTGGGACTTTCTGCATGCGAGGCAGGGGCCCTGTCACAAAGTTACAGCCTGCCTTCTGTAGGAACAGGGGGAGCTTCCTTGTACTGGGTTAGATCCGTGGTCCGTCTAGCCCAGCCTTGGGCACCCCGGTTTAATGGAAAGACAGGATGAAAATAGTTTTAAGCAATAGCGTGAAGGAACGGCTCTGTTACATGCAGTGGGGGCAGGGAGGGTGGGGGCAGAGTGGTTGCCTGAGCTTGAGTGGACAAGATTTGAGGTGCGTGGACTTAAAACGTGGACTCCTGCTCCTTACGCCACCCAAGCTGTGTAGCGTTAGTGGTTTTTAAGGCTCCTCTTGTGAGAAATGTTGGGATCTTGAGAACATTTCATGATAGTGAAAATGAAGGCAGGGGGATATATAGAAACCCCCCCCCAAGGCCATCTTCAGAGAGCGCCCCCACCCCCGGGGCTGGATTGGACCCTCGGCTCCCAAACTCTCATGTGACGCCCCCCACTTAAAATTGTTTTCCTTTCCAGGGAGCGAGTGCGAGAGAAGATTGAACGAGACAAGGCTGAGAGAGCCAAGAAGGTGAGTGAGCAACAGAGGCTGGGAAAAGGGGTGGGGGTGGCGGGTGGGGGTGGGGGCTTTGGAACAAAGAGGATCTCTCTCTCTCTCTCTCTCTCTCTCTCTCTCTCTCTCCTCTATTTGAAAACTCAACCCTGTCCTGTTAGAAGAGGAGATTAGAGCGTTTGAAGCTGTGCGGGTCACGCAGAGAAGACAGAATACATGAATATTTATTTATTCGTTTGGCCTGTTGTGGCAACTTCTCTTGCTGCATTTCCTGTTTCCCCTTGTTACACTGTCTCTCCCTCTCTCTGTTATGGTGCTACTCTGCACACATTTGCAATACACAACTTACAGAGAGCAGAACACAGAAATGCGTTTACTCGCAGGTGGGGCTCCAGACCCCATTTCAGACAGCAGGCTGGGGCAACTACAGGCAGGTAGATTTACTGCCGGAGAGGTGTTCCAGCCTCACCAGTTCAACCGGCAAGCAGCCCATGTTCTTCTTCAGCGTTGGGAGGGAAGATAGCAGGAAAGTTTAGGGCAATTTGCACTTTACAGAAAAGACACGGGAACTGCTTGTGCATGGCTATTTCCATTCCGGGAGCAACAAAGCTAGAGATTTGCACTGTATTCAAGAACTGCACCTAAGCAGGCCTCTGGGGAGCTGTGAAGTACAGTGGGGCATTCCTGGCTTGTTTAAACTAACCAGAGTTCCTTTCCCGCGTTTGGACGTAGCAGGAAACCCTAATTAGTTTCTAAATAGAAGCGGATGCTTCCAGCCTCCCTGTGGCTGCAGCGTTAGGTGGAGGGCCGGCTGCTTCCACGTTATGTCCACGCGGAGCGAGAGGACCTTACGCCCTTTGGCAGTGGTCAAGAGCGAGGGGACAAATCCATCAGCATTGGGTAGCTTAGCACAGGGGCTGTTTCCGTCCTAATCGCCTCGGCGTGGGTTCTCTCTGTTTCCCTCTAGTTCGGGGGCGGCTCCTGCAGCTCTTCTCAAGCATCTAGCCCCCCTGAGCCGATGGCTCCCGCACCGGTTCCCTCCTCGCCCAGCCAGGAGCCCCCGGTCAAGCGAGAGTACGACCAGTGCAGGATACAGGTAACGGACCGAAGTCACGGCGTCCCGGGCATAGCTGTTTCTCAAGCGGACCGTTAGCCACTCTGTTTGTCGTCAGAAGTCCTTATAGGTCCTGACCCCTGTTCTAAAGCCTTGAGAAAATGCTTAGACCTTAGCAGTTTGAATGATTTAAAAAGCAAACCTTTGGTATTCCAGTTGCACAGCTAACATGTGCTGCACTCGGGCAAATTAGGAACGGCTATACTCTGAATGCTCCTTTAGGGCTGAATCCTGGATGAGCCAATGTTTGGGTACTCATGAGCCTCCAAAATTGGACACTTAGGAGTATTCTGCCACTCTGCATTTAAATAGACGGGCGTTTTCAGGAACAGGGAGGGCAGGAGGCCGGGTCGTCTGCAGAATTCCTCACCCAGCCAATGCCCCAGTCTCCTCCCCTCTCTGTCCCCCGGGAACGCCCCCTTTCCCCATCTCCGCACATCAACTCCCCGCCAGCCCTGGCCAGCGTGGCCCCTGGGGAGGGATTGTGGGAGTTTTTGACCAAAACGTATTGAGGGCAGCAAGCTGGAGGAGGCTGGTTTGTCGAGAGAATAGCAGAGGTGGGTGAATGAGTTTAACCAGAGAACGTAACTTTTTCTAGCTTTAGGCCTTTTTTTTTATAATGTCTGAACAAGCGTAGGATTGCGTCTTAAAAGTTTATCAATAAATAAAATAAACCAAGCTGGCTTGTTTCAATAAACCACCAAGTTGAACCACAGTTTTTGGGTTTGTAAGCAATGCTAAACGTCAGTTCATCGAACGTGGCAGCTGAGGCCCCAATCCCGCTCTTTGCGGCCACGCTGTGAGAGGGGTAAGGCTGCCTTGTTCACAGAAAGGACCAGCCGTCACTTTGCCATCGGGGCCACTGTTCTGTTCTGCCCCTTCCTCGGCAGGTGAGGCTGCTGGACGGCACGTCGCTCACTCAGACCTTCCGCGCCAAAGAGCAGCTGGCCGCCGTCCGCCTCTACGTGCAGCTGAACCGCCAGGACGGCGGGGAGGTGGAGCCTTTCAACCTTCTCACTAGCTTCCCGCGGCGCGTCTTCACCGAGGAAGACATGGAGAGGCCCCTGCAGGAGTTGGGTGAGTCCGAGGCGGCTGGGGCTGGACCGGGACCCGTGGTTTGCTGCAATTGTCGCACAGGGGAGGGAAGTCTTGCCGCGTGCTGCTTCTCCCGGGTCTAAGCTGCCCCATTTCCCACTGCTTAAGGGGTGGGCAACCCAGCATCCTCCAGATGTTTTGGATTCCAACACCCATCGCGCCTGGCCATTAGCCGTGTGGGCTGAAGAGACTTGCAGGCCAAGACGCCTGGAGGGCCCTTGTTTGCCTGCCCCTCTCCACCCAGGGCTCTCCGCAGCTCTTCGGCATTTCCAGTGAGGAGGCTTTCTCGGAACCTACGTCTTGATCCTCTGAACGGGAGAGGCCGGGGACTGAAGCTGCGGGCCACGCTGAGGTTCTGCCTCCAAGCTCCCGGCCACCTTGCATTTTGAAACCATTGGATTCCCTTCCGCCCCCCCTAGGTCCAGGGCTCCTGTCCCCCAGCCCCCCCCCCGCAAACTGCAGCCTCCCTCGGAGGACACGGTATCCCCAAACTATTTCTGTTCGCAGAGGAAATGTACAAGGGAGAAAAGCCAGAGGTGGGCGAATGCTCAAGGGCTTGAGAAGTTACGTTCTCTGGTTAAACGCATTCATCCACCTCTGCGATTCTCTCAACAAATTAGCCTTCCCCAGCCTGGTGCCCTCCAGACATGGAGAGGCCCCTGCAGGAGTTGGGTGAGTCCGAGGCGACTGGGGCTGGACCGGGACCCGCGGTTTGCTGCAATTGTCGCACAGGGGAGGGACCGATCTAAAACTCCCATAATTCTTCACCAGTGGCCAGCAGGGGAGTCAACGTCCAAAACCTCTGGAGGGCAGCAGGTCAGGGAGGGCCACGTTGGGGCTGAAAACTGTCGCTCCGAGGGACTCGTTTAGTGCTTCACCCAGAAGGGGCCTGAAACCCTGGAGAACTGGTCATGGTTGGCAGTGGACTCTGGACAAGGCAGCCTGCTGTCCCCACCAGGAGGGTATCCGGGACGGGCCTTGCCCCGTTGTCCCATTCCACCGTCCCCAAACGCCTCTTCTGCCTGCCCACCTTGGGCGTGGCTTCTTCCTTGCCTCCCACTTTTGCCTCTTTCTGCTCTGTCTTTTCTACAGGTCTGGTGCCTTCAGCCGTGTTGATCGTGGCTAAGAAGGGGAACAACAGCTGAATGGCCCTCTGGCTGCCCTCCCACTTCGGCCTCAGCCCTCCCTCGCTGCTGCTGCTGCTGCTGCTGGCGGTGACCCTCATCTTTCCTTGTTCTCCGCCATGGGGTGCCGCCCCACAGCCTCTCCGGCACCCCTCAGCTCTGACTGCAGAGACTCCAAAGCAGCGACATTCTCAGGCTGGGCTTCAGGAGAAATTATGGGGTGGAGGTAGAAGCGTTGCCCTTCCCCACGGCCCCTTGGTGGGGAGGCGCACGACTGCAACCTGACTCTCCCCACCACCACCACCTCCTCCTCCTCCTCCTCCTCCCCCGGCACCACACCATGAATAAAAACCTATTCCCTCTCTCCTGCTGCCAGTTGTGACTTTTTTTATATACCAGAAGAGAAGCGGAAAGCGGCCCACTCCTGTCAGAGTGCAGTTATCCCGAAGAGGCAGGCAAGTGCCTCCCTGACCGTTTCTCCTGTGACATTCCTTCGCTATGTCATGCAGTCGTCGGAAATCCTCGCTTTTCCTTGCAGCTGCAAGACCTGCTAGTTGAGCTTCCTTTTTTGTTTGTTTTAAGAGCCATTTCAATTTCAGAAGGTGCCACAGTGATAATATTTGGCCACCAGAGGGCACCCAAGTATAGGCCCCTATGTTTTAAACAGCTATGGCGGTCAGCAGGCTGCAGTGATAATATTTGGCCACCAGAGGGCACCCAAGTACAGCCCCTATGTTTTAAACAGACCTATGGCGGTCAGCAGGCTGCAGTGTTAATATTTGGCCACCAGAGGGCACCCAAGTATAGGCCCCTATGTTTTAAACAGAGCTATGGCGGTCAGCAGGCTGCAGTGATAATATTTGGCCACCAGAGGGCACCCAAGTACAGGCCCCTATGTTTAAAACAGAGCTATGGCGGTCAGCAGGCTGCAGTGATAATATTTGGCCACCAGAGGGCACCCAAGCACAGGCCCCTATGTTTTAAACAGAGCTATGGCGGTCAGCAGGCTGCAGTGATAATATTTGGCCACCAGAGGGCACCCAAGTACAGGCCCCTATGTTTTAAACAGAGCTATGGCGGTCAGCAGGCTGCAGTGATAATATTTGGCCACCAGAGGGCACCCAAGCACAGGCCCCTATGTTTTAAACAGAGCTATGGCGGTCAGCAGGCTGCAGTGATAATATTTGGCCACCAGAGGGCACCCAAGTACAGGCCCCTATGTTTTAAACAGACCTATGGCGGTCAGCAGGCTGCAGTGATAATATTTGGCCACCAGAGGGCACCCAAGTACAGCCCCTATGTTTTAAACAGACCTATGGCGGTCAGCAGGCTGCAGTGTTAATATTTGGCCACCAGAGGGCACCCAAGTACAGGCCCCTATGTTTAAAACAGAGCTATGGCGGTCAGCAGGCTGCAGTGATAATATTTGGCCACCAGAGGGCACCCAAGTACAGGCCCCTATGTTTTAAACAGACCTATGGCGGTCAGCAGGCTGCAGTGTTAATATTTGGCCACCAGAGGGCACCCAAGTACAGGCCCCTATGTTTTAAACAGAGCTATGGCGGTCAGCAGGCTGCAGTGATAATATTTGGCCACCAGAGGGCACCCAAGTACAGGCCCCTATGTTTTAAACAGAGCTATGGCGGTCAGCAGGCTGCAGTGATAATATTTGGCCACCAGAGGGCACCCAAGTACAGGCCCCTATGTTTTAAACAGACCTATGGCGGTCAGCAGGCTGCAGTGATAATATTTGGCCACCAGAGGGCACCCAAGTACAGGCCCTATGTTTTAAACAGACCTATGGCGGTCAGCAGGCTGCAGTGATAATATTTGGCCACCAGAGGGCACCCAAGTACAGGCCCCTATGTTTTAAACAGAGCTATGGCGGTCAGCAGGCTGCAGTGATAATATTTGGCCACCAGAGGGCACCCAAGTATAGGCCCCTATGTTTTAAACAGACCTATGGCGGTCAGCAGGCTGCAGTGATAATATTTGGCCACCAGAGGGCACCCAAGTACAGGCCCCTATGTTTTAAACAGACCTATGGCGGTCAGCAGGCTGCAGTGATAATATTTGGCCACCAGAGGGCACCCAAGTACAGGCCCCTATGTTTTAAACAGAGCTATGGCGGTCAGCAGGCTGCAGTGATAATATTTGGCCACCAGAGGGCACCCAAGTACAGGCCCCTATGTTTTAAACAGAGCTATGGCGGTCAGCAGGCTGCAGTGATAATATTTGGCCACCAGAGGGCACCCAAGTACAGGCCCCTATGTTTTAAACAGACCTATGGCGGACAGCAGGCTGCAGTGATAATATTTGGCCACCAGAGGGCACCCAAGTACAGGCCCCTATGTTTTAAACAGACCTATGGCGGTCAGCAGGCTGCAGTGATAATATTTGGCCACCAGAGGGCACCCAAGTACAGGCCCCTATGTTTTAAACAGAGCTATGGCGGTCAGCAGGCTGCAGTGATAATATTTGGCCACCAGAGGGCACCCAAGTACAGGCTCCTATGTTTAAAACAGACCTATGGCGGACAGCAGGCTGCAGTGATAATATTTGGCCACCAGAGGGCACCCAAGTACAGGCCCCTATGTTTTAAACAGAGCTATGGCGGTCAGCAGGCTGCAGTGATAATATTTGGCCACCAGAGGGCACCCAAGTACAGGCCCCTATGTTTTAAACAGAGCTATGGCGGTCAGCAGGCTGCAGTGATAATATTTGGCCGCCAGAGGGCACCCAAGTACAGGCCCCTATGTTTTAAACAGAGCTATGGCGGTCAGCAGGCTGCAGTGATAATATTTGGCCACCAGAGGGCATCCAAGTACAGGCCCCTATGTTTAAAACAGAGCTATGGCGGTCAGCAGGCTGCAGTGATAATATTTGGCCACCAGAGGGCACCCAAGTACAGGCCCCTATGTTTAAAACAGAGCTATGGCGGTCAGCAGGCTGCAGTGATAATATTTGGCCACCAGAGGGCACCCAAGTACAGGCCCCTATGTTTTAAACAGAGCTATGGCGGTCAGCAGGCTGCAGTGATAATATTTGGCCACCAGAGGGCACCCAAGTACAGGCCCCTATGTTTTAAACAGAGCTATGGCGGTCAGCAGGCTGCAGTGATAATATTTGGCCACCAGAGGGCACCCAAGTACAGGCCCCTATGTTTTAAACAGAGCTATGGCGGTCAGCAGGCTGCAGTGATAATATTTGGCCACCAGAGGGCACCCAAGTACAGGCCCCTATGTTTTAAACAGACCTATGGCGGACAGCAGGCTGCAGTGATAATATTTGGCCACCAGAGGGCACCCAAGTACAGGCCCCTATGTTTAAAACAGAGCTATGGCGGTCAGCAGGCTGCAGTGATAATATTTGGCCACCAGAGGGCACCCAAGTACAGGCCCCTATGTTTTAAACAGAGCTATGGCGGTCAGCAGGCTGCAGTGATAATATTTGGCCACCAGAGGGCACCCAAGTATAGGCCCCTATGTTTAAAACAGAGCTATGGCGGTCAGCAGGCTGCAGTGATAATATTTGGCCACCAGAGGGCACCCAAGTACAGGCCCCTATGTTTTAAACAGAGCTATGGCGGTCAGCAGGCTGCAGTGATAATATTTGGCCACCAGAGGGCACCCAAGTACAGGCCCCTATGTTTTAAACAGACCTATGGCGGTCAGCAGGCTGCAGTGTTAATATTTGGCCACCAGAGGGCACCCAAGTACAGGCCCCTATGTTTTAAACAGAGCTATGGCGGTCAGCAGGCTGCAGTGTTAATATTTGGCCACCAGAGGGCACCCAAGTACAGGCCCCTATGTTTTAAACAGAGCTATGGCGGTCAGCAGGCTGCAGTGATAATATTTGGCCACCAGAGGGCACCCAAGTACAGGCCCCTATGTTTTAAACAGAGCTATGGCGGTCAGCAGGCTGCAGTGATAATATTTGGCCACCAGAGGGCACCCAAGTATAGGCCCCTATGTTTAAAACAGAGCTATGGCGGTCAGCAGGCTGCAGTGATAATATTTGGCCACCAGAGGGCACCCAAGTACAGGCCCCTATGTTTTAAACAGAGCTATGGCGGTCAGCAGGCTGCAGTGATAATATTTGGCCACCAGAGGGCACCCAAGTACAGGCCCCTATGTTTTAAACAGAGCTATGGCGGTCAGCAGGCTGCAGTGATAATATTTGGCCACCAGAGGGCACCCAAGTACAGGCCCCTATGTTTTAAACAGAGCTATGGCGGTCAGCAGGCTGCAGTGATAATATTTGGCCACCAGAGGGCACCCAAGTACAGGCCCCTAGGTTTTAAACAGAGCTATGGCGGTCAGCAGGCTGCAGTGATAATATTTGGCCACCAGAGGGCACCCAAGTACAGGCCCCTATGTTTTAAACAGACCTATGGCGGTCAGCAGGCTGCAGTGATAATATTTGGCCACCAGAGGGCACCCAAGTACAGCCCCTATGTTTTAAACAGACCTATGGCGGTCAGCAGGCTGCAGTGTTAATATTTGGCCACCAGAGGGCACCCAATATAAGCACCGTTTTCTTTTCTGTAGCTAATAGTGGTGTGTTTGTTTATAGTTGCAGTCCGGATTGGGGCCATGTGTGTGTTAAATTACTCTCCCCCAACCTGGAACCTTCTAGATGTCTTGGAGTATAACTCCCAGGGGGCTGAGGCTGATGGGAGTTGAAGTGCAGAACATTTGAAGGACACAAAGTTGGGGAAAGCTGAGACAGACAATTTACATTTTCCCTCTGCTACCGCCTTGATCCAAACTGGTTCTTCCATGGCAGTGGTGCCTCCTGATGTGCTCACCTAGCAGTAGAGCTCCCAGTGCCCTTTAAATTTCCCACAAGGCACTAGAGCTCTGTTGAGGGCATTGTGGGAATTTTAAAGGGCGGTGTTACATGAGAAAACTTCCTTGTTTGTGAGAATGGGCAATCACAAGACCAACTATCCTTGATGGTGGGATTTGGGACAGACCAGAGCATAGAAGAGGTGAGTTTTCTAGGGACAGGGTGAGGGTGGGGTTAGTCAGTAAGCCTCTGCCCCTCCTCCCACTGCGTTTCCTTTTAGGCATAGGAAGGGGCTTCCTTGGCATCAATGGAGACTTTTTCAAGCCTAAAGGAAGTGCGGGAGGGGTCTTAACTATTGGGAGGAGGGACTCCTCACTAGCAGCAACCCTCCCCCTAAATGCCTCCCCCCCATGAGCAAAACGTAGATCTCCAGAGTGAGATTTTGTGGCACAGCAAACCCAAGTCTATTCCTCCCCCACACTCCACTTCCATCGCCCCTGCCAACAATCAGGCAGCGCTGAGCATGCTCAACCATCATTGGGCTGTTTTTGAGGTCCCCTACCCACCCCAATTTTTGGTGGGGGGACTTCTGCAAACCTTGCCTGCTGATCCCTCCCTCTTGTCCATGGATGCTGCTGTTTCGGCTGCGCATGCAACAGCACTCACAGCCCAGACATCAGAAAGGGAGAGAATGCTGATGGACCCATGCAGTCTTGAGAGATCATGAACGGTGCTAGGCTGAAAGTGGTTCAACGCCCCTTGTTTACAGGCGGCTGTAAGTACGACCAAAAACGAATGGGAGACCAAGTGTTTTGTGGTGTGTTTTTTTAATATACAAGAATGAAGATCCTTCATCCCTCCCAGGTGTGATACATTGCACAGACTCCTGTGCTGATGACCTCAGCAATCAGGAAAGCTAATGACATAATTGTCTGCATGGCTAAAGCGAGGGGAAGACAGCAGCACAGCTGTGGCTTTCCATAGGCTGTTTTACAGCAGTCCTCACAAACAAAGGCAAACCAAAGCCAACTCCATTTGACTTTTATTGTCCGTGCTATGAAGTGATGCTGTTTCTGGAAAAGGATGGTAAGGAGGTCTGTGATCACTTCTTCAGTTTCCCAACTGGGTCTATCAACACTAAAAAACCCCAACAGGCAAGACCTGGGAGGAAAAGAAGAAAGATTATTAGCAGCATACACATGATTCCGAAGGGAGCAAAGAAACTTCCCTCAAGTAGCCAACAAAGGTGCTGAGTGCCAATTAATATGTAGCCAAAAATGGAACCAAGGAAGAAGAGGGGGCGACGAGAGGGACATATCAGCATGCTTGGAGAAACCCCAAGATTTGAAGTGTAAAAAACAAGCAGTTGAATGCGGACTGAGCATGTTTAGTGGCCAACGAATGCTGTGTACCTATTGGGGGGAACATGAAAAAACAGCTGAATGGAATGGATTATTTTACAAGGGGGGTATGGTATGCAACACTTTGTTGCAGATGACACTTGTAACATTTAAGACACAAGCAAGGGCTGCTCATTATCAACAAATCTCATTATATGGGCAATAGGTACAGGGGGTTCTATATAGTGAACAATACAAGTCCAACACAGTTCCTCATGGGACAGCTGTTGCATCCTGCCAAAGTTTTGTTTGTTTTTGCCACTTGGTACCTCGTCTCCGCAAAGATCTAACAGCAACAGTAGAGATATCTTTTGATAAGGCAAAAGGATACAGCTGTTACGTTGACGGGGAGGGGAGGGGAGGGAGAGAATTGCAGCCCTGCAGATCTCGGTGGATTGCAACTCCCATCAGCTCTTGCCAGCATGGCCAATGGTGAGGGATGGTGGGAGTTGCAATGCAACAACATTTAGTCTACCCGACAGCCTGGAAACCCTCGCCCTCTAGGGCCCGACACGAATATAGTCACTCGACAATGATGAGGCGCAAAGGCGCTCTGCACATGCTCAGAGGCTTCAACCGAACGGCCGACCTCTAGCAAGTCAAGTAGGCCCCGGGCTGGGGCACCGCCGCACTTACCGCAGGCGAAGCTGATCTGGGTGATGTGCCACATGTTGGGGGGGATCCCCCGCCTCATGACCTTGCGGGGTCCCAGGTAGACCCAGAAGGCGGAGCCGAGCAGCGCCGTCCCGGTCACGACGCGGCAGCTCAAGCAGTTCCAGAAGGGATGCTTCTGAGGGGCCGGAGGCCGCTCCTCGGACGACATGGCCCCGCTCCGGAGGACAATGGCAGCGCCCAGCAAGCCACGCCGGAAGTCGCTTGTGCGGGGCGGCCGGAAGTACAGACGGAAACCGCTCTACGCTTCCTTTCCCCGTCTCTATAGAAGGAAAGAGGCGGCGTGCGCTTGTAACAAGCGTCCGGGCGGCAACATCTCCCTTCGTCATTTGTTGCTCTTGGAGAGGTAACGCTAGCTTTGCCAATATTTATGAATTATTGTTAATTTCAATACAGGGTGTTTTTCCCCCTCTCTGTCTTTTTTGAAGGGCTATTTGGTAGGAAACATCAAGCAAGTAGCAGCCTATGTTTGCAACTTTAGCTGTATTTCCCCCCTTCCTATAACCCTGAAGCAGCAGTATCTGAAATGTGTTTTGAGTGTTTTAATTTAATGTCATTTATTATAATTCGGTTCCTTTCACCCACCAAGCAGCTCAGCATGACTTACATGCTTCCTCTGCTCCTCTTCCTCCATTTGAGAGGAGTACAAACTTAAGACTAACCAGCATCATGGCTGAGCAAAGCTACTATTCTAGTGATTTAAAATATTTCATATTCTGCCTGGCATCACAGTTGATTTCATGGCGGTTTACAACAATCACCAACATATTAGGCTTCCTTTCTGACAGCTGCTGCTTGCCTCAGATTGAAAGGTGTTTCTGCTAAAAGAGCAAGCAGATGCACCTGTGATTACTGAAACCGGTGATTAGGGTTGTTGATCTGCATCCTTGTTGTTTTGAGTATTTGTATCCATAGTATAAGACCAGAAGAAATCATGTTCTAAAAAAGGACTATTGAATGCATGAGAACAGACAGATTTTTTTTAAAACAAATACAAATACTGGCTGTAGTGATGAGGCATTATAGGATCTCCCACAAAAAATGTCCCATGCCCCCCAAATCATGTACCTTCATGGTAGTTCCAAAATACATTCTGATTGGATGGTTTAATTTGTAATTATTGCTTTTCTGTCCCTCTCTGTCATATAATTCTAGGTTATGGTTGTCTAAGTCCGCTTTTTAAAAAAATTGCTATGGATCAATTCAAGGGCTGCCCCACTTCTTCTCCTCCCCCCACCCCCCCGAATGTTCCAGCTCCTTAAATATTCTTGCAAAAGACAGTGGAATCTCCCAGTTAACATGTTTTTTGATCAACGTGTAAATGGTTCTTTTTTTAAAAGATTCCCCCCATATTCCATGCTGAAGCACAGGTGTGGGGAACATGTGGTCCTCAAGATATTGGACTGCAATTCCCATCAGCACTAGGGAAATGGTAGGAATTTTAGTTCAACAAGTTCTGGAGTGCTACACATTCCCCATCCCTGCCTTAGCTGTTCTAGACAAGAACACCCTTTATTTTGACACCAGTTTTCAAACTTGATGCTTCTGGCTTGTTGTTAACATTTTAACATCCTAACATTTTGCAGAACACTGTTGAAATTTGAGTCCTAACAACAGTGGTGCTCCCTAAATAATCAGTTTATTTGTAATGCTGCTCTTACAAACCAAAGCAGCTCATGACATCAGAAGATTTTACTTAACAAAACATTGTAATATTTCAAGATCATTCAGTATCATGGCGTATCAACAACAAAAAGTAAATAATTCAGTAATGAATATGTTACGGAGGTAACAGTTCTCCATATTGCTGAAAACCTGAACAGGTTCTCCATATTGCTGAAAACCTGAGTCTTAGAACACATTCTTATAACAGAGCTCATACCATAAATAAATAAATAAACAATACTTGGTCCCTAAAGTCCCTAAAACTCCCTAAACTGAAACAAAGCCCCTAAAAGTCCCTTTTTTTAATCCTAGGTCCTTAAAGTCCCTAAAAATGGGTATATGATTTTTGTTTTGAATAATCATTCTGAAACGTCGTACCCGGGATGAAAGGTTGAAACTTACCAATTTTTAAAGCCATCAAGCCTGAATTGCTGCAACTTGCCTAAAAAAATATATTGAAAATCATAAAAAATTACATACATTATTTTTTAAAAAACCTTATTTTTAGTCGTTTAATATGGCTAAAATAATTGATGAACTTAAAAGTTGAGTTAAAGTTAATAGACAAGCTAAAAATTGAACTTAAAGAATTAATATGCATTGGAGAGAGTTAAAAAAAGTTTTTTGGTTTGACCTTAACAGGCTTAGTGGTAGGTTGTTGGTGTTTTTTTTAAAACAACAACAACATTCTTTTGAGTGATGTTTTTGTTGTTTCCATAGTTTTTATGAGGTCCCTGTTTTGACCTGAAAGCAGCACCCTAAAGTCCCTAAAATAGACTTGAATATGGAGTATGAGCCCTGTATACATGTTTAGACAGAAAAAGCCCTACAACTCTCAGCATTTATCAATGGTTTATTACAATTTCCCACCCTGAGCATTGCTTGGGTATGAAGCCCACCCAATACCTTCTCTGCCATGAAGAGCAAAAGTTGCAAAGTAATGAGGGAGGGGAGAGGAAAACTACAGGGTCGCACTCCCCCTGTCTCTCTCCCGGCAGAGGTCATCCCACAGGGCGACCAAGGCAGTTTCCGTTCCAAAACCAGGCCTGAAACCCGATTGAAATGGATCTAGATAATCCGTTTCATTCAAGAGTGCCTGGAGTTGTCCTGCAACCACCCGCTCAAGCACCTTGCCCAGGAAAGGGATATTAGCCACTTCGCTGCAGCATCCTGCTTAATAGGTAACGAGATTCCCATGGTTAGTTCCAGCTCTTGGCCTGCTTCTCCACCTCTACAGAAACCAGTTTTTGTCCAAAATGAGGCTTTGCAAGCAAAAGGAAATAGGGAGGAAGAAGTCGCAGGAGGCAGCTTGAGTCTGATAAATCAGGGCCACAGATTAGTGCCCTCTCAAATGGTCTCGATGTGTATTTTCTCCCATACAAGTGAATCCTTGCCTTTCGCATCCTGTGGGGAAATGTTACATGGTGTTTACGGGCCACATCCCTTCACTGTGCTCCAAACGCTTTCCCCATCCACTAATCATGGGTGTTTTTTCTGGCTTTTGCAGCCCATGAAAGCTTCTATGAAGTAGAAATTGGCCCTTGGCACAGCTCTGTTCTAAGGGGTACTTGTAATACATCTCTGCACACGTAGACCTTGCACCCTGCAAGGAACTTTGCAATGTACAAGCCCTTGCCCCTCCCAATAGACACGCATACACATACCTTGTCCATCACAATGACAGGCATTTCAAGGTGCCGTTGTAATTTATGACGATCCTTTATTATCGCTTGCCATTGACTCCAAAGCGACCCCATGGGCAAGAAGGGTATGGGTGCAGCACAAAAACGGAGTGATCTCCCCACCAAGGGGACACCAAAATCTTCCTAGTCCCATGCTACAATACCACACAGCCGTGGCATGGCATCTGCCAAGGACAGTCTTGCTGAGTTCTAAGTTGAATCGGGCCAGACACCTGTTAAGCTAGGTTCATCCCAGGGGTCCAGGGATTTCCCCACCCACACCTGCAGTTATTTCCTCCAGGGCCACGGCTTACTGGCCACGTTCTCGTTGGTCTCAGCTGCTTCTTTAAGGATCGCCATGATCTGGGTGTTTTGCTTTTGCCTCTCTGTCCACAGCCGAGGGTTGGATTCACGGAACTCCTGAAGGGGGTGTGGGGAGAGAAATGACACGTTAGAAAGGTAAGCTGGAGGAAGGCAGAGGCGGATGAGAGAGTTACGTGGCTTTAAGGAAGCATCGATGTCCATTGGGGTGGAAAGCAGCTTAGGGCGCAATCCTATGCCTGTTTAGATAGAGGTCCTACAACCCCCAACATGCCCCAGCCAGAATAGCATAGCTGGTTGGGTCATGCTAGGAGTTGTAACACTTCGTTTTTGTCTAAACAGGCAAAGAGGATTGCGCTCTTAGTGAACATAGGAGGGTGCTTTCTACTGGGTCATACTATTGATCTATCTAGCTCACACCAGAGATAGGAGATTCTGGGCATCTTTTATTTTATTTTTATCAAATTTACATTCTGCCTTTTTTCTTCCAAGGAACCCAAGGCGGTGACCATAATCCTCCTCCTCTCTATTTTATCCTCACAACAATCCTGCGAGGTAGGTTGGGCTGAGAGTCTGTGAATGGCCCAAATTCACCCAGGGAGTTTCTGTGGCCGAGTGGGGACTAGAACCCGACTTCCAGTCTAACACTCTTGCCGCTACACCACACTGGAGGCTGGGGCTGATAGGGGTTGGGATCCCATTGGCAGGTTCCTGGTTTGTTCTTGACAGGCAAAGCGTTCAGGTTTGGAAAGGTCTTCCCCATCAATCTGCCAGATGTTGTTGGTCCTGCGATTCTCATCTCGTCTCAATATTGCCTCTGGCGACTGGGCCTGATGGATCTGAACCTGGGCTCCGCCCCGCCCGCCCCCCTTCGCCCACAAGGACTCGCCCACCTTGTCCATCTCCTCCATGCGTTTTCTGTTCGGCACTATCGCAATCCACAGCACACCCGCCAGGCCTAAGGACCCCGCCATGGCCAAGAGCCCCGAGATTACGCGCGACGCAGTCCCCATGGAAACAAGCAGCCCCTTCCACAAGCCAGAGACGGACCAAAGGAGAAGGAGGAGGAAGGAAGACAAAAGGCGGAGCACAGCCATAGAGACGAGGAGGTGTGTCCCGGCCAGAGTGCCCTGAACAAAACATAGAGATAAGAAAAGGGAAGACTGGTAATGTGTATTACTGGGAGATGCAGGTTGTAGCTTTCTTTAGACTCTGCTTTTCTTTTCTACGGAGAAAACAATGGCTTGTTTCGGGTGGGAAATAATGTAATTCTTTGTATTTTAAAACTTTTTTTTTAATGCCCTGCAAATGCCAGCGTCAATACAAATACGGACCATTATCCCTATCCCCATATTGGGGGCTGAGGGCTGTTGTACGGCAGCCTTGCAATGTAGTACACTATTCATAAGGAAATGTGAAAAAGAAAAAAAAAACCTGAATTACTCCAATATTGCTATCAATAGGCAGCTGTTGCTTCTCCCTAAGGGAGAGGGGGGGAGCCTCTCCCCACCAGATATATTGGACTTCAACTCCCATCAGCCCCAGCCAGCATGGCCAATTGTCAGGAATGCTGGGAGTTGGAGTCTAAAACATATGGAGGACACCAGGTTGAGGGTGGTTTACTCCAGGGGCAAGCACCGTAGAGCCCTCCAGATGGTTTGGACTATAACTCCCATAATCCCTTAACTTGGGGCTGATGGAAGATGTAGTCCAAAACATATGAAGGGCACCAGGCTGCCAACCCCCTGACTAATCTATGGTCAGTTGCCATAGACCACAGGAGACAATATTTTTGCTGGAAGAAATTCTGCCCTTCCTTCTAACTACTCCCTGAGAATTAAAGTAGAGGCTGAAACATGTCAGGCTTCCTGAAAATAAACATTTTGCATCCTGAGAATGCATTTCTCTTCTTTCTGATGTACATTGGATGCTTACCTCCTTCTGTTTTTGGTTTTACATGGTCTTCATCCTCTTCATTTTATCCTCCTAACAACCATGTAGTTTAGGCTGTTAAGTGACTGGCCCAAAGTCACCCAGTGTGCTTCATGGTTGAGTGTAGATTACAACTGGGATCTCCCGTGGCCCAGTCCAACACTCTAACCACTGCACATCACTTGCTTTAGTCAGATGAAGTGTAAGCTGGATCTTTTAATTAAAAAAGCAAACCACCTGGTGAAGAAGTGTTACCACTGAAATTGTGTTAAGTAGGAACTTCATCAGAGAAAAGGAAAGAAATTTACAGCCTGTTTGATGTTTTTTCCATGCTCCAACTTCCTCAGTGCTAATCTGTCACCAATAGGTCCAGAATTGGGAAAAAGGCATAATAATAATAATAATAATAATAATAATAATAATAATAATAATAATAATGCCTTGTTATTACCTCAGTCACAATAGATGACACCACCAGTGGTGCAGTATCCTTTCTTCTTACATTAAAAACATTTTATAATCAAAGAATCATAGAATAGTAGAGTTGGAAGGGGCCTATAAGGCCATCAAGTCCAACCCCCTGCTCATTACAGGAATCCATAGCCAACTGGGTATGTACGTACAATGTACAGATGTTCATTTTATTTATTTATTTATTCATTTATTTATTATTATTCATTATCACTATTATTTACTTTTAAATATATATTATCCTGTTCTACAACAAAATGGAGTTTATTCCCAGGTAAATGTATTTAGCGTCAGGGCCACAGAAGCAAACTCCATTTTATTCTTGCAGTTGTGACAGTGCTATGACTGAAGTAAGTTTTAAATGCAAAACTGCACATTCTCAGAGTATTGGGCCTTGCTTTGCTTTTAGCAGGGTCCCTTCTAAAAACAGGTGTCTCCCTTCGCCCAACATATCAGGAATGTAGAAACACATGAGGGTGTGAAGGAAGAGAAATGTTACTTGTCTGATTCTCAGCCCAAGTAATACAGATGTCTGTGCAAAGGGGGCCCATATAAAAATAAAAAATAATAATAAATTTATTTCTTACCCGCCTCTCCATTCTGATCGAGGTGGGGAACAACAGTAAATATAAAATACATAAAACTGAATTAAAACATAATATACGTTGTTAAAACATCCTAAAACCATTTTTAAAACATCCTAAAATCATTTTAAAACATCCTAAAATTCCACTGGATAGGCCTGCCGGAAGAGATCAGTCTTAATAGCTTTCTTAAATGCTGGTAGACTGTTAAGTTGATGAGTCTCCTCTGGCAGGCCATTCCACAGTCTGGGAACAGCAGAAGAGAAGGTCCTCTGGGTAACAGTTGTCAATCTAGTTTTTGCTGACTGAAGTAGGTTCTTCTCAGAAGACCTGAGTGTGCGGGGCGGGCGGATTGTAGGGGAGAAGGCGATCCTTCAGGTAGCAGAATCCTATGCATCATTAGACAGAAAAAAGCATGGCTGGCTGGGGAATGCTGGGAGTTTTAGGGCTTTTTTCTGTCTAAACATGCATAGGATTGCGTCCTACATCTAAAATTACCTAGCGACACCTCTGCCCTCCTCTGCACCCTTGAACAAAGGTGGGGAGAGGCAAAACTACAGCCCTGTTGATCCATCAGGGGGTCCCGAACTAGGGATAAAATGCATGACTTCAAAATGCAACCCACATACTTGTGAATTACAGTCAGGGTTGCTTCCTACCTCCGCCCTAACTAATCCTGTCCCTGAGCTTTTTAACAGTAGGCTGAGACAGTGGTCCCCAACCTTTTTGGCACCAGGGACCGGTTTTGTGGGAGACAATTTTTCCATGGACCAGGGTGGGCGGGTTGAGGGGTTAGGGAGGCACCAAGGGGTGGGCCGCCCCTTTCCTTGCCAGCCGCAGCCACCCTCCCTCCCTCCCTCCTCCTCCCACCAAGCATCAGCCCAAGCTGCAACCTGCACCGCGTTCGGAGTGCCGACGGCACTGTGTGCCTCCAGTCCATCCACACGCAAGGCCCGCTCCTGCCTGCAAGCAGCAGCAGTGGCCAGGGTCTCGCCAGCCTGGTCCCTGAGAGGAAGGAGCGGAGCTGCGGCAGCCTCCCCACCCCTGCCGCCGCACACGGAAGCCGCTCTCCCGCAGCGGCTCTGAGAGATGATGGAGTGTGTGTGTGTGTGGGCTTTACTTCAGCTGGGTGGGCACCCAGCTGAAGTGAAGCCAAGACGCTGGCACGGGCGGGTGGCTTCAGAACGGCGCGCCCGGAAGTCGCTCTCCCAGAGCGGCTTCCGGCCGGGCGCACTGTTCTGAAGCCGCCCACCCCCACCCCAGCATCCTAGCTTCGCTTCGGCTGGGCAGGCAAGATGGCGCCCCATGCCCAGATATGCTGGGGTGGGGGTGGATGGGTGAAAGCAGCTCACCTGCACGGCCCAGTTCCTAACAGGCCACGGACCGGGATTGGTCCGCGGACCCTGGGCTGAGAGACATCTACGTAGCCAGGAATGCTCTTTTTTGGCGCAGAGATAAATGTGAAGAGGAATTCTTCACTTGCTTAATTTCTGTGTGACATTTTGCTTGTAAAGGTCCAGGAGCAGAGCCAGTTGAAAGTCAAAAAAAGAAAAGAAAGAGGCAACTTTAGATCTCAGTTAGGTCTGGTCCAAAATACAATCTCAAAGGATAAGCCCTGGATGGCACAGAAAATCAAACGTAGACTGACAGTGCTTGGAGAAGAACTCCTTGAATTGCCAAATTGTATGCAAGCTCCTGCTCCCATCCAAATAAACATTAGCAGGCCTTCGTATTTATTATGGCCAGTGTGGTGTTGTGAGAACCTAGAGTGTAGGTTCTCCCAAGTCAGAGTCAGTGACTTTGGGCCCGTCACTTGCTCTCAGCCTAACCTACCTCACAGGGCTGTTGTGAGGATAAAATGAAGAGGAGAACCATGTAAGCTGCCTTGGGTTCTTTGCAATGTGGGGGTTGGGGTTGGGTTATACATGTAATAATAATACATTATTATCCCTGTAGCAGATTAAAGCGCACCAGTGAGTCATGCTGTGTGAAAAGCACAGGAGCTGGTCAGACTGGGTTTCTTTGGTCAGTTGGCAGCTCTGTGAGACCCTGATATTAATAAGGTTTTGCACATGCCAAGATGACAGACACCCTCTCCTTTTAGTAAGGCATCTCTCCCCGTTCCCCGCCCTTCGTGCTGAGAGTCCAGCAACAATCTCCTTCTTTCGCCCTGAGCTCATTAGCTGTTTCCATGAGCTCAGAAGGTGATTAATACCCAGGGAGTAGATGGCTGATCATTCTGCCCAGTGTCCTGGGGTAACCTCGCCCCTGGGTTCTTGATTCTCTTCTGGCCCACTAACACTTTGTTCTGTTTGCCCAGCCCAGGCAAGCGTGCGACGCTTCCCCACCCAATTCCAGCGGCAGGGGGCCAGAGAGGGCCTTCCTTTTCTGTGGCAAGAAGGTGAGCGCTGAGAATCAGAACAGCATCCACCCAGAATCAGAGAGCAGGAGAAGGTGAGGAAGGTGTGCGTGTGTGTGTGTGAAATGGGGTTGGGGTTTTTTTTCTTGTCAAATTCCCACTACACCTGCTGTCCCACTGCACTTCTTGAAGTGAGTTTGCCACCCAATCTCGGCCTCTCAAGATCCTCTGTATTGCAGCAAGGGAATCTCTTGGACACCCAGGGTTGGCAAAATTGGGCATTAGATACCCCCCCGCTTAGAAACGCCCCCCCCCCCAAGGCCCAAGGCCACCATTTTCACTTTGTGTGATGGACCAGAGTCAGAAGAAATGCTCGGTTTGCCACACTTGGCCACTTCCAAGTTAAGGAGAGCCCACTCAGGGGGTCCTAAAATTCTTGCGTCCACCTCTTAAGACTGTGTGGTGGAGTCATATTTTTTTGCATTGGGAAGCGGTAAAGCCATTGGGAAGTCATGTATTTCTCTCCTTAGCTGCCACAGCTACCTATTAACTTCCAGGCCTGATTCAAAATGCTGATGATGAGGACATCACACAAACCGTATCCAACGTCCTCATGAATTGCTATAAAGATTGCCAACTATTTTCGTGGCTGTGCTGCTATGCCTTTTAACAGCTGCCTCACACACAGGAATGTAGCAAGTGAAGTTTTTCTTCAGCAAGGGAATAAAAGCGAGAGGGCAGCTACGTTTTGGCTGTGCAAATGTTTTATCGTTTCACACGGCTTGAATTGATTTTTATCTGTATGTTGCGGTATAAACGGGGGCCATGCAGGGCAGAGTCATTGCTAATTTGCTCGCATTGATGGAACAATATCTTGGAGGCAAGAACTGCAGAGAGAGAGAGAAAGAGAGATTGCAGAGCGAGCAGGAAATTGCCGTACATTGCTAGGGTCACATCACCACAAGCCCTGCCCTACATACAATGGTGTGTGTGTAAGGGACACATCTTGTGGCTGCCGGTTGTTTTTTCTGCAGTTGAAGGATTATCTGGCCATGAGGACAAAGAGATTAGAGTGACTCAGGCATCTGTTAGCTCCTAGGCCAGGGCACACCGGCCCTAATCCTTCTTAAGCTGCCCCGCCCTTGGCTCGCTGCCGCCCGGTGAGTAACGGGGCATTGTATTTTAGCACCTCCAGGGTGGAACCCATGGGGAGCAAAACCAGTCCAAATACTGCTCTCCTAAGGCTTTTAGTTACAGGCAGTAACAGCTTTAAGCTAAAATAGGCTGGTATTTATCGCTCCGCCCAACACTGAGATGTGGCCCTCGAGAGTTTCTCTGAAATGGAATTTGGCTCTCAGGATGAAAAGAGGTTCTGCAAGTCTGGTGTATAAATATAGCCCAGGTGGAGAAAAGACAGGAAAAGCACCACAAACAAATGCGGGAAGAGAGGCACACGCTGTGCTAGTGAAAGATCTTATCTTTAATAGACTCTTCTTCAGTACGTACGCATTTCGGATAAAAATCCTTCCTCAGGAGCTGAAGAAAGACACGAGCTGCTGAAATATCAAACAATAACTAAAAGGTCCTCAGCTGCTTCTTTTTCTTTCGGGCGTCCCCGCCAAGAACGGCGTTAACTTAAAAAAAAAAAAAAAACTACTCATGCTACGAATAACACAGTTCTTGGCGGGGACGCCCGAAACAAAAAGAAGAAGCTGAGGACCTTTGAGTTATTGTTTGATATTTCAGCAGCTCGTGTCTTTCTTCAGCTCCTGAGGAAGGATTTTTATCCAAAATGCATAGAGCGTACTGAAGAAGAGTCTATTAAAGATAAGGTTCTTCACTAGCACCAGTGTGTGCCTCTCTTTCCGCGTTTGTAGAAATATAGTCCCCCATATAAGCTAGAAGACAGCAGTTAATTAAGATGATTGCCATTACAATAACGATGATTAATTGTCATTACGAGTAAGATAAGTATTTTATTTTATTTATTTCATTTATATCCCCCCTTTTTTCCACCAAGGAGGACATAATCCTTCTCCTCTCCATGTTATCCTCACAACAACCCTGTGAGGTAGGCTTGGCTGAGGGTCTGTGACAGGCCCAAAGTCACCCAGTGGGTTTCCATGGCTGAATGGGGACTAGAACCCAGATCTCCCGACTCCCAGTCCAACACTCTAACCACTACACTGCTCTGGCACTGTCATTGATTATTAAGATAATTATTAATTGTTATTGTTGTTATGACTTGATGTTCGTTATAATTATCTTCCCACACATGCTCCTTGCCCAGACAGGAAACACCCGTATTCCCAGGGCCGGCCCTTACCTTGCAGATGCTGTCATGACAGAAATGATGAGGGGCTGTGACGGTCCCGAAACGTCTGCTGAGGCGTGTGCTTCATGCCAGATGCCAGCGGAGACTTCGGATCCAGCTGTGAGTGAGGAAGCAGGTCCAAGCACTGATCAGGAGATGCAATGGTTATCATCTAGGGAGGACTGTTCCCTACCAGTAGCATCTCTAAATACCCAGGTAAGCCCCAGTGTGCAATCGACAACGGCCGTCTCCTTCATCTTTAGTTGAGCTATTTCCCTTAACTATCTTCTCTCTCAATCCTCTCAGCAGTTTCATCTAGAAAAGCTAGTGAGTTGTCTCGCTGGTGTTTTCTCATTCAACTGGGGTAAACATGATAGCACTCTTCAAATACTTAAAAGGTTGTCACACAGAGGAGGGCCAGGATCTCTTCTCGATCCTCCCAGAGTGCAGGACACGGAATAACAGGCTCAAGTTAAAGGGAGCCAGATTCCAGCTGGACATCAGGAAAAACTTCCTGACTGTTAGAGCAGTACGACAATGGAATCAGTTACCTAGGGAGGTTGTGGGCTCTCCCACACTAGAGGCCTTCAAGAGGCAGCTGGACAACCATCTGTCAGGGATGCTTTAGGGTGGATTCCTGCATTGAGCAGGGGGTTGGACTCGATGGCCTTGTAGGCCCCTTCCAACTTTACTATTCTATGATTCTATGATAAACAAGATGAAATGTGCAAGAGCTGAGCTGCTAGTCCAAAGCAGAGCGTCTTTGCATGAGCTCACCTGCTTTGCTGCTTGGTGAACTGGAGTTGATCAATGGAGGCGAAATCAGCCTTGCACAAATGCATCCAAATTTGCCAACAGAGCAGAACTAAAAGTGGAGATGGCGAGACATACATGGACAGTTTATTTTGATTGTCCCCTCCCCATACCTTTCAATATTCCTTTAGAAGTGTGCAGTGTATACATCTAAGATGGCCCAGTGCCAAGAATGTCTTAGGCTAGGCTGCATTAACCAAAGTATAGTGCTCAGGTCATGGGATGTTAGATTCTGCATTAGTCAAGCTGGGAGCCACATTTTAAGAAAGTAATTGACAAACTGCCATGCAGGTAGGGTTAGGACTTGCCTATTTTCAAAATGACTGCTGTGGTGGGCATGCCTGGCCACAAAACACTGATTTCCCAGAGGGCAAAGTGATGGGATGAAAGGAAAAATCACTTGCCCAAGAACCTAAGTCAAGGCAGAGGGGTATGTGTGTGTGTGTGTGTGAGAGAGAGTGAGAGAGAGAGAGAGAGAGAGAGAGAGAGAGAGAGAGGGCACCTAGAGAGGTGTTCCAGGAGTACTGGTGCCCATGGTCACCCTGTTGGGCATATGGGATTTAGCTTTGTTTCGGTAGTGATTTTGATTTACTATTATGTATGTCCTTCTTCTTCTTTTTTGTTAACTTTATTTCAAAATAAAATAAAATGTCATGACATGTTTGGATGCATTTAGATTAGGCATACAGCTGCTGGTGTCTATAGAGGCCATCTAGTCCAACTCCAGCCACCACCCTCTGCTCGAAGCTGAGTATCCTGAGCTAGAACTCCTCCAAAAGACCTCCAGCAAGGGAGAGCCTTCCCTGGATGATTTATTACATTTACATCTGACCTTTCTTTCTCCTTGCAAGGTGGCTTATCTGGTCTGCCTCATCTCCATTTTTTATCACAACAACCCTGTGAGATAGTTTAGGCTGATTGTCAGTGATTGGCCCAAAGTCAACCCATAACTTTCACGGCTGAGTAGGGACTAGAACCCAAGTCTCCCGGATCCAAGTCCAACACTCTAACAGTTGCACCACTGGCTCTAACTAGTTCCACTGCGGAATTGCTCTAACAATTAAGATGTTACTTATAATGTCCAACCGAAATCTACCCTCCCGTAACTCAGGCCCATTAAATCTAGGCTTCCCAGAACTAGCCAGAACATGTGAAGTGGCCTTTGGTTCTTTGACTTGGGGTTGAACTTTCTGTGCTTTTGTCCCCAGCTCTTCCTCGCCTTGCCTCAGGGCCTGAGTGCAGATTCCTTCAGGAGCCCGGCCACGGAGACGTGCGAGGACCTCCTCAGCGAGACCTCTGAGGACATGTGCAAGGACCTGTCTGAGCTGCCATGCGAGGAGATGTGTGTCCGAGAGGTCCCGGGGGCTCCGTGCAAGGGGAGGTCCCGAGGGGCGCCGTGCGAGGAGGGGCGCAAGGCACCCGCCCAGGGGCTCTTCGAGGAGGACCGATGTGGGGAGCCCTGGGCCGGGAAAGCCCGCCTGCCCTCGATTGTGGTGGAACCCAGCGAAGGGGGTGACGTGGAAAGCGGGGAGCTCCGGTGGCCCCCGGACGACTTCTCGCTGCTAGAGGAGGATGAGCAAGACGAGCTCTTTGCTGAAGGCGAGGAGGAGGCGCTGGGGGATGGTGAGCCAGGCCATGGGGGGTGTGTGTGTGTGTGTGTGTCAATGGGTACGAGCACTCGTCCCTTTACTATTTTATTTTATTACATTTTATTACATTACATTTACTAGCAAGGGGGCAGAACCTCTTGGGGTGCAAATCCAGCCCACCTCGGGTCCGAATCTGATTCGCTAAATGGCCATGGCCCTTGTCCTCTGACCCTCGCTCGTTTGGCGATTCCCTGGCTTCTGTGCCGTTCTGCCCCCCTTCCCCCAATTCTAAAAGGTTTCAATGCCTTTCCTAACACTTAGTTATAGTCACAAGACTTTTAAGCTACAATACGTCCCCCACCGTTTGCCTTTGGTTCTGCCTAATTCAAAAGGGAAGGCGGCCCTCGGCCTGAAAGTGGGTCCGTCTAGGGCAGCAGCTTTCAAAATGCGTTCTAGGGAACCTTGGGAAACTCATCTTGGAATTGATACCTAGGGTGGGTGGCCATGAGGGGCAGGGGCCTGCAGCATCGTTCCCGTGAATCGTTCTCCACAGGACAGCCTGCCTGCCTGCTCCCCTTATTCAGTGTTCTAGCAATCCAAATCAAAGCCTTGCCTTTTCAGGCAGCCTTTGGACGGACAAGCGGTGCTTTTTTGCTGGCTCCGTTTGCCCAGGGGGCCACAGCCTCCTTCTTTGCAGGCTGCTTTCGTGATCTGCAACTATTCCTGTTGTCTTTACCTCGCTTTTAACTGGCTTCCTTATTCTTCCCTTACTTTGGTTTCATCCAAGAGAAACATGATATAAATGTTTTTTAAAATCCCCAGCGGTCTATCAAGCGTGTGGGTTTTGAGGGTGCATATTTAAGGTCACACAAGGCCAGTGGTGTGGCCAATGCCCTCCGTGAAACAGGGTTGCACCCTAAAACCGTGGCCTCCAATGTGGTGGTCCGGGTACCAACGTGGCCACAGACACCTCTCTTGGTGCCTACCGCTCCAGGTTTTTATTTTATTTCTGGCAGTTTACAAAAGGTTCTCAGAGAATTTACTTTTCTTGCAGCATCACCAGTTTGCCTTTAAGGGAAATGTGTGTTTTGGGACTGGCCAGGGGCTGTGCTTTATAAAAGAGTAAGCCCCTCCCTTCGTGGCAGCCATTTCGTGAGAGCACCCACAACACTCGCTCTACGTTCCCAAGGTGCCCACTGGCCCAAAACCGGTTGGGGGACCCCTGCCACAGCATAGGCGCCAGGATTCTCTTGCAACCCAATCGGTAGCTTTTGAATCTCCCCACCTTCTGCTTCCTGTGACTTTCTCCTCTGCTCTTTTTGTATTTTCAGGACTGTCTTCTTTTGAAAGCGATGTGGAGGAGGTGCTTCTGTGACGTTGCTTGTGGCGTTTATTTATTCCTGGGACAGATGGACAAAGAAGGCCTTTCCATCCTCATCCACCGGCAAACTAAATTTGGTGACTTTTTTTAGCTTTAAACCTATGTTGTGTGGGGTTCTTGGAAGGGGCCAAATGGACTCCGGATGGCACTCATCTGTTTCAAGGTGTCTGTGTGGTGGGTAATCACAGCCCTGCCAGGCAGGCAGGCCAAAGGGGCTCAAAGCAAAACCTTATTGAGGGCAGTAACTTCTGCTACATTCTCCCTAGAGAGGTTGTCAATAGGGGGAATAGATCTTCACTTTAACCCCTTTCTTTTCCTCTTCAACCAAAAAGAAACCTAAATGAATGTGTGGGTAAAGCAAAACATGGTCAAAACTGTGCAAGCTTCCTAGCTCTCCAGATCTCTTCATCAGGCAAGAGAATATCTTGGGTCCATGAAAGGATCTGGAGATCTCAAACGCTTGCAGTTTTGGCTGCCTTTTCATTAACCTAATAAAGGTATTAGACAAAATGTGGATTTTGGAAGGTTTTTCCCCATCAACACGGCTACTGTTGGTTTTATTTTTTAATAAATGCATCTCATTCTGAACTAGCTCCTTTTTTCTGTTGTACCCACTGCTGTTGCTGTCGAGGCCTCCAGACCTGCCTTCCCTCCACCTGTGATCTTGCCTGTCAAAATTCTGATTGTAAGATCCTTGGGGCAGACACCTACCCTCCCCCATCCCCATCTTCCAAACATTCCACGTATATTGATGGGTGCTGTACAAAGTAAACACGGGAACTGGTGGTCCTCCAGCTATGGTTGGACTCTCAACCCCAACACCCCCGCCATCAGCCTCAGTCAACATAGTCAGGGATGATGGGAGCGGATGTTTCCCCACCCCCTACTCTAAATGATTACTTGATTGAACATTGTTATTATATTTTACCTTCTATAGAGGAATTCCTTTGAAGGTCAACAGGCCGGAGGTGATTCTTGTGTTTAAAATATATGTGTGGAAATTAGCCAGAATAGCTAAAATGGAATCTTTGGATTCAGAAGGATAACTGTGAGTACCAGATGCTGGGCATAGACATGAGGAAGATTCTTGCCTTGGTGGTGGTTTCCTGCTGTCCTGTGTTGGAAACAGTATGCTGGGATTAAATTGAGTTTTGTTCTAATTGAGCTGGCGTCCCTCCAAGAGTCAGTAATGACTCAGTGCTTGCACGAGAGGTTCCTTTCCTTTTCTAATTGAGCAGGGCAATTTTTGTTCTTCTGTGTATTATACTTGGGAAAGAATAATGTTAAGATGAGTCTGTTTTTTAGGAGTCTGTTGGCTCAACATTATTCACAAACCCTCATCTAAAAACTCAGGAATAAACAGCTTCTGCTATATGCCTGATGTGATTATTCTGGTGAGAAATCGCTGTTTCGATGGGGTAGCATTTTGCTGCTCAGCAGGGGTGGGTCCTACTCAGTCTGACGGCTTGTCCATGCTCAGGTCCATGCACATGGGTGTGATTCTGTGGAGGGTACGAACTGGGTGCAGAATCCAGCAGCATGTGCATCTCATCCTTTCATTAAAAAAAATCAAATCAAAACAAGCTTCTAGTCCTTAAGGCTGTGAATATATACTCAAAAAACACATGGCCAACCTATGGGGTAATCTCCAAAGCCTGAAGAGTTGTTGAATGGTGTTTCCAGTAGTTGGGGAGCAGGCTTAAGGCCAGGGCTGGGAGCCAGTTTTTAAGGACCCACAGAGGACAAGACCCCCTGCTGCGTCTGAATCCTGATTTATAGACCATTTTCCAGACTTTGAGATCAAAGAGGAACGGCAATGCTGGAATCTGAACCTGGATTTCCAAGATCGCAATCCATGTCTCCCTTTCTAAATGACAGACCGTTTCGGACCTCATCTCTCATTTCGTCACCAATCTACGAAACGGCCATACTGGCTGGGAAAGATGGGAGCTGAAGTCTGACACATCTGGAGGGGACCAGGTCGGGGTAAAGTTTCGCGTTTCCCTTCTACTCGCCTGTCCTGCAAATTGCAGAGGAGTCCGGGGCTCCAAGAACGTAGGCATAGTAGCTGATGCCGTTAAATTGCCCGATCTCCTTTACAGTGACGGGGACGCCCCCGGCCTGCTCTAAAAGCGGCACCCTGGCGTCAGGGTCCTCGTCTGAGAACTGGAGCAGGCTGCCCTGGGGTTTCAGCACCCGCAGGCATTCAGCCACCAACCTCCTGGCTTTTCCTGGGCCTTGGGGGCACCGCAGCATGGCATCGCAGGTCCCTTTGTCAAGGACCAAGTGGAAAGACTTCGGGGCGAAGCTGCCCGCCAGATCAGTCGCGTCGGCCAAGCAGCAGTGCAGTTCGGAGAGCGGGTGTGATGGCGGGGGGCTGTCCCGGAGGAGCTGGCGCAGCGTTTCGATGGCCGGAGGCGAGAAGTCCAAGCAAGTGACGTGGAGCTGTCGGGGTGAGTCTCGATACAGCCCCAAACCCAAAGCAGACGTGCCACAACCCACATCTAGGATCCAGGCCTGGCCAGACGGCAGGCCCTGAAGGACAGAGAGTAGAAATCCCGAGATGTCTCTGTAGCCAAAGAACCAGTCAAAATGGCTGGGGCTCGCTGCGCCTTCCTCCTTCGCGGCATAGAAGCGGTCCCAGGTGTCGCGCTGGTCCATTCGACGAAGCAGGTCATCTGGGGGATGGGCAGACAAAGCAGAAAGCATCACGGATGGTGGACGTACACAAGGCTGTCCTTGGCTGCCTATGAATTAAGGCTGCTGCCTTCCCCCCTCCCCCCGCTCCTTGGGTCTGTGCTTGTAACACACCACCCCTGCGTGCAGAAATGTAGCAGCTCATGGAGGGAGACATTGTGGGGAAAGCCTTAGCTGCTTCATGTCTATGTGCCACTGTGCCAGGCTTCAGTTGCAAGGACAAAGCCCAGGGGTGGGGTGGGTGGGAACGGTTGTGATCCTTTTTTTAACCAAAGCAGCTAAGAAGTCCACAAATAGTTTGAGAATTAACACCCCCCACAAACAGGGGGAGAGACAGTTTCTCCAGTGAACTACAGCAGATCCAAGTCAATTGCAAGACATGCCGTGGGGCAGAACCAGCGTTCCCCAGCTCACCCCATAGCCGGCTGGGAAATGCTGGGAGTTGGAGGACTTCTTTCAGTCTAAACACGCATAGGATTGCGCCCTCAGCGGATTTCTATCCAGCTTTTCGACTGAAGTCCTCGAAGCCACGCACGATATTAATAAAATGCAATGGGATACATTCAGAACCAAACTGAATCACAAACAAGCCACCTTAGCCGTTCTCAAGAGCAAAAGCCTTTGGTCAAGTGACTGGGTTCTAATTGTCCATTCAGGGCACGCTAGATTGGTTGCTGGGGGGAAACCCACTTCCCTTCAACTACTTGTGAGGATTGAGGCTTAATCTCAGAAGGAGCCGGGGAAGTCTGAGCTGGGAGTGTAGCAGATTTTATCCCTCCCGGAGCTGTTGCATGGCACCCACCTGCCCAAACAGAAGAGGAAGACAAGCAGGAGACGGAGTGATGCAGGGGACGCCCCAGGGTCCTTAAAGACCCCCAAGGGCCTTTCAGGCAGCTGAATATTGCTGCTCCAGCCACGGCTGCCATCTTCAAGAGTGGGGAGGAGGGAAGGCGGAGGAGGAGCTAAGAATACCACTGGCAGGAAGTGGCTGCAGGGACCGTCTGCCAATTGTCTTGCAGAAGTTGCTGTGTACACAGGGTCAGACCGTGCCTATCTGTGCCACTGGCTGGCAGGAGATCTCTTCAGGGCCTCAGACAGGAGGGTCTTTTCCCAGCCCTACCTGGAGATTAAACCTGGACTCTTCTGCATACAAAACATGCACTCTCTCCCACTGAGTTCCAGCCTTTCCCTTAAAGATAAAGCAAGATTCCAGCTGTGGATTCAAAGTTGTGGCTTTGAATAAGTGCTGATTTGAATAGGAACAAAACCATCTTCGGATTGGTAGCACTAAGAGCCTTCTGTCTGGAAGCAACCTAAGGTTCTAGTCCTCACCGTTCTGAATAAAAGTCTGATTTTCATGAGGAACACAAGAAGTTGCTTTCTACCAAATCAAAGCACTGCTCCATCCGGCTTTATATTATCACTGAACACTGACTGGCTCTCCCAGGGTTTCAGACAGAATTTCCCCCTGCCCTACCTGAAGATGCGGAGGACTGGACCTGGGACGTCCCGCATACAAATCATGTGATTTACTGCGGAATTACCATCCACGCCCCAAAGGAACACAAATAATTTTCTCCCCCAGGCAGAATTCACACCTATGAAACCTGTAGCCATTATTAGTGGCTGGGGAGCTGTTTTGGGGGAGGAAGGATGCAGGGAATGCTTATCAAATTTGCAGATGACACAAAATTGGATGGGATAGCTAATACCCTGGAAGACAGAAACAAACTTCAAAGTGATCTTGATAGGCTGGAGTGCTGGGCTGAAAACAACAGAATGAAATTTAATAGGGATAAATGCCGAGTTCTACATCTAGGAAATAGAAACCAAACGCACAGTTACAAGATAGGGGATACTTGGCTCAGCAATACTACAAACGAGAAGGATCTTGGAATTGTTGTAGATCACAAGCTGAATAGGAGCCAACAGTGCGATATGGCTGCAAGAAAGACAAATGCTATTTTGGGCTGCAATTAATAGAAGTATAGTTTCCATATCGCGTGAGGTACTGGTTCCTCTTTATTCGGTCCTGGTTAGGCCTCATCTAGAGTATTGCGTCCAGTTCTGGGCTCCACAATTCAAGAAGGACGCAGACAAGCTGTAGTGTGTTCAGAGGAGGGCAACCAGGATGATCAGGGGTCTGGAAACAAAGGAGAGACTGAAACAACTGGGAATGTTTAGCCTGGAGAAGAGAAGGCTGAGGGGAGACATGGTAGCACTCTTGAAATACTTAAAAATGTTGTCACACAGAGGAGGGCCAGGATCTCTTCTCGATCCTCCCAGAGTGCAGGACACGGAATAACGGGCTCAAGTTACAGGAAGCCAGATTCTGGCTGGACATCAGGAAAAACTTCCTGACTGTTAGAGCAGTATGACAATGGAACCAGTTACCTAGGGGTGTTGTGGGCTCTCCCACACTAGAGGCATTCAAGAGGCAGCTGGACAACCATCTGTCGGGGATGCTTTAGGGTGGATTCCTGCATTGAGTGGGGGGTTGGACTCGATGGCCTTATAGGCTCCTTCCAACTCTACAATTCTATGATTCTATGATTCTGCTTGCCCTGCAGAGAGAGAGAAAAGCAGCACCTCCCAAATTCCCTCTCCTGCATGAGAGAGAAAGCCTTGCTCGTCTCCCCTCTGAATTAAGACAAGTATTAATTCCAAATTAAGGCAGAAAGCATCACGGATGGAGGGAACTGCCTTCTTTCTCTCTCCTTGGGTCTGGGGCTTGTAGCACGATGTCATGCCCTCACTACAGGAATCCTCCTCAGAGGAGGAAGCAGAGCCCCCCAGAAACCAGGGAGACACCACATCAAGCACTGGCACCAGACGAGGAGCCTGGGCCTTTGGGGGATACAGCTCCAGGTCCTTCCCTGACAACGGGGGTGGGACTCTAGCTCTGGAACAGAGACTGAGCAACCCCCTGAACCCCCAGGAATGTCATCACCTCAAGCGACAAGCCAGTAGGCCTCCTCTAAGAGTGCTCGACGGTCTCCTCAGGAAAAAGCAACTCCTCTTGAGTAGGGCTCTGCCCAGAGAGCTCTAAAGGACAGCAGCTGAGCCTGGGTGGAGCTTAGCAGTCTCTGTGTACAAAAGCCAGCAGTGAGAGCTTGTTGGTTGCTGGAAACAACGTCTCACCAACTTCCCCTGCCTTGTCTCCTGACCCTGCCTTGTTCTTGAACCCCCTGTGCTACGACCTTGGACTCCTGCATGACTCTGCTACTGGATTATGTATGTATTATTGGACTGCCTAACTCTGTTTTGACCCTTTGCTTGCTTTGCCTAACTCTATAGCTTGGGCTGATTGCCTGTGTCTTGACCCTGCGCCTGTTATCTGGATCACTTCTGCATTTGCCTGAAATTCCTTGAACCGAGAACTTGTCTGCTGGAACATTGGCCCTATAACTAAGGCTGCTAGAGCCAATGCAGGACACACAGAAATGTAGCAACTAAAGGGTTTCCACCCCCTCAAAGTCTAATATCCAGGCCCAGCTGAAAGGCAGACCATGAAGGATGGAGAAGAAATCCCAAGACATATTAGTAGCCAAAAGAACCTGTCAAAACCGCTGGGTCTCCCTACTCGTTTCTCCTTAGCAGTACTCCATTTGCCAAAATAGCTCCTGCTCTTCACCACTGCAACCTGCTTGTTTACCTGCTTCTCACTCTGGCCCAGGCAACAGAAGGAGGCACAGAAGGATGTACTGCTTCAGGGCGTCACAGGTAGGCATGGTAGGGCACCTGTCAAAGGGCCACATCCCAGAAGGGGCCCACGCAGAGCCCCCTGGAGTTGCTCTTCCTGTTCTCCATTGCACCCTGACCCAGAACACAGTGGTATCTGCACCCCAGCCTAAGAGAAACCAGCAAGCCAAAGCTCTTTTCTTGGGAGAATAGGAAGCAACTTGGGATAAGCAGAGTTATCCTTTGAGCTATTTTCATCTATTTTTGAACCAGCCATATTCTCCCCAGAGGGGAGGTGCACCGTTCCTGGAGGTACTGCAATACCAGGTCGATGCGTGGAGTGGATGGAGCAAGCTCCTATTCCATCTCCCAGTTCCAAAAATCCATTTAATATATAGTCCTCAAATAGAGGACATATCAGATATTAAACTGATAAGAACAGATACTACACTTGATCTTAGCCAAAAGGCCGAGAAGCGATGCTGAGTGTTAAAAAAGGCAGGGTAGACTCGTTTTCCAGTGGTATTCAAGCAGACAGAGAGCGAATCGAGACTCCACAGAGCTCAGCCCCACATCGGTCTCTGTAGTTTGTAAATTCCATGGGATATACTCTGACAAGGTTCCTTTTTCGAAAATCCAGGTTAACAGCCTCCTGGAAAGCAATTTAATCTTGAAAAATGTGGATTTTCTCGACCTCGTCAATTTCTCATCTCACCATGTTTGGCATAACATTTGCATAAACCGACCTATTTTCCCATCATGCTCTGTGTAATGGTTAACTCATTGCCTGCCAGCAGAGGTCGCCCATATTTTCCCTTCCTGGGAAAACCGAGTTGTATGTGCAAAAGCTGAACATGCATCACCATCAGGGACGCATGACGGGCAGAAAATGTGTTCCATGTGAAATTATGCAGTGCCATAAACGAAGCTGCTGCATGTCACGATGGCACAAAACTTACCTGGCCTCCAGGTCACTTTTAAACGATTCACTGAGAAATGTTGCTTACTCCTCACCTTTAGACATTTAAATATACCACCATTCTGAACAATGACACCACCATTCATTTGTATTGGTCTGCTGGTCTATGACCGTAATAAATTCTCTATATATATATACATATATTTATATATTCACACATTTGTATTGGGTGCCTAAGGCTACATATAATGCCCTTTGTTGTGGAGATTGCTTAAGCTTTATCTTCCTACAATTCATACCCCAGACCTGCCTTCCCCAACCTGGTATCCTCCAGATGTGTTGAACTGCAACTCCCAGAATTCCACATTGGCTGGAAATGATGGGAGTTGCAGTTTAGTTCATCTGGAGAGCACCAGGTTGTGGGAAAGTGCCTCAGACCTTTAATTAAAATAAATAAATAAAAGGCTTCCGCAATTGCAACTCTTTCTTGGCAAGGGACGTTACCTCCATGTTAACTGGGCTCTTCTGTGTCCATACAGCCCCCAGAGAAGAAGGGAACACCGTTTTGTCTTGCTTGGTACATCTAGAAAAATCAGGAAACAATTAGGAGCTGTCACAAATGGCCTCTCGAAATTCTCTTACCCTATTTGTGGGCAGAGAAATGAAGAGGGATAGTTTTAACAAACTTCTCCCACAGGAGGAGAGATTTTCCACCAGGGCTGGGCAAAGGGGGGGGGCAGTTGGCATGGGCCTATGATTTTGAGGGGGTCTACTCTGAGTCCCCCCGGTAAAGGCAAAGGGGGCCCTTTGGTAAAGATTTGTTACAAAGTAGCTCTCCTGTGAGTGAGCAGTAGTAACGTTGACAAGGCAAAGTTGCTCTATTTTTCTGTTGTTGATGAATTTGCCCAAAGAAAAGCACGTAAAGCATTTCTGAATGTGAAGAAGTGATGTCTTACATACATCTTGAATAAAAGCGCTTGCCATTACCTCTTTTTTTTAAATAAATTGTTCTAGTTCATATCTATTTAGAACTGATTAAAAATACTTGACGAGCGGTTTGAAATGGGGCCTACTTTTCCCATCTGGCCCGGGCCTATTACCAGCTTTGCCTGGCCCTGTTCTCCACACTGCCTCACCTTTGGTAGGGGCCGTAGCACAATTCCTTTCGCTTTTTTAGTAAGGGTTTTTGAGGATTTTGTGCTGCAATAATGTCTACTGTGTTGGCAGGCAGGCCCTCAGTTTGCACCCACCCCAATGCGGGAGTGGGTGTCCCGCTCCAGGGAAGAGGTGGAGGTTGGGCCAAAAATCTGTGCTCCAATTCCCTGAAAGTTTCCTTCCCCGATAAAAGAGGCACCCGTTGTCCTGTTTCATTCTCAGGGTGCTTTATAAATTATTTTTGTGGTGTTTTTGAGCTCACCTATCCACTGCTAGCCTCCCAGGCTGCCTGCACTTCCTGCCCTGAAAAGGCCCTGTGGGAAGAATTACCTCAGGATGTCTTCCCCTGGGCGGTCATGGAGTGCAGGAAGTGGGGATTGTACAATGAAAAAAAAGGACACTTGTGCACCCTCCTCAGCTGCAGCTTAAATGAGGGATGCACAAATGAGGGAGGTCACATTTGGCTTTAGGGCCACAAACAGGGTGGCCATGAAGTTCAAATAAGAAGCCCTGGAATGCTTTCCTTGCAAATTGAAATGTTCCAGCTGTTAAAGGTAACTCTGTGCTTTTTGCAAAATAATCTAAGCATTTTTCCAGTTACTGCTCCCTATCTCATGCAATCTTCTTCCTTTGCAGCAACTACTAGAGCCAGCAACCATACCTAGGGACCAATGGATCAAACCTCTGCCAAAGAAAGCTCCCATGCAGGTATTTTCTAGCTTCTTCTTGAGCTCCAGAGGGGAAGGCCTTCCTCCAACAAGCTGAAAACAGTTCTTGGGGGCTGCATTCTGGTGGTGGGCGGGGTCAAAGACAAAAAAGGAGGGGCTTAAAGACCACCACCTTTGAGTTTGAAGCTCGCTGCCATTAATTAAGCTTTAGGAGAGGTATTCCAAACTTTTCAAAATGGAGGGGCGAATTGTCCAAAAACTATAAAACTTGGTGCATAGTTAAAACTATGGAATCCACTTCCACAATATGTAGCGATGGCCACAATTTGGGTGGCTTTAAAAAGGGGCTTGGACAAATTCATGCATTCATGTCCAACTTGGGGTTTTCCGACAGGTAGCTGGTTAGCTACTGTGTGACTAGAATGCCGGACTAGATGGACCCTTGGTTTCATCCAGGAAGTTCTCATGTTCTTATCTAGGACTCTAGGTGGACTGAATTTGACCCATCCTATACATCATTCCAGGGTTTCAATCTTTAAATTGGTCATTCCAATGTCAGCCAAGCCGCTACTTATTTGTAAGATGTGCAGGGGCTATTTTGGTGATATATGGTGGCCAACACAGATGACCTCACATTCAGGTATGTTAGCTGGGAGTGCATATGGAGTCAAGTACAGCACCTTCTCCAAAAGGAATCCCAATTCAGAGAGCTGGTTTAGCACTGGCCAAGAGCTACACGTGAGGAAGCCCATTTTGAATCATGCCTCCACCCTGGAATGATCAAACAGGACTTAAGCAAAGCAGTCCTCCCTTACCACCTGCTATGTAGGGAGAATGACCCTTGCCTACCCTACAAGGCTGTTTTAAAGATTACAAGCTGCAGTCCTCAAGATTCACCACCCCCTCTCACACAAATTTTTCACAAGCCTGGAGTATCTCACTATATTGTGGTAGAGTAACTTTGATGCCCTTGTACCTGAAGGCCTTCAATTCCCCCATGAAGGAAGATGTGATGTAACTGCACCTGCTTGCCACATTTTCCCAGGAAGCTGGGAACTTCCATATTTTTGTTCCTTCCCGTACTTGTTCACTGCACCCATTCATTGGTGTTTTTCCTCCTTCCAATCTCTTTCCCTTTTCTGCCTTTTTGAATCATGGGTGAGCAGCCTTGACCATCGGCTATGTTGGCCAGGGCTTCTGAGAGTTGGAAACATCTGGAAATCTACTTTCTGACCACCCATTTTAGATTGTAAGTCTGTGCGCAGGGACTGTTTGAATTGATTTATCCAGCCTCTTTTCGGCTGAAAAGGAGTGAAAAACACTTCCAATAAATACAACTCTATAAATTCCCCTTACCATTCCTTCCAAGGCTTCAGCAGGCTCCAAAAATAGCTTAAGAACTTACATGGGATGGATGCTTGAACCAAATAAAATATTTAAACGACCCAGGTTTCAAATCATAAAAGCTTTATTTAAAATAAGTAAGAATGGGAGAAATACATACCAGCAAAAGGAAATGAACAATGCTAAAACAATCCTATCCTAGACAGAGTTATATAAGAACAGCATCATGCACAGATCTCTCAACATAACAAAAGTGAAACAGTGTCTTGACCCCGCCCACCTTATCCAGTATGACCATGAAGGGAAACTGGGAATTTATCTACTTAGGAGAGCTGAAATTCTATTGTTACCCCTTTGGGGCATATGGGGTAGAAGCTAGTCCTAAAATACAGAGAGAAGTGTGCCCATGTTTCCAGAGGTCCTTAGCAGGGACAACCCGTGAGTTCCAACCTTCCCCAATCTGGTGCATGACAAACATCTTGGACTGCTACTCCCAGCATTCCTAGCCCAACATGTCCAGAGGGCACCAGACTGGGGAACATTGGTTTTAGGCTGTTCTCTATGCCAGTCTCAAAGGTTCTAATCTTCTACAAAAGCTTTTAGACGTTGCACCCAGAAGCCTTCCGTTTTGTATCCACGCTTTTTGGATCCTGGGGCATAATTCCATCTGGTCAGAATCCCTGTAGAGAAAAAAAGGGAGTCATAAGATATCCAAATCTAATGTCACAACACAAAAGTCATTCCCTACGTGAAAGAAATAAGATCCCCCCTCTTGACCGGCTCCACATTTTGTAAAGGTTATTTAACTACACCTCTCAGCACTCCCAGCCTGCATGACTGAGGACGATGGGAGCTGTAATTCAAAACATCTGGAAGGCACCTGATTGGGAAGATACAACCATGTGCAGGGGCATGCTGAACGGAAAAGGCAAGATGGCTTTTTGTCCCAGTGTTTGAGGATAGAACCAGCAGATGGCAAAGCCGCTGGCACCGAAGACATAGCACTGGGTGGGCGTTCTTTTACCTCCGGACATTACAGAGCCGGGTATTGAAAGACCCGGGCCTGCCAAGAAAAGGAGGCACTGCACCAAAACTATGAGCTCACTAACCTTTGCAGAATGTATACACTTCAGAAAACAAAGAAGCCGCAGGAAGAGATTATAGCTAAATGGGCTTAAGTTTACTAAGAAACCAGGTATTGCTAAACTGGCAAATGGCTAGGTCCTTGTCTCCTGACAGATGCCCTCAAGAGTGTCACAAACCAGAGCAAAATGGGAGGCATCCATCACATCCGTCGCCAGCATTTGACAAAGATGTTTGGCCTGCCTATTTTTAACCTGTTTGGAGGGTTTCCCTCCACCACCCTATTTCATAAGGGGCTGATCCATCTCTCTCGATCTTCAACCCCCCCCCCCCCGGTTTTAATCAATTTGGAAGGGACATCTCTTTACAACAACCCTATGAGGTAGGCTGAGCTGGGAAGTAGTCACCGGCTCAAGATCACCCTGCGGGATGGGAAGATTTGAATGCTTTCTTCCCCTTGCACATTTTCCAGCAAAAGGATGCAGTCCACCGAGGTGGCCAAAGACATGAAGCTCTAAGACATCAAAGGCCTTTCAGACGCCATGCTGCAACCACGTGGCTTTTCTAAATCTCACCCATAAATTAAACCTGATCAGGCTGCATTCTACAGGTTATAAGAAAACCACTATACATCCCCACCCTGCAAGCCACGAAAAGCTCCAAATATCTACCCACCCACTATTATTTTTTAAAAAATCTACTCCCGCTCCTTACCTTCCTCGCAAGGAAGCACAAATCAAAAGAAAGAGCAAGTTATCCCAGCGCTGCCATTTATACTCTTGGGCGCCACCACGTGGTAAATTCAAGACACTATGGGTGGGGTGGGGGTAGCGGAGCTCAACCCCGGCTTTGGTTGGCCAAGTTCCTCTTGACCAATCAGAACACTACAGAGGCGGGTTAGGGTTACGCGGTACTGCACGCAGGGACGTGCTACACGTTCGCGGAAGATCACGCGCCTTACGTTTCCTACCCGGAAATTAAACAATGAGATATGGAAGTGGGCTAGGAGAGGCCACGTGGGTGCAACATGGGGGCTCCTTCAGGCAAAATCAACCGGCCGCGGACGGTAATTTATTGTTATTATTAGTAGTACTATTATGATTATCGTTATTGTTGTTGTTATTAAAACCTCTTGTTCCTTGCTCTGTCTTCAGAAGGAGCCCAGGGTAGATTACAATATTGAGAAAACAAGTGCCAGTCAAAGAACAATCCTGCTATCACGATGAAGTAATTTAAAATACAGCAAAAATAATCTAACCTTATTGAGGATTTTATTCCTGGTTTCTTTTTTTCCAAAAAATTAAACTATTTTTCTAATAGTTTTGTGAACTGCCCAGAGAGCTTCGGCTATTGGACGGTATAAAAATGTAATAAATAAATAAATAAATAAATTTGCAGTCTTCTCCCCACCCCCTGCACACAAGAGAAATAAGAATATTAGCCGTTCAGCTTCTGTTCTTAGGTTAGAACTGCTATGTCAGGGGAAGGCAACTTATTTATTACATTTTTATACCACCCATGAAGCTCTTTGGGTGGTTCACAAAAATTAAAACCATGAAAAACATAAAAACAACCAACAATTTAAAAACATGAACTTGTGGGCCTCCAGGTGTTTCGGCCTATAAATCCCATAATCCCTTACTATTGGCTGTGTTGGTTAGAGCAGATAGAAGTTGTAAACTAAAACTCCAGAGAGCCACCCATTGCACACCCTTGTGCTTTGTGAAAATGTCAAAATCCAGATCAGGCTGTGCCAGCAACAGCAGCCCCTTTTTCAGTTTTTGTGGACAAAAATCAAATGAGGACATCTGCTTAGGGTGCTGGCCATGTCTGAAAACGGCTTCTCTCATTTGGTTTTAGGAGCTGAAGAAAAAGCTTTTCAAAAGGCGCCGTGTTCTGAGCCAGCAGAAGCGGAAGAAACACCGGATTGTGGGAGCTGTTGTGGATGCGGGGCTCATCACCATTCACCACCTGAAGAAGCGCTCGTGAGTTACGCTTAAGCCCTGAATAGCCTGGGGAAGCCTGAGAAGAAATTGGAGTGATTTTTTATCATTACAACAACAAAATGTTTATTGATTATAAGTGTGGGCCATTTAAACAAAACTAAAACTTAAAAAAAAGGATGTAAAGCAGGAGTAACTGGGCTGCCTGATTCTTGTTTAACATAAAATATATCCTACATAAAAATACCCAGTCATGTCTTTATCTTGCTCAGCTTAAAGCATTGCCTTTACAATCCACTGACATGTTGTTCACAATATTTGAACCGCTGAGAGATTTTACTATATTCAGCAGCATAAAAATGCCACAAATAAATAAATAGTTGCTTGAATTCTCTTAGCTGCTGTAGCAAATAATGCAACATAATAGGATATACGTATATACACATGCAAGAGCAAGTAAGCCACTATATCATTTCTGGCTGGAGAATGCTGGGAATTGTAGGATTTTTTTACTGTCTAAACATGCATAGGATTTGAGCCCTGAGACACATAAGATAGAAGCTTTGTTATGGGATTCTTGAATTACAATCCCAGCCTTGAGGTGGAAGTGGGAACTAGTATTTAGAGATATGGGGATAATGAGAACAAGATAGTTTCCAGTTGTCTGTAATGGTTTTTGGGAGAAATATGATTGTATGCTGCCTTGGGAGGGCTTCTGCCCTAAAAGGCAGCCAGAAAATATTTTAAATAAAATCAATAAGATGGGGAGTAGAGTCTAATGGTTAAACTTGGTCTCTTGGAGTCAGGGTTCTGGAACAAGACAGGGCAGATGCTGCTTGACTTGCAGGACGTGACAACTGGGAACAACTGCATCCATGTTTGAAGCAGAGAGAGACTTGAGTTTTTAAAGTGGCAGTCTATTAAAGAACTGTCTTTAAAATGTCTTCTGTTTGCCCACCACCTCTTTGGCTTCCTTCTCCAGATCCAGTGCTCGAGCAAACATTACCCTGTCTGGGAAGAAGAGAAGGAAACTGCTGAAGCAAATCCGTCATGCCACTAAGGAGAAAACAGACATGCAGGGTAAACTTTCTTCCCTCCAGTTGGGCCTAGGAACAGGGGCTCCTTCCTGCCTACTTCCCCAGGAAGTGGAGGGTAGGGCTGGTCTGTCTGTTGGTTCATTATTGAAGGTTCCGCCACCATTTTGAAGTACAAGCTAACTCACCGTCAATAGTTGAGGGTGGGTTGTTTTTGAAGTGTGGTTTGTTCCTTGTACCATGGGTTAGCGTGTTGTCTGAACATCCACAGTATGGCTTGTTAACCACCTTCAACAATCCAACAACAAACCATAGATTTTCAAGATGGCTTGTTTGGGAAAATAAACCATACTGCTTGGTTTACAATCCGCCTTGCAGAAGTTCAGACAACACACTAAACCATAGTTCAGCAAACAACCCACCGTTCAAAAACAACCCTCATTCAACAAGTGAGAATGGGTTAGTGTGTTGTCTGAGCAGCCCCTTTGGGACTGTGAGCCAGTTCATACATCCAGCAGATCAAGTAGGAAAGATTTTCTGGATTTTACCACTTTTTTGAGGGGGAAGGGAAACCCTACTCCTAGAGATGCTAGATTTCTACATGCAAGGAGTACTCTGCTTTGGCCAGGTAGGGGCAGTGATTTTCATATTGGTGTGCTCCATCAGAGTGGGCAGACCCAACTTGCAGAATAAAAAAAGAAAAGAAAAAAGCTACACGAACTCCATGCCTGGACATGCTAGATTTCTACATGCAGGGAGTAGTGCTTTGTTTTTGCGGGGGCGGGGGGAGTAACAGGCAGAAATGGTGCAGCCCAAGGAAAGCTTTGGTGCTTGATCTTGCTGAATGCATAAACCACTACACTGGCAATGACTTCTTTTTAACTGGAGATGTGGGAATGAATAGGGAAGGAAAGCAGATCCAGGTCTGAAGAGCACCCCTACTTCAAGGCATGCTGGAAAGATTATGATTTTTTTTTTAATTCTCTTTTGTCCTTTTATTGCAGTTGATGCCTCTCCGGGTCCAAGTAAAAGTGCTCAGACTGGAAAGAGAAAGAAGAAAAAGGATAAAGTAACAGACTGCCTGGATGTAGATATGGTGGAAACTGAGCCTGCTCCCAGAGCTGAGATCTGCCTCTGAAGTCTTGAAACCCAGTTTCCTTGTTTGTTCTTGTGGCTTGGTGCTGGCAGACTTGTAGGGGGCGTTGGGGGCACAAAGGTTGCAAAACCAGAAAAGCCAGAAGGCTTGGATTTTGAACCTGTTTAGCCCCATAAACTTGGATGTGACTTAATTCCTTTTTAAAAAAAATGCAAAAGACTTGAGAGGTGTAAAGAACAGTCTGCAGTTCTATTGAGTTCTCATTCATTTCTCTTGACAAACAGCTTTGGGTTCTTTATACTGCCAAGCACCACTGGCTAGAATTTTAGGGCTTGAAAAGAGCTTCAAGGATCAGTCAACTAGCCCGTTGCGTTAAGTGGGTGCATGGCATCTTTTTAGGGTGCATGTCTAGACAGAAAAAACACCCTGCCAGCATTACGCAGCCAGCCAAAGTGATTGGGGAATCCTGGGAGTTGTCAGACTTTTTTTCTGTCTAATCATGCGTAGGATTGCACCCTTAAAAAATTACCAGCTTTGCTCTATACTAAAAGCATGCTGATATTAGAAGGGTGTTATCCTGGGTGCAGTTAACCTGGGTGCAGTTAACCCATTGATTTCCATGGGGCTTATTTCAGAGGAAAGATGCATAGGATACTAGTATCCTACACTGGAAACCCACCCCTCACCTTAATATCTGTCTATAAATTAAAGTTGGGGAGTGGCTTCCAGTGTTGTTAGCCAACCTCAACTGGAAGGGAAGGAAACATCTGTTCCTAAACTCCCATAGGGGCAAGCTTTCCTGCTTCCAGTGTTCTAAGGCAATAAACATCGTCCCAATAAAATGACAAGAAACCATCTTGCACCCTCCTGGCTTTCATTTCTTTCCTGTGGGGGTGGGGAGAGTGTATTTCTGGAATGGAAGAAGTGGGTATCTGGATATTGGAAGGGAGAAGGATGTGGGATTGTTTCTGGGTACATCAAGAAATGAAACAAGAAATTCCTTGTGATTTAGAAATGCTCTAGAAGTGTGGAGAAAGGGTGATTGATTTAGGTCTTGTCAATTGGGGTTCAGTGCATCTCTTCTTTTATGTCGTAGTTTGGAAAGCAGTCCATAAAACAGGAAATGCCGATCCAGGTGCTGCAGCTGCCTCATTCAGTCTGCAACATTTAATACAGCCTTCCCTAGCCTGATGCCTTCCAGATGTGTTGGAGTGCAAGTTCTATCATGCCCAGTCACTATTGACCACGCTGGCTAGAAATTATGGAAGTCCAACACAACTGGAGAGCACCAGGTTGGGGGAAGTCTGATTTATGAGACTCCCTGCCAGTCCATACCTAACACTAACAAGGGTGTGTGTGCTGTTTACAGGCATAACAAGCAAAAGGCATGGCCCTCCAGTCTGGAATAGGACTCTCCAAACCTTTTGAAGCTGTGGGCCCAAATGGGAATTTGAGAAACAGCTGTGGGCACTACCACAAAATGCCTAATCGGTGGATCATTGCTTTGACATCTTATCTTTCGCCTCTTTGGATTGTAAGCTGTCAGCAAAAACGTGATCTTCAATAGACATGAAGCGAACAACATCTCTTTAATAAGGGATTGTCTAATTTGGCTAATTGCTGGCAGTGCAATACAGCTAATGCTTTTTTTAAGCATGTGTTTTGCCAACGTCCAGTAATTGCTTTTTTTTTTTTTAGTGCTGTGAGGTTATTACACAGATACATTTTGTATTGGAACAGTTTCTGAAAGAGTTTACCTACTTCATGGAAATTAACAAAAGCTCAGCATAAATCATTCCTCCATGCCCTTTTGACAGCGAAAAGACTGATATTGCAACATTGAAAGGATAAACACACAACTCCTATATTGCAATGGATTGAGGACCTTATAATCCTTTGGATATTTGAACACTTGGAAATTTATTTGGATATTTGGTCTGCTTTTGTTGAAGCCTATTTCAAATTATTCATTGCTATGGATTTATACACATCCACGTATGTATATTTAAAAAGTGGGAGGAATTTTTTAAAAATAATTGGGTGCTATGTTAGGGACCCTTTTACTGGTGCTGTACTGGAGAACCCCTACTATGGATCATGCACTCACAAATACCTAAAGGTAATTCTTACCAATTTCCAGCTCAATTCAATACCAGTCTCCCGTGTAGAGGGCATTGAAAGTGGTGCAGTTGTGGTATATCTTAAGGCATGTACCCCCATAACCAGTTCCCCTTTTCCAGAAAGAGGCACAGGTGGTGCACCAGTGCCCCTGGTCACAGCTATCAACTGGACATCCAAAGTCAACACTGGGTCTAGGAGAACTTCCAGCCTACAAACCTGTATTTTAAGGGGAGTGCTACTCCATCCAGCACAGACTGCACCCTTAAATTCACACTGCATGTTGTACTGACAAAGTGCACCTCTTTCTTGTCTAGATCAAGTAGAAGGGGGACAGACATCAGGCTTGTGTGTCTTCATTTTCTCCCTAGATACATCAACCAGAGCCTGGTGCAAAAGACATGCACTTAGAATTTTAAAAAATGAACCCATGAATTTGATTGCTTAAGTAAACCGCCCAGAGAGCTTTGGCTGTGTGGCGGTATATAAATGTAAATAAATAAATAAAGTTATGAACCCATGAATTTGATTACTTAAGTTACTCATGACTAACTTAAGAGCCATTCATTTCAATAGGTCTACTCTAAGTAGGACTTTAGTTGGATTTTACACACAGGATTTAAACATTGAGTAAAAAATGTATTATGTAATATTTTAAGCTTTTGATTGGTTACAAAAGCACATGTGAAAAACTATAGATTTTGTAATTTAGTAATGCAAAACATGCATTATCTTTACCCCTGCATTTTAAAAAAATAATAAGAAAACTGCCCTCTAGGGGCTTGGTAATCCACAGTGTCCTTTTATATGTATTTTTCAACTGTTGCTCATCAGAGCACAATTAACAACCTAGCTGCTCAAAAGCTGTGTAGTCAGTCCTTTTTCAAAACAAGATATCTTGTACTGAAAATTATGTTATTTTTAAATCAAGCTCTGAAAAGATGCTCTTGACACCTGTTCAGAAGTGCTCAGTCGAAGGTGACACATCTTTCAAAGTAAAAGTTGGCAACTCTATCTCTAATTGTATATATGTGGCGTTGTCACTCTCGTGTTCCAACTAACATCTGTTTTTGTACTTGTGATCACTAACACAAAACAGTGCATCCAATTAATTGATTAATAATAAATAATTATTAATGAACTCTTTTAGCACAATGAATTAATTAGTCTTATAAGCAGCTGATGTGACTGCACTAAATACATATTCCTCTCCGATTTATCCTTATCTCCTTAATCTTCCTCTCTGGTTTAGCTTGTAAATTCTTTGGGGCAGGGATCTGTGGTGCACAGCCTCACCGAAATCGGAGCCACCAACCTCCATTGGGTCCCTCTGAATACAATGGGCCTTTCTTCCGAGTAGACACTAGAGGATTGCATGGCAAGGTCCTTTGGACGGAAAGCGGAACAGTAGTACGTGGGGTCTAGGAAGCGGCACGGACCTTTTTTAAGGTGGCGCGCTACGTGCGCGGTTTTTATGCTTCCCCCACTCATACTCCACCCTGCGCAGGCGCGGCAGAGGGGCAAGGGAAAGAAAAGCGAAAAGAAACTGGTCCTTCCCTAACTTTGCTCCCCCGGCCGGCATGTCCGCGCTGTGTGATGCCCCGGGGGTGGCGGGGCCTCCCGGGTCCGCCCCCAGCCCCAAACCGGCAGTCGCCCCTCCATCGCTCAGGTACTGGATGTCCCGCCTGCCTATTGGGGAGTGGGAGGGATTTCCCCCTAGACTGGAGCCTCCCCCAACCCCGCATTTCGAGGGACTTTGCAGGTTGAGGGTTGCGCTGATTGCCGTTACCTCAGGTTGCTTTAAAAAGGTTGCATCACAGTCATCATAGTGTCATTAGTGTTCATGGCATCTTAGATATTGAAGAGGCCAGGTCGCTGCCCCGAATAGCTTACAATACAAACTCGGCAGAGGGAGAGGATGGATAGCGTTGAGAGGGGCCTCTAAGGCCATCAAGTCCAACCCCCTGCTCAAGGCAGGAATCCCCCTTAAAGCATCCCTGACAGATGGCTGTCCAGCTGCATCTGGAATGCCTCTAGTGTGGGAGAGCCCACGACATCCCTAGGTCATTGGTTCCATTGTCATACTGCTCTAACAGTCAGGAAGTTTTTCCTGCTGTCCAACCAAAATATGGCTTCCTGTAACTTGAGCCCTTTATTCCGTGTCCTGCATTCTGGGAGGATCGAGAAGAGATCCTGGCCCTCCTCTATGTGACAACCTTTCAAGTATTTGAAGAGTGCTCTCATGTCTCCCCTCAGTCTTCTCTTGTAGTTTGCCTAGTTATTATTAGTTATCATCATCAGTGTATAATAATAATATATTTATTTACTACTCGCCTCTTCCTCCGGATCAAGAGAGGCAATCTGGTGTAGCGACTAGAGTGTCATACTAGGAATGAGAGAAACCCAGGTTCAAGTCTCTCTCAGTCCAACCTCGCTGATAGAATTGTTGTGAGGATCAAGTGGTCTGGGGTGTGGGGAGAGGATAAAATTGTAATTAATAAATACTGAGTAACGTAAGTGGTCCAGTTACCACTGCTGTTAGATTGGACAGTGGATGGAGGGCCTCAGGAGATGGCTCTAGTATACTGGGGATGTGGGGAGAATAACATAGATACAAAAGAAGGTAGGTCCCTGCCCCACGGAGCTTACAATCTAAATGTCAACAATAAGAGAGACAGTGGAGGTAAGGGAAGAAGATGGAAGTAAGGTTGCAGGGCTAGGACCCACTACAGGAAGGGGTCCCCATCCCTAGTCTGAAGCCATCCATTAATGGATCTCTGGTTATAATAATTTGTGTAATGGATCTCTGGCACACTGAGGTAGAGAAGCAACTGGAGGCTCTCCAGTTAGGTGAATCTAATCCAGTAGTAATTGGAACCAGTAGGTCCCTTATAGGGCACAAAACAGAACCAAAGAAAATATTAGCACTGTTTATTTAAGCCCAAATCTACACATATCCTTAATCTGATCACAAGGGAACTCCTTAACAAGGAAACTTGACTGCAGGAGAATAACAGAAAACTCAGTGTGCGGTGACCTTTTCCCTCCCCCGTCAAGCTCCCATTGACTCAAGGCCTCACGTGTTTATTTTTCCCCCTTCTGCAGTTCCCAAGAGCTGGCACAGGAGATCAAGGCCTTCCTTAGCGGGGTCGATCCTGTGCACGGCAACAAGCTCACCATCAAAGAACATGCCCGCTGTGCCATTTTGTTGCTGCGTAGCCTGCCCCCGGCCCGCAGTGCCGTCCTGGACCACCTCCGGGGCGTCTTTGACGAGTACGTGTGCACCTACTTGCTGGAGTTGGAGAGCAGCGATGGCGGGATGGGGTCCATCCGCTCCCAGGGGCCCAATCTGGACGACGTGGTGCAGGAGATCCAAGCCGTGCTGTCCGAGTTCGTCCGCATGAACCCCAAGGCATGGGCGGGTTTGGTCTCGGCCTGGTCGATCGATCTGATGGGGCAGCTGAGCAGCAAGTACGCCGGCCGGCATGGCGTGCCCCACGCCAGCAGCCTGAATGAGCTGCTGCAGCTGTGGATGTCCTGCAAGGCCACGCGGACGCTGATGGAGATCTACACCCAGTGCCTCTCTTCGATGATTAGCACCTGCCCGGACGCCTGCGTGGACGCCCTGCTGGACACCTCCGTCCAGCACTCCCCTCACTTCGACTGGGTGGTGGCCCACATCGGCTCGTCCTTCCCCAACACCATCATCAACCGGGTGCTCTCCTGCGGGCTGAAGGACTTCTGCATGCACGGGACGGCCTCGGCCGACCTCCTCCTTTTCCCCAGCGCCACGGCCGCCGACAAGCGGGTGCCCAAGATCGCCTCGGTGGTGGGCATCCTGGGCCACTTGGCCTCCCGCCACTCGGCCAGCATCAAGCAGGAGCTGCTGCGGATGTTCCACAGCAGCCTGGGCCCCGCCCGGGACCAGCAGCAGAAAGCCACCGTGCCCTTCCTGCTGCAGCTGGCCGTCATGTCTCCCACTCTGCTGGGCGCCATCTCGGCCGAGCTGGTGGACTCCCTCAAGCCGGCCGTGCTCAACCAGCTGCACCGGCACTTCGCCGCGCTGCCCCGGGAGGACCTGGAGAACATGGTCAGCATCGTGGTGCACCTCATCTGCCAGACGTCTGGCGGCGCTTACCGCACCCTGCAGTTCCTCGTCAGCACGGCCATGCCGGCGTCCGTCATCACTCCCCCGGGCCTTGCCGTCCATGACAGCGTGCGGGAGGCGTGCGACCGCGTCATCCAACTCCTGCTGCTCAACCTCCAGAAGCTGGTGTACAACCGGGGCTCGGCCGGCCTGGCGGAGGCCCCGCCCCGGGCAGTGCCTTTCCTGGACGAGCTGAAGGGCCACGTGCGGGAGCTGTGCGTGGAGGCCTTGCGGTTGGAGAGGAAGCGCTTCCTCTGGCAGCACCAGCTGCTCGTCCTCCTCTCCATCTACTGCGCCCCCAGCTGCGCTAGCGAGGCCCTCTTCCACTTGCTGACCCTGGCCAAGAGCCAGGAGGAGCTCAGTTTGGCCACCCAGCTCCACGCCGTGCTCAGCTCCTGCATGAGCGACCTGCTGCCTTCCACCGTCAAGAAATGCGTGTGCCAGGTCCACGCCGGCGGTCTCTCCGAGCAGCACACGGCCCAGCTCTTCCGAAACCTGGCCTTGGTCATGCAGTGGGAGGGCGAGGGGCCCGCCTCCATGGGCCACCAGCTGGGCCAGGCCGTCTCAGGGCACGTCGGCGACTTCGGCCAGCTCCTTCTGCACCACAACCCCGAGGTTGCGCAGGCGGCCTCCTTGCTCCTCTCCGTCTGCCCCACGCCCAGGGCCATCCAGCCGGCTCAACTCCTCTCCCTCGTCCGTTCCGCCGTGCACCACTTCTTCTCGGTGCTGCGTGGTCAGTGCCCCGCAGGCGTCAGCTATGGGGGCCGCCTCCTCTGCCGCCTGAGTGGGGCCTCGCCCACGGCCGGCAAGGCCACCCTTCAGTGCCTGGTGGAGGGAGCCCTGCACCCGGGCAGCAGCGAGATCTTTGGCGGAGCGGCCCAGAGGCCACCCGCGGCTGGGAACGAGGCTGCCCTGGAAGGCGCCAAGCTCTCCCTGCTGGACACCAACCGCCGCTTCATGGCCGCCGTGAACTTCTCCGGCAGCGTGTGGTCGGTGTTCCACGCCGGGGTGATTGGCAGGGGTTTGAAGCCGCCCCACTCCCCGCACCAGCGCGAGCTGGAGGAGATCTCCCACAACGTCCAGACCTTCCTGGGCTTGCTGTTGCAGTGCTGTGGGGCAGGGCGTGGCGGCCCAGAGGCCACCCAGCGCGTTGCTGTCAGCCCCGAGGCGGCGAAGACGGTGGCCGTGGTCCTCGTGGAGACCGTCTGCCCGGACGTCACCAACAGCGAGCTGGCCTGGCCTCCCGAGGAGCACACCCGCAATACAGTGGAACGGGACATCCAGGTCGGGCGGGCCTTCCGGGACAACCCCCTGCTCTTCCAGCTGCTGAACCTGGTGGCGGCGGGGCGGCCGGCCCTGTGCTACTGCTCGGTGCTGCTCCGGGGCCTCATGGCGACCCTCATGGCCCACTGGGAGGCCTCGCGGGAGAACGACACCACCAGCTCCCCCTGGCATTTGCAGGCCTCCTGCGCCCTGGTGGCCTGCATGGGGGAAGGGCACCTCCTCCCACCCGTGCTCAGCAACATGCACGAGATCTTTGACCAGCTGGCCCCCTTTGAGGTCCACCTCCTGCTCCTCAGCGTCTGGGACTACATGCGTGACAACAGCCCGCTGCCCCAAAAGTTCACCTTCGACGCTGGCACGGGCCTCTTCTTCCGGGACTTTTCCAGAGACACCGACGTCGGCAAATACCTCTGCGTTTTACACAGCGTCCTGCATAAGAACATTGACCGGCTGGGTCTGCTTTCTGGGCGGTTCCACACCTAGCCGCTTCTTTACCGATCGGCCCTTTGGGAGGGGGGGGTTTGGCTTGCCGTGATGATGCTATTTGGGGCCAGAATGTCCTGCCTTTTAAAAACTCTAATTCTGACTGTAATTGGCTGAAAAGCCGTTGCACAGTCTGTCCAGAGGTGCAGGAGGAGGAGGAGGAGTCATGGGGGAGGGAGGTTGGAGATGGTTCCGATGTCCTTCTCCCTGTCCTTGTATACCCTCAGCCTGGCTGAAAAATGACCCTTGCTGGTGCCTGCAGATTAGTTTACGAAAGGCTCTATGAAGCCAATGTTGAAACAATGGGTAGAAATACGTTTTCGTTTCTTAAAGAAAAACTCAACCTGTTGCAAGTGAGGTAGCTGCCAGGAAGAGCTTACATTAAAGAGTGCTGAGCGCTTCTGTTGAAGCCGGACCTAACAGTTGCTAAATAAAGCCTCCTCTGCAGTGCTGTGCATCATGAGATGCGGGAAGCAAGGTCACCTGATGTAGCTGCGTCTGGGTAGTGTGGTGCATGGATGGCTTTCCCCACTTTCTCTTCCAGTTCAGTTAGGCCACAATCTGCTGGTTCGTTTCTCCAACTCAGACACAGCCAGTTTCTGGACTTGTGATAGAATCTGGATCACAGCAATGCTGTTGAGAATCCAAACAGAGCCTGCAAAGGCTGTGCAGAAATGCATTCTTTAATGTACAAAAAAAGGGGAAGGGAAGAGAATTTGGTGAACAAATTACCTTGAGTTAAAAAACAAAAATACCTAGTAAGGGAAGGCAAGGTAATAATCACTTATTGGCATGATCATTTGATGTGAAAGTGTACAAGCCTTTATAGTTATGCAGAGCCGATGCAGTTTTGTCCGGAAGAGTTCTGTGTAACTTGGAACGTTGGCACACTTCTGGGTTACATAGAGCTCTTCAGTAGTCCCAAAGTACGTCAACTGTCTGGGTTAACTGGATTCACTTCAACCAGAGTTCATATTGCCTTGTTTCCTTAAAGGTGCAATCTTATGCATATTTAGACAGCTGGCTGAAAAATTGTAGGATTTGTTTTCTGTCTAAACATACATAGGGTTGTGCTCCAAGATTAATATTTTTGGAAGCCAGCCAACAATCCTTGTCTGTACCAACTTGCTTCCTTGAAGTAAGGCTTTGTTATCCAGTTCTGCCTCTGAGCAAGGCAGGGTGGTCATCTGTGGATGATTCTTGGAGTGGGTCAGAACCAGGCACCATCTCCCACTAGTGTTTTTCCCTTGGCATTACAGATATGCTGTCAGCTTATCCTCCAGAAAGTTTCTCCACCTGCACCGGCTACTGTGAGTGAGCTGAATTTATTGCTGCCTGGGTTTATCCCTGTGCAGTCAAGTATTCATCCATAGACCAGCCCGAAGAGCTATTCCCCTCTATTTGTGCGAGTGCTGGATTTCTTCTAGGCCTTTTTGGGCCCAGATAGCCTGAAGGAGCTGTTCCTTTTCTTTCGGGTACAATTCAAATGCTAGAAAGAAGGTACGTTTATTTCATGCAGTGAGGCAGGCACCAAAGATTGAGTTTAGAACAGAACTGGAGGGTTGCTGGTTTTCTCTTCCTTTTTACATGAGAAGAGCTCACTTGGTTTTTTTTTTTTTTTTTGGCTACTTCCTTTTTGAATAATAAAAAAAAAGCAGCAAACTTTCGCCACTTTGGTTTTCCTTTGCTGTCGGAGAAGTGAAGAGTTTCCTTTCAGGCGTCTGTTAGTTTCTTCATCTGGTGTGGTTGAACATACTGCCATTAAAACCAACCAAGCAAGCTTTTAGGCCTCTGCAGCTGACTTGGCACAAATAGTGGATGTTCTGCAGTGTGGCCTGTTTGTTCAAAAACAACATCCCTGCAAATTCTATAGACAAAAGGGCCCATACACAATATTTGATATGCTTGATGGGACAGATATACAGTTACGCCCAGGGAAAGCATCATTTGACGTCTGTTTTCTTAGCGTTGTAAGAGGTGAATTGGCCAGCAAACGAGGGCTGTTAAGGGGAGGAAGTTAGGCTATGAGAGGAAATTATCATTTCTAATTTCTGTGGGGAGCATTCCTGTGGCCCCTAGGGCCCTAGATAGTTTGGATTCCCAGATCCAAGATCGGAGAAAGCCCTTCAACCTTGGAGGTGAGGATCCATGCTTCAGCCCCACTTTCCCTTGCAGCTGGCATGGAAAAAACTGAGATCAGGAACGTAACCTTGGAGAGGTGAAAGGGGGGGGGCATTCCTATGGGTGGGGAGGGGACTAGAGAGGCCAGGATATGGGGCCTGATACTTTTAACTAAATGAATCTGGGCCTTTCTGCATGCTAGGCAGGGGCTGTCCCATTGAGCGATGGTCCCACTCATAGCCACGGGGCACATACTGGTTTCCTCTTCCTCTGCTTCCCCAAAGGGTCTTTTGACAGTTTCATTTGTGCCTTACCCAAAGCAGTTAACTGAAAATGACAATAGCTCCTTCGCTCTGGCTACCCTTGGTGTTGGGTGTCGTCCTCACAAGGGAGATGGGGATATAGACACCCCAAAGAACAGAACGACTCCTGACGTCTTGTGTCCCCCAAAGATGAGCCATGACGTAGGAGAGGGAGGCATTGCAGTGTCTGTGTATTGTTGAGGAAGAGAGGAAGAGCTACTTGTTTTTGTTTGCTTCTGCTAGGTGAGCTCACGAGCACTCCTGCTATGCTGGAACAAGGGGAGTTCTCTCTCTGTAAAGAACTTCTTTCAAACGGGCTCAAGTTAAAGGAAGCCAGATTCCAGCTGGACATCAGGAAAAACATCCTGACTGTTAGAGCAGTACCACGATGAAATCAGTTACCTAGGGAGGTTGTGGGCTCTCCCACACTAGAGGCATTCAAGCGGCAGCTGGACAACCATCTGTCAGGGATGCTTTAGGGTGGATTCCTGCATTGAGCAGGGGGTTGGACTTGATGGCCTTGTAGGCCCCTTCCAACTCTGCTATTCTATGACTCAAATTGTATTGTTAACATTGGGGGACTTTGCGTCACTTGGCACGAATGATGTCACAGGGGCAACCCCCTTATTTTCTTCAGAACAGAACCCAGGGGTCCCCTCCCCGAATAGGATCCAGGCGTTCCGGGTCCTCGTTCCTCCCAAAAGGACCCAGGCGTCCGGCTACCCTCCCTCCCGGATTCTTGGCCTCCGGGCACACCCACGACAGAAGAGCAGGCTCATGAATAATGCAGCTCCGGGTGGGCGGGTCCCGCCGGGAGGCGTCTCGACCGGCGATTCGATGAGCGAAGGGGCGGGCTCTATCAACGGGAGCCAACCAGCAAGCGGGAGGGGCGGGGCCAACAGCGGCCGGCGGGCGGAGCCGAGCGCGATCCAAGATGGCGGCGTCGGAGGGACTAGGGAGGTGAGAGCGAGGCGGGTCGTGGGGGCGACGGAGGAGGAAGGGGAGAGGGTCGGGCTTCCCCACTCCCCACCGAAGACTTTCATCCCCCTCACTACTTATTAACACCCTTCCCCAAGCGGGCGCCTTCCAGACGCGTTGGACTACAATTGGACGCGTTGGACTAGGCATGCCGGCTAGGGGGTGATGGGAATTGTAGTCCAACGCGTCTGGAAGGCGCCCGCTTGGGGAAGGGTGCCTTTTAACTTCTGGGACACCCCCCTTGAGCCCCCTTCCCCAATTCCTTCCCACAGTTGCCTCAGTCCCCCCCCACGCCATATGTCCTGTCTCTGCCCTAATCTGCCTCCCAACCCCAAACTGGTCCCCTATCTAGAATACCCCCCCACCCCACCCCGGCCATTTTCCACTTCAAGTCCTCGTTCCTCTCCCACGGCCACCTCCTCCCTACTGCTTGTCCCCCTCCACTCCTCAAACCCCTTGAATGTCTAGATTCCCCCCTCTAAACCCCCGCTGCAGATCAGACCCTGCAAAATCCATTTCGTCCAGCATCCTGGGTCCCACGGTTGCCTCAGCCAGGGGCTGCCAGGATGCATGCCTAAGTCCCATTTGTCTTCCTGTGCCTGGTGTCCAGAGATAGACTCCCTCTGCACAAGGAGGTTCTGTTTAGCTGTCGCGTGGCCAATAGCCCCTGCTCGACCTCACCTCTATAAGGATGCACCGCTTACCTTCCTGGATCGGACCAGCGGTCCATCGAGATCAGCATCCTGTTTACAACCATGAGAAGCCAGATGCTCCCAGGAAGCTCAGAAGCAGGGCAGAAGGCAATAGAGTGGTGGGAGATTCAGGACAGATAAACAGAAGGACCTTGTCACACAGTGCGTGGTTAATCTATAGAGCACACTTCCACCCCTTGTAGCGATGGCTACCACTTTGGATGGCATTAAAAGGGGGGTGGACAAATTCATGGAGGAAAAGGATAGCAATGGCTACTAGTCCTGATGGCTGTGTGCTACCTCCAGTATCGGAGGCAGTATGCCTAGGTACACCAGTTGGTGGGGAACATGGGCAGGAGGGTGCTGTTGCACTCTTGTCCTGCGTTTGGGTTCCCTGTGGGCAGCTGGTTGGCCCCTGTGTGAACAGAGTGCTGGACTAGATGGACCCTTGGTCTGACCCAGCCGGGCTCTTCTTATGTTCTCCTGCTGTTTGAATCCTAATTGTGATATCAGAGGCGTACTGCCCTAAAAAAAATAGAGGTTTCTGGGTTCCTGTCCACGCTCCCCCACCATTCTTCTGTAACTCCCTTACCTTATACCTTTTATGAACCTTCTTTTAAGACCTCTGCACACTTTCCAACAGCCCAATTCTTTCCCTCTGTAGTTGCTTGCTTCTCTCTTTCAAATATTCACTAATTTATCTCCTCCCTACAGACTAGTTCTCTTCTCTCCCCCCCCCCCGCCCCCACTTTCCAACCTGGTATCTCTCAGCATGGCCAACACATCGGGATGATGTCAGGTTGGGGGACGCTGCCACAGATCTCGTAGTCAGCAATGTTCATCTTACCCTCATCCATCTTCACAATGACATTGCGAGGGAAATGATCAACATTTCCATTTTACAGCTAGATTTCAAATGATCTGCCCAAGAGCACCTAAGCAGATCCATGGCTTAGCTGTGGTTTAGAACCCAGGTTGTAGCACCTTGGCCCTATATAATCTCCAGTCTTGAAGAAGCTCTGTGTTAGGTTTTTGACTGTTTAATATTCAGTTACAGTGACCTTTTAAAGTATGTTTCTATGTTCATGGGGACTAGAAACCTTCTTTGTCTGAAAGCAGAAGCTGAGATTCTTGGAAGCTTGCACATATTTGGTGCTCTAGGTTTCATCTCATACTGTGTTAAGTGTGAGTGTGTAGATGTGAATGTTGGTAACTCCCTTGAAATACCTACCCTAATTTGCCGTTTTCTCAGACTGTGACATGCTTGGATGACACCCCTCAGTACTTTGCTGTGCTCTTCTGGTTGCTGTACTCATGTCACAAAGAACCATCTGTGCACATGTGTTGTTTTATGAAATCCTGCCAGTGTCCCCTCCTCAAAAAACGACACGCCGCTGTCAGAAGGAACTTAAAATGTACATTTTGAAAGGCACAGCAGGCAAAAGAAAGGCTTTCCTGGGCCCTTACTGCAATGGCTTTTAAAAGCTAGTTTTTCAGAAGCCAGAGGTCCTGGGCAGGCTGCCCCGCTGTTGCTGGCCATGTCTGGAGGCTGGGACTGACCTTTGCACCGGCAACGGAGATAACTGCCCTTTGTTCCCTCTTTGTATCTATAAGGGGTGGAAGCTGCTCCCGGTCACTGAAAACTTTGCTTGTGGCCTGAACTAATCTTGCCATTCCTGGTGTGTGCAAGTCTGTTCCGCTAAAGCCAATGTGGGCGGACTTTAGGCGGGATCTCTTTCAGTTAGTTCCCCCCTTCTACTGTCCAGAGCCAGGTGCAAAATAGTGTCTTGGGATGGGGTGAGGCCTTCCACACCCCATGAGCCAGAAACTGGGATAATCTGCCTATATAACTGCAAATTCTGCAAGATTAACTACGTAGAAGGGATCCCAACAGTCTCATTTAGAGGAGGTGGGAAGCCCTTTTGCTGTCTCTGTTGTCCAGTAACAGGGAGTCAAAGAACCACTGTTGATCTACAGCCATTTATTCGGGAGGGGCCTTAGCATAGTGCTGGAGCAGGTCAGTTCCCGGCATCTCCAGGTAGGGCTGGGGGGGACCCTGGCACGAAACCTTGGAGGGCTACAGCCAGTCAGTGTAGGCTGGGCCAATGGTCTGGCTTAGTATAAGGCATCTTCCTTTTCTATTGAAACCAGCCCTCGACTCCAGATCTGTTGGACTACAACTCCCACCATTCTCAGCCAGTATGCCTGCTGGACCTGGTAGCTGGGGACAATGGGAGTTGTAGTCCAACACGTCTGGAGGGGCCCAGTAGCTGCTCTCCAGGGTGTCAGGCGGGGCTTTTAACCAACTCTCCTTGGAGAAAGCAAGTAAAGCACATGCTGAGCTCAGCCCGTCGTCCTGAAAAGAAGCAAGTCAGTTTCCAGTTGGCGCTCTGCGGGTTTTCCTGTGGCGGGGTCCATGAGCTCGGGATGCGCCGTGTGACGAATCCTCCTCCTTCCCGCTAGGCTCAGGATGGCAGCTCTTGCGTGGCTCGCGCTTTTCCTGGTGGCCATCTCCGCCGTGGACAGAAGCAACTTCAAGACCTGCGACCAGAGTGCCTTTTGCAAGTAAGTCTCCGCGCCGGAGGAAGGAGGGCTGGTGCTAATCTCTCCGGCAGGGTTCCCCTTCCCCTGAGGAAATGATGAAGGGGTGGGGGAATTGTCTGCTGCCGTGAACTCCACCTGGCACTGTCCTCTCGGGATTCAGGAGAACAGAGACAAACAAGTTGCCGCTGGCATAAGAGGGGAGGGGAAGATAAAGGAGACCTGGCACTGAAAACCTGCAGCCTGTAAACATGATTTCCCCCTTCCCAGGCGCCAGAGGAGCGTGAATGCTGGGAGCTCCCCGTACAGGGCCTTGCTGGACTCACTGCAGCTCAGCCAGGATTCCATGAAAATCCAGCTCATCAACGAAGTGAACAAGGTGAATCGGAGTACCGAAACTCCCTGAAAGAAATCGCACAGACCGCACTCTCCCTTTTTCTCGATGCCGCGTCCATCTCGTGGCGTGTAGAGAAAAAAGACTGTTTCCCTGTGGCTCGCTACCCGCCCCAAGTGGTCAGTTGGGAAGAAAACCCGAGAAATATTGCTGATTTCAGGGGGCTTAAGCAAGCTTTAGGTCCGGTTCAGTGGTGGGAAAGCTGCAGGGTGCAAGTGAAGGATCACAAGCTTGAAGCTGCACCATGCAAAGAGTTCCCCCTGAATTGAGAAAACTAGTATATCAGGGAGAAGGCCAAACTGGAATGCTTCCCTATGATAACTACTTTTCTGTGTTTGGGAAACCTTTCCTTTTTTTATGGAGAAACACTGAATGAAGCCATCCTGCCCAAGAAACCCGCAAGCAGTTGGTAATTTTGAGAAAGGGGGTGGGGCCAAGGAATGGGGCGGGGCTTCCTGGGGACTCTGGAAGGGCTGGGTTCGGCCCCCGAGGTTCTGCAACCCTGGTTTAGAGTTTCACTCTCTACAATTGCCTTCCCACCACCTCCATCTCCTTGGCCTCTGCCAACTTTTCCTCCCTGTTTTTGGCTCATCATTCCCTGTGGCACAGAAATATACAAGGAGCAGCCTGCAGCTCAGTGGCAGAGCAGATGCATTGCATGCGGGAGGTGCTACATACGATCGCTGGGCCCTCCAGGCAGGACTGGGATTGGGGAAGATCCCCTGCCCGAAACCCTGGAGAAATGCTACCAGTCAGTGCAGTCCAGGGGTGTTGGACCTTGCTCAGGGGGCGCATTCCAGCCTATTTTAGCTTAAAGCTCCTACTGCCAGTAACTGAGCCTCAGCAGAGGCATTTCAAACTTTTAGAAGGGTTGAAAAATTGCCCCAAAGCCAAAAATGTCCTCCCCTCCAGGAGCATCAGCAAAATTGCAATGCACTAAGGCAGAAAGAGGTTTGACACACACACACACACACACCCCTGGTGTCAAACGAGACCTGACCCCATTCTCTGCTTCCAGGTCCCTCTCCTCCTCGAGCTCTACGGCTTGAAAGGGAACATGACCCGGATCCGGATCAACGAGCTGAATCCGCTCAAGCCCCGCTACGAGGTCCCCGACGTGTTAGTCCAGGATCCGCCCACCACCAGGTACGTGGACGGAGGGCCCTGCATCCCGACGCAGCAGGCGGTCTTCAGGTGGGCGGTGTGTGGGTCACGGAAAGAAGGTGGAAGCAGGGATCTCTCTCTCTCTCTCTTTCTCTCTCTCTTTCTCTCTCTTTCTCTCTTTCAACCTTCTGCAGAGCACGTGTACTTTTAGAGTCCTCCTTCATGTCTCCCCTTGGCTGTTTCTTTCCACCTCCTTAGTTCATAGCCAAATGCTTTATAGCCCAGGGTGGGGAATCCACAGATGTTAACCAGCCAGCCTGGCCGGTAGTCAGGCATGACGGGAGCTTGTAGAACAACAACACCCCTGGTTTTGTTGTTCCTTTTGGAGCTACAGGACTTCTTTTCAATTCCTGATGGTTTTGTAGCAAAGAAGGAAGGACCAACAGGAGACTGTCTCGTTAAGGACCAATGGGAGACTGTCTCGTTAAGGATGCCGAGAAGATGGCAGTGCGGGTGGCACAGGGCCCCTTGAAACGCTGGTCTTCTGCAGGGCTCCAGAACCGCTCTTCGTAAGCGGCGAAGATCTCCTCTTCCTCCTTCCTCTTTCCCCCCTACCCGTCCAAACCTTCTGTATACTCATCCCAGGCGTGACCTATTTTCTCCCCACCCCGCCCCCAAGATTGTCCGTCACAGGTCGGGACGGCAACAGTGTGGAGCTGTCCCTGGGCGACAGGGGGCACAAACTCATCCTGACGGCCAAGCCGTTCCGCATGGACCTACTGGAAGGGCGGGATCTGGTGCTGAGCGTCAACTCTCGGGGGCTGCTGGTCTTTGAGCACCTGCGCCAAAGGAAGGACTCGTGAGTACTTGGGATGTCGGCGGGGTGGGGTGGGGTGTCGGAGTAGCTGGCGGCCATCTTCCTCGAGGAGAAATGGGGGGAAAGGGATCTGTTGGGCGGCGGGGACTGGGAAAATGGATGTGTGCCAGACATCCTTTCCCTAGTCAAGATGGGAGCCTGCTGCTTAGGAGTGGGGGGCTGGTTCCATTTGGGGTAGCAATGATGGTTTTCAGCTGTTTTAGGAAAAAGTCTTGTCATGGGGAGGCAGAGAGAGGAGACGCTCTCCTCTTCATTTCACTTCCTTTCCTTCGCTGTCCTTCTGGGCCTGCCCTGCCCTTTCGCCAGGTTAGCTTGCTGTTCACACAACATGGTGGTTGTGTGTGGGCTGCTTGCTGAACCGTGGGTTAGCGTGCTGTCTGGGCCTCTGCAGCGCGGCTTGTTAACCACCCCGAATGTCCCCACAACAAACCAGGAGTTCTCAAGGTAGCTTGTTTGAGAAAAATAAACCCCACTGCAAGGTTAGCAAGCCACCCTGCGGACTTTCAGCAAACGTGGTTTAACAAGCGAGAGACAGTTCGACAACGACCTACGTTGAGCCACTGCGTATGGGTTACATGTGCTGCCTGAACAGCCACATTGTGTATATCTAGCAGGAAGATGGATTTTTGGGGGTGGATGGGGGGAGAAGTCGAAGTTCACCACCTTCTCTCTTTAGCTGCAGTCCCCTTTTCTTCCAGTGGAGGGCGAGCCCATGGGCGGTGCTCACAATCAATCCCGCCCATTGCTGCACCTTATATCAGGGGTGCAGAACTCCTTTCAGGCCCAAGGGCCAAATTCCACATTGGAGAACCTCACGGGGGGGGGGGGCGCATCCCAGTGGTGGGCGTGGCCAGAGAAAAAAAGGGGCAGGGCCAGAATACCAAAAAGGTCGTGTGTGTTAGCCGGAAGCTCTTACTGCCAGCAACTAAGCCCTTGGAGAGGCATTTAACCTTTTATATGAGGGTGAAAACTGTGTAAAAGCCTCGAAACCATCAGACTACAAGGGGTTAAGGGGAAAGGGATAGAGCCAGGGATAGATCAGCACCCGAAGATTTGGCCCGTGGACCTGAGGTTCTGCACCCCTACCTTATAGGTCCACTCCCTGGAAAGGGGGCGGTGCCAAAAGCAATCCCGTTTGCTCATTCGGCAAGCCCTCAAAGGGGGTGTGGCTTTGTGGAACTTGCAGTACAAGCCTCCCACCAACAGAGGGCACCGTCGTTCCATTTCAACCCATATCTGGGTATGGGCAGAGGAGTGAAGGCTTCTTGCACGTTTTCCAGTGTCGGGTCACACGAGGTTGGGTTTTACTGTCCAAGGCAGCCCTGTTCAACTTGGTGTCTGCCGGATCTTTTGAACTACGTCTCCCAGGATTCCTGGCCATTGGCTATGATGGCTGGGGCTGATGGGTGCTGTAGTCCAAAACATCTGGAAGGCACCAAGCTGGGGAAGACTGACCCAGGGTGTTGGGGAAGAGAGAGGGGTATAAATTAGGGCAGCCTCCCCTAACCCAGCGTCCTTCAGATGTGTTGGATTGCAACTCCCATCATCCCCAGGCATGGTGGTTGGAGATAAAGGGAGCTGCATTCCCAAACGCTCTGGAGATGGCTGGTTTAGGGAAAGCAGCAGGCTTTTCCCCATACAGGGAGGAAAGGGGCTCATCGATTCTCCATCCTTCTCCTTTCCTCCTTACCCCGCAGGGCCTGAGGGTGGGCCGGAGGGTGTTGGGGGTGGGCCGGAGGGCGTCGCGGCTTCTCCGGGGCTGCTGTGCACTGACTCTCGTTGTGTTTTCTGTTTTTGTTGGTTTGTGCCTCCCCCTCCCGCTTGGCCCCCCCAGTTTCTCGGAAAAAGTTAGTAGCACGGTCGTTAGCATTTGGGATAGGATCAAGAACCTTTTCTCTAGGTAAATCCGCAGCTTCTGCTACTGTTTCTGAAAACCCTTCCCCCCCCCCCCCCATCCCTGTAGTTAATGGCGCTCTGCCCTTCCTTGCCCACCCAAGTCGCTTGGGAGTTGTTGTGGGCTCTCTCCCCTTCTCCCAAATCCTTGAGGAGCTGGTTTTAACTCTGTTGCTGGTGGGGAGCGAGGGGAGGGGCTTCAGATTTGGGGGCAACCTGGCTATCTGAAAGTCTGCCCTTGTGACATCCGCTGTGGCCAAATCAAAGGCTCAGGCCCGATCCAGCCAGAGTTAAGCCCTGTCACACCCCAGTGGGAAAGCTGGCTCCCAGTGCTTAGCTTTCTCCCGTTCACTGCTGTCGCTTTTTATGATTCATACTCTCCTGTCAGCGTCTGTCGGGGCGGGGAGTCCGGGAACGTCTGGTGGGCAGCCAGTTCCCCCGCCCCGATGTTCCTGGAACCTCGGAGCATCACCTAGCTGACGTACACACAGTCCCTGCTCCCACCGTCTTAAAACAGGCAGTGGAGAAACAACGGAAGGAAGGGCTGATGTGGGCAAAAACGTGGGCTTCGGAGGTGTGGGGTCGGGACAGAGGATTGGGAAGCAAGGTGGGAAAAGCAGGGTTTGGGGAGAAGTGGCTATGTGCCTGTGCTCGTAGAAGGAGCTGCATGAGCACTCTGGCTGGATTGTGCTCTGTGCGTGCGCGTGTGTGATTTACAACCCGGTAGCAAGGTAGTTAACTTACGGGCCTGGCTCATTCACAAATTTACGGTGTCCTCCTAAGGTTTTGCTGCTGCTGCTGTTTTAAACCCTAACCTTAAAAGGTAATGCATGAACGAGACAAACCTCTTGTCTGTCTAGATCAGGGATAGGCAACCTGTGGCCCTCTGCCTAATTTTAAAAGCCCTGTGTAAGGGATCAGTTCAGACCTCTCGCAAGGGATCTACCGCTAGATCCCTGATGGGGGAGTTGAACCTCAGGCCTGTGGGGCAAATCCGGCCCACCTGGATTCTCCAGGTTTCCCCACCTGCCCGTGCCTTTTTCCCCTTGCCCCATCACCTCCACCCCCCATTCCAACCATTTGGAAGTTTACCTTCTCATACACATTCCCCCCACCCCACCGCACCCCATGAAAGTTTGAAACGCCTCTCCTAAAGCTTCATTACTGGCAGTAAGTAAGAGCTTTCACCTAAAACACACTGGTATTTGGAGTGTTTGGGCCCCGACCCTCTGGCCTTCAGTCCTGCCCGCCGTGGGACGTGGCCCGTAAGGCCTTCTCCGAAATTGGATTCACCTCAGACTGAAAGAGGCTCAGCCCTGCCCACCCCTGCCGTATATGATCAGAGGACTTGTCCGAGAAGGCCTTATCCCTGGAGAAAGCAATGGGGGGGGGTGGGTGCCTGCAGGCTCAGATGCACCCCCCAACACTTCCTCGGCACCCACCAAGGTGCCCTAACACTGTTTGTTTGGTTTGGGAATTAATGAATTTTCTTAGCCATAACTGGGATTGCTGTGAAATAGACTTTTTCCTGGTGCTGAAAACTGTGATTTAGTGTGTTGGTGCTCAGAGCCCACCTCTGCCTTGTGCTCAGTCTTTTCCTCTGCCATGCTTGCTGCAGCAGCCATTTTGTGGTGGTGCTCAGGACAGATTCCCAAATGGCCAAATATGCCCACGGCCCACAAAGATTGTGTACCCTGGCTCACCTAATCCTCTGGAATGCACATGGATTCATCTGCGGATGTACCAATGGCATCCCTCAGCGAGCAGTTGGTGTGGGAAGGGTTCGAGATGGGTGGGGAGAGGAGGTTTTGAAAACCACGGTTACTCCGACCCACCATCCCGAGGGGGTGAGGAGCTGCCTGCTAAATGTGAGAGACTGGGTGTGTGTACGTAGGACTTCCTTTTATTGAGATAAACGGAGGCACAGATGGGATGCCCACTTCCTGCTTGAGTGCAGAACCAAAGGGCGGCCATTTTGGGTGGGAATGAGCTTCCCTGGGAGAGAGGAGGGGCATTTCTTCATTAAAGGACCATTCCCAAGAGTATTGAGTGTGTGTGTGGGGGGGGTGGACACACACTGGAGCTTGGTCATGAACTGTCCTTTGCCCTGACAGCTGCCTCCTGCTTCCCCTCTCCTCCGCTAACTGGCTCGGCTGTGAATTGGTGTGCGCTGCTTCTAGTGACTAATGGAGCCTGCAGTTTTGTGTGGGGGCCAGGGCGGAGTGTACATGTGGGGCTAATCTGGTTCGCTTTCTTCCTTTGAGTTTCCTGAAGGGGGAAATTGGGGGCATGTGCGGCTGAGCTTTCCTTTTCTCCCCCTTCGTTTCTTCCAGAGAACCGCCCAAGGAAGCGTTGCCAGAAGGCGAGGGGGCCGCTGAGGCGCCGGATGCCGCTTTGTCTGAGGAGCAGGAGTCCACGGAGAAAAGCGAGCAGGTGAGCGGGGGGCGAGGTGGGACGCTTCTCTGGAGGGGAATACGGCAAGGGTGGGGAACAGCTGGCCTAATTCCATGCAGCCCACAGAGATGGAGGGCACAGAGAGAGAGAGAACTGACAATGCTGCAAATGCTTGTTTTGGGCTGTGGCTCCACTCGCATTTGGTTCCACCCACCCTTCGATCTGACCACGCCTGCTATCAGGCCATGATTGACTTTTCCTGAAGGTTGACAGCCCTTCTGAGGGAAAAGGTTTCCCACCTCTGGAACAAGGGAACAGAATGGGGGCAAGTGGCAGCTAAAGATGAGACTTTGGGTCTGGCCCACTTCTCCCATAGATATGTAGGGATGCCATTAATCATACAGGGATCCTTGAGTTTTGCACAGGAGGGGTGGTCAGGCAGTCGATCTCCAGATGTTTGGGGTTTTACCTCCCAGCAGTCCTAAACATTGACCATGCTGGCAGGGGCTTCTAGGCACTGGAAATCCCAAACATCTGGAGATCTGCCTTCTGCCCACCCCTGTTGTACAGCAGGCGTATTCCAGGTGTTCTGAGTGCTTCTCATTCATTGGGGCTGTTCACACAACACACTCGGTGGTTAAGTGTGGATTGTTGTTGAGCCATGAATCGTGTTGTCTGAACCCAGGACACTTTCCCCAGGGTGGCGTGTTAACCACGCTGAACAACAAACCATAGTTTGCTGGTGCTAAAAGAAAGCAAGAGTTCTTTTGTTTTATAAAAAGCGCTCACGTAGACAGGGAGGAGCTGCATTCCATACGGGAGCCCTATGGCTTATCTGGGGTCACCAATCAAGCATATGGCTGAGCTGGGATTTGAACCCAGGTCTTCCAGATCCTGTGTTGACTGCACCAGCATAATCATTCTTCTTTCTTTTCTTTCCCTTGCAGTTTGAGGAAGCACCCAAAGCAGCAGGTGAAGCTGAGGAAGACCCAGGAGCTTGGGAAGAAACATTCAAGACCCACACAGACAGCAAGCCCAATGGTAAGAGCCCTGTGACGGGTCACACAGCTTTGGGTCAAATAGTGGAATTGATTTTGCCCGTTCCCAAAGCCTCAACATCAAGGGCCTTTCCACAGCTCTTGAGGGCAATGCTTTTCTTGAAACCCCCCCCCCTTTTTCATCCATTTGGGAATCTAGATTGCAGTATACTTTCTTATTACAATAAGACATTGGGACCAAAAGTTCAAATCCCATCGGTGTTGTAGACAATCCAAGTTTAAAAGCTGTCGTGGCTCTCATTTTCAGCGTAGCAATGTCAGATTTGCGATGGGGCTAGAGCTTAGGGGCAATGGCTTAGGAGGACAAGGAGTTATGCAAGACATTTTTTATTTTATTTTTATTTATTTATTGCATTTTTATACCGCCCAACAGCCGAAGCTCCCTGGGCGGTTCACAGAAACTAAAACCATTCAAAGTATAAAACAAACAGTATAAAAACATGATATAAAATACACATTAAAAACTGATTAAAACATACCATACATGATTAAAACATCTTTAAAACATCCGTAAAACATCCTAAAACCCAACCATTGGGTTGGTTTAAATGGAATGCCGAACCATGGTTTGCACTAACACTTGAGATTCTAACCCATTACTTGTGTTCTAGATGTACAAACAAACCACGGTTTCTCCAGTTTTCCTTGCCCCTGGGAACCTCTCAGTGCAGTCCCAAATAGCAGCCCCACACCATGTCGTTCAGATGGTGAATCCCGTGGCAATGGATGTGTAACGTGATGTGATTACTCAAGCTTCCACCATAGTCTCGGATCCTGGTTTGGTGGTGGCTGCTTGTAAACCATGGTTTGCCAAATGGTGTCAGTTCAGACCTGGAAAGCAAAGCACGCTTTGGCATTGAAGTATGAACTCTCCTGCCTTCTTCATTTCCTTTTGCTCCCTTGTTCTACAGGCCCAACGTCTGTGGGGCTAGATTTCTCGCTCCCAGGTGTGGAGAACGTGTACGGGATCCCGGAACATGCGGATAATCTCCGGCTACGAACCACCGAGTAAGCCTGGGGCCTGATGGGGCTGGCTCCCCCCCCCCCCCCCGGGTCAGATCTCAAGTGTTTGGTGTTGGAAGGTGTGTGGGTGGGTGTTCCATCAGAGCTTGGGTGGACGGTGTGCAAATTTCTTGTGCCCCCCCTTGTGCAACGCCATCAGTACAAGGACGTAAGCCCCTCCTTTGGTTCTTCATGCATTTTTCTCTGCCATTTCTAATCGCCCCGTCCTTGGCAGGGGAGGGGACCCTTACCGCCTTTACAACCTGGATGTCTTCCAATATGAACTTTACAACCCCATGGCCCTCTACGGCTCTGTTCCTGTTCTCCTGGCTCACAACGCCCAACGCACACTGGGCATCTTCTGGCTCAACGCTGCAGAGACCTGGGTGGACGTCACCTCCAACACAGCGGGCAAGGTACCGTCACTCCCAAGAGCTGTGAGCACATCATTCCTTTAATTCTTGTCTAAAACCTTCGCTGAGACACAGGATGTTGTCCTTGTATTTAACAACTTGCCTGCTCACCACGGGCGACCAGAAATTCCATGCAGGCGAGTACCATGGAGAGAGCTCTGGCTATTGGGCGGTATAGAAATGCAATAAATAAATAAATAAATACCTGCTAGATCCCTGTGGTGTCTGGAGAACAGAAAGCATCTGTTCCTCCATGACCAGCATGGAAATGCAACCTTCAGCTGCCCTCTACAGCTTCAGCTGGGATGAGGAAACTCTCAGCTCCAGGACTGAATTTAGTTCTCGAGAAGTTCTTGGGGGCCACATACCAGCGCTGGGTGGGACTAAAGGCAGAAGGGGTGGGGCAAAAATATAAAAAACACGTAAAATGCCAGCATATTTTCACTTGAAGGTCTTACTGCCAATAACTAACCCTCAGGAAGAGGCATTTCAGCCTTTTAGGATTGGGAGGTAGGGGGAGAATCTGGGTCACCTCCAAAACGATTGGTGGTCTAGGAAAGGGGTGGGGCTACCTGAGGAACCCAGGCGGCCTGTGTGTGGCCTCCAAGCCGGCTAGATTTGGCCCACGATCCCGAGGTGGTGGCCACACCAGGATGCCTGGAGGCCGACCCAGGGCTCTGACTGGATGGAATGGCAGGCGGGCTTGCTGTGAATGAGGGAAGTGTAGGAGGGCCCGAGGGGTGGAGGGAGAGGGAAACTCTCTCCCTGTAACACCGACGCAGAGCTTGTGGTTCTGCCTGAACCAACCGGGCCCCGTGCCGCTTCCGCCCTCTCTCGCAGACCCTGTTTGGGAAGATGCTGGATTACATGCAAGGCGGAGGTGAGACCCCGCAGACGGATGTTCGCTGGATGTCGGAGAGTGGGATCATTGATGCCTTCCTTCTGCTGGGGCCTACGCCCAACGATATCTTCAGGCAGTACGCCTCCCTCACAGGTTAGCAGGCCTGAGGGCTCGTGGATTCGGGGACCGTTTCCAAAGCAGGGCAGGAAGGAGAGAGGCCGGCATTGACCTTGCCTGCTTGATTTGTATGGATTCGGTTTCACTGTGCCTTGTGCCTCCAACCGCCCCAGCGCAGAAGCGGGCCCCGGGCCTGGAATTCCGCATCTTGCAATGCTCAGCTTCAATTTCCCAATGCAAACGAGGTCCTGCCCCTGAGGCTGTGGTTCAGTTCAGCTCTTGCGCCAAACCACAACTCGGGAAGCTTTGCCTTCGGGGTGGCGTGACGGCTGTCTGAACTGAGTTACGAACAGCCGGCAAAACCAGAATTGGGAACAGTGGCTTGAGGTGGGTTTGCCAACCCAGGTTTGGGATGACGAATGGTTCAGCGGGACCCCTGAACGGATAAATCGGGAGTTCCAGCTCGGCCTCCATAACGCAACGCAGCGGAGCAGCGGAGCTGCTGGGAAACGAAAGCGTGCAAAAGCCACACTCAACCGTGGTTTGCTTGAACGTTCGACCCCCCTCCTCTAGACAGAAGTGGGGGGCAGCTTTTTGTGTTCAGTTGACGTGTGGGGAGGGGAGCTCTGAACGGTGTCCCAGCTGCCCTGTTCTTCCCCTCAGGCACCCAGGCTTTGCCTCCACTCTTCGCCCTGGCCTATCACCAGAGCCGCTGGAATTACAACGACGAGGAGGACGTGAGCACCGTGGACAGTGGCTTCGACGAGCACGACATCCCATACGACGTCGTCTGGCTAGATATCGAGCACGCCGACGGCAAGCGCTACTTCACCTGGGACCCCAACAAGTTCCCCCGCCCCCGGGAAATGCTCCAGCGATTGGCGTCCAAGAGGCGGAAGGTAAGGCGGGATCCACTCGGGGACGTAGCCTCCGCCTTGCGTCTGCCTGGGGGCTCCTGGAGCATCTGCACATCCCATCGTTGGATGATGGGCAATTCCCACGCCACAGCCTTTTAAGTCTTCCGTGGCGGAAGAGCCACCATTCGTCTGCTGAGCCCCCAGCCTGCTCTTTGAGAATGAGAACTAGGACACGTTTCTCGCCCCTGGTGGCTGCAGAAGCCTGTGGGCCCTTCTTGCCGGAATCTCAGGCGCCAGAGGGGAAGGGCTGAACACGATTTCTGGTGCCCTGTCCTAGGAAATTGCTTCTCCCCCTTGACGGTCAAAACTGGAATGTGTGGTGCAAAGTTAGAGAAACCGCGCGCAGTCAGTGTAGCTGGTGGCTTCAATGTCAGTGGGCCGTGAATCCACACCTTGGCGAGCTCTTTTAGAGTTCTGCCTGAAACCCGGAGCGGATTCACTGCCCCACTGACGTCGGAGCCACCAGCTTCCACCAGGCGCAGCTGGTTTTCCTTGAGGTAGAGGGATGTAGCTGAGCGTTGCCTCTTTATTCCCTCACACACACACCACCCCCTGTCTTGCCTGTCCTTCCCTAACCCAGATGGTGAGCATTGTGGATCCACACATCAAAGTGGACAGCAGCTACCGGGTGCACAGTGAGATTCGCTCCCGGGACTTTTACGTCAAGACCAAGGACGGTGGGGACTACGAGGGCTGGTGTTGGCCAGGTGAGGAAAGAAAGTTTGGGTGGGGAGGAGAGAGGCTTGGTGTGCTTCTTGTGTTTCTGGCAACCAGGCCGGCCTTAATAAGTGGTGAAGTGGGGCGGCCCTCTCCAGCACCCGAACGGGGCCCCTGTGGTTTGATGAAGCAGGGCGGATCCTCTTCAGAGGCCCTCCTCGGGGTGCCCCCCCCCCCCAAGAAAGCTAGCCAGGTGGCTAGAAGAGACGGGAGGCTGTTCACGCCACCTACTAACCCACACTCAGTGGTTAAATGTGGGTTGTATTGAACTGTGGGTTAACTGTGGGTTGTTTGAACACAGCATGTTTTCCACAGGCTGGGTTATTATGTTGTCTAAATGCAGCCTGGGCTGCTTGTTAATCATGCAGTGTGGCTTGTTAACCACCCTGAACAACCCAACAACAAACCACGGCTTCTCAAGGTGGCTTGCTCGAGAAAATGGTTAACAAGCCACCCTGGCTGTGTTCAGACAACACAATAACCCAGGGTTCAACAAACAACTTATGGTTCAAAACAACCCGCACTCAAAACAACCACACTCAACTACTAAGTGTGGGTTAGTGTGTTGCGTGAACCGCCTCAGGGCCTTCTCAGTAGCGGCATCCCACTTGCGGAATAAACTCCCCAAATGGATTCACCTGGCACCTACGTTGTTATTTTTTCCAGCGCCAGGCAAAAAACTTCCTATTCTCCCAGGCTTTTCATAGACTTACTTCTAGGTTATTACGGCTGTTTTATCAATTCCTGCACTTTTTGTCTTGTATTTTATTCTTTAAATGCTTTATTCTTTTTAAATGTATTATATAGCAATTTGCCTGTTATTTGGCACTAAGGACATTAGTTATTGGGCGGATTGGAAATATAAAGAAAGAAAGAAAGTCTTTGCTATGCCTCCTCCCACCCAGGCTCAGCGGGCTATCCGGACTTCACCAACCCAGAGATGCGTAACTGGTGGTCCAGCATGTTCGGCTACGACCAGTATGAGGTAGGTGGGGGGCCCTGGCTTGCCGCATGCCGCCCTCCAGCCGGGACGCAGCCTGTAGACACTGCCCCCGGCCCTGGTAACCTGCTTTTCCTCCCCCTTGGTGCCAGGGCTCCATGGAGAACCTCTTCACCTGGAACGACATGAACGAGCCCTCTGTCTTCAACGGGCCTGAGGTGACGATGCACAAAGACGCTGTGCACCAAGGGGGCTGGGAACACCGTGACGTCCACAACCTCTACGCCTTCTATGTGGTGAGTGGTGTTGCCCTGGGCTTCTGGGACCCGAGTGGACGGGCTCAGGGCCACTGGCAAATGTGCTTTGGAACGTCTGTCTGTCTGTCTTTCCAAGGAGGTCAGGTGATGCACGCCAATCAGGGGTGGGCAAGTAGGTAGGTCGGGACCCACTGTTCAAGTGCAGATCAGAAGGCTTTTCTTCCTCCCAGTTGCTTTTCTTTTTAAAATGGGAAACAGAAAAAAGGCCTTCACCACCACTAAATTAGTCTGGGGCAGCTGGCAACCAGGAACAGGGCCTTTTCTGCTGTGGCACCCCAGCTGTGGAATGGCCTCCCTGGAGAGGTTCGCCTGGCGCCTACATTGTACTCCTTTTGGCGCCAAGTAAAAACCTTTTTTTTTTTACTTTCCCTCAATTATAGCATTTTAGCATCCTAGTCTTTTGGCTCTGGTGTTTTAAATTTGCATTCTAAATCGCCGCTTTGCTGCTAGGTTTTCTTCTGGTTGTATTTCTATCTTGTGGTTTTAAACTTCCACGTTTTATATTTTATGCTGGGCCTTGCGGCTTTATTTTTTGTGAACCACCCAGAGAGCTTTAGCTCTTGGGCAGTATAGAAATGAAATAAATAGATAAACTTGGGTGGGGAGGTGGTTTGGAAAAAATGAAATAAAAATCCAGGAAGCTGCGTTCTGCACCCAATACCAACTTTTGCACTTGTTTCTTCATATTCCTTCAGGATCGTGTTATATCTGTACGTGTGCCAGCTTCGGGGAGGGGTGGGGGAGGCACGGGGATAGGTGTGTCTTGGGCTGTGTGGTCTGCAAGGTCTCTTTTGGGTTATCTCCCAAACAGTTGGATTTAGTTTCGATCATGGTTTGAACTGTCCCTGTAACAAATACTTATTTTCTTCCCCCAGCAAATGGCAACAGCGCTGGGGCAGGTGCAGCGGTCAGGAGGCGTGGAGCGTCCGTTTGTGTTGACCCGAGGCTTTTTTGCAGGCTCACAGCGCTATGGTTAGTAGCGTGTGTGTGTGTGTGTGTGTGTGTGTGAATGGAAAGGAGTGAGTTAAGTGACAACCTACACCCAGTTTGCTCACTATTGCATCTTGTTGCCGTCCTCCTCCTCTGCAGGGGCTGTGTGGACAGGGGACAACGCAGCAGAATGGGACCATTTAAAGATCTCAATCCCCATGTGTCTGAGTCTGGGACTTGTGGGCATCTCTTTCTGTGGAGGTAAGCAGCGTGGGATTCCCGGCGAGGTAGGATGGGCTGAGAAAAATTGCCTGGCACCTGAAGGTCACCCAGTGAGCTTCATGGCAGACTGGGTATTTGAACTTGGGTCTTCCCACGCTTAATCTGCATACCATTTCCTGTCAGTGCCCTGCGCTGCCTTGTTTTGTGGTGAGGGCTTCCCATCACTTGCAGATGCTGTAGGTTGGCAAAGTTCTACTATGGGTCAGCTCTTTAGCAGTGGTCTGGATAGGTCAGTTTCACCAACAAACAGGACCGGAAGAGATCAGCACCATGGAAATGTCAAAGTGGGGCTGGAAGTCAGACAGGGTTGTTTGTATATGTCTCCAACAAGGAGCCAATCAAGACTGAGCCTTAAGTAGGAGTTTGGCTTCCCCTGTGTTAGTTAGTCCTGCATGAGGCTTTCTCTCTTAAAGAGTCCTGGCCTGTTTTAGCAGCCTTAAGCTGCAACAATGTAGGAGTGGCTGTGCCCTGTTAGTGACTCCATGACCAGAGTCTAAGGAGGGCAATGAAACCTCCTCAGTACGCAGGGAAATGGATCCCGGGGAGGTGGAAGCCTTTCCATAACTGAGTCTGCTCCCAACCCCATTAAGTGTGGCGCTTCTTCTTCTGAGGATAAGGGTTCAGTATCCTCTAAGGACAAGGGTTTGGGGTCTCTGTCAAGGGAAGTCTGACACTCAAACTACACCACACTGGTTCTGATTGGCCACAGTTGGAAACAGAGGGCTGACTGTATCCATCCCCAGTCTGATCAAAGAGGTCTCCTCTTTCTGCCTCTCTTCAGCTGATGTGGGCGGCTTCTTCAAAAGCCCGGAGCCGGAGCTACTGGTGCGATGGTACCAAGTGGGGGCTTACCAGCCGTTCTTCCGGGCGCACGCCCACGTGGACACCGCCCGCCGGGAACCCTGGCTCTTTGGCGAGGAGAACAAAGCACTGATCCGGGACGCCATCCGTGAGCGCTACGCCCTGCTGCCATTTTGGTACACCCTCTTCTACAACAGTTACCGGACTGGCCAGCCGGTCATGAGGTGAGACACGCGGGGAGCTTCTGCGAACACGGAAAGTAGCACCTGCACCCAAGCGCTCGAACCTGGAGGGTCAAGGAATGAAACTGACTGGCGGGAGGTTCAGCAACTGTGTCATACTTCTCCCCCTTCCGTCTCTTCATCACCGTTACTCTTTTTTCTCCGCCTTAGGCCTCTCTGGGTGGAATATCCCCAGGACGTTACAACTTACGCCATTGACGACCAGTATCTGCTTGGTGAGTTCAGTGGAACCTCAGGGTTGGAGGAAGCCAAGATTCTGCCACTTCACTTCCTGCCTTCTGGCATGAACCTTTTACACCTTAAGATCCAAAACCTATTTTGATACCTGAACATTTTAGCTGAGGATTTAGAGGCACACTATAATTTGTTGAGGCTACTTGGTTTCTGGTGTGCTATGGTAATTTGTTGAGGCTACTTGGTTTCTGGTGTGTTGTAATAAGGTAATAAAATAGTAAATGGCCATTCTTTCTAACGTTGAATGGTAGCCTTTTTTTCCCCTTTAAAGAGTGTTTCTCCAGTACTGACATTCTAGTACTGGCATTCAGAAACAGATTTTGAACAGAGTGGTTAATGCAAGTTTCTAGATCTCATGCTCCTATCCTGTTTTCTTTGTAGGTGATGCATTGTTGGTCCACCCGGTAACAGCCCAGGGGGCCCGAGGTGTGCAGGTCTACTTACCTGGCAAAGGAGAGGTAAGTGGGTCTGGCAGAGTCGGAATGAGGAGTGGGCTGAGGTCTCGCTTTTCCTGCCTCCCCATTTTGTCTATCTTCTTCCCTTCCCCTTCTTTCTGCCACCCCTTTCTCCCTCCCTCCCTGTGTATTCTCTTTCAGCCACCGTCTTTTCTCTCTTCCTTCCCCTCTTTCAGCCCCCCCCTTCTCTCCCCCTGTCCCTCACTCCCCGGCAGGCTGCCAGGGGGAGTGCAGATCGCTCTTGCCAGATGGCCTGAAGTGGCTGCTTGCAGAGGGCTTTTGCATCGGGCGGCCGGTTCCCCTGCCTTAAATGAAATCTGGGCTTTCCCAGCGCTCCCAAAATTCTCTACGGAGCCCTGGCTGGCAAGTCCTCTTGCTTTCCAACGCCCTCTCGTAACTTCCCCTTTTCTCCCTGCAGGTTTGGTACGATGCCCACACCCACCAGAAGCTTCACGCGCCCCAAACTCTTTATTTAACCGTCACCATGAGCAGCGTAAGTGTGTTGCAAGGCGGAGGGGTGTTCCCTGGAGTCAGGGGGAAAGGGCAGGGAGGGCACGGAAGCCTGGCAGTTTTCCTCAGGACCATCAGCCCCAGGATGTCGCTAACACGCGAGGCTGCCCACAGGAATCCTACCAGCAGGATCGGTGCAACAGCACCCTCCCACCCTTGTTCCCCAGTAAATGGCATATATAGGCTTACTGATTCTGATATTAGGAGTAGCACATAGCCATTAGGACTAGTGGTCATGGATAGCCTTCTCCTCCAGGAATTTGTTTTGAGTTTCAGAACTGAACAGAGCTCGCAGTCATAAGAAAAAAACCCTCCCCTGGTTCCCCCAAGCTTTTGTTGGTTCTCTCTAAAGGAGCGCTTTCCGCCATATGTTCCTGGCCGGTGGCTCAAGAGGATCTTAGCCATCGGGCATCCTTCTCTGGGTGCCGCTGCCCACACTGGTGCAGTGACTGGTCACCAGGGAAAGAGCCTTCTTTGCAGCGGCCCCCTTCGCCAGCTCAGGACACCTTCCTCTTTAATCTATTGCTCTGATTATTAATGCTACTGCTGGCTTTTAAAGAGTTTTTAACGTTTTATTTATTTATTTTATTACATTTATATACCGCCCTCATAGCTAGAGCTCTCTGGGCGGTTTACAGAAATCTCTGGGCGGTTTAAGACTTGGATATTTTCGTTGTTGTGTTTATGGCTTTGACGGTTATTTTATTGTTTGGGGGTGGATTTTTTTGATTGCAAGTCGCTCCGAGGGCAGCTGTCCGTCGGTTGGTATATCATTCAAATCAAATAATCAAATGAATATAATGAATTGGGAGTCAGAAATCCTTGCTGATGTACTTCCGATCACCCGGGGGAGGTCCCAGTCTTATTTTCTGACCTCACATCTTGTACACCGTCCCCAATGCTTCTCTGCAGATTCCTGTGTACCAGCGCGGCGGCAGCATCGTGGCGCGGAAAGAGCGAGTGCGGCGCTCGTCGGACTGCATGCGCAACGACCCTTACACCCTCTTCGTGGCCCTGGGCCCCCAGGTGAGTGGAGAAGGGGCTGGGTTTGGGGGTCAGGGGACCTGCTCCACATCATTTGATCAGGGCCAGGGTAGGGGTCAGCATCTTCGTGCAACTGCCAAGGCCCATGCCTTAGACGGGATCCATCTTTGGCTGCTGGAGCCTGCCCCCCTACTGCTGCTGCTGCTTTTGTTCCACCTTGCTAAGTGGTTACCTGTCCTCTTCAGGAAGCGAGGGTTGACTGGAAGAGGAGCCCACCCTGAGAGGAGAGAGAGAGAGAGTGGCTCCTGTTTTGCCACCCTCTCTCTCTAAGTCAGGGCTAGGGAGGCCTTTGTACACAGAATCCCACGGCCACGCACACAATTGCACTCAGAATCCTACACACACACACACAATTACAGCTTCACAGTCGCACACATCTCACACACTGCAGTTGGGCTTAAAAAAGTGTGGGGGGGTATTGCAGCGGGGAGAGGTGATTTTTTGGGGAGGGGGGCTGCCACAGTGTTGGGGAGGGGGGTTAGCCGTTCACCCCCAGCCGGACCCCCTTGAAAATGCCCCTCCCCACTGTAATGATGCCTGTCAAAGGCCTAAATAAATTTAAAGTCTAAATGCGGTGGGGGTACAGGGTTGGGGAGGGGACAGCTTCTGCCCAGCAGCAGCACTGCCCAAATGTGCCTCCCCCCCCCTGTACTTTAGGCTTTTTAAAGGCCTCCATTCCGGCGTGGGAGGGAGGAGGGGGAACCTCCTTCTCAGGGCAGGGCCCAGCTGGTGTGTCCAGCCTGGCTGCTGACAGGGGCTCCGTGCTTCTCTCTCACACAGGGCACAGCTCAAGGAGATCTTTTTGTTGACGACGGACACACGTATAACTTCGAAACGAAGGGACAATACCTGCATCGCCGCTTCAATTTCTCCGGCAACACGCTGACAGCCAGGTATTTAGCCTCCCTCCTCTCTAAGCCTGTCAGGTCTTCGCTAGTTCTTACTGAGGGTAGCCATCTTGGGACAGAGCTGCCCTGCTTTTGATGGCAGGTGGGGGAATTGCAGGGTGAAATCCCTCTACCAGCGATACACCCCCGCACACAGAAAGCTACCCTGTCAGGGAGAGCTCTACTTGCCTAGCCCTGACATGCTTGGCTTCTACCTGCAGGGGAAGGTTTTTGCCCTGATGAGCATTCAAACATGCAAACCCCTGCCTGAAGCCTTGCAGCCTAGACACTGGTTTGGTCACCTTAAGAACAAGGCTGTGGTCACTCAACAGTGTTCTGTGCCCACAGCTTGAAAAGCAGAGAGGACACCTTCCATGCTCCCCTCAAGCAAAGCTCCATTTTCACATGCCAGAATGATTGTGTGAATCTGTTGTCCGTTCTTGCCAGGACCCCCCAAAATCGGAAGAAATATTCCACTCCCCACCCCTTGCTCTTGCATCCTGGGTACCTGCGTCCTCAGCTGGGCTTTTAACTAGGAAAGAAGGACGTGCAGGTGTCTAGCTGGGCTTCCTGATCACTAATGGATAAAATTAATCAACATCATCAGCAAAGTAGGGCTGAAGTACAAACCCGTCGGTGGTGGGAGCCTTAGAGAAGCGGTTCCTCTGGCACACAGTAAAGCATCTATTGAGACGGTGGCTTCAGTGTGACACATGGGCGTAGCATCCCCAAACAGAGTTCTTCTCACCTCCATAGACACTTAAGTGATATTCCTGTGCTAATACATGTGGATGTACTTGAGAAGCTGATTAGTCGATTAAACTTATAGAAATAACCAGCTAAGGCTTCTTTGAATCAAGTGACAAGATTTTAGTATCCTATCCACCTACAAGTAACCTTTGTAAGTAAACCACCCATTTTTGGATTTTTTTTTCTGAGCCTGGTCGCCTAGAGAGAAAGTCCTGCTCATGACAGGCGATCAGCTGAGTGACACTCTGTCCTGCAGGCACAGTCTTTCCCCCATGCCATGTCACGACCACATTATCCCTTCCCTGTCCTCTAACCTTTCCCCACCTCTTCATTTCCTCCCCATCTTCCAGCTCCGTGGACTCGAAGGGCAGCTTTGAAACACCGGCCTGGATTGAACGGGTGGTGATCCTAGGAGCTGGGAAGCCAGCAGCAGTATTCCTCAAACAGGATGGTGAGTGGTGGCACACAGGAGGTCGCAAGTTCAATCCCCGGCACGTCTGTTTTGGGAAGGGAGAAGACCACACACAAGCCGGGAAATCACTTAACACTTGATGGTCCTGGGGAAGTCTGAGCGCTTTCCTTTCAGCTGGGCCCATTCTCTCTCTCTCTCTCTCTCTCCCCCCCCCTCCGCACCTGTACCCCCTGCCCTCCATAGGTGCCGCTGAGACTCGCCTGGATTTCACGCACGAGGCTGAAACATCCGTCTTAACCATCCGCAAACCCGCTGTCAACGTTGGGGCAGACTGGAGCATTTCCTTGCGATAATGCCACGAGGCAGGGGAGGGGGACAGGGTCTGTAGGGTGAAGGACAGGGGAGACACCTGCGCAGTGTTGGGGAGCTCCAGGCCACCCCTCCTTTCACTGGCGCATGGGCAGGGCAGGCTTGGTAGCTCCCCGACCCGCAGTGTCTCAGGTCCATGATCCCATACCACAAGGCATGTCTGGGGAGCGGGTGGCCAGAGCTCTCTCCCCCCTTTCAACTCTGTCTTGAACTTTGATCTTTTCAAGTGGTCCCATAGATTAACTTTTAGCAATATTTGCTGTAGAATGAAGACTGGAGTTGGCTGTGACTCAATTTCCCTCTGCCGCGGGCTAGCTAAGAAAGGTACCCCCTTCTCATCCATCCCCCCCTCTCCTGAAGATGCAACATTGGGGGTGACATTTTGAGGGGCTGGACCTTTCCAGAATAGGCAGGGGTAGTTAATCCACTCTCCTTTTATTCCCCCAGTCACCTATCTCTGTTTTCCTCTTCATCTCTCCCAACCAACAATTATTTCTGGCCCGAATTCCAAGCCAGTGTCTGGACCAACTAAAACAAAACAAAAAATACTTTGGCAAGGGCTGCCTTTTAACTTCCTTTCCTTGCCAACAGGTGAATGTATAGAGAATTCCTCTTTCCCCGTGCAGCCTCTCACCATAAGCAAGTGGCAAAGGGTCCAGCTTAGGATCATGACATCTCTTAACCCACCCCTTGCAAGTCCCAAAAGGTTCTTGGTTTTCTTTTACCCTTCCTCCTCAAAACCTTACTACTGTGGATGAGGGGGGGGATATTGGACGGAGGTGGAATCTAGGTGTCAGTGAATCACTGTCACTTCTATTTATGTCTTTTTTTTTTTGAGGGGAGGCAGGGAAAGTCGACAAGACAGATCATGTGAAAAGGGAAAAGAGGAGTTAGTAGAATTTGATAGTTTTTGTCCTGCAAGGGGACCTAAAAAGAGAGAAAAAGTAAGCATGGGGTCAGAGGGGGGAGGTGTTTCAAGCTGCTAAGGAAAGAGGCATCTCCACTGCTGGAAAGAGAGAAGAGGGGGCCACTTCCTAGAGGGGGAACTGGATGGCATTTTTTACTCTTTGCTACTGCACCTCCCATTTCCCACTCTCTGCTTCTGGCTATCAGCACTCCTCTTGCCCTCTGTCTAGGCTGCGTGGCTTTCTTTGGACGTCTTCTTTGTGTGTATGTGGATTAACAATCCTGGTTCTGGCTGGTTCTCCCTTGTGTGTTCACAGGCAAAAAGCCCAGAGCAAGGCTTTTAACTAAAAACAAAAAACAAAAAAAGTAAAATTTCCTTCTTAGCACACACACATACTTTTCTACCCCTTCCTGATTTGTGGTTTCATCTGCAGGTAAAGCTTTCCACTGACTGAGTGTTTTGATAAAAGATGGACAATAAAAACAAACAAATAAAATTCCCATAAAAACTGAAGTCTTTTGTTTGACCTTTCCTTGATACTAGTCATATCTTGTCGGAGGCATGGATTGTTCTTTAGTTTTACGTCTATGCATTGTAATTTTGGGCCATGAAATGATGAGAGCAAAAAGTGGGGAGGGGGAAGGCAGCCTCAAAAATATTTATAAAGCTTTGATAAAACAGTAAGATATTTTCTTCTGTTGGGTACTGTCTTTGGGTGAAGGGGCAGGAGCATTTGGGCCAGTTTCTTGGCAGTATTTTCTTATTTGTTTCCACAGTAGGGAAGCCTGAATGTGCATAACCAAAACCTCTACGGTTTATGTAGCCTGTATTCAGAACAGGTTTTAAAAGGCTAAAATACACACACCACTTGTTGGAAAAGAGGAAGCGGAAAACAAATGAAAGGAAATTGGAGAAACACTCGATGATCTAATGACTGACTGATGACATTGATAAGGGGGTGTTGCCATTTGGGGAACTTCAGCAGGCCTGATTGCATCAGCAGGCCATAATTTTTCAGTTACTCTTCATAGATTTGTTTCGAAGACTTACAAGATAGTAACTCTTGTGCATAGAGAGGATACTTTGCTTGTGTTTTTTTTCTGTCAGGAGAGGGCACTGTACATGTACTCAAAAGCACTTTGCTGAGGTTTCTTTACTTAGCAAAATGATAATCTGTATATGATCCGAGGCACTGTGCCTGAAGTGCCAGATTTTGGGCGGGGAATACTAAAAGGTGTCAATCCTCTCTTGAGAATGCATGATTGGTTTATTTATTTATTACATTTCTATACCGCCCAATAGCTGGAGCTCTCTGGGCGGTTCACAAAAATTAAAAATAGGATGTTGTAATATTCTTCTAAGTGTGTCTTTTAAAAAAATAACTGAAGAATATGTAATCCCACAATGGATTCTGCGTCTGGACCAGCTTTTGTGGAGACAGTGGAGGATGGGAAGGTAGTGCAAATGTGGATAAATACCACTTTTATAAAGACAAAGTCAAGGCATAATTTGTCAAGTACAAGACAACAAACCTTTACTGCTAAACAGGAATACTTGGGAGCACATATGTAATACCTGTGGCTTGGAAATGAGTCGGTGTCTTATCAACTGCTTGTTTATTTGGTGGGCTACCTTCCTGAACTGGTACAGGCCAGCTGGCACAGGACTATAATTTGAAGGTACATGATGATTGATATATCCTAAGGATATGATTTATTAAAATTATCCCTCTGGATAGGGATAGAAATGCATTTGTTACATAGAAATACAATACAGACAACACTAAACACACTACACACTGGCTCTGTATAATAAAATACATAGTTCAAAATACGTCAGATGGTAGCAAAATGAGATGTTGACGAGGGGAAAATATTTCAACACCATTTAAGTGATATAAGAGATGTAATCACCATAATCTTAATAATAGTAAATAAAAGGAGGAAGGCCAAGGAAAGACCGGAAGTAGCTGCACAGGGGGGCACCAGATGAGAGCGGACCGCTGAAGGAGTACCGAAGCGTCGGACCGGAAGTGGTGTGTTGGCTGGGATGGGGGGAAGGTGAGAGCGTGGGGACCCCGGATACGATGGAGGGGCTGTGAGGAGCTGAGGACCCAGTCCAGCACTCGCTCCTTCGGCAATCGCAGGAGCGCGGTGAGCCTCGGCCTTTGCTCCGTCGCCATGGCAACGGTGTCACACCGTCTCCCCGCCGTCCTTCCCATGGCCGGCGTCGGGGGCTGAATCCGTGGAGCGGGGTGGGGGCCCGAGGTGGAGCCGCCGTCGCCCAGACAGGGCAAGAGGGCTGCCAAAAACCTCGGTGATGTTGCAGTGCTTGAAACTTGTCTAGCATTAAGAAGAGGCCCCGGGGGCGTTGAGGAGAAAGGGACACAGTTTCTTAAAATAAAAGCAAACGTAAGCTGTGTTGGCCATTAAAGAAGGGGGGAAATCTAAAATCCATATTTGGGCAATGCTTTTATAGGGCCAAATCAAAGGTCCCCAAACAGTGAACAAGCTTCCAAGTTCTCTAGAACACTTCTTCAGGCTGGGTCAGCTTTCCTCAAGCTGGTGCCCTCCAGATGTTTTTGGGCTCCAGATGTTATGACCCCTGACAATTTGGCCATGTTGTCTAGGACTGTTAGAAATTGTAGTCCAAAATATCTGGAGGGAAGGTTAGGCTAGATGTATCCATGGGCACAGGGGGCTGGGCAGAAGATAGATCTCCAGATGTTTGGGGCTTCAACTCCCAGAAGCCCCTTCCTGGATGGCGAATGGTCAGGAATGCTAGGAGTTGAAGCATCTGGAGATGTATTTTCTGCACATCCCTGTCCTAGGGCTTTATTAAGCCAGCCGGTTTTTGGAGAACTTGAAAGCTTGCATGCTATTTTGTGAACTTTGGGTTGGCCTAATAGGTCTTGCCCTAATAAGGATTTGGGGATTAAAATAAGAAGTGCTGGGGCTTGTGACTGCTCTCACTCTGCGAGCCAGTATATCCTAGATGTGTATGTTAGAGAGAGAGAGAGATGGGAAAGCACTTTAAATGTGTTCAGAGACAACCTCTACACCAGTCTTCTCTAACTTGCTGCTCTCCAGATGTGTTGGGCTGCAGCTTGCAAATCGCCACGCTGGCTGGGAATTACCAGACCTGCAGTTCAACGCCTCTGGAGGGTGCCTGTTTGGGGAAGAATGCTCTTACATCCAGCTTTAGGCAATATGGTCCACTCTACAGATGTTTTGGACTATAACTCCTGTAATCCTTGATTTTTGGTTAAGATGGTTGAGGCTTGTGGGAATGCAGTGTATAGACTGTAGTAGAGGGAGACCCATTTGGGGCTTGAAGTTGTACTTTTGATTGTCTAAGGGTGCAATCCTATGCATGTTTAGACAGAAAACCTCCTAAAGCTTCCTGCATTCCCCAGCCAGCATGTAGGAGTTGTAGGACTTTTTTTCTGTCTAAACATGCATAGAATTGCACCCTAAGTTGACTTCTACCCGGTAGTGTGAATTTTTCCGGATTTTTTTCTAGGAAGTTTTCCACTACTCTAAATCAATGGAAGTCTGATTTAGCATGTTTATTGCGCTATATCATGAGAATTGTATGTACTGAATAACATTTTTGAAAAGGTTTTCCCCCCCCCCAATAATTCCAATTTGATTTAGAATGAAAAATTAATTGAAGTGCACTCAGTAGGGTTAAATATTTTAAGACACGACAATTTAATAGCATACACTTCCATTATGTTTAGATTTTAGAACAAAAATGAAGGCACTAAGAATTGGAAACATACTAATTGTAGCTTGCTGCAGTTGCTGCTCAATAGAGTCACTGAATAAAAGCTAACTACAGCTTTGATTTTTGATTTAACTAGTCTTGTGTCAATTGGCTAATTTGGCTTGTATTGTGTTTATTCAACAGTGTTTCTAATTAATGTTATGAAACAATGCATTTTTACTGGATAGTAGTGTAAAAGTTTCTATCTCGCATCATTGGATGTTATTATTATTATTATTATTTATTTATTTATATAGCACCATCAATGTACATGGTGCTGTACAGAGTAAAACAGTAATAGTCTTATTTGGAAACTTTCAAGTGACTAGCTGTCTTTGCCCCTCTTCTTTGCAGGCCCTGCCATGAAGGTGAAATTGAAAAATGTTTTCGTGATCTATTTCCTGGTGTCAGTGATTGGCCTGATGTATGCACTGCTGCAGCTGGGTGAGTGGCAAAGGGGAGGTGGTGTTTCTCCTGTTTCTGAGAGGAGGAAGAGGATATTAGTATCAGAGTACAAAGAATGTGAAAAATGCACTGCTGGATCAGACCGAAGTCTGACCTGCCTAGTGTTCTGTTTCCAAGAGTGGTCAGCCAGTTGTTCTGGAAGCTCACAGTGAGAACAAGACTCTGATGGCTTTCCCCTGTTGTTTGTCCCTGGGCATAGAATAATAGAATAGTAGAGTTGGAAGGGGCCCAAAAGGCCAACAAGTATACTGCATCTGAATGGGGAAGTTCTGTTTAACTGTCATAATTTCTTCTTCGTGAATTTGGGGTCTCATCCCTCATCCCAAGAGTTGGAGTCTTGTCCCTCATCCCAAGCTAAATCCAAGCATAAGGCCGCAACCCTATGGATGTTTAGACAGGAAAAAAAGTCTTACAATTGGAAATTTAGGACTTCTTTCTTTCTAAACATACATAGGATTGCACCCTGACCCAGCAGGCCTAGACATATGTACTAGGGAGTAATCCACAGTGGGATTAACTGACAAGTAAACATGTATAGGTTTAATAATAATAATATATTTATTTGTTACCTGCCTCTCCCTCTGGATCGAGGCAGGGTACAACGCAAATAAAAATACCATGAAATACATAAAACTAATTCAAACGTTTAAAACCAGTGCATCATTTAAGCTACAAGAATCTGTAAATACATTTGCTCATGTTCATTCTAAGGGAGCCAGGGGAAAAAGAAGAGGGGACTTCTGCACTTTTAGTAGTATGTAGAGCTATTAAAGGTGCAGGAGCCTTGCCTTGTTTTCCCCCTGGTCACCCTAGTTCCTTGTTAGGCTCACTCTCCTTCTTTCTAAATTTCACATGTAAGTTCCTTGGGGACAGGCGACATTTTCCTTCTCCCTTATGTTGTTCTGGTATTGTAGTGCATTATATAGCTCTATTTTCCCTAACCTGGATCTCTCCAGATGTGTTGGACTGCAGCTCGCATCAGCCCCAGCCAGAAAGTCAGGGATGATGGGAGTTGTAGTCCCAAAAACCTCTGTGGGTGGGTGGGAAAAAGCAGGCATAGGCGAATATTTTCGCAGCAGCTCTCTGCTGATGCTCTTTCCTCTGGCCTCAGGACAGCCCTGTGACTGCACCCTGCACCTGAAGTCGGCCAGCGACCTCATCCACGCCAAGGAGAGGAAGCTCTCCCAGCTGCAGAATGAGCTGAAGCGGCTGCAGGGGCGAGAGAAAGTACCGGAGCCAGTGGAGCAGGGACTGCCCGTCATCTACGCCATCACGCCCACCTATGCGAGGTAAGTCGCCAGATCCTTGGAGGGAAGTCGCAGTGGTTGTTTCATAAGGCAAAAATCCCTGTTTCTGAAATGTGCACACATGGATTTGTACAGATCCATAGCAATGAAATACCCGTAAAATGCCTATTTATGAAGATGCAGCTTTCTGGCGATTCCACAAGAGCCTGACTGTTTCTCTCCACCCAGTCCCTTTTCCTTGCTACTTCTCTCCCTGTTCCCATCCTTCGCCTTGCTCTTTCTCTCCCCTTGATTGGGCTGTTCCCCTGGGCTCCCAGCCTCTAGCCTCACTCTTTCTCATTCCTGTCTACCCCTTTGCAGTGCTCTTCCTCACCCAGCCTCGCGCCTCGCTGTTTCTCTCCTTCCAACCTCTTTTGACTAACCAGCCCCCACAGCGGCCCTTATGGGACTAGCCACATCCTCCTCCATTAGAGCCATTTTGTGGTGTTTCCCACCGCAGTTTCTCACATTCCCAACTGTGCCCACAGATCCGGAAAGGTTGGGGACCCATGAGGTAGGCGAGTCCGGCCTCGATGGGGCCAAGCGTTGAGTTCTGCCTAGGGCAGCTGGCTTCCCCGGTGGCTCCCTTCCGGTCAGCCTCATCGTCTCTCCTCTCCTCCTCCGCAGGCTAGTCCAGAAGGCCGAGCTGGTGCGCCTGTCACAGACCCTCCTGCACGTGAAGAACCTGCACTGGATCGTGGTCGAGGACTCGCCGGCGAAGACCCAGCTGGTCTCGGAGCTGCTGGCCCAGAGCCACCTGCGCTTCACGCACCTCCACGTCGAGACCCCCAAGGAGCACAAGCGGAAGGAGAGCGACCCCAACTGGCTGAAGCCCCGGGGGGTGGAGCAGCGCAACCTGGCCCTGCAGTGGCTGCGGCAGAACCGGCAGCTCGGCGACAAGGGGACGGTGTACTTCGCCGACGACGACAACACCTACAGCCTCCGGCTCTTCGATGAGGTCAGTGCTTCGGAGAGGAGGGGGGCAGCCAAGCAAGGAAGCTGTATTACTACTATTATTATTACTATTATTATTATTATTATTACTATTATTATTATTATTATTTATATAGCACCATCAATGTACGTGGTGCTGTACGACTGACGGGGGGATGGGAGCTCAGAATCCCAGGAGCTTCCAGACTGGCGTAATCTGGTGCTCCCTGAATGTGCTGGACTCCAACTTCCATCACCCCATGGCCACTGGCCATGCTAGCTGGGCATAGAATCATAGACTCATAGAATAGTAGAGTTGGAAGGGGCCTCTAAGGCCATCGAATCCAACCCCCTGCTCAATGCAGGAATCCACCTTAAAGCACACCTGACAGAGGGTTGTCCAGCTGCCTCTTGAAGGCCTCTAGTGTGGGAGAGCCCACAACCTCCCTAGGTTACTGGTTCCATTGTCGCACTGCTCTAACAGTCAGGAAGTTTTTCCTGATGTCCAGCCGGAATCTGGCTTCCTGTCACTTGAGCCCATTATTCCGTGTCCTGCACTCTGGGATGATCGAGAAGAGACCTTGACCCTCCTCTGTGTGACAACCTTTTAAGTATTTGAAGTTGCAGTTGGGAGTTGCAGTCCAACACATTTGGAGGGTGCCAGGCTGGGGAAGGCTGGTATAAAGGAAGCAAACTTGAGTAAGCCAATTTGATCTGCTTTTGTTTTTTTTTAAATTCTACCTGTCGAGTATCCCTCCCTAGCTGTCAAATAACATGGGATGAGGGACAGAAGCGGAGTTGGATCACATGAGGGTCTCAACTACAAATGTGGGTGGACAAGCCAGCATTCCCTCAGTCCCCTTGGCGCTGCGGGTGGGGGAGAATTCTGTGGGATTAAATGGGTAATCAGCTAGACGGCTTTTTCTGCAGTTACGTGTGTGGGGGGGTGATTACCCTCAAGTGACAGGCCCCCTCATTCATGATGGGGGTAAACAGAAAGAATTGTTTCTTACATCAGAGATGCATCATCTCAGGCTCTTGGTCCCCAATCCAGCCTTTTGGAGTTCCCCAGAGGGTCAAACCCTCTTTCCTTGGCCTCACTCCCTTTTCCCTCAACTTCTGATCCGTTGGAAGTTTCCTGGCTTTTGTAGATCATCCCCTATCTCCCCCCCCACTGCCCCATTCTGAAAAGTTGAAATGCCTCTGCTACGGCTTAGTGACTGGCCAGTAAGAGCTTTAACCCAAAATATGCTGATCGCCACGAGAGATGGGGATGGGCAGGTTGTTCAGGGCTCAGGTGCAGCAGGGCGCGTGGTGGCCTGCGCAATGTACCTTTTGCCCTAGTGTTCTTTTCCTGTCGTTGTTATCCTGAGGCACTCCTCTCTCTCTCCCTCTCCCTCTCCCTCTCTCTCTCTCTCTCTCGTTCTTCACCTCCCACCAGATCCGCTCCACCAAGCGTGTCTCGGTGTGGCCCGTGGGCCTCGTGGGGGGCCTCCGCTTCGAGCGTCCCCTGGTGGAGAACGGCAGAGTGGTGGGCTTCTACACGGCCTGGAAGCCCAACCGCCCCTTCCCCATGGACATGGCCGGCTTTGCCGTGACCCTCCAGCTGCTCCTGGCCAATCGGGAGGCCCGCTTTGACCTGCTGGCCGAGCGCGGCTACCTGGAGAGCAGCCTGCTGCAGTCGCTAGTGTCTATCGAGGAGCTGGAGCCCAAAGCCGACAACTGCACCAAGGTGAGGGGGGAAAGTTGGAGACAGCAGGGGTGTGGGTGGGTGGGGGCGCGTGAGGGGAGGGGGTGGCACTGGGCTGGCTCGGTTTCTCTCTCTGGAACACGCTTCCCCAACCTGGAGCCCTCCGGGGTTTTAGACTTCAGTTCCCATCAGCCCCAGCCAGCAGGGACAAGGGTCAGGAATGCTGGAGTCCAAAACATCTGGAATTCTCCATCCTGCCCACCCGTAGCTTATGGCCATCAGTTAAGGAGACGGTCCCTGCTCCCGGGGTTGGTATCTAAAACCTAGGACACAAAAGGAAAAAGGGATGGGGCAGGGGAAAGCAAGCTGTCACGAATTCTGAGTTACAAACTCTGCCAGGTAGCAATTCGGGAGCTCAGAATTTCCTGCCCGGAGTAGCAGCAGTTCTCCAGCATCTCAGGCAGAGGGTTCTCCCATCCCCAGAGATGCTTTTAACATCAGGGGACCGAACCTGAGAGCTTTGGCATACAAGGCAGATGGACCCTCGCCACCCTTTTTCATAAGCTCTCCCCTGCTGGTTATGGGCCCACCTTCTCATGCCATGGTGGGCATGCCACCCCCACAGCCTGAAGTGCAGCTCATGCTCTACCTACCGCCGCTAGGCAGAGGCCAAAAAAGAAAAGAAAAATGCACTTCGCCACCACGGTTCAGCAGCAAACTCATACAGAAACTCAACTGTGCCTGATTGAGCTTGTTTTCAAGTGAAATAGGCCCTTTTTGCAACTCCATAGTAGTTTGCAGGCCAAATTTCAGTAGCCAACAGCTGGGGTTTTTGCCACCACTAAATCCGGCAGCGTGATGGTGGCTGGAAAGACAGCCCAAAGTTGCCCACCCCTGTTCTTATGGGCCATTTAATGTGTCTGATATTGGTGGGGAAAGGACAGAAATTGAATCCTTCTCTCTCTCTCTCTCTGTCTCGCCTTCGGCATGTTGCAGGTGCTTGTCTGGCACACCCGGGCCGAGAAGCCCAAGATGAAGCAAGAGGAGCTGTTGCAGAAGCAAGGCCTGGGCTCCGATCCCAACATCGAGGTGTGACTGGGTGACCCCGTTCTTGTGAGGGTGGCGGCATTCCCGCGGGGACACGGGGAAGAGCCGGATGGACTGGCCGAAGTGGATTGGCCACAGATGCTGGCGCTTTGCCTCACCCCCTCATCCCGGGACACAACGCACTGGAACGTTTTTTATTTATTTATTCAAGATGAGCTCCCCCGCTCTGCGCCCCTCCCCATGCGGGGTGGGGGGATGGGACAGGCTCAGCTTCCAATCAGAAGAGACTTTTGCTAAGTGCTGCTACCCCCTTGCTGGGGAAGTGCCTCCATTTTTCCACCGCCATAACCCCACCCACCCTAGTTAAATATTTCTTCCTTGAATGCTGCAGCCTTCTACTGGGGAAAGACCCCTAACCTGCCTTTTGCCCTGATCCCCCCCCCAGAAATGGGGAAACACCTTGTCCTCTTCCTTGAGCCCTCCATGCTTGCTTCAAAATGGGACGTCCGCTTCTGTGTTACGGTTTGACTTAGGCTCTGATTGCCGTCTCCTGCAATGCAGTGGTCCCAATTAAGGGGTCTGGGGAGATGGCAGGGGGCGGTGGGGGGAGGCTGTCAGTGACATCCACAGACCCCACACCTGCCCCCCTCAATTTTAGCCAGGTCAAGTTCCTCCCTCCTCCCCAGCCTTCTAAAAATAGTAGCGAAGGAGGTCAGCACAACAATGCTGCATGGTTTCTAGATGTGTGGCCTCATCTAATGGGGAGGCAAAGGTGTGTGTGTGTGTGTGTGTGTGTGTGTTAGGCTGCAGGTCTGGGAGAACCGGGTCGAAGACCGTGAGCAGCAGTGACTCCTTCGTAGCTCTTTGCCAACCCCGAATCACTGCATTCTCTTCCCTCTTCTGAAGGAGAGAAGCCCTTGCCAAGCCGAGGGCCTGATCCTGGGGAGGGGCTGGTTCCTGTCCCCATGAGCCACGAGGCTCTCTGTGTCACGTATGCCCCAGTTGCATGTATCAGTGGCTCTCCCAGCAACATGCATGTTAACTGCTCAATAAAACGTATCAACTCCTGCTCCTTCCATAAGGGCCTTTTTGTACCTGCCTCAGGAAATCAGGATCGGCGCACACACACACATACATGTTTTCGCGCCTCCGCAGCTTCCAGTTGCCCCTACGGCCAGGGTGATGGTCCTCTTTCATCCCACGGGCCAAATTCCGTTTTGGAGAAGCCCTCGGGGGCAGAAAACACCAGCGCATTTTCGCTTAAAGCTCTTAAGGCGAGAATAGGGATGGCGGTAAACTTCTCAAAAGCTGGGAAGCCTCCAAATGATGCGAGGTCTGTGGAAACAGATCAGGCCACTGTGCGCTTTTTTTTGCCTGGTGTGGGAAGGAGCCCAGAGCTTAGGCCAAGCCCTTGAGCTCTGCCTCCATCCAATGCGCAGTTCATGCTTCTTGCCTTCTGATGTTTTGGCAAGTGTTGCTCTTGCACGTTGGAAAGAATTTGGGCAGGGGCTCAGTCGTGTCCAGCAGACACACCTTCTTCCCTGGAAGTCCGTCTCTCTTGGCTCCCCTCCGAGAGGGCGTGAAGACGGGGTGGGACAGTGTTGCACTAGGTTCTAGACAAAGGGTTAAGCATGCTGAACCCACCCTATTTCATACTCTGCTGAGAAAACCAGCTGAAGCAAACATTGCTATTCAGGACTGTGCCACTCTTGGGGTGGGCTGTTGCACAGCTTTGCCACTGTGTGGGCCAGAGTCCATTTTTTTAAAAAAGGAAAGGCAGGAATCTTAGAAGAAAGAATTCTGCACCCACCCACTGTTACGATCTGCACTTTTCCTGCATTCTGGTGGCACCGCTGCCTCCCTGCAGCCCTGGGTGGGTTTCCCTTTCTCCTTGTTTCAACCCTGGCCCATCCTCAGCCAGGCCTGAGAACAAAATCCGTTTCTTCTGCCTGTGAACCAATCCCAGGAAATCTTTAGGGATGCATCTTCCCTGGTCATGCTTCTCGCATCCAAGCCAGAGTAGTTTCTCAGATGCATCCACCATAGACTAAAGAGACAGTGTGGTGTAGTGGTTAGAGGGTTGGACCAGGACTCAGGAGATCCGGGTTCTAGTCCTTACTTGGCCGGGAAGCTCACTGGGTGACTTAGGGCCAGTCACTGACTCTCAGTCTGCCCTATCTCACAGGGTTGTTTTGAGGATAAAATGGAGAAGAAGGGAAGGAGGATCAGTTTCATTGGAGGAAAAAAGGCAGAATAGAAATGTAATAATAAAATGTCACATCTAAGCATCTATATTTCACTCACTAACAGCCCTGCCTGCCAGCATGGGGGCCACAGCCACTCCAAGAGTGGCCCAGAGTTCAGTCTTGAATGGCTCCGGCCGCTTCTCTCGGTGCCGTTTGAAATAGGCCGGGTTAGACATGTTTAACCCGTTGTCTAGAACCTGGTGTCCCGGCGACACTCGGGACCATGCGGGACTCCAGTCATCTTCGCGCAACTGGCCCCCATCCTCACGGCCTCTTGGAGGGGAGCCAGAAGAGACACTGGGCTTCCAGGGAAGAAGGTGTGTCTTATGGACACAGTCAAGCTTCTGCCCAAATCCTTTTCAACATGTAAGAGCCGACATCTGAAGAACCGGTTTCCGGGAGCTTGCTGGATTGCTTAACTAAGTTGGTGCAATCATTGAGGTCTGCCCTCCTGATTGGCCACAATTGTCCTTCCAGCCCAGGGGAATTGAACTTCGTTTGGCCTGAATGTCAAATTCCATTTCGGGGAAGCTCTTGGGGGGGCCGAATTCCAGTGGTGGGCGGAGTCAAAGGCAAAACGGGGCGGGGTCAAAGGCTAGCATATTTGAGCTTAAAGCTCTTCATGCCAGTCACGGAGCCTTAAGAGAGGCAAGTCATTCTTTCAGAATGGGGAAAAACTACCCAACAGCTGGGAAACCACCAAATAGGTGGTTGGTGGAAAGGGGCCATCTGGAGGCCCCCAGAGGGACAAATTTGTCCCCCAAGCCTGCGTTTCTGCCCCCCTTCTTTGAGGGAAGTTCCTTCAACAGCCTCTGATTTCCCTGCCTGCAAAATTGCAACCACTGGCCAGGCGCAAAGCCAACAGACGTTGCTTATCTGCATAACGTTTCTCTCAGACTTCCTCCTCTAATACCCGCTTGGGAATGAAAAGATTCTCAAGTTCTGCGCCCTCTTCCCAAAAGAGACGGTTGCCAGCTTTAGCAGGCTGCAGGAAAAAAAGGGGGGGAAGAAGGACTTCAGAGCTTTGTTCCTGGAGTTCTAAGGTTTGCCAAAGGAGCTAGAAGCTAAAGAATGCTGTGTAGACATGGCAGATGGGCTTTTCTTTTTTATGGTGCCTAATCTGAGGATAGAGATGATGGAGGATCGATTCTGCATTATGGGCTGGGGGAGCGGAATGCTTTCTGGGTTCTCTGGAGCTATATATGTGTAGATTGAAGTTCAGAGGCAAAATACTTGGGGAAGAATAGCAGTGGCGCCTAGTAGCTGGACCCCCAGACTCCTAACTTCAGTCTTTCCCCTCAATGTCCACAGACTTGCATTTGAGAGTCGCTGTGTCCGGAACCAATTCTGAAAGCAGAGCTCTTTCCTCGAATCAAAGATGAGAGTGGCTTTGAGCATGCACAGAGCGCTCGCAGAGGTATGTAGGGACGAGAGGAAAGATATTTCAGGCCAGGGAGGTTCCTGCTTAAGAGCTGGTTATATTGTAAACCAGCAAAAGGACCGCGGGTTGGAATATCAAACAAACTTATGCAGCTGTCAAAGTTGGGCACATCATGCCAGCACCGTTGTGAACAAAGCCACGTCCCCTGCCATGGTGCACCCCTATAGCCCCCTGAGGAATGGTCTGTCCATTCTATTCCCCTGCCCCACAGCAGGGGAGAGGGGGCAGGCCTACAATTCTGCTCCTCGGCCTATTGATTTCCCCTGGCTTCAAACTGTTATGAATTCCAAGCTGTGTGCTGGTTAGGGAAGTCTCCCCCCTAGTGACCGAAGTTGTTGCTGCAGGTTTTAACCACACGGACTCATTTAAATTAATTTAATGAAATTTGTTTTACAAACAAATCAACCCCGAGGTGCATACCTCTAGGGTTCCCCTCATATGCAGTCCATGTTTCAGGTGTCTAGGTTTCACAGCCTTGGCACTATAGTACTGACAGACAGATAGAACACACACATCCACACCGGCTGGAAAACTACCAAAGGGTTGGGAGAAAGGGGGCGTGGCCATCTCCTGAAGTTCCGCACACGTGGATTAGATAAATACACAGTGGCCAGGCCAGTCGGCAGCTACGAACCATTACAGCTAAATGGAGCCTCCACATTCAGTAGCAATCTACCTCTACCAGTTGCCAGGGGCAGCAAGGCAAACAGCAAGGTGGGGCTGTTTTCCTCGTGCCCTATTTGTGCTCTTAACAAAGCATCTGCTCAGCCGCTGTGGGAAACCTGCGGTGCAGCTAGGTCATTTTAAACGTTGCACTTCACGGTCTTCCAGGGCCTCCGCCTTAGATGGCCACATGATGACTTCAGTTGTGAAGCATGCAACGGCCATTTCTCTTCACCCTTTCGCCACCATCAATCCTGAAATGTTAGAAAAATAAAAACAAAAACAAAAGTGTTTTCATCCATCCATTTCATTTATTGCATTTCTATACCGCCCAAAAGCCAAAGCTCTCTGGGTGGTTCACAGAGATTAAAGGCGCAATCCTACGGCGATGCCCATATGCCTCCAAACTCAGAAGCTCCTGGGCGGTGGCAGTATGAGCCCCTGTGCTCCTCCTGCTCTGCGTTTGGGCTCGGTGGGCTTTTTTGGCCGCCTAGTTGGGGCGCGTCGGAACAGGAGGGAAGGAGGCCAGGGAAGCCTTGGGACACATCGTACCCCGGCTTCCTCAGTCCCTGCCCTGCCCCCTTTACCCCCTCTCAGAGTTCGCCTTTGGGACCTCAGATAAGTAGCCTGTGCGTTTCTCCCCACGCCAGCTGTGTGGGCGAAGGGACCGCGGATTCCTCGACCACGGTTGGATGTCTGCCTCCGACCTCGGATCCAGGAATCCAGATTATCCTATGGCCCTCCAGACTCTGTCTAAGGGCTATAGGCCTGCTCCATCCAACCTTTACAAATGCATTATAAAAGCCACTTACGTACAAGCAAATAGACAGCACATACAGAGAAACATATATACCTAAAGTAAATCCAAGACCTGATTAAAACCTCGCCCTATGCTGCCAAACGCCTGAGAGAGGAGAAAGATCTTAACCTGGTGCCGAAATGATAAGGTTGGAGCCGGGCGGGCCTTGTTGGGGAAACCATTCCAGAATTGGGGGGCCACCACTGAAAAGGCCCGCTCCCTTGTTGCCACCTTCCAAGTCTCCCTCGGAGGAGGCACCTGGAGGAGGTTCCTTAGATGCTGAATGTAGTGTACGGGCATGTCGAATCCTGCTATAAAAAATAATAAGCGGAGCATATGCAGTTTTGCATTTTAAACACACTTAAATCACAGCACCATTATGCCGACAGGAATAAAATGGCATTTGCTTCTGCTGCCCTCATCACCTGCTGCTCTCTGGGTAGACACTTGGGCGGTGGGGGGCACAGAGCTGCGCCACTGTGGGAAACGGGCTGCCGCCGCCCTAATTGGACAGAACTTTAGTCCGATGCAGCAGTTTCGGGCAGACGTCCCCAACCTGGCGCCCTCCAGATGTGTTGGGAGATGTGCGGCGTACTCATCCGGAGGGCTCCCCAACTTCTCGCTCAGATTGGCGAACCCGCCGCGGGAATCTCCCGTCCTCCTCCCCGCCCCCCCCCCCCGAAACGTGGTTCAGCTGAGCTCCGGATCCATCTTCCCACCTCCCGGCCGCTTTGCAGTTCCTTCCTCTGGGCCCGGGGGGGGGGGGGAGAAGTTGGGGAACGAACTTCTTCCAGACACGCAACGCGATGCAATCCGCGATGCAATGCAATCTCCCCCCCCCCCTCCTCCTCTGCTTTCCTTCCCTCCCTCTGCAAGGGAAATGACATACCGCGCTCTTGGCTTCCTGGGGGTGGGGGGAGCCCGGCCCCGGCAGCAGCACGGTCTGAACAGGGCGGGCGCTGCCGCCGCCGCCTCCAAATCCCCGGGACCTCTCTGGCTTCTCCATCCCCTGCCCTGTCAGCCAGAAGGAGCGGAGAGGAGCGCATGGAAGCGAGGCGCGCCGCTGCTCGGCCACCATGGACGGCTACCAAGAGCGCAGCCCAAACGGTGAGTCCCAGATTGCTTTCGATTGGATTATGGGGGGGGGGCGATGAGAGGGGGGACGATCGCTCCGTCTCCCTGCTGCTGTCAGTGGCTGGGGACGCCGAGGAGAGCGCCTGCCCCCCGCTCCCCCCCCCCCCCCAAACCGTGGCGAGGTTGCAAAGCGCGTTTGGACCAGGGCAGGGCGATCTCTTCTCCGCGTTTGGCTTTGCAGCCCCCCCCTCCGTCCCCCCGCACACGCACACGTGTGCTCAAGACAGGCTGGGTAAATAAACAAGAACAACCCGACAACACGTGGCCAGGCTGTTAAACGCGTGTCAGCGATCCGCCTGTGTTTCCTTGGGAAGAGAAGTTGCAGCTCCCAGCAAAACAGCCCAAAGTTGCAGCAAAGCAAGAAGGGGGGCGGGGGAGAATGAAAAAAAAAAAGGGGGCAAACGATTGGTTTGCTCCGCTGGCAATCTTATGCATATTTACTTGGAAGTAAAGTTGGAACACAGACGGATTTAGGCTTACAATCCTAAACACAGGATTACTAGGGAGTCTACCCTCCTTTTTGGCTTCCGCAGGAGCAGGCATGGGATTGCTGTTACTTCCAAGGAAGCATGCGATGGATCGGGCATGATCCTATGCATATTCCTCTTATTCCTGTCAAGAGCACCTAAGACTATGGGATTTGTAGAGGTTCAGGGAGTGTTGCGTTGAGGAGCAGAATGGATCTTGTTGATGTTGCGAAGGAGCCCTGTCAGAGAGGGGGAGAGAGAGGTGTATATTGGATGCGGTGTACGGTTACAGAGGAAGTGGGGGCTGGCTTATGTGGGAAGGGTGTGAGGAAGTACGCACTGTGTGAATCTTGCACGGGGAAAGCCAGATTGGATGCTTGGGTCAACATTGTGCGTCAGCATCGTAGGAGAGTGCCTCTTGTGTGCGTTTCGGTGGTATGTGAGAGCAGAATTTCCATGCAGAAAGTCACCGTGCAACCTGCGTGTAGGAGCATAACACACACACACGCCATCCATTTCCCCCAGTGTTCCTCCACTTAAAAAACAACAACCCATATCTGAGGCGCCAAGATTTCCCTGAAGTTAATATACATAATGTAAAAGCTCTTTGGAACCTACATCACTGCAAATCCACAACGTTTTTCTTCTGTCCTGTTTTCTGGGCAAAGAAACTTCCTTGTTTGCACTTGGTCCTATATGTAAACACAGTCACACACGCCCCTGACATACTTCCTATCTGCCCTGGGGCGTAGGAAGCCACATATTGCAACATCTGGAATCAAAGTCAGTGGGACAGGGTGAGGCCGGAGGGGGTGCAGGGCAGAGCTTCTAAATTTTATGAAAGTCGGGGACCTCACAACTAAATTCAGACCTTGCTCAAGTCCTGTCCCCCCCCCCACCATTTTCTCTTTATTTATATTTATAGTTTTAATTTCTGTGAACTGCCTGGAGAGCGTCCAGCTATTGGGCGGTCTTAAAATGAAATGAAATACATAAATATTTGCTGCTGGAAACATAAAAGCATCCCCCCGTCCCATGCCTTTGAAGCTCAGCAATTGTTTCGATTGGTTTTCCATTCTCACAACAGCCCTGTGAGGTATGGCCCATCTTTTACCTCCGTGTTATGGAGGTATGGAGAGTTTGTTAGTTTTATCACATGCATATCTCACCCTTTTGGCAATAGGCCTACTGTACGTGGGTTTCGTTCTCACCACAAGCCTGTGAGATAGGTTAGGCTGAGAGAGAATGACTTGCCTAAGTTTAATTTATGGTGGAGTGAGAATTTGAACTTCGTTTCTTCCACTCCCAGTCTTTAATCACCCGGATCATGTGTACAACAGGGTGAGTAAAGATAAAGGGTAACTAACATGTACTAAGAGATCCTCGTGTGTGACTATTTTAGAATCGTACGTTTTTCTCTGTGGTTCCTCACGAGCTTATCGGAAGACTACTCATGTGACAGGCAAGATTTCCTGGCCAACAGCTTGTTTAAAGCTGCTAAATTTCCTCTGCGATGCACAGACACAGATTATATTTGGTGTGTTCTAGGGGAGAAGGTGGGCAAAAAGTACATCTGGATGTAGTGGTAGATTTCTGGTTGATTTGCAATAGATTGGGCAAGGATTTTTTTGACTTCCAGTTATTTAACAATAGTGGTAACAAAATGACTCTACATGCCCACCTTAAATTATACTGCTGAAATGAAGAAAGTAGTGTGTACTGTGCGGAGGAGGGACTTTGCCATCCATGTCTAGTCCTCAAAACAAATTCCTGGGCTCATAATTATTTAATTGTATGTCTTTTTCACCAGATCTCAGGAAGTTTCTGGATCTCTGGGTTTTAGAAAAAAATTTTTTTAAAAAGCAACACAAAAAAACCAAAGTAGATTTGCAAGCCTGACCTGTGTCCACACCTGCTCTAGAGTGCATTAACAGTTCAAAAGAGGCAACAGAGAGGCCAGCTGTCTTGGCCAATGCCCCTTGTAAACTGAGCCTAGGGCATGATCCAGAATCCTTTGCACCCCACTGTCATTCTGTGGTAAACACGTCAGCGTGGCAAGCGTGCCTGAGAAGCAAGGATGTGCTGCTGGTTTAGCGCAGTAACTAAACATGTGATCTGGGAAGTCCCCAGTTCAAATCTCGCCTCACGCACCATCGCAGTGGCTGCATTAGGCAAACTATTTTCTCTTGGCCTCAGCCTCTTCTGTCTGCAAGATGGAGTGAATAATGCAGGCCTATCTTCCAAGGCTGCTGCATGCATTACAGAGTTAGCAGGAGCAAAGGGCTCTCTGAACTTTTCAAATGCAGTACACAAATGCTAATTTAATCTCATGAGCGTCTCCAAACTAACCCCATGTTTGCCATAGCTATCGCATTTCTTAGGCTATGCCACATGTTTTGAATTCCTTGTTCTCTCCTCACCCCAGCTGAGAATGTATTTCAGATTAATTAGCAGCATCCAAAGGAAAAGAAGCTGGAAACGGGAAAAGTACAACCTTGGGATAGTCGACTAGACCATAAACTGCAGTGTCTCGTAGCCAGGATTGCGAAATCTTGGCCTCCAAATAGCATCTCGTCCTTCATCTTTGGCCTACTTCTTTTTCGGCCTACTTCTGCAGAACATAAACAGTTTGAGAGATTGGATTCTGGATTAACACACACGGAATCCGTTGGCCAGCTCTGGTTTCTTGCTCGTTGGTACTTGGCCTGGATGGCACAACATAGGAAGAACAGAGTGGAAATACCACATTCTTTAAGCCATTGATTAATACGCATGCCCCGTGCCCTCCAAAGGTGTGGCCAATTTTTATTTTTTTTAAAAAATGAAGAGTCTTGCAGCACCGTAAAGCCTAATAAATTTATTTTAGCATAAGCTTTCGTGGACACTGTCTACTTCATTGGATGCAAAGGAAAGTATCCATGAAACTTATGACAGAATAAATTTGTTGGTCTTTAAGGTGTCACCAGACCCTTTGTTGATTTTGCAGCAACAGACTAAAACAGCTACTTCTCTGGAAATGGTAAATTGATGATGATGATGATGATGACGACGACAATATCATTTGGTTAAAGTTGTCATCTTTGAAATGGGGATAGGGGGACAAGTTTGCTTTGGGTCATTTTCTCCTTGTCCCATATTCCCCCACCCAGAACATACACCCATGTTCTTCCCTCTCCACCTCACTTCCCAACTGTGTGATATGGGCAGGCTGAGGAAAACCAAGATGGTGGTATATATTCCTTTCATTCTTCCCCCATTTGCAGCCTAGCAATTGGAAGTGACTGAACCACACATGACCATCCTGGGAAAAACCCAGTCGGGCCCTACTAGCATGGCCTAATCCAGGCTACATTTGCCACATAAGGATTTCAAAACAAACTGACTTTTTTGTGATCTGTGTTGCTTGAAATAAAGTGACACCCCCCACCCCCCGCCATTATGTGAAATGCCGTGGTTTGATGCACGACGGGTGCTCTCCTTTTGACACTCTATGACTTGCCTCCTCTCTCTTCTTGCGCTTGCTATGCAGCCAGGGAGAGGCCTGGGAGGCGCCTGTCTCCAGAGGTTTAATTCCTAAGATGAGCACCTTGCCCAAAAATGTCACCCGACATGTTTAGCAGGGAGGGTGGGGTGTGTGTATTTGTGGGGGTGATGTTTCCTATGGGAACTCCAGAGCCCGAAATGGAGAAAAAGGATGCCCTGGCGTTTGGCTTTGGTTTCTACACATATGCACACAGCACAATACACCAAAGTCCGGGGAAGGCGATAAGAATCCAGAAATCCCAGGTTCCTTTCTTGGTTTTTGGGTGTGGAGCATTGTAGAAATCCCCCAGGGCCCTGTCAGGTTAGCAGGAAGGGGCAAAAATGGCGGCTGCTTCTAGGAGTTTCTTTCATCTTTTTATTTTTAAATATGTTATTAATTTTCTAAATACCAAGACAAACAAAAGACACACCAAACTTAAATCCAGTTATAGACAGAGGGTAGTACAGTTAATGTTTTTCTCCCTTTACTTTACAGAGACAAAAATGTAGGTGGGAGCTATTGGCTGCTTGGAGGTTTACTTTATTGTCCTTCATAATAACAAATTATATTTAGACTTCATGATTTTCTTAGCAGATGAGGGAAGAAAAGAGAAAAAATGGAGGGGGTTGGAGAATAGATAGATAACTTAAATGCGCCACAAACGTTACGTTACCTCCGTAATCCTTGTGAGGACGTTACGGTGTTAATAACAGCACATACATTTATATATAACTTTACAAGTGTTTGAAACCACTTACATACTTATTGACTACCTGTTGAATTCAGGACTAAACTGAGATTTGAACTCTGGACTTCTACCTCATAGCTCAAAAGATGTGGCACCAAAAACCGTCAGTTGCAAGCAGAAAATAATTTTAAGGGCATCAGTGAAGGCGTGTGTGTGTAAGTGTGATCCAAGAGTTGTTCTCCGCAGTATCCTGCGGATATTACAGGGGACCAGAAGAGTGAGGATTTGAACTTGGGACTCCAACATCTGACTCCAGCAGTCTGACTTTCGGCAGGCAGGCAGCTCTGTCCAGCCAAGGCCTTCCTGCCTTCTCTCTTCCTCTTCTGAGTTGGTTGTCCAAGATGGGGGATGTAAATTGAAAAGGTCACTGGAAAAAAAATGTGTTTTTGTTCACCATGCCTCTTGAATGAGCATGCGGAGGAAGGGGAACTGGACAAAGCAGAGCCTGTTTTCGGGTATGATTTCTCCTTAAAGCATGTCCGATTTCTGTGCTCTTTGGGAGAGAGGAGGAGAAAAAAACAAGGGTATATGGGCCCTTCTCCTCAAGTAAGAATCTCCATTTCTTGTACCGGCTCCTCAGATCCTAGCCTGTTTTATAGTCCCACATCCTTTGAATGTTGGACAGCGGCCTTCTTTGCCACCCACTTCTCAGTCTTAGCTGCCAAGTCCTGGCTAGCTGGGGGGTTGGGAGATTGGTGGGCGTCACTGTGGTTTCATCAAAGGGGGGGGGGTCTTCAAGAAGAAAATAACCCCTGCAAAGCTACTCTTGGCTCAGACTGGAAAACACTTTGGTCGGCTTCATTGCAGCAAGATTGCCAGCTCCCTGTGTTTTCTTTGCATAACTTCCAACTGGTTTTGGGTACCTTCAAAAAAACAAGCCGAGTATGCTATTTTATGTTTACATCTACTTCTATAAATTGAAATTCATACAAGAGTTATGGACAGGTCTTTCTCGTGTGTTGTGCACCTACTGGCAAGGCCTGCTGGCTCTCAGTGAGATCTTGACCTACAATTCTCCTCTCAGTCTTTCCCATCGCGTGGCTTTCTGCCATCTCCTGGTGTCAGTGTGGCATTCACACATTCCAGTAAACCACCAATCCTGGATTAAGTAACCGTGATGTGCACAAGCAGTCGGGTGAGCAGGTAAACAAACCAAGAAGGTGCAAAGCAGGAAAATGCAATTAAGCACAGCTTCCTTTCAAGTCTGAGCCTGTGATTATAGTGATTCGTAAGCCAATTTTAAACCAACTTTGGACGTGGTTTATTAAGTCAGGATTGATGGTTTACAATGACATGCAAACATGGCCAGTTTCTTTGGCCTTCCTTTCTTCAAAAATTTTGTAATTTTTTGTATTCTCTCTGCCCACCAAAGAGCTCCACGAGGGCATCCATGGGGCACTTAGGTTGCCTAAGGTGGACTCCCATCTATATACCACCCAACTACATGTGTAGTTTCTGAAACAGATCTATGGTTACATTTATTTTAAAAACCACCCGTGCTGGTTCATAAAGGGGGAGGGATCCAGAATCGACATTTGGACAATACCTTTATTAGGACCAACAAAAGTTCTGCAAAAGTATGCAAACTTTTGAGGTCTCCGGCACTCTTCATCAGGCTAAGTGGTGCGAATTGCAGGGGAAGGAGGAAGGAACAGGAAAGTCCCCAAATCTGGCTGGATGTTGTGATCATGAGCCGTGGTGTAGTGCAGTCAGGGCTTGCTGAGATGCAGCCCCCGGACGTTTCGACTGGCAGGGCCGCTATCATCATCCGGCAGCCCCACAGAATTCCTTGTTCCCTCTGAGCACGTTCATAGTAGTGGGGCGGAGGTGTTTCTGGGTTTCCCTGCAACAATCTACGGTTGTGGGCGACCCACGTATCTTGGGGTGGCTTGGTCTTGAATCAAGATCCATTCGCTTCGCAAAAGAGCTGCTGTTATTGGAGATAAAGCTGCCGGAAGTGGTTTGTTGATGTGGATCAACACAGCTGCCTGTATTTTCGGACTCTCCTTGGAAAGTGGGGGCGAGGGGGTTATGGGGGCTGTCATGATGAGCGCCGCTAGGCCAGGGCTTCAGTTTTACCTAGACCTAAGTCTCAAAATGAAGGTGTGCAGCCGGAATGAATTAGCCAGCAGTCGGTGTCCCAGGTATCCGATTACACCTAGCGATGCGTTTTGGGATGGAGAAGCAGCGGCCGATGTATGTTGAGATAAACCCTCAGACCCTTCTGTCTGCCCTCCGTACGTCTGGACATGAACGGTCTTGTCAAGGGCTGAATTGCAGGCGGAAGGAAGGCAGGGACCACATTCCTGACTTTTCACCAACTTGCTAACTGTCTCGATTGTGAAAAAGGTACGAAGGAGTGACTGGCTGAGATTAGTGATCTCAAGTGTGTGCACAGCTGTGGTTCTCTGTCCCCCACCCCACCCCTGGCAACATCCTTAGACGTGACCTTGGCACTGCACACCCATCCGCCTTGCCTCACCCAAGCCCGCCAGGGGCAGTGGGCCTGGCCGCTGGGCCCGTGTCCTGTAGCCGACGGTGGTGTCAGGAATGTCTGAGGCGGGAGCCATTTCCTCCCAACTGCCACCGTCCTTTGCTGCCAGCACAAACAACACCGGCCGGGCATGAGGCAAGAGCTGGGCTTGGTGCCTGCAAGATGGAGGCCGGAGGAGGCCCTCGGCGTGAACCAAACAGGCCTCTCCCTTTTCTCCCTCCCTCCCTGAACTGTGGCATCATCCCCCAGGTTGGGAAACCGTAACGTTTCTCTCTGCTGCGTTAATTATAGACGGTGGCCATTGTGGGTTCTGGCAAAAGGTGTGTGTTTTGTCTGCAGATGTAATAAATACGGACTCGCTCCGCTGGGTGTACGTAGATGTTAAGGAGAACACAGAACCTGTCATCATTGGGCAGAAGGGAAGGATAGAGGGGGTGGGTGGGTGGGGGGTTATGCCGGGATTCTGCCCCCTGCTTAGGAAGAGGCAAGTGGGCCCTAGCTGCTGGTCAGGGGGAAGTTACGATTGTGTTTTATACAGGGCAGGGGCTGGGGACTTAAGGACAGAGGGGGGCAATCCGGCCCTCCCAGCTTCAACCAGATGGCCACGCCCCCTTCCCCTGGCCCTGCCCCTTTCTCCAAACCACCAATCTTTGGTAGTTCCCCGGCTTTTGTGCAGTCCCCCCCCCACTCTAGAAGGTTGAATGCCTCTCTCCTGAGGCTTACTTAGTTGCAGTAAGAGCTACAGAAGGATATTTTTAAAATTTTGGCTCCGCCCCCTTGCCTTCAGCCCCGCCCCTTTGCCTTCAGCCCCTGCCTACACTGGAATGGGGCACCCAAGAGCTTCTCCGGAATTTAATTCTGCCCTTGGGCTGAAAGCGCTGTGACCCTCTCGATACGGGGCTACTGGTACTAGGGAGGCCATGAAAGGGGTAAGAGAGGGCTGAATAGTCCTCTATTTGAAAAATGGCCTCTATTTGAAGGGCTGTCTGATCCAAATCTAAATTTGCATATATAAATATAAAAGCACATGCAAATTTGAATACAAATCCATATTCTCCTTTGCCCTCTGTTTTTTTGCAATGCACTTCCTATTTTGGGAGGAAATGCGTAAGTAGCTATTAACCAGAAAGGTAGGCTGATCCCTGCCACAATCTGAAGTTCCTGTCATCTGAAGCCTGGCTGGCTGGGGGATGCTGGGCCTTGTGGGACTTCCTTTCTGTCTAAACACGCATAGGCTCGCGTTCTAAAGCTCTGGTTTTCGGTACTTGGGCCTACTCATCGCTTGGCTGCTTCCTCCTCCTTGCTAGGTGAGAACCTCTTGGATAGCAACAGCGTCCCTCGTGACCCTCGCTGGCTCACCGACCTCGATTCCCGCCTGCGGAGCCAGGAAGAGGAGCTGACGCTGGTGAAGTCTGCGCTGGCTGATGCGCTACGCAGGCTCAGCTTGTACGACCGGCAGATCCCTCTGCTCAGGCAACAGCTCCTTGAAGGTGAGGCTGTCGGGAAACGCCAGGAGCAAATGGGGTGTGTGTGTAGGTGGAGAACGTGGGCAGGGTCGGGCGTCTGCCGAGGGCCCACACCCTGGCTCTCTGCCCTGCCAAGCAAGCACGTGGCAGCCATGGTGTGGAGGAGGAGCTGGCAACCAGAAGGTGGATTCACTGAGGGAGGGGGCCATGGAGGGTATCTTGCTGCCTCCCCTCAAAACCTTCTGGGCAGGTAACTTAGGTTGGAGCTGGCCCTAGACAAAGCCCCCTCGGCGGGTGAGGGGCATATCTTCTAGGTCAGTGTGCCTGACAGGAAGCAGTGTCCAAGCAGCACTGTGTTTCTGGGTCTGGCCCCCATTTTAAGCTCCCACGGTGCCCCCAACGTAGTGCCACTCTGAAACATAGTGGGAAACTAAAATGGCAGCTAGGCCCGGCCCCCTGGGGCGGACTGGAGCTTTTGAGGCAGGGCCCACGGTAGGTGTTGGTGGCGGGCCCTGCTGGGGCGGTGGGACCCCGGCAGCTGCCCACGTATGCCAGGTACCGCCGCCACCCTTGGTGGAACGGACTGGGCCAAGAGGGAGAGGGTGAGCAAGTGGGCAGTGGTGTCGTTGGCCAGGAGGCGGGCTCGCTCAGAGCCTCTTGTTCAAGAGGCTTCCGAAACCTGGAGTTGTTGGGTAAGAAGCGGTGGGGAATCTGCTGCAGAGGCTCGTCAGTCTGTTGTAGGGAAGACAAATTGTGTTTCTCCACAGGGAATTCCACCGCACTGGATGCCAGAGACCAGGCAGTCCTCCCTCAAGGCAACGGTGCCCTCTGGATTCTGCCCCCTGCCCTCTCCAGCGACTCCAGGTACTGCTCCAGTCGAAACCTCAGCAAAAGTTATGGTGGGGGGAGCAGCACCAACAGCCCCTTCCCAGCTGCGGATCTCTCCAATATTTGATGGCTTTAGGTTCAGGACAGACAAAAGAAAAGGACTAGTTGGCACAACGTTCCCCAACCTGGGTCGTTCCAGATTTGGGGGACTACAACTCCTATCAGCCTCAGCCAGCATGGCTAATGGCCAGGGTTTGTGTGTTTATTTATTACATGTATATCCCACCATTCCCCCCACCCCCCCAAGGAATGAAGGCTGCAGCGTGCGCGACCCCCTTCCTCTCCATTTTTATCCCCACAACAATTCTGTCAGGTAAGTGAGGCTGAGTCAGGGACCAGTCCAAAGTCACCCTGTGGAGCATCAGGGTCAAGCGGAGACTTGAACCCGGTCCAACACTCTTGATGGTTGATGGAAATTGTAGTCCAAGACCTCTGGAGGAAACCAGGTTGGAGAAAACTGAGTCTTAATGGGCTCACTGGAATATGATATGGCGATGTGGCCATTTTCTGAGGTAAATCCTTTTTTTAAAAAAAAAAGATCGCTTCATGGAGGCCATTAGCCATCATCACTAAATAGAACCTCCAGAGATGGAGGCAGTGTACCTGAGTAGCAGGTGCCAGGGACTGACCCATCAGCTGCTTCTCCTGCTTTTGAGTGTCCAGAGGAAGCTGGTTGGCAGCTGTCGGAATAGGATCCCGGACAAGACAGACCTTGAGGCTGACATATTTCTTCCTTAGAAGTTCACAAAATAGCGGAGGTTCGAATTTGGACCTCCCGGCCTCTCAGTGCAGACCTCTGGATTCTCTCCAGGCCACTCTGTGTTACTGATATAACCCCACCATCTGGAAAGAAGCCTCAGCGGTCTGAAACACATCTGGCAGCTTGGATTTTGTTTTATTTTATTTTGAGGGACGTGTTTGGTAAGGGTTGTTTACAAGGGTGAGGGAAAGGACTTGCCGTTCCCCAGCTAACTCGGCGCGGTGGTCGTTGGTTTGCAGCTCACCTGCCGCACAGCGATTAGGAAGCCGTGAGAAGACACCAGGGTCAAGGGTCAGCGTTGGGACGCAGACCGAGGAGTCCACCGTCCTGGCGACGAAGCAGGGCCAGCGTCTCAGCAACGGGCAGCTTCACCAGGCGACCGAGAGTTCAGTTGCTAGGGGCAAACCAGGCCAGGCCCCTTCCAGTACTGGGAAGGCAAAATGCGCCGAGGGCCAAGCAGACACAGGTGCCCCCGAGCCGGTGAAGAACTCCTTCGAGTTGTCAGCCGACGGAGGAGGAGACCAGGGCTTTGGCCTGGTTCACGGCCTCGGCGAATGTCTTCCAAGCGCTAGTCTCCAAGAAGCTCAAGATGTGGGCGAACCTCCCCCTGAAGACGGCACGGACAAAGGCCCAAGCGCGGCGCAGTCCCAGCCCACGGCTCAGCCGCCGGGGCAGGAGACACCGTCCCCGGAGCCTCCGTCGGAAGGGAGCAGCAGCAGCAGCACCGCCTCCCCTGTCCCGGCAGTGCAGAGCCTGATGACCAGCAGGAAAGAGCTGTGAGTGAAGGATCGTTCTTTAAAATCAGTCGAGTCTGAAGAATATTTTAATGTATTTTATTCGTTATGTTTTTCAAGTTTAATAAGTTTTATTATTTATTTATTTGAAAGATTTTTTTAAAAATCTTGCTCCCCAGTCCAAAAGGCCACCAGAACAGTTTACGTGTAAAAGGAGACCGTCCCTGCCTGCAGGCTTACAATCTTTATTTATTTATTTATTTATTTGTTACATTTATAGACCGCCCCATAGCCGAAGCTCTCTGGGCAGTTTACAACAGTTAAAAATGGTAAACATGAAAAAGTATACAGACTTCAAAAACCATCAGAAACGTAAGAACAACAGTATAAAATCTTTAAAAAGAATCTTAAAAAAAGAACGAGAAAAGAACATGACCCACGAGGAAAAAGGAATGCGGAGGGGAGAGGAAAATATTCTGTCGCCTGTCAGCTGGGCTTGGGTGGATGGATGATCATGCCTTATAGCAGTCTTCCCCAGCCGGGTGCCCTCCAGAATGTGACTCCCAGCATGCTGGGAATGATGGGAGTTGCAGTCCAGGGCATATGGAGGGCACCCGGTGGGAGAAGGCTGCCTGAGGCCATTCATTGCCCTGTGCCCCCCTCCCTTCCCATTACATCCTGGGCTTCTTTCCTGCTTGCTCGGCCTTCCCCGCCCCTTTCTTGGCTGAATTGAGGGTTTGGCATAAACCAGGCTCTATTTGCAGCTGTGGGTAGCGCGTGGGCCCCGCACTGCAAGTACCGGGAAGAGCCCTCCCGGGGAGGAAAGGGCCTGCTGCTGCTTGCTTCACCTCCTTGGAGGATGAGGGCCTCTCCTTCCCCTTCTCCCCCTCTGATTTTGCACCCAGAAGCAGTTTTTGCACCAGGCTTGGTTTTCTTGCAAGGAGAGCCAGCGGGCTCAGGATTTATTCTGGTGTTTTGTGCTGTCTGTTTTGTTTACAAAATACACACGTGGTACGGGAAAGCACTTGGACAGAGAGTTCTTGTCTGCAAACTAGCATTGGTTCCCTCGAAAGCTAAAGGCATGACCTTGAAACACCTCAGGGCTGCTTTTCAGCTGGAAAAATCCAGACTTCTGTCTCCGCCTATTGATTTATTACCTTCCTATCCTTCCCTGTCCCATACTTCAGGGCTGTTGAACCTCAGGTCTGCGGGCCAGATCCGTCCCATGCCGGGATTTGAATCGGGGTCTAACCACTAAGGCTACGCAGGCACTCAATATTCCAACTCTATCCTGGACACTTTTCCTCAGCCCCCCACCCACGTAAGTGGGGTGTTTTCCAATAGCTGGTAGCCACCAGCCGTCAAAGGCTAGCAAGCGTCTTCTTCCAGCTGTCTGTGCCCATATTAAAGAAACATCTTTATCCACTCAGCTGCACACAAAAGCCTAGAGAAAAGGTCGTCTTCTCACTTTGCAAATCCACAACACTGTTGTGAAATGGCTTCCGTGTCCCCCCAACCCCGCTTTTCTCTTCCAGACTTCGAAGAAACAGCTCCTCTGACAAACCCTCCCGAACCAAGCAGCAGCTCTCCAAGAAGGCGGCATCCTCAGCGAACCTCTTCAACCGCTCCAGCAGTCTTGAGAAGTGAGACACACACACTCACATACTCACACACACACACACACTGCATCAGTCCAGTTGTTCTACTGTAGAGCAATGTGTACACAAATAAACCAACATAAGAGGAGGAGGAGGGAGAGAGAGAATCGATAAATACATTGAAAAGCCTGGGAGATGAAAAAACATGTTTGCCTGGTGTTGAAAATATAAAACGTTGGCGTCAAGAGAGCCTCCTGGGGAAGGAATTCTACAAATATGGTGCCAATACTGAGAAGGCCGTGCTCTCTCTGGTTGCCACCACCTTATCTTTGGGTGGCGACCTATAGTGCTTACACGCACATACACCCAGTGCACCTCCCTTGTTCTTCTATGGGGAGATGTGTGTGATTTAGTTGTGTTTGCTCTGCTGGGATGGGGGGGGGAGAACTCTGTGCATGCTCAGATGCACCATCTTATCCCAAAGTTGCACTCTAACCACTCCCCAAAAGCTACCTACAACACTCACACCTTGGTTGGCTACCTTAATGCTCTGTTTTCTCCTTGCAGCCGAAATAAGGATCCCTCCCTCAGTCCAGGTGAGCTCTAGAAGGTGGCACTGGGGCTGTTCTGGGGTAAAGCAGGTTCATAAATCATTCAGGTAGTGGCTGTAGTCAGGTCAACAGCAGCACGCAATCACCTGAGAGGTTGCCCTTTCAAAGTGTATATGTGTGTATGTCTGTGCATGTGTAATGGTAGGCTGTTACCCATTCCCTGCTTAGAGAGAGACACCTGCCAGGTGAGAAAAAATGGCCACTTTGCAGGTACAGCATGGGCTAGGACGGGAAATGCTAGCCAGGGCCACAGCAGCCCTAGGAGTTGTGATTGTTTTTTTTAAATATTGTAAATTTCAATACAACAAAGCAAAACCAAACCAGAAAAGAAAAGCATGCTGACATGATTGAACGTATCAATTCCAGTTAGCACATGTTGAAATGTGTACGTTCAAACCCTTAATAAAGAGACGTTGTGGTATCTGATAGACGCGGGAACCAGTGTTTTCACGCAGCAGCCCTAGGTGTGTTTCTGCAGGTGGAGATGGCCTCAGCTCCCATAGGTTCAGGCTTCCTCCATTATTATTATTATTGCTATTATTATTATTATTATTATTATTATTAATAATATCCTGCCTTTTCCCCAGTACTGGGACTCAAGGCGGTTTACAAAATTAAAACGTGTACAATTCAAACATATAAATATAAATTACAAAAGTTAAAATAGAATTAAACCTACAGTAAAATCAAAAACATGTTAAGAATATTTTTAACGTTTCTGCCCCTCTCTGCAGGGCCGTGGAGCACTCGGCGTGGGAATTATAATCTAGGTGAGGATCTTGAAACAGGAGTCCTGTCTTCCTAACATGCTATTTTTCTACATGGAGGGATTATTATCCCCCTGAAAATGGGGTGCATTTAGTTCCTGCAGCCCACTTCCCTCGACCCATGCCTGACTGTAGAATGAAGATTTATTCATATATTTTAATAGTTCTGTATGGTGCTTCATCCTCTTTCCTGTTTCATGCTCCGTTTAGTTGTTTTAATGGATATCATACGTATTGATATTTCTGCTATGTGTTTATCGGCCAACATTAGGGTTATTTGGAATTGTTTCTGTTGTATTTTTTAAAATATTGTTATATTTATCTCTGTTACCTTGTAAATGATATTTACTGTTGCTCCTTTGTTATGTGGTGAGCGGCTTCGGGCACAGCCGTGTGGGGAAGCAGCATAGAAATGAATAAATAGATGGTCATGAGAGTTGGGGGGAATATGGGAAGGAGGTGTGGCCATCTGGGATGTGGCCCCCCGGGCCTGAGGTTCTACACCCCTGTTGTAGATGGATGGATGGATGGATGGTGGGAAGGACGGAGCGATGCAGGGATGGGAGGTCTGGAGGCCGCATGGCCGGACCACGCCCCTCTCTCGGAGCAACGTGGGCGCTGGCATTTGTGCCTCGTGGCTCTGCTGACGCCCCCACCCTTTCCCTCCCACTCTTTAGAAGGACTTTCCACCAAGATGTTCCTGCGTGGCCGCCCCATCACCATGTACATCCCTTCCGATTTCCTCAACTACGACGAGCTGCGCATGGAGCTGCCGGCCGAAAAACTGCAGCTGGACTGGGTGTATCCTTTCCCTGAGGAAGGGAGCTGCGCTCCCCCTCCCCTTTCCCCCACCCTTCCTAAAAAAGCGCAGCAGCTCTCGTGGATTCAAACCGCCTCTCCCCACCACCCAAACTGGCCCAAAATGTATTTCCTCCAAATATGGGCACATTAGCACTTGCAGTCCGATGACATTTAGCCCACCCTTCCTGCAAGGAGCTCATGATGATTTACATGGTGTCGTCCCCCCCCCCCCAATATACTCACAACAACCCTGCGAGGCAGGTTAGGCTGAGAGTGATTGGACCAAGGTCCCCAGGAAGTTTTGCGTCTGAGCGGGGATTGGAAACTCAGGCCTCCTTTGTTGATTTATGTATGGAATCTATTGCCTGATTTTCATTCGGACATCACCCCGAGGCGGCTACAACGGAAACAGTTCTAGAGCAATGGTGTGGCTTCCCGGTGCAGTGGGGCGGGGTGGTGGGCCTCCCTGGATCCCCCCGCTCCGCGTGTGCTCCTTGACGGACAGCCCAGCTACGGCTACCGGGGCCGCGACTGCCGCTCCAACCTCTACGTGTTGACGTCGGGGGAGCTGGTCTACTTCATTGCCTGCGTGGTCGTGCTGTATCACGTGCAGCGGCGCACGCAGCGACACTACCTGCGGCACACCGACTGCGTGCGCTGGTGAGTTCCGTGGGCCGCGAGAAGCTCCTCTCCTTGACCACTCCAGTATGGCCCACGTACAGGCTGGCAGCAGCCGCCTGCCCGCTCTCATGGCACAGGAGACGTGGGAACAGAGGCCCTCTCCCACTTACGCACAAGGTGCAAAAAGCAGATGAACGTTGTAAGCAGCCGGGTCCGTCCAATAGGGACGGGGGGAACCAAAGCCACAGTCAGGGTCAGTAGCGGCTCCAGGGTTTTGAGGGCAACGCGCCCTCCATGGGCCCTCTGTGAGTTCATCTTCCCCCTGCCATTTTCACCAACTGCTCTTGTTCTCCTCCTCTTCCTCATCACGGCTCCTGCTTGCTTGTCTGACAGGCGGAGAGCCAGGGAGCAAGGAGGCCAGGGCGTCTCCTGTTCCTCCTTCTCGCCACCAAGGTGGTCTGGGCTAAGGAGAGAAGCAGGTGAGGAAGCAGAGTGCAGTGGGGAAAAGGAAGAGGAGCAACTCCAGAGGGGGGTGTTCTTGTCAGCGAGCCCCTGCTGGGCTTGCGGGGCCTCGGTCAGGGCCCGACCATGCCTCCTCTTGACGCTGGCCCTGGTCATGCGAATTGCCTTTATTTGGACCAACCAGAACATCATAGTGGCCTTTGGTGCTGGGGCCATGGCCTGAATTTGGTGAGCAGTTGTGGCGTTCCCTGCATGAAAGGCTCCCAGAAATCAAGCCTTTTCCTGGGCCTGCTCAACAAGTGGGGGGATCCAACACTGACCAGAGTGTCGTCCCCCCCCCCCCCCCAACCCACAGTGTGATTAAATTATGACTTATGAAGGATGCAATCCTATGCATGTTTGGGCAGAAAAATTCCCGACAACGCTGGCTGGGAAATGCTGGGTGTCGTAGGCCCTTAACCGGCCTTACATTTCAGGGCTGTGTGCGTACACAGCTTAAGTGACTGGGATGGGACCGGGTGATCCTTCCTCTTAACAATTCCCTGTTTCCTTCAGCCTGGCCGTGCACCCTGACCGAGTCCGCGTTGCCTCCGGGCAGATGGCTGGTGTAGACAAAGATGGCAAGGTGAGCCCGCCATGTCGGGAGCGTTCTGAGGTCCTCCGGATTTATGGGTTTAAAACTGTTTTGGCTGGAAGCAAGCTTAACCAAAGCTTAAGATCGGCTTCAATACTTCACCCTCTTTGTATTTTAAAAAACCCGCAGGATTTTTATGCCTCAGGAAAACGGAAAATTCTTCATTTGATTCAGCGGCTGACAGTGTAGCCCAGGCATGCTAGTTCATGCCTCCTCGTTTGCAGTAAAAGTACGAGGAAACCTCCTTCCCCAACTTAGTGTCCTCCAGAAATTTTGGACTTCAGCTCCCATTAGCCCCAGCCAGCGGGGCCAATGGTTGGGGATGCTGGGAGTTGTGATCTAAAACATGTGGCAGGCACCCGGTTGCTGAAAGCTGATACCAGGAATGCTCCCTCTCCTCCAATCAGCAAGGTGCAAGCAAAGCATTATCTTCTCCGTCGTCTCTCAGCGAGATGCAAACAACGAATGCCCTGCGTCAGGAACGTCCAGTGTGTGTGTGTGTGTGTGTGTGTATGTGCGCGCCTGGAAATCAAACAACCACACAGGTGTGAAGCCATTCAGGAAAGCCGCAAACATTATTAAGCAGAAGATTTTAAAAATCACGTCTTTGTCTCTTGAGGTGGTCCATTTGGGTTCATAATCTGCTGCTTTCTGCATACTGCTCTGTTTTTTTACCTTTACCCCTTCAGCTGTGACGCCTTGCGCTGGTGACCTTTTCCTTTTCGCCCCTTTCTTGCAGCCTCTGCAGCCTTTCGTTCACATTTGGGACTCATCCACGCTTGCCACGCTGCAACAAATTGGGTTGGGCAGCTTTGAAAGAGGTGTTGGTTCCCTCGCCTTCTCTACGGCCGTGAGTGTTGCCACCTCCCTGCGTATCTGTCCCCTGCCTGTGTGGGTGGGGTGGGGTGGGCCTTGTATTGGCTTGTGGAATACCGGTAGTTCTAGCTAGCATCTGATGTGTGTGTTTGTCGCCCCTCCAGGATGAAGGGGCGTACTTGTGCGTGATAGACGAGTCCAATGAACACATGTTGTCTGTTTGGGATTGTGCCCGTGGCATCAAGCAGGCCGAAATCAAGGTGAGCGTTACGAAGCAGCCTGAGCTCCGGGGCAGAGGACCCTGACCTTGCTAAGTGGGCCGGGTTAAAAACAGCGACGGTGTGGTGATATTTCTGGGAGCACGTTCAGTGCGCACAGATTGTCTGATTGGCTGTTGCGGTGAGGAGATTGAAAAACCATGGGGGAGGAAAAACGGAATGGAGTGCCCTGGAAGAAGACGTGGCCGGCTGGAATCTTGAGCCTGAGCACTCGCACACTCAGTGGAGGCTGGTGGCTCTGATTTCAGTGAGGCTGTAAATCCATTCTGGGTTTCAGTCAGAACCAGCCAGAATTCTGCAGGAGCTGTCCAACATGTGGAACCCTACCCCCAAAATAGATTCAGCACCTTGAACAGCTCCTTTAGAGTTCTAGCTGGTTCTGACTAAAACCCAGAATGGATTCACATCCCCACTGGAATCGGAGCCCCCCAGCCTCCACTATCCACACTGCAACATTTCGTTGCACCATCAGGGAATGTGCCCTGATTGCCCCCATCACCCCGGTCTCTCCTGCCTTCCCCCTCCCACCTGTGTCGTTCCTCCCCCCCTCCCCTCATCACACCTTATAGAGCACAAATGAATCTGTCCTGACGGTGGAGTTCAATCCCCAAGAAAGCAGCAACATAATCACCACCGGAAAATCTCACGTCTATTTCTGGACATGGAGCGGAAACAGCCTGACGAAGAAACAGGGCATCTTTGGGGTGAGGTCATGTTGGATCAGGGAGGGAGGGCAAGGGTCACTGGCAGGGTGGAGGATCTGAGGGAGGCGAGGGTGGTGGTGGAAGCAAGACTCGGCACATGCTCAGAGGCACCCTTTGAAAACAGACTCAATAACAAGCATGTGGCATTCAGATTCTGAGGCCTGCTCTTGACCTGCTTTTAAGCCATGTCCTACTACTGCTTCCTCCGCTGTCAGTTGATTTTCTCTTTGTCCATCCCCAACACTCTTTTTGTCTGGCTTTGAATCTCTCTTCGTTACTGAGCCCTGCCTGTCTTTTTAGAATCGGGAGTGGGAGCGGCACTCAGGGGAGTCTAGTATCAGCTCAGAGATAGCAGCAGAAATTCCTTCAGGGAGGATTCCTCCAGAAGGTGGGGCTTCAAGGCCAAATGGCGCCCCCTAGGGGAACCCAAGGAAGCTCTGCAGGCTGGATGCGGAACCTCCGCGGGCCAGATGAGGCCCGTTGGCCGGAGGTCCCCCACCCCTGTTTTAGATGCTTAGCTGTGTTCAAGTTAATCTTTCTGTTTTCTTCTCCCTGTGTCGTCCTACGCAGCTATGCTTCCGCATTTTATCCTGTGTGGTAGTGGATTATTATGATTATCTGCTTAAATACTGCAAAATTAAATGCTGCTTTAGAGTATAAGTAGGGATAGCTTAAGTAAACCAGGGTTAAGGTGGTGATGGGATAAAAGACTGACTTCCTGCAACCTTGGAGATGCAGAAATGCACCTGATTCTCCCCGGCCTTTGTGGTACCAGCCTCTCCCCTTCCTTGATTCTTCCAGAAATACAAGAAGCCCAAGTTCATCCAGTGCTTCGTCTTCGACACCAACAGCGATGTGCTAACGGGAGACTCGGAGGGCAACATCCTGACCTGGGCCAGGGTGGCTGCTGACGTCCGCACCCTAGGCAAGGGGGCGAAAGGTACACTGGGGGGAGGGACAGGAGGCTGCTGCCAGGGCGGGGAAAGCCAGGTGCTGACCTCTGAGGAATCCCCCACACCTCCTGGCCTTTAGGGGAAAGGATAAACTGGACCAGCCTTGGGTGCCGGGCTCCTGAGCTGTCCTCTTACATCCCCTTGCAGAGACATACCAAATCAGCAAGCAAACGCGGGCCCACGAAGGCAGCATCTTCTCCCTCTGCCTGTGCCGGGATGGCTCGGTGCTCAGCGGGGGCGGCAAAGACCGGCGCCTGGTCCAGTGGAGCCCCAGCCTCACCGTCTTGCAGGAGGTGGAGGTAAGGGAGGCGGCTGGGTCAGGGTGAGAACCGCTCTGAATCGCTTGCCTGGTTTAGGGGCTCGCTCTGTGCCACTCTCTCGTGTAGGGGGCTTTGGCTGAGAAAGGCTCCAAATACGATCTGGGATCCAAGGGTTTTGCCCTGGGTAGAGCCCTTGCTTTGCGTGTAGACGGTCCCCGGTTCGATCCCTGGCTTCTCCAGGCAGGGCTGGAAAAGTTCCTGACTGAAATCCTGGGGAGCTGCGGCCAGACCTGGGTTAACAATGCAGAATTAGATGGCCGGAGAATTTGACTCAGTGTAAGGCAGGTTTATTATTTATTTATTTATTACATTTATATCCCGCCCCACAGCCGAAGCTCTCTGGGCGGTTTACAACAGTTAAAAATGGGAAACATGAAAAAGTATACAAAATTTAAAAACCATCAAAAACAAATACAGCAGTATAAAAAACAACAGTATCCATTTAAAACAACAATTCTGGGGTCCATTCAAAACAAACTTAACGTTGTTAAATGCTGTTAAAATGCCTGGGAGAAGAGAAAAGTCTTGACCTGGCGCTGAAAAGATAACAATGTTGGCGCCAGGCAAGTCTCATCGGGGAGATCATTCCAGAATTGGGGGGCCACCACCGAGAAGGCCCTCTCCCTTGTTGCCATCCTCCGAGCTTCCCTCTGAGTAGGCACTCGGAGGAGGACCTTAGATGTTGAGCGCAGTGTATAAGTAGGTTCATGTCGGGAGAGGCGTTCCATCAGGTATTGCGGTCCCAAGCCATGTAGGTCACCTTATATACTATAGAATATAAACCTTCAGACTCACGCATCCGACATATGATAAATGTGAAGGTGACACCAGAATCCCGGGTACTGGTTCCTGTGTTCTGCCCAATCCAGCGCCTTCCTCTTCCCTGACACACCCCTGGAGCTGGGGGAAGTACGCTGGCGCTGGATATGATAAACGTCTTTTCCTGATAGCTGCCCCCCTCCCTTCTTGTCCTGCTGGCAGGAGCCTGGCAGGGCTCTGGCAGCTTCTCTCTACCTCGGATATTCCTCCCACCCACCCCCCACACCCTAATAGGGTTGCCTTATTAGCCAAGTTAGAGTGTTTGTTCCTTTATTGTACTTCTAGGCTACCCAATCGCCAGAGCTGCCTGGATGATTCATGAAAATTAAAACCATAAAACACCACAACGTAATTAGAAGCATAATGTCAAGCCTTTAAGAGTTTTAAGCAGAATAAAAGCCAGCAGCAGTATGAAGACCCAAAAACGCTATGACACATTTTTTGAAGAAGTTCACCTGCAGTTAGTCACGGCAGTGAGAAAGCGTGTTGCCCCTCGTTTGCGTGTTGTTCCCACTTTCCCAAGCAACCCAGGAATGCCCCCGTGCCTTGGTTGTTTTTGTGACATCCATAGGGTTAAACTCTGGGTTGTTTAACTCTAAACAACCCAGAGTGCCAGGTTCACAAGTCAGGACAACAGCTCAAAAACGGGGCATTCCTGTGTTTAGGAAAGTGGAAGCGAGTGGGCAGAAACCAGCTCGCTCCGGTGTGCTGTCCAACAACCCATGGTTTGTTAACCATGGGTGGTTTGATTGTGTGAACCAGGTCTGCCCCCCATTACTCGAGGGCACCTTCTGAAGCCAAGCATAGCTTTTTAATCGATGGACCTAACTGATGAATCGACGAAACATGACACCCTCCTACTTGTATCTAAGACAGATCCTTTCCCTCGTACTTAGATCCCGGAGCAGTTTGGTGCCGTCCGCACCATCGCAGAGGGCGACGGCGGGGAGCTGCTGGTAGGGACCACGCGCAATGCCTTGCTGCGGGGGACGCTGGCGGATGGCTTCCGGCCCATCATCCAGGTGAGCAGAACTGGCTGGCCGGCTGCAGGAGCACCTCCCCTCCCTGGCCACTTCTTCTTCCTCCTCCTCCTCGGGCCCGTTGCTCAGCTCTCTTCCTTTGCAGGGGCACACGGACGAACTGTGGGGGCTAGGCACTCACCCCTCGCGAGACCTTTTTGTCACCTGCGGCTACGACAGGCAGCTCTGCATGTGGGATGGTGGGGAGCACGCGCTGGCTTGGAGCGTCACGCTGGAGGTACCGTACCTGGCGGGAAGGAACACGCGGCTTGGCCTCGGAACGGGATCCACAGGCCCGGGGCGTGGATATGACACCATTCCGCGGTGGTGCACAATGTGGTATCCGACACAAGAGCTGGCTTCCCGAGAATCTTAGCTTTCGGATACAAACGTATATTTAAATGCCAAGTTTCTAGCTCTTATGGTCACAAAAGTTCCCTAATGGGCTGATGGGAGTTGCGGTCCAGCAATTACCAGAGGGCCTCAAATTCCTCACCTTTGATGTAGGGTGCCCCTGTGGAAACTGCACTTTTGTTCATCCCTTTCATTTCCTTTTTGTTTTCCGTTTCTCTCTCTTTCTGATTGAATCAGTGCAATTGGGCTTTTGCACATGCGCTGCACCAGCCCTGATCTACACAGATTGCTCACTTTCCCCCGATTGTACCACATCTTACTGTAGTTGGAAGAGCAGATCTTTTCAGGGTTTCCCTATGAGGGGAAGAATGAAAAAACTAACATATCAAGGAAAAGGTGAACCTGGCACCTTTCTCCCAAATGCTTAGTTTTCTATGTTGGACAGAGTTTTAAAAAATAAAATAAAATAGGGAAGCACATTCAATGTATGTAGACTTCTCTTGGTGGACCATGCCTCAGAATGACTAGCAAGGCAGGAATGACCAGAAGGGGACTCACCCATTCCCCCGTTCCACCCTAGTAAGCAGTACAAGACAGTGCTCGATTTTAAATTATTTGATTCACTTTGCTTTATTTTTTTATTCATTTATTACATTTATATACCGCCCCATAGCCGAAGCTCTCTGGGCAGTTTACAAAAGTTAAAAACAGTAAACAGTAAAAATATACAACATTTAAAACCATCAAAAACATAAAAACAACAATATAAAAACAACAGTATCCATTAATTCACACCTCTGCCTTTCTGATCAATCTTGGCTCAGCCATGAACTCACTTGCTGGCCTTGATGCAAACCAACTGTGTTCCCTCAGGCCAGATCTACACCTTGTGTAAAATCTTTACGAATGTGGAATAAAAAGCAGGAAGTGACACGATGAAAGCGATATCTGGGATGTGGTTTGTGCCCCAACACTTCTCAGGGCACTTCAATAACGCTATAAAGCAGGAGCATAGATCCAGCCTCAGTCTCATTTGCCCATCTGTAATATGGGGATATACTATTCTAGCTGACAGGTAGTTGTGAGAATTGCTGATGTACCGCCTGGCTGAAACGCATCGAGCTTTTACTGGAATCAGCAATGTAAATAATATTATGGCGTTGTTTGGTTGAAACTCACTCGAAGGCTGCAAGGCGTAAATCCCATTGAACCCAGTAGGGCTTACAGCTGAGTAAACATGCATAGAACTGCACTATAAGTACCTAATAAATCCACCCTATCCTGATTTCAGCCTCGTTATCGTTTTACTTTCCTCTTCCTCCTCCTTGAAGGGTCTTGACTTTATTGTAAACCTGTGATGTTCTTCATTTTGCCTAGAGCCTGTCCATTTTAGCTGTGTTGCTGTTGTTATTTGTAACATAGGCAGCTGTGCCAGGCCCTTGGTCTGTCTCGTTCAATATTGCCAACACTGACTGGCAGCAATGGCTCTCCAGGGTTTCAGGAAGGAGCTTTTCTAGCCCTGCTTGGAGACGCCAAGGATTGAAACTGTGACTTTCTGCCGGCAAAGCAGCTCTGCCATTTCCACCTGAAACCCTGGAGAGCCACTAGCGACAATACCGGGTTAGATAGACCAATTCTCTAAGGCAGCGTCGTAACTTGGGGGTTCAGCAGCAGTTCTGTGTGTTTAAACATCCCACAGATGGAGATGTGTGTATCCAGTTTCAAAATCAAAAAGGCCCTGGCTTACGTCCCTGCGGCCTACCTTTCTCTTGGTCCGCTGACATTTGGTGAGGAAAGCGCCGGTGGGTAGGTGCTGTGAGATGCTGAAACATGAGGGTGGGGTGGGTGTCTGTACGTCTCATTCGTTTGCCCCTTTTTCTTTTCAAAATCGGGTGCTCTTCCTCTTCCACGGGGCAGCTCGATGCTTTGAACGTACTGAGCTGGTTCCGCTGTACTGAGTCTTGCATCCTTAAGTCATCGTACGAACAAGAGCGTTCACACGGGCCATCTTTCTCTGTTCCCTAGGAGACGGGGCTGTGCGCCGACTTCCACCCCAGCGGGAAAGTGGTCACGGTGGGACTCAGCACCGGACGGTAACTACTTCCTCACCCCGTCTCCTCCTCTTCCCCTGCTCTCCTCCCCTGCCTCCAGCTTTTGTGCGCTCGGAAAGGCGGCCCTGCGTAGTTGTTAAGGGCCGTGCCGCTGCATGAAAAGCAGAAACGGAACAGGTGACGCTTCCCTCCAGCTCCCCCCATTTACCGGCATGCAGGTGTGAGGTTAGGGAAAACTTCACCAGATTCAGCTCTTCATGCAGCTGCTCAAGGCTGAGAAAGAAGAACAGAAGCCTGTTTTGACGGCCCATGCCCTTTGGTGGTCAACAGCCACTAAGAGATTCTCTTTCCCCACAGATGGGTCGTGCTGGATACAGAGACGCAGCAGGTGTTGTCGGGCTACACAGACGGGAATGAACAGCTCTCTGTGGTGCGCTATTCACCAGGTTAGGTCCCTTTGCTTGCTTTTCATACAGGGATGAGTTTCCAGCAAAAACTACAAAGAAAAACCCTAATTTTACGAAAGGTATGATGGCACCATGGTGTATTATTTATCTCCTATTTTGAAGCCCTTCGAAACATGCGTAGGGTTGCACCCTAACCCATTTATTCTGAAATAAGCTTCCATGTACGCGGGAAGCATGACGCAGAGTTTCAGGTTGATATACGGTACATGCAGTGGGGCGGGGGAGAAGAATTGTAAACAGTGAGGTTAGAAGGAAATTAAAAGCAGGAAGTAATTGGCAGGAACCATCAGGTCATTCACAGGCAACGGTTGCTGATAAATTTATTTACTTACTAACTAACTACATTTCTCTACTACCCGATAGCCAAAGACTAACACAAACATCCTGGTACTTAGGTAAGCCAATCAACACGTGCACAGTGTGATAGGAATTCTTTATCCTGATTCAAGCCTCTGCGAGTAGAATTAAACCTATCGATGAATTCTGGATTTGTTTTGCTTCCTCGTCCGGCCGCTCCTGCGGCCTACTCGGTTTCTCTGCCTTTGAGCCTGATTTTCTCTTTTTTTGCCAGATGGTGAGTTCTTGGCCATCGGCTCCCATGACAACTTCATCTATATATACAGCGTGGAGGAGAGTGAGCATAAATACACCCGCTTTGGACGCTGCACGGTGAGCAGAAACAGGGGATCGATGCACGTCAAGGGGCGGGAGAGGAGGAAGGAAGAGACGCAACTGACAAAGTTGCTACACTTGCAAGGCAGTTAAACTTCTGCTTGTCGAGACATTCTTTTCCTGAATTCTGATCGGACGCTCATGTCAGCCTTCAACTCACCTTCCCCAACCCTCAAATCTCCCCATGACTTTTAGGTGTTTTCAATGTGTCTTCTGTTTTTGTGGTGTCATTATTATTTTGTGGTGTTGTTATTATTCGACTCTGCTATGTTTTGTTTAATCGTGATTTTTTCTTGCTTTCTTGCATGGCCTTTCTAAGCCGCTCTGACTGCTTCAACTCTAGAGCAGCTAATAAGGAAAGAACGAAAGGGAAAACAAAATCAGAACAGAAGCCTTCTCTAACCCACACTTTCTCTCTCTTTCTGTGCCTGCTCCGCACCACCACCACTCCAGGGACACTCCAGTTTCATCACACATCTGGACTGGTCTAAGGATGGGAAGTTCATCATGTCCACTTCGGGGGACTATGAAATCCTGTATTGTAAGTTCGTAAGAACCTAAGAAGAGCCCTTCTGGATCAGACCAAGGGTCCATCTAGTCCAGCGTTCTGTTCATACAGTGGCCAAACAGCTGCCCACAAGCAGGACAGGAGTGCAACAACACCCTTCCTCCCATGTTCCCCAGCAACTGGTATATATAAGCATATTGCTTCTGAGACTGGAGGTAGCACATACCCATGAGGACTAGCAGCCATTGATAGCTTTCTCCTCCAGGAATTTGTCTAATCCCCTTTTAAAGCCATCCAAATTGAGGCCCATCACCATATCTTGTGGGAGTGAATTCCATAGTTCAACTGTGCGCTGTGTGACGAAAACCTTCCTTTTATGTGTCCTGATTCTCCCACTAGTCACGTTCATGGGATGAGCCCGTTGGGTTCTAGTATTATGAGAGAGGGAGAGAAAATACCTTCCTATCCACTTTCTCCACGCCGTGCATGATTTTTAACAGTAAAGTCCCGTGCCTAATGGAATAGAGGACTGCGCATTGGCTTGTCTAGAGATGAAAACCCCTGAAGTGGCAACTTCTGAATCGTGACCCTCTCTAAAACAAAGCGAGACTGCAGACTTCTGCCTTGAAGGGCATTACGCCGTCATTCCGCTGCTTTATTCCTGCGATAAGGAGTACTCTGGTTGAAGATAGAGTAAACCGGGGTAGGGTCCCTGAAACAGATGCGAGTCTCTGAGCTTAATCCAGTCCTGAGGACTGATCGCGGCAGTTTGGCCCCTTGCTTCGCGGCAGTTTGCTGTCCTCTGCGACGTTTTCATTGGCTTCCGTGTGTCTCGTCTGCAGGGGATGTGGCCGGGGGCTGCAAATTGCTGAGGAATCGGTTTGAGAACAGGGACCGGGAATGGGCCTCGTATACCTGCGTGCTGGGCTTTCACGTCTTCGGTGAGTTTGGAGGCAAGATCAGAGGAACGGGTTTGCGCTGGGAAGCTAACCTGCTTGTTTTCAGCAGGTTGCGGCCATGCCCTCCCCCTGTTTGCCAATTTACTCATTCCGTACCTCTGTCTGTCTTCCCTCTCCGCGTTGCTCACAGGGGTATGGCCCGATGGCTCGGACGGCACTGACATCAACTCACTCTGTCGCTCCCACCACGAGCGTGTGGTAGCTGTAGCCGATGACTTCTGCAAGGTGCACCTTTTCCAGTATCCGTGTGCCAAGCCCAAGGTATAAGGGAGTGGGATGGGATACGAGTGTGGTCAAGAGCTAATTCAGATCCAAAATGGAGTGTGTATTTGTGGGGCGTAGATAGAAGCCAGGACAGTTCAAGGGGGAACTGTCCTGCCTGCTCAGACTCCACCATCCTCCCTTATCCCGCGCCTGCATCTATGCCAGCCCAACTACCCTTAGCTGGGGTTAAGGGCATTTCTAGGCTCTTGAACGTCTCGTGGAGCTTAAAGCCTGGGTGTTAAAGCTCTTACAGACTGAGGGCAGAATTCCATTTCGGAGAAGCTCTCAGGGGCCGCATTCTGGTGGTGGCCAAAAGGGGGCAGAGTCAAAGGCAAAAAGGGCTGCGACAAAAAAGAACAGTATATACCGTATTTCTTCGATTGTAAGACGCCATCGATTGTAAGACGCACACTAATTTCAGTACCGCCAACAGAAAGAAAAACCCTAAGACGCACCCGCAATTCTAAGACGCACCCCATTTTTAGAGATGTTTATATGGGGGGAAAAGTGCGTCTTAGAATCGAAGAAATAGGGTATTAGCTTAAAGCTTTTGCTGTCAAGCCTTAGGGGGAGGCATTTCAACCTTTCAGAATGGGGGGTGGCAGCGGAGGGGAGGGGACACAGAAAAGCCGTAAAACCACTAAATGATCCGGTGGGAAGGGATTGCGGCTGTTTGGGGAACCCCGGACGGCTGAATCGCAAACCAAGGTGGTCTGGACTTGGGCCACGGGCCTTAGGTGCAAAGTTCTCATAACGATGGTTTTATTTTCCAGGCCTTACACACACCCCTTATCTTTCATAGGCACCAAGCCACGTCTATGGAGGCCACGGGAGCCACGTCACCAACGTGCGCTTCACACACAACGATGGCTACCTGATCTCCATGGGGGGCAAGGACACCAGCATCTTCCAGTGGCGGGTGATGGGCGGTAGCCTGCCCTGTAGCCGTTCCCTCTCTTCGGTCTTCTCTTCGGATGCCGGGGTCAGCACCTGAAGCTGAGGGCTGTGTGGGGAAACCAGACCAGACCAGACCAAACCCAGCACGGCGACGAAGCCTTTACAAGAGAGGATGGTGGAGGTCACCTCCCATCCCACAACCGACTCTGGGAACTGAGTGCTCAGGCGCGTGAATCTATGGGAAGGCAGGAGTCCGTCCGTCCCCGCCAACATAATTTCCTTTGGCTAACAATGTGATTTGCTTTATTAATATAAGAGTGAGCGATCCAAGGCACAGGAGAACTAGCATTGTGAAGGAAAATGAATGTCTCGGACACTGCATGTGAGGGGGTGGAGGTGCGTTGTCCCTCAAACGGGAGATTTTTGGAAAGAATGGTTAGCTTGACTTGTGGGGAGGGGGAGGTTTGGGGAACTTTTCAGAGGACGTTCCCGCTCAGCCTCGCTGATACGGCCTTGCTCCCTACAAGCCTCGAAGACGCTGGATTCTGTAAGTCCAGAAAAGAGGGGGAAATGGACCGGCATCCATTCACCCCCCATTCCCTTCGCTGCAAACCTCTGTACTTCGTTTACATTCCTAGTGATTCTGGCCGAGGCTGGATCCGATGTGTAAATAACGAGAGCAAAGGAAGGGCCTTAACACTGTGAGAGACGCAGAGAAATAAACCTTTGCATCCAAATTCCTGTTGTGCCGGGCTTTCTTTTCCAGATTTGGACTGGGGTGCGCAAAGGGAGGGACAAAAGGCTGCAGTGGTTTTTTGCGGCCTAGCTGGTAATCATGGTTACCCAACAACTCAGGGTAACTTGCACCATCAAAACAAAAGCAAAGATAGCCATGCGGGGGGGGGAAAAATCCAATTATTATTATTTATTATTTCATTTCCATACCACCAAATAGCCAAAGCTCTCTGGGTGCTTTACAACAATTCACAAAGTAATAAAAAACAATATAAATACAGCATAAAAAATTACATATACAAAATTAAAAGTGTTCTAAGTTTGCCTGCAAAGCCCCATCAATGTATGTGGCACTTGAAAAGAGTTTCACAAGGAAAAAAGGTCCCTGCTTCACGCAGCTTACAATTAGCGGGTTGTTTCAAGGAAGAGGTTTGCACAACGGGGATTTGATACCTCATAAAGCAAGTTCAAAGGAACAGAAACACCAGTTTCTGGAACAGGGCGATCTGCGCTGCTTTATGAAGCACTGAATCCCTGTTGCAGAGGCAGTCACTCCCACGGGCACGACACATTCAGCAGCACTGCAGAAGCCCGGCTGGAAAATGCCCCTGGATTTGGGAGAAAACAGAGGGGAAGGGAGCATAATAAACAGCAGAGAGAAAAAGCAAACTACATTCATGGGACAATGTAGCAAGCTTTTGAGTTACACAGATGTCTTCAGCTGAAACTTTCTCATTGGAAAGCAATGAACCTCTGACAAGATATATTTTTAAATGTATAGAGAGGTTCTGTAAAAATGGTATTTTGTCTGAAGAATTTAGAATCCCCCAAAATGGAAGGTTCCTACTCACCATCTTCCCCCATACAGTGGGTGGAATCAAATGTTAGTCCTACTTAGAGTAGATTCACTGAAGTGAACACAACGAACTCAAGCCCCATCCATTTTATTTTTATTTTTATTTATTTATTTAAGGATTTTTATGCCGCCATTCAGCCAAAAAGTCTCTCATGGCGGCTTACAAAAGTATTTCAATACGTCTACATAGTTCTAACACTGGATACTACCAAGTATTAAGTGTTAGTTGAAGGATTTTTCAATACAGTAGATGCCCGGTTAAAACAGAAAGAAAAAATGGATTAACAAGGCCAGAGGTTGTTGCAAAGGAGCATAACAATTTGAAAATAATGGCAAGTGCATTTCTATTATATTGAAGTAATACACAACACCCAAAGTCTGTAAAATGGTAAGATCCATGAAAAATGCAGAGAAGAGAATTATCCATTTATATAAATGAAAGGGTGTCCAAATGAAATAGATTATTCTTTCTTTTTTTACAAAGCATCCAAATATAATAGGGATTGTACAATAAAAGAGTAACACAATGATGTAGATGTATAGACACTTTTAGACAGAATACCTCGGCATGGGCTAGCATTACAATTGTGCCTGAGGAATTCTATGAAACCGAAAAGCTTGCATACCCCTCTTGCCAACGCTTCAGGAGAGAAGCAGCCGTTTGAGGAAGGGAGGCAAGAAAGGGTTAAACTCCCGATTCCGGAAAGGACCGATGTCGGCCGAAGATAGCCGAGTCTCACGGCCTTGCCCCTGTTTTGCGAAGGTTGACGGAAAGACACGAAGAAGCGTTCTGAACTATTGCCGCTGAAGAGCTCCACCTACCCGCTTCTTAAGTTCTTATCGGGGAAGATGCATTTTACGGAACGACCCGAAGCCTTCCGGGAAAACACGAGGCGCCTTCGTGCGTTTTCGGTGGGGATGGAAGTAGAGACAAGTCGCTCTCGTCGCGTTGAGAAAGCCTCGCCGGAAAATCCCGAGTCGAATCTGCGAAACCTGGGCTCAGGCGTGCGCTCCTTACGAGCTCGAGCCGGAAAAACACGAGTCTCTCCGAAGACTCCCGAGGGCGGCGTTCCGGAGATTCCCGAGGCGCTCGAGGCTTGGCCGGCGCCGGCGCTCGCTGCGTGAGGGGGGGAGAACCACAACGGCGGCGGGAGGCGATGAAGAGCGCCCGGGCCCGGAGTTCCTGAGGGGGCCGAGCCGGGCCGGGGGGGTCGGCGGAGCGCCCCGAAGGCGCCATGGCGGCCAATATGTACCGGGTGGGCGGTAAGGAGAGGGGGCGGGGCGAAGGGGGGCGCCTTTTTTTTTGCCTGTGGGGAAAATGGGGGAGGGGTGAGACACGAGGGGGGGAGGGGCGCGGTGAGGGGGCGGTAGGTTGGGGGGTGATATGTGCGTGCATGTGGGGAGGGGTGATCAGGAAACGAGGAGTTAATAGGTGAGGGGGCCAAAGGGGTTTAGCTCCAGAAATAAAGATTTAGAGGGGGGCAGAAGGGGGGGTTCGTGTATTTGTGGGTCTGGGGGCTATTGAGGAGTAGGTGGAGGGGCTGGGTCTATTTAGGGAGGTTGGGGGGAGTAAAGAAGAAAGGGAGAGGGGGGCTGAGGGGGGGAGGGGTCCAGGAAGTGGGGCAAATATTTGGAGGGAAGGGTCTGAGTCCATTTGAAAGATGGAGGGGGGGGGGGCTGACATTAAATGTGAAGGGTTGGGGGGGGTGTTATTGGGGTGTGAGACGAAGGCTGGTTGAGCCACGAAAGAGTTGTGGGTTGAAGGTGGAGGGAGCTCAGCCTAAACAGGTGTTGGGGTTGTTGAGGGGGGTTAATAATAATAATAATAATGGGGTTAGATCCAAGTAGTGGGATAGCGATTTCGAAGGAGGAGGGGGCTAGGCTCCTCTGTCAAGTGAAAAGGGGGGCAGGATGGGGGTGATTTATAAGTTGGAGAGGTGTGGGGCAAGGGGACCATTTAGGAGTGGGGTTGCTGCATGGAAAAGGTCAGGGGGCAGTTGGGGTTCTTAAGGGGTAGGTGGAAGAGCATTGTCAAAATAAGGGTGGGAGGCTGAGGGTAACAAGGCATCAGGTGGACCCTAAGGGGGTTAGCTCCAGCTAGTGGGATGAAGATTGGAAAAGGGGGTGGGTCTAGGTTAATTTTTAAGATAAATGACTTGCGGAGGGGGGCTGGCTTAAATTGGAACTGGTCAGGTAGTGTTAAGGAGACATTAAGAAGTTGTGCGGAGGAGCTAAGGAAGTAGTTGGAGGTAAGTGGCACAAAAATTAGAACTACAAGGGGGTGTGCAGGGATGGGGTGTAGGCTCCTATTGGAGGGTGGGGTGAAGGAATCACTCAGGGGTATGAAGGATTAGGCCAGGAGTTAATCTGGGGGTTGAGGCATGAGGGAGTTGGTTGGAAGGCTATCCTAAACAAGTGGGGGAGGGGGGAATTAAGGAGAAGGTTGGGGTTGGCTAAGGAATTCATAGGGTACCTTGATCAGGAGTGGGGTGGTGGTTTGGAGGTAAGAAAAGGCTTGAGGAGGTAGTGGTTATTTTGAGGGGGGGAGGTCAAGTGGATCTTGTTAGAGATTAGCATTGGGCATGAAAGCATGGAGGGGGGAGAGTAAAAACTGAATTTAGTTGGGAAATCCTTGCAGCATTTACCCCCACAAATACAGGATTTTCTTGAACAGGTGAGAAGTGTGATGGGATCGTTGGGGTTGAGAGGCCCGAAAGATCAGCAGGGGGAGGCAGCAAAGTTAGACTTATGGAAAAAGTGGTGAGGTGTACAGGTCGATAGATGAAATTTGGGTTGTTTGTGTAGGGACGTCTGAGGAGGATGTGGTTGGTTTGGGGGGAGGGTGGGAGCTAAGAAACCGATAGAGGTGTTCTTAAACATCTAAAGGGCCTGCTGTTAAGAGGCTGAGCAAAGGACCTTATTGGATTCATGCTTGTCAGACTGGGGTGGGGTGACAGGGTGCACAAGGAGTTGGGAACAGGAAGCTGGAAAGTTGGTTTTAAGAAGAGCTTTTAACTCGCCTGCCGCATGAGAGGTAAATGGAACCTCCACGTTCACCATCTGGTACCACTGAGTACCAGATGATGGGGACAAACCATAAGGGAGAGTTACTGTTCAAAATAGGTTGCTGGACTAGGACTTTGGCCTGATCCAGCAAGGCAATTCCTGTATTCTTCCTCTACAATCAGCAGGGAACATGTCTATCAGTATTCTCTCTTTTTCTTTTACTGTGCCATGATGAGGTTATTTGATTCCTGAAGTCTCTGTGCTGTAGGGCCGTGATGGAGCGGTTTGCCTTGCATGTAGATGAAGGTCCCAGGTTCAGTTCCTGGAATCTCCAGCTAAAAGGATCAGGTGGCAGAGCTAGGAAAGACCTGCATACCACACCACCACCACGTCAGACCACCCTGGAGAGCTTTCCCAATCAGGACAGATAATACTGGGCTAAATGGCCAGATAAATATAAGACAGCTTCATATGTTCAACCAGTTCCCTGTCTTTTACTTCCGGCGCCTCCAAGCTTCTCATTCTTACATTTAGATCTTGCTACCCTGATTCCCTCCTACTTCCCTACTCACAAGCTGTTGGACCCCTTAGTCACCTCCTCCCACTCTTATCTCTATCTCTAAAAACCACCCTGTGGCTCTTTTCACCTGAAACATCCTCCCCCTCTCTGCTGAGAATTCCCCAGACCCCTCATCTGAAGACTTACTACTTCAGTCATACCTCTCCTTTCCACCCTGGCCTTGTCACCTGACTCCCTCCGACCCTGTCGGTGACCCTGACCTTTTTCTTCCCGTTTTCTCCACCTATTTAATGTGAGTTGGATCTGAGTCACGTGTATGTTGTTCACAGTGCCTAGCACCAATATCTATCTATCCACCCATCTATCCAAAGCAGTTTTATTCCATGTTGCAGTCAAAAGATTCTCAGAGCAGCTTACAAGGATCAATAATTAGACCGAAAAACAATTAGTTGGTAAGAAAACAACTTGTCAGTAATAGTGGAAATAGGCCGTGTGGATGCACAAGAGGCACCTCAACCCTTTCCCAGTGTCAAATAGCTGGCAACCCCACCCGGGCTGAGAACTACTACTTGAGAACTTTTAGTGGAGCTCAGGACCCATGGGCTGAAAGTCCCCAGTTGCAAGACTCAATACAGCTATAGACTTGTTGGATGGCTTTCGGCAAACCGCCATCTCTCAGCCTTCCCGTGGGAATGTTAAAATCCTTTACATGATTGTTGTTACGAAGAACACCTATGGACGCCAAGTGCTCTTAGGCAGGAAGGCTTGTGGGCCATCCCAGGCTTTGGTCACACAGATATGTATGCTTTGCACTTGGCAGAATAAAAATAATTCTGTGCCCTGTAGGAAATACGCAAATCGGGAGAATTTGCATGTTTTGCATGTATTGAATTCTGCCACAGAGCACAGGCGCAGAGAAGTGGGAGACTCGTAGCCTTGGGTGGAATGGGCAGAGGCTGAAGTGGAAGGTGGGAAGTCTTGAAGCTGGACCAGAGGAGAGAAACAGGAAAAGTTTTCTTTGTCTCGGGCAAAAGGGGATGAGAAGGGTCTAGATGGCAGGAATCTTCATGTTTTTGCTGTGGTACTTTGATGGCTGTGATGGATACACATTGCATACATTCTGATGCACACTTGGCCCTTGGCTCTTAGCTACGATGACTGAACGGTACCTCCGTGTTCGGCAGCAGCATACAGGGGAGGGCATGTTTATGAGAACTATTGATGAGCATGAGCTCTAAACAGCAAAGTCCCTGGTTCAAGTGCCTCGCCTGTGGACTTGCCAGGTAGCTTTAAACAAGCCACATTCTCCCAGGCTACAGTACTCATAGGGTGGAGCAGGCAGAAAGTAATCAGGTGCTTTATTTCTGGGGTGAGTTGCGGTTGATCAGCAAGGGTTTCTGGCTTCTCGTTGTTCAACAATAACTCCCCCTCCAAATTAGGTTGCTGAAATGAAGAAGGCTTGGGGGGAAAGGAGGACTGGATTCTCATGTGAAAAGACTGAGAGATCGCTGTAGTGCAAAGAAATTCCTGGGCTTTGCGTGTAACTCAGACAACCCTGTCCTTTAATCTTAAACGTGTGTCTTCTCCCCGGGCCACAGTTTTGCACCCGGCTCTGGTTGTGGGCCTCAGGGTTCCAGTAAGAATCGCAAGCCTTGTCTTGGATAAGATCCATGAAGCATTTAGAGCAACTTAAGAGAGAATTGCAAGAAGCCTGTGTTGTTCTTGCAGTCGCCGGAGGTCTCCCGGGGATATTGACTCTGCCTTCCAGTCTCTTCTTTTTTTTTCACTCCCTCGTTGCCTTTTGCTTCACCCCTCTTGCAGATTATGTCTACTTTGAGAATTCCTCCAGTAACCCCTACCTCGTGCGCCGTATCGAAGAACTCAACAAGGTAAGGGCAGCGCTGGTTGTGCGGGCACTGAATGAGTGTGGGGCGGAGGCTGCCCTGTGTTCCATGGGGCTGCCGGACCCATTGTGGCTGAAGAAGCCAGGATGTTTTGGGGGAATGGAGCGGAATGCGACTTAGGTTGAAAGCTCTTGGGTACGGTGGGGCATTTGTGCACGTTGCCATCCGCTTGCGAGCCTGATTACCCATAAACAGCACGGATCCTCCTCTCTCGCCCCCAGACGGCCAACGGCAATGTAGAGGCCAAGGTGGTCTGCCTTTTTCGGCGGCGTGATATCTCCAGTAGCCTCAACAGCCTCGCTGACAGCAATGCCCGTGAGTAGCAGGGGATCCAGGCATGTTTTTGTGTGTGTGTGTGTGTGTGACTGTGGTAACTTGGGAGCTGTTCAGAGCCAGTGGCCTCAAAGAAAAAGCCAGGGGGTGGGGCTTTGGCCCAGGGTTGTGAAGGATTTGGGCAATGAGGGTGGTGCTGTGGGTCTCTGGTTGCTAGGGCAGGGCTTGTGTGGCGGGCACCGGAACGGGTGATTTGACAACCTGTCTGGTGACAGCAGCTGCAGGGAGGCAGCGGGGAGAAGAGTACAGTCAAAGGGGCAGGTACAGAGCTGTCGCCCTGGGGTTGTAGCGATGGGAGGAGGATTGGGAGGAGGGAATCAGTCCAGGAAGGGAGTGGGTGAAAGGCTGCCCCACCCTATGCCTGGAGCAGTAGTCTTGGAGAGCTCTGGGAGACGTCTTTCTACCCTGGCAGAAGTTAAGGGTTAAAGAATCCTGTGGATTCATCTTTTCTCTTCAATATGTGTGCTTGTACACATATACACAGTATAACAGACTGGGGCGATAGGTGGTTCTTTGCCTATAGTGACTTGTTTAAACTTTGGCAGGAGTTAGATTATGTACTTTGGTTTGGCCCCCCTCAGCGTTGCCTCTGAATCCTGGCACGCACAGCACGGGAGTCGAGAGCTACTGAAGGGTTAACAGAAGTGGGATCCCAGCTGTGCCGGGCGGGCTGTGGGGGCGGAGCGTGCATGCGTGACTCTGCTTAGGGCTTCCTGGCCTCTTGAGCAGGGGCTGTGACCTTGGCTCTGCCCAATCAGACCAAGCGAGGAGGAGGAGGAGGGCTGGTTCAAGGCTGCCTCTAATCCGCCCGCCCATCCCAGCAGAGGGTTTCCTGAGCTAAAAAGCAAGGGGGTGGGGGAGGAGCCAGCATCCCTCGGGTTCCTCTCCTCCCTCCTCCCTGGGATGCTGCCAAGTGCTAGAAGCAGGAGGGGGTTGGGAGAACAATGCGCCTCTTGGTGGCCGCCACTGCTCCTGGGAGGGTGGATGGCTGTGTGTTGAGAGAGAGAGAGAGAAACTGACATGCCTGCATACTGTGTTGCTGGAGAGGGAAGTGGGAGCGGAAATGCCAGCGAGGACTTCCAGTTAGAATCAGGCACCATGCTACATCTTGGATGAAAAGGGCAATTGAAAATGCCCAGAGGCCTGGAGCATTCGCTATCTGAGGAAAAGCCAACGTGGTTGAGGCTCTTTAGTTCAGGAAAAGAAAATGGAGGGCGGCATGATGGAAGTTAGGCTACGAATGGAGTGTACAGGAAGCCGGGGGACTTTCTCTCTCACTGTACTACAACTCTGGATGAAATTGAGTGGCGGGACTTTTTTCACACATCGTGCGTAATGAAATCCTGGTGGTTGCTGCCACAGGATGTGGTGGTGGCCATTGGCCTAGATGACTTTTAAAAAGTGGATTTTAGAAGCGGGTGGCTCAGGACGGGCTTATTAATGGCCATTTGCCTGAGTAAGTGATTGGAACGTCTGTGTTCAAAGGCAGTACACCATTTGAATTCCATTTATTTCTCACACTTCTATCACGGCCATCCTCAAGAAGATAAACGTGGCGTTCCTGAGGGGTGCCCCATTTTTATCCTCTCAGGGTCACCCAGGGAGCTTCGTGGCATTCAATCCTGGGTCTTCCCAGTCCAAGGCTGGTGCTTTTAACTACTGGCATCCTGGCTCTCAGACACCAGGGAGAATTAGGAAAGGGCCATCCCTTTCTTATACCACGTCTGAGTTTCCAGGTGTGTCTGCCTGGCCTCTGTTGGGGACAGAACATTGGACTGGATGGGCCGCTGGTCGGATCCAACAAAACAGTTCTGATGAACTGGAGAAGACTAACTGTGTCCAGATTGGCCAGGCTAAGGGATGTTCACTGGCTGAACAGAGGAGCCAAATCGTGTAGTCTCTGGGGAAGATGGGATTCCTGGAAGTAGGCAGCTGGTGGCCTTTACCCATTCTCTTCTCTTCCTTCTCTCTCCCCCCCCCCCACCCCCAATTCTCTCCAACAGGAGAATTTGAAGAAGAATCAAAACAGCCTTCTGTGTCAGAGCAGCAGCGGCACCAGCTAAAGCACCGTGAGCTCTTCCTGTCGCGCCAGTTTGAGTCTCTGCCTGCCACCCACATACGGTGAGGGAAGCCTGGAGGGGATGGGTCGGATCCTGGGGCCTTTGCCCTCTTGGGCTGCGGCGTGGAAGAGGGCTTCTTTGCGAGGGCGGCGTCTGACTGGATGGGCGATACGTGGCCCTGCAGATGCTGTTGGATTGCAACTCCCGTCAGCCCTCCCCATTGGCTGGGCTAGCTGGAGCTGTTGGGAGTTGTGGGCTGCCGACACCTGGAGGGCCAGACATCCCCCTCACCCCTGTACGAACATGAGCGGGCAGCGGGAGGCACTGGAAGAATATGACACAGGTTCTGCTTGGCCCTTGCAGGGGGAAATGCAGCGTGACGCTGCTCAACGAGACGGACATTCTCAGCCAGTACCTAGACAAAGAGGTGAGGCCCGTTGGGTAGTGGATGTCCATCGTTGTCCTGAGGTTCTGGGCGCATGCAGCGTGGTGCCCCCCAGCCCGTTGGGTCATCTTGTCCCTTGCCTCCCGCTAGGATTGTTTTTTCTACTCGCTGGTCTTCGACCCAGTCCAGAAGACTCTCCTGGCTGACCAGGGCGAGATTCGGGTAGGCTGCAAGTACCAGGCAGAGATCCCTGAGCGGCTGGCAGAAGGTGAGCTGGGGACAGGGCCCAGCGGCCAGGTGAAACGCGCTTCCCTGGGTTGGTGGGAGCAGGATGGTCCACGTGTATAGACAGAGAGTCCCTTCCTTGCTTTGCCCCAGGGGAATCCGACAACCGGAACCAGCAGAAGATGGAGATGAAGGTGTGGGATCCTGACAACCCTTTAACTGACCGGCAGATCGACCAGTTCCTGGTGGTGGCTCGGTGAGATCCAGCTGGGGGTGGTGTTGTGGCTCCTCCTGTCGGGCAGACTCCGGCTCCGGCTTGTCATTAACCCTCTCTTGCCTTTCTCTCGCCCCAGAGCCGTTGGCACCTTCGCTCGGGCCCTCGACTGCAGCAGTTCCATCCGGCAGCCCAGCCTCCACATGAGTGCGGCTGCTGCCTCCCGGGACATCACGCTGGTGAGGAGGGGCCGGGGGGAGGGAAGGGCAGCAACTGTGGAGGGGCTCAGGGTGGGCAGGGCTGTACGTGCTCCGTGTGAAAAGAGAGATAATTCTTCTAATAAAGGGGAGGGGGCAGGGAGAACTACAGGATACGAGAACTTGGCCTTTGACCTCTAGATCCTTATTCGAACCCACCCCGGGCATTGGCCACGTGCTTTCAAGGCAAGGCCCTGGTTCGCACGTGATAATTAACCGAAGGTTTGCAGAGTTGGGATCCACTTCCGCTTTGCGGAATCAACCTCTGATTAGCCCAGTTATAAGTTGCTGTATGTGTGCGAAACTGGACAGTGGATTATTTGTGGGTTAAACAACTCAAAGTTAAATTATGGTTAGTTGTGAAGCTAACTTTGCGTTCTTTACCCACAGTGTCCTGGTTTGCATGTGACGCAGAAGCCTACAATTGGCTCAATCAGAGCTTGATTACGGCTTACATGCAGCCTGGAAAATCATGGGTCACTGAACCCATGACTTGCTGACGTGATGTGTGAATGGGCCCTATGTTTTTTAACAGGAGGGGTTAGAAACTTGTGTGTTTGAACAACAACAAAAGGCACTGCAAACGCTCAGATTAGGCATCACACCAAACCACGTGCTAACCATCATTTAAGACTTAAACTTGAATTTGAGCTTCAAGGCAAAAGGTGGTTTGTCGCTGTTTGCCTGCTTTTGTTTTAGAACTGCTCAGCATGGTGGTCTGTAGGTGCAGGGGCCTCGAGAGACAGGTCAACGGCCATAACTAGGTTTTGCCAATTCAGACATGACACCAAACCACAATGAGCACAGACCGATTTACAAATCCATTTCAAAGAAACAGTGGTCTTTGTTTCTGGTTTGCCAGCCAGTCGCCAACGCCTTGGCCCGTTGATTCAGACATCACATCAAACCATAGCTAAACTTCCTGAACCGTGGCTTGACAAAAGCCTAAGTTGAGCCTCGGGGCTGAAGGAGTTGAATTCTTGCAACCTGGGGACACAGTTGCAGGTCACGCAGGTTCTTAGGTGGCCGCGCTGCACCCTGCTCCTCTGACAGACCCCTCCCCACCCCCCGGTCTTGGCAGTTCCACGCAATGGATACATTGCAGCGCAACGGCTACGACCTGGCCAAGGCGATGTCGACGCTGGTGCCCCAGGGGGGCCCCGTGCTGTGCAGGGACGAGATGGAGGAGTGGTCCGCTTCGGAAGCCATGCTCTTTGAGGAGGCCCTGGAGAAATACGGCAAAGACTTCAACGACATCCGGCAGGACTTTGTGAGTCAGCCTTGTGGGTTGAGTGGAACAGAACCGCTGGAGTGTCCCGTGGCTCAGCTTTTTAATCACCATCCCTGCTTCCCCCAGAGGTGGGATGGATGATTTCCCCCACCCCCTGCTCCTGAAAAAGTGAGGGCGCCATCATTTTCATTCTGGCATGCAGGCGGGGACCATTTCTAATTTAAACCAGGAGCGCACGTAGCCAGTAAACGTGCACAAGGGTGCCTTTCTTCGTTTCTCCTCTGACCTGCTCCCCACACTGTTTAAGCAGCTGCAGTTCACCCCCACACACACACACTTATCAGGGGACAGGGTTTCCTGGCTCAAATGCCAACTCCCCTCCTTAAATCAAGTGCTGTGAGGATCTGGAGTGTGTGTTGTGCACCTTCGAGGCTACACTTCCTTGGTGGGTGGGTGGCTTTAGAACTGGGCATGCTCTTGAAATCTGTGTCCCTTGCAGCTCCCGTGGAAGTCCCTGGCCAGCATTGTGCAGTTCTACTACATGTGGAAAACCACGGACCGATATATCCAGCAGGTGGGTGAATGGATTGCTTACAAATGTCTCAGGAGACAGACCGAGATGGGGGAGACCATGCGTTGGGTGGGAATATTCCTTGCCCCCGGTAGCTGTAAGTCTCTGGAGCCAGTTGCCTTTAATGCTTGGGGGCTCGGATCTGGCCGAAGTCCCACAAAAGACGGCACTTCTTTACCGCTCACCGTTTCCCTTTCTCTGCAGAAAAGGTTGAAAGCGGCTGAAGCTGACAGCAAGCTGAAGCAGGTGTACATCCCCACCTAGTGAGTATCCCCACCCTGAAGAGGCTTGGCAGGGGAAGCACACAGGGGTAGGGGGCACAGGCCAGGCCTTTTCAACGTGGTTGCCTTTCCCTGTCTCGCCCAGCACGAAACCCAATCCGAACCAAATCATCTCTGTGGGCTCCAAGCCCGGCATGAACGGAGCTGGCTTCCAGAAGGGGTTGACCTGCGAGAGCTGCCACAGTGAGTACCCGTCCAGGGCGACAAGGGCCTCCGGTCCTGTCTCTGTTACAGGGGCAGCCCAGCCTGTGCCATTTCCCCTGTCCTCACAGTGCTTTTTCAGCCCTGACTTCGGATGGTCTGGTGATGCAGCCTTCGCCCGATGTGGATAGGGTGGGCATTGAGGAACCGTTCCTGGACTTGGCAGGGAGGTAGAGGTGGCGGCATCTGGGGTCTCCCCTAGCTGAGTCTGATCTCCTCTGCCTTCATCTTGCTCCACAGCTACCCAGTCAGCACAGTGGTATGCTTGGGGTCCCCCCAACATGCAGTGCCGTCTCTGTGCCTCCTGTTGGATCTACTGGAAGAAATACGGGGGCCTGAAGACCCCAACACAGCTTGAGGGAGCGGCCCGCAGCGTCACGGTAATGCCCTCGCAGATACCCCTTGTCCTCTGAGAAGTCCCCGATGGGAGGCTGGCTCTTACTTTTTTAAGGATCACATTTGCTGCCCTCACTGAAGCCCCTAAATTGTTCCACGTTCTTCTGGGGCTTGCCTGGAACAATACCTAGTAGAGTGAGAACAGGCAGCCTGGGCAATAGTTAAGGAGCCTTTTCTGAGAGGATATTTCTGCTCAGCTCCTTTTGTCTAACTGTGGAGTAAACTGTAGCTTTTCCACTTCTGATCTTGCCATGTGCTGGCCCTTTCCCTCCCTGGGTGGCTGTCTCACTCCATTCCCCCCTCTCCCGGTTTCCAGGAGCCACACTCCCGGGGCCACATGTCCCGGCCGGAAGCCCAGAGCCTCTCGCCATACACGACCAGCGCCAATCGGGCAAAGCTCCTGGCAAAGAACCGGCAGACCTTCCTGCTGCAGACCACCAAGCTGACCCGCATTGCACGCCGCATGTGCCGGGATATCCTGCAGCCTCGGCGAGCCGCCCGGCGTCCTTACGCCCCCATCAACGCCAACGCCATCAAGGCTGAATGTACGTGGGCAGAGGGAAGAGCTGCCGCGGGGGGCCTGGAAAAGGGGGAGGAGCTAGAGGAGGCTCATGCCAGTGGCTGCTTCTTCCCTCCAGGCTCCATCCGGCTTCCCAAGGCCGCCAAGACGCCCCTCAAGATCCACCCTCTGGTGCGGCTTCCCCTGGCTACCATTGTCAAGGAGCTAGGTAAGGCAACGGAAGCAAGAGGCGAACGAGCCAGTTTGCATCTTCACACCGGCCTGGTCTCCAGTCCACTATTTGGAGAGTCACACTCTGCCCCAGGCTTCTGTACTCTCCCCTTGCATGTGAATTCTCTCCCCATCCCATGATGCACTTTGGTGTTAACTAGGATGGCCTCCAAGCCATGGTTTGCAAACAGTCCTGGCTAGTGCCATTATCAGGCAAAGTGGTCATCGCAGATCATGGAAGGGAGAAAAAATGAATGACAAAATCCCATACAACACAAAGAGCTCAGTGCACCTTTGGGGATGGTGTCTGTAGGAGGTCCGAAGTCAACTGTCCACTGGACCAGGGGAGCGAGAGGAAGCTTTGATCCTATCAAGACGCAGCTCCCCTCCCCAAATCTCAAACTATTAAAAAAAAACTCCCAAGAGGTGGGGAGCAAAAGGCCTGGGTCTGGCTATATTTCAGTTTGGGCTCCCCCAACACAATGTTCCTGTTCTTCCAGCCGCGCAAGCCCCCTTGAAACCAAAAACCCCCCGCGGCACCAAGACGCCCATCAACCGGAATCAGCTGACCCCGAACCGAGGCTTGGCTGGCATCGTGAGCAAGCGAGCATACGAGAGTGTGAGTGACGCTGGGCTCTGGAAAACAGGCGCCGCGGGGCGGGCAGGGCGTTTGGAAGCGTATCCAAGCATTGGGCGGGAGCAGAAGTGGTGGAGAGAGGCGGAACTTTGGAAGCGTGTGTTCTGCGTGTAGGAGAGGGGGAGGCCCGCGCACGGGATGGGTATCTGGAACACGGGAGTCCCGATATTATTATTTTTTTTGAAACTGGGCTGAAATGGCAGAGCGTGCTTTTGGTTTTCGCCTTTGAAAAACTGGATTTCTGTCGCCTTTGCTGTGACTGAGGGAATTGTTGTGGTGCCGCTTTCCGTTTTCCAGAAATTCCTTTTCTCCCCGCCCCCTTCCGCCCCTCGTGGTGGGAGGGAGAATGCTTCTGGGGTCTTCCGTCTTTCGGGGCGCTCTGTGCGAATCCCTCACTGCAACAGGGAGGAGGGTGGGTAGCCACATGAGCCCGCAGCCAGGCGCTAAGGCCACCCGCCCCCTCCTATTTTAGGGCAGAGCGAGGCCGACTCGGGTTAGAGGGGGAGGGCGCCAGCAAGAGGTGGACGCTGCTTTGGGGGTTCCTCTCGCTGATAGCTCTGTGTGCGACCGGGTGCAGGTGGCAGGGGGCGGGCTCCCCTTCTCGGCCAACGGGCGGCCCATGACTTCCGGAATGAGGTCGAGCGCTCAGCCCGCCATCAAGCGTCAGAAGCTGAACCCGGCCGACGCCCCCAACCCTGTCGTTTTTGTGGCTACCAAGGACACCAGGTACTGGGGAAGGGATGTTGGACAATGCAGTCGGGGCGAGCAGGAAGGCGATGAAAGGGGGCGGCGGCGGCGGGCGGCGGGTGTTTAGCCTATCCCTTCTCTGGCACAGGGTTGGCATTGGCCTCTTCTGTTCAGTCCTCCTGCCACAGATCACATTTGGGGAGCGTGGGAAGAAGAGGTGGCATCCCTCCCACCTGCTGCGGCGGTCGGATGGCCCCGTGCTGACCTGGAAATGGCCCTGTGCTTCTTTATGGATTCCGCACTGAGCGGGGGTGGGGGTGGGGGGCAGGGAGGAATACTCTGTTGTTCTGAACAGTGGGAGGGGCGGGGGCTTCTAGGCTGAGAGGTGGTAATTCACCCTGTGGGTCACCTGGGAATTTTAGTCAGGTTGTGACCTAAATGGGGGGACTAGATTGCATATTTATTGCATATTGTGGGTTTTCTTAGAATTCTAGGTGTTTCTGACAAGACAGGAAAGGGAGGCTTGTGCAAGGGGGACCATGAACCTGGTGCAAGCTGCTGTTTGTCGGCTGGCCAGAGGTCCCCCTTTGCAGCCCCAATAAATGCTAAGACAATTCGGACAGCCTGGCACGTGGAGAGACTGTGGCTTGACTTTCAGTGCCTGGCTCCTGTCCCAGAAGCAGCGACTTCCTCCTCATAGAGTCCTTTCTGCCCAGTCCACAATCTTGCCTCATCCCTTTCTGTTTTTCCGAGGTGAGATTCCCCCTTTGTTGTAGGAAACTTCAGACGTTCCAGCTTTGTGCGGCTTTGGCAGTGGTAGCAAGACTTCCCCAACTCCGGCTGGTGCTGAGCTGTGTTTTGAAACAGTCCAGATCTCTGAGGCCGGAGCTGCAGCGGGTGGTGGCAGGCTGTTGAAAGTAGCAAGCGGCAGGAGGAAATGCTAGAGTGGGGGGGGGGGGGGAAGGATGGGGGGATGTTTCAAATAAAGGTGATTTATGGACCCCAGAAAAACGGCGCCTGTTTTTGGCTTCTTCCCGGCAGCAAGCGGCCTCTCCCAGCGCGTCCTCCTGCTGCGTGGCCTGCCCTTTTGCCTCCTGCGGTTGGGCTGCAGGATTGTCCCACCTCACGTTCTGTGCTTCTTCCTCTCCGCAGGGCACTCCGCAAGGCCCTGAGCCACCTGGAGATGCGCCGGGCTGCCCGCCGGCCCAACCTGCCGCTCAAGGTGAAGTCGGCGCTGCCCCTCCGGCCTGTGGTGGCCCCCCTGGTGCCCGTGCCCCCAGCCCATCCTGCCAGCACCAGCGAGCCCATCATCCTGGAAGACTGAGTGCTGTCGCTTCTCTGGCACCCCCTCTAGGATCCTTGTAGCCATCTCACCCGACACCGGCTCCCCTTTTCTGTGTCCGAGGCCTACCTGGCAGAGGGAACTTCAAAGCTCCAGTTGCCAAGTATTTGCTGGGATTGGGTCAGGCAGCAGGGGACATCTCTTCCCCCACCCCCAAGGTGTATTATCCTGGACGTCCTTCATGCTCCTTTTTATATATATATATATTTTAATTTCCACATTTGACCTTTTTTTTTAAAACCCTGCCCCCCCTTGCTGACAATTCAGACTTGCGCACAAAGCTGGCCTCCCCCACCTCCCTCCCAGGGCAACACAATAAACGTAGGTTGCACCCTCCTCCTTGGGGGTGGGGGAGAGACTGTAAGGGGGGGCATGGAATTAGAGGAACACAGAACCTCTTTCTAAGTTCCTCTTACCCCACCCCTCAGCAGCTATTTTTCCTTCCTTTTTTCTGTCTGCGTGTCTCTTCTTTTGGGTGTGTCTTTTTAAAGCTGCCCTCTGGTCCCACTTACTCACGTATTTGGGAAAGAGGGGCAGTCCCAGTCAACCTGGCTACCCCTGTACCTTCCCACCCCCATCCACCCTAGCCTTTGACGAGCCCATTTTTTGTACATGGTTTGGAGAGGAAAAGTCAGGTTTTTTTAAGTCAGCCTCTGGTTCTTATAGCAACAAAAAAAAATGAATAAATGCTGTTTTCTTCACAGCTTCCTCTGCTCTTTTTATTTTGAGGGGTGCAGGAGGTGCAGCAAGAGGTGGGTGAACATCACTTGAAGAACGTGTTTGGCCTGGAGAATTTGTATTTATTTAATTTTTTAAAAGTGGCTTCCCTCAGCAATGGAAGTCTCTGTTCAGATAAATGTCTGTCTTTTATAACAGTGGGTTGACTAGCTTTGAGTTGGGTATGACCCCTCCCTCCCTCCCTCTCTCTCTCTGACTGGTAGTCAGGATCATGCAAGAAAAGATTGTCACTCACGTCCTAGAGCACTCCAACCCTGTGCCCTCCAGATGTGCTTGAGTGCAACTCCCGTAGTGAGCATGGCCATGCGGACTGAGGAGGAGTGGGGTGGGGAGTGCACCCAAACATCAGAAAGGCACAAAGTTGGAGTGAGCCATCCTAGAGAACTGAGGCCCAAGTGCAAGAGTGCCTTGTATTAAAAAGAAGCAGGAATTAGTCTTTGGTCCTTGGACTCTTCACTCTGTTCTCTGTTCAAGACAGGATAGACAGAAGCTAGCAAGTTGGAGACTCTTGGGCTTACTTTTTCAAAGGACAATAACAGCACAATTCCCTACACATCTCCTCAGAAGTAAGCCCTATTGACTTCCAACTGAGCTTACCTGCAAGTAAATGGGGAGGACCGCAACCTCAAAAATGCTTGTCCTCCTACTGCAACAATAGCTCCCACTTCACTGATGGAATAACAGGGAGTGTGGCCCAATTTAACACATCTGGAGGGGTGGTGGTGGAAAGTATTCTTTACTTGCTCAAACATGGAAAAATGTCAGTTCTCATAGAAGTTGGGAAGGGAAACAGCACTGTACTTCCACACGCACACACCCGGACAATCTTCTATGTCAAATCCCTCCTTTGATGGGTTCTCAGTTCTATGCTAATCTCTCTGTCTTTACCTGGGGTAAACTACTCATATTACAGAAACAGTTGTGGACCAATATACATTCTGGTTGTGAAAAACAAAATGCACAGCAGCTTGCTGGGGGTGTGGGTGGGGAGGATTGGGGCTTCTTTCTATCCGCAAAGTAGCGATGAAGTAGGGAGGTGCGGGAGACCTTCAGGAAGCCAGGACTCCTGGCATGAGAGTGATGTGGGAGGAACAGGAAGCCATGTAAAACAACGGGCCAGTGCTACTTCCCCCTACTTAGCTGAAAAAGCCCACGTGTTTCTCACTCATTACTATAAAGGTCCCTGGAGTGGGTGAGGTTCTGGTGACTGGTACAAGTTCATGAATCCCTTAGCAATTGTCATCCTCACTCGTAGGGGCTTTGGATTAAAGAAGCCACGAAAGGATGATAGAGAAAAAATGTGTTGGAGGGGAGAATGGCCTAGATGTCACAGAGGCCTGAAGAGAAACAGGATCAATCTGCACACCCTCACCAGTAAGGCTGCATGACGAGACAGCCTGAAGGCTGAGTAACACTCAAGCACAAGGGGGGGTTTCTTCCTGAGCAAGACAGGACAAACTCTGTGGCTTCTGAGCCACAAACAGGAAATTCAAGCTCTCTGGGAAGGCACTGTGGGATTTCTGCTCGGAAGTACATCTCTCAGTGTTGCCTTGGGCTGTCTGCCTTTGTCTGAACTTCGCGCATGAAGCGCTTGCTGCTCAGACAGGAGCCAGGGCAGCTAGCGATGGTAAAAGGCAGGGGGAAGGTACGAGTGGAGCAAAGCCAGTCTCCTCCATGGTAGGTCTAAGTGCCATCTCTGATATCAATCCTTGGCAAGAATTCTCCGTTTCAGCTTTCCATCTGTTCCTTCTTGCCAGTTCCATTGTCAAGATTACGTAATATATAGCTTTTTCAAATGTTTTACAAACAGCCATAGTCACAAGGGCACACAACCAGCTTTGAAAAAAATGTAACACTCAGTTCTAGGCTATGTGTCCTTTGGGAAACTCCCAAGCATTGCTTTGGGGGTTTTCCTCTGTGGCTCCCCGTCAAAGTTGAGCAAAGACCCCATCCACCACTCTGGCCTTGCCACCTTTGATATTAATACGTAGATACACATTTCATATCGCAGCAGCTAAAGGAGGAGGGAACCAAAGTGTTTTGCTGTCAAGATGTTTATTGTTTAGTACACCTAATAAATACATTTCACATAAAAATGAACGTTATTGTCATGTCTATATAAAAGCCACTCTGGGAGCCTTTTCGGTTGAGCAGCATAAAAATCCTACAAATAAATCAACTATTACTATATATATATTTATATTTAGCATGTGTGTGAGGAGCTCTGGGCACATAAGGACGGTTACTATGGGAATGGGACGGACAGGCTCATTCGAAGCCTAGGAAGAAGTTCTCGGCCAACGCCTCAACCTGATGAAAATGGAAGAGATCGCTGCCCCACATTAGCATATCTATAATAAAATCCACCCCCCCCGCTCGCGTAGGTGGGGAGGGCCATAGAGTGCGGAAGAGCAGCTTCCGGTAAAAATCGGAAATGGACCTACTCTATCCCTTGGCACCTCTATAATGAAACTCCTTTAATATACTTTGCATGGGAAGTTCAGAGCGGAGAACCCCGCGTTCAGTTCTAGACCGGAAATGCTTCGATCAAGACTATTGTATTAAAGGCCTGGAACATGACAAGGACTACCATGCTTTTTCTGTCTTTATGGGGAGGCCACAGACTCGATGAAAAACTACACTTCCGGTCCTCAACTGAACGTGGAATGGGGAGAGGGGCTCTTTCTGCTCTGCATTAATGCTTCTGGCACGCATATGGCGGCGGCCGAATGGGGACCGGAAGTGATAACTACGCCCAAGTTCTTTTGCTCTCTATAGCAAAAATCCTGCGGACACGCGGCCTCACGCGCGCACGTGGAAGGAGAGTCCAGCCCTTTCCGGCAGAACCATAGAGTTAAAAAAATAAAGCGCCTCAAGTCCTTCCGGCGGAACTTTCAGAAAAAAGCATGGACACGGGGGAAGTGTTTGGAGAACGGACTGGCTTCCGGCTATGATGGTAGAGAGGGCGGGAATGGCGGAATTGGGGGAAGATGTGGAATCTCTGCCCCGCGGGGGCTTTCGCTGCCGCCTTTGCCACGTGACTGTAGCCAATAGTGAGTGGGGTCAACGTTGGGGGTCTGTCCGGTGGCTGCAGTGATGGTTATCAATCCAATAATAATAATAAATAATAGGTTCTGGGGCTGAAACCTCCTTGGAAGCCACAATCTGACCGAGAGCAATCAGTGAGGTGGTCAGGGGAGGCACTCTTCTCTTTTATTCAAATACTTGTAACCTGATTTCTTTAAGTAAATAGTTTTGCTTCTTTATAATTTTGTACCCAGTATCCATTGACATTCATCCTCCCATGCCTGCTTTGCTAGTGCTACTAAAAGGTGTGTACAATCCCTAAAAACCGCATGTGAGCTGGTGCACAATCACTCCCCCCACCTTTTGGTGTATAGATAAGGTCAGTAGTCTTGTGAAATCATCCCCATGTGGTAAAATCAGATTCGTTCTCTTTTATACCATTTCCAATATATTGTTTTCGTCTAGATAGGCAGGGCCCAAAGCTGTCGTGACACTCCTAGCGTGGCCTTAATGAATTAGTGACCTCATTCACACATAATGACAAATCATGGTTTTAATAACCCATGGGTTGTTGTGCACGAGCAGGAGAGAGCAAGTGCCTCTTGCACAACCTTACCTTCCTCTTTTACTCAACAACCTATGAGGGCTCGTTCATAGGTTGTTGAGCATAATGTGCCAACCCAAGCCAATGGCTTCTTTAGGGGCTAAACAACTCAGCCGTAAATTCATGGTTTGCTGTTGGGTCAACTGCTGGTTTGTTTAGCCACTAAGCAACTCATAGGTCCAGATTCACATCACACTCAACAACGTATGAATGAGCCAATCATAGGCTGTTGATTAAAAGCAGAAATGTGCTGCAAGCAACATGCCCATTCTCTCCCACTTGTCCCCTACAGTTTGTTTAACCCAACAGCTGTCTTTATGTGTGAACTGCTCCACAGAAAGATGTTCTCCATCCTGAGTGTGAGTGAGGGGACAGGCCAGTTTAAAGAACTTTCTTGGGGCAGACTTGTTAGACACAAAGCTCTAACTGAAACGTCTGGGTTCCTACCTGCAGAGCCCAGTCTGGATGACCACTTGCATGGGAAGAAACATCAGCGTTTGGAAAATCTCCGCACTGTCCGCCAGGCCCAAGAACTTCGCAGCGTTTTTGTCAGTGGCTTCCGCAAGGGGACGCTGGCCTCGGAGCTGAGCGATTATTTCCAGGCCTATGGGGAGGTGGCCAATGTGGTGATGGACAAGGATAAGGTAAACCTTAAAAAAATCAAATGAAAATGAAAATCCTAGCATGCCTAAGTAAGTCTTTTTAGGAATCATGGTCAAATCTTTAAAATAATTGATAGTTGTGGTTTGTTTGTTTTTACAAAGAACAAGAGAGAACAGATATATTAAAATGTGTCTTCATTCTTTCTCCAAATGGTTTGAAAAAGAGCAGTGTCACCAAACGTGTATGAAATCTCCTTTTTCAGCGCCAACAACACTTAACATGTGCATTTGATAAGCTTTGATAACTTGCTATAGTCCTACGATGTGGGGGTGGGTAGGGAATTAGGAATAAACGTTATGAACTCAATGGGGCTTACTTTTGAGTATGTATGTATGGCGACTGCACTGTCAGTTTTCAAAGGCCCAGTTCAAACATAATGACAAAAATGTGGCTTAGTGAACCCACAGTTTGCTGTGCACAAGCAGGAGTGAGTGTGCTGTGGCCTGATAATTAACCCACAATTTGCCTGGGTCATAGAGCTGAGACCGAGGCTGCAATCCTAGGCGCACTTTATTGGGAATAAGCCTTGTTGAACACTGTGACATACTTTTGGGTAAACCTGCATAATGGTGCTTTTTGTGTCTACCAGAATGTGTATTTCATTGTGCTTCAAGTTTGCTGTCCCAGGCTCGGGTGGGAGGGAAGGAGCTGGGCGCGCTTGCCAAGGTCATCTTTGCCTGGCATTTCCAACTCTCACCATAGCACCTGGGGATTATCAGGGGTGCCTAGAAGTCAACTCGTCTCAGCTGTGGGAAAGAATGTTGTCAAGATGTGGGTCTCGCTCCTGTTGGGAGGGGTCACCAGAAGCCCAGGAAGGGCATTGGTTGGTTGGTGTAGATCATGGGGCCAGGTGGCCGAAAAAGGATAAAGTGTTTAGTGCTGGAGAGTCTCCATCTTCTTTGCTGGACGACACGCGTGTCAGGGGAAGGTCAGGTTCGGGCAGCCAAAGGGGGCTGCTCGAAGTTAGTTAGGCTTTTCTTATGTTTTAATGTGTTGGGGTATTGTGGACAAGGTCAGCCGCTGCTGCGGCGGGGTGATGGAATGACTGATGGTTTTATTGGGGTAATTGCTAGCCTTTCCCCCTCAATCTCTTTCCTCACTCCTTCTTCCTCCCCTCCTCCTCCAACCCTTCCCTTCCCTAACGCTTCGCTTTTACCGACCAAGGCCTTACATGTTAGTCTTAATGGTGTTAATAAACCTGCTTTGGTCCCTAATGTGTGTTTGTGCTTTATTCTTTTTAATATTTACCATTTTTAACTGTTGTAAACCGCCCCGAGAGCTTCGGCTGTGGGGCGGGATATAAATGTAATAAATAAATAAATAAATAAAAATAAATAAATAAACATCTGGCTCATCCTGGTTGTCGACAGGGAGGTGGGTTGCCTGGGAGTCTAGGACGTTTGGTCCAGGCGCCTACCTTGCAGGGACGTCAGGTGGACCCTGACTTCTATTACACTCCCCTTCCCAGTCTTCTCTACAGTGTCTAGCGGGAAGAAAAGATGTTCCTCCTGATCTGCTCAGCCTATTTCTAAGGCATTGGCCCTGCTAAGGCTGAGCAAATACTTCACATTTGCAGGCGCCTGTAGTAGACCAGTAATGCTATCCGTATGTTGGAGAAGATTGGCAGGGTAGGAAGACAGTGGGATGACTTGATCCAGAAACTAATATTCTTTTTGCCTCGTTCGTGTCTTCTGCCGCTAGGGGGTTTATGCCATTGTGGAGCTGCAGAACAAGGAGGTGCTGGAGAAAGTCTTGGCTCAACCCCAGCATAGCCTGGGGGGGCAGAAGCTGCGGGTCAAGCCTCGGGAGAAGAAGGATTTCAAATACACTCCCCCGAGGAAGCAGGGCTCAGCCAGGCGAGAACAGCTGAGCCCCGAGAAGCTGGCGCAGAACTTGTGCCAGGCTGATGATGTGAGTGAATTCTGGGCTTTGGCCCTTTAAGTACCCTTAACGGGACATACTGAGGAGCTAGTCTGAGTAAGGTTGGCCAAGTAGGCCGTCACCTGCTTGGGGCGTTTCATCTGAAGCCCTGTTATCGGTCCCCTCCCTGCAGGTGGATGCCCAGATGGCTTTGATGGTGCAGCTCTTTGAGTTTTCAGAGAGCGAGCGACGCCTGCGGGACTTGCTGGTCAGTCTCATCCAGGAGGTGTTCCTAGAGTTTTTCCCTGGTAAGTCACCATTCTCGACCTCTGCCTCAGACAACTGCTCTGATGTTTCCCTTATAGCCTTTGTCCCCCCTGCCTCCCACATCTAGGTTCCGCCATCCTCCCCTTCGGCTCCTCGGTGAACGGCTTTGACGTCTCTGGTTGTGACCTGGATTTGTTCCTGGACCTCGAGAAGACAAAGAGCTTCCAGGCATCTGCGAAGGGGCCTAGTGAGGCTCAGGTGAGGCCGGGGACAGGGAGCAGCTGGTTCATTGTCCTTTTGCAAGGCGTCACCGTGGCTGGGAACCATTACGTTCTCCCAGCTCCGTATTTCTGCATTCAATAAATACATCTGGAGTAGTAAAGGCGTTGGGTGCACAAGGTTACCACCTTGAAATGATTAATGACAGATTTAAAACTAGATAGCTAAGCAGTGCAGCTAAACTTTTAGCTGATTAATTGCAGCAGTTAATTAAGGGCACAATCTTAAGCACATTTCGACAGAAAAAAATCCTGCAACCCCCCAGTAATATTGGCTGAGGAATCCTGGGAGTTGTAGAACTTTTTTCTGTCTAAGCATGTATAGGACTGCAACTTACAGTATGCAACTGCGGGGGAAGTCCATAATCCAGGTGTGGAGCACATGCTTTGCAGGCGGGAAGTTTGGCCCTTCTCATCTCCAGGTAAACAACGCTAGCAAGGTTAGGAAAGGTGTCTGTCTGAATCCATGGAGAGCTGCTGCCAGTCAGAAGAACCAAAGCTCTGATTAGGTGCAAAGCAGCTTCATATGTATTCTGCAACTTTGGGAGGACCCCTAGCTCAGTGGTAGAGCATCTGCTTTGCCGGCAAAAGGCCCCAGGGTCGGTCCCAGCATCTCCAGGTGAGCCGCTGCTAGTGTAGACTAGGGGTGGTCAAAAGGTAGCTCTCCAGATGTTTTCGGACCTCTATTCCCAGCATTCCTGACCATGCTGGCAGGGGCTTCTGGGAGCTGAAGTCCAAACCATCTAGAGATCTATCTTTTGCCCACCCCTGGTGTCGACTGTACTGTGCTCCACGGACCAGTCTTCCGCTGTATTGCATAGGCAGGGGCAGCGGCATCCATTGCAAACATGTCTTCCTTTTCTCGTTCAGGCCGACAACGGAGCCAGTCCCGAACGGGACTCACGCTCGGAAGATTCAATCCTGAGTGATATTGACCTGGCCTCAGCCACGGTGCCCGAGGTGCTTGAGTTAGTCGCTACCGTGCTGCGTAAATGTGTCCCGGGGGTGCACAACGTCCAAGCTGTGCTAAATGCCCGCTGCCCGGTGGTCAAGTTTTGGCACAAGGAGTCCGGCCTGCGTGGTGATATCTCCATAAACAACAAGTGTGTATAGGGGTGTGCGTGCAAGCACATCAGTCGCGTTGGTGAAGTTCACATAGTTGCATTACAAGAAGATCTAATAATTTGCTGCCTCTACATGTGAGGAGGGGTAGTTGGGGCGTTCTCCCCTCCTCAAAATATGAGGCACACCTCAGAAGGCACTGAAGAAAATTATACACCGAAGAGAAAGGGAAAAGATCCACCAGCACTCCTGAAGTTGAGCACACAATATATAGGGAGCCCAATGTGTTGTGCATATATGAAAAGCCTCAGTGCGATTTATCCAAGCCAGCAGTCATATAGTAAGTGTCAGTGGACACTTAGCAAACATTTAATAAACATATAGCAAAGTTACTGGTGATTAATAAGGACAAACACATGTCATAAACATGAAAGAATACAAACAAGGGAAAACGAATAAATGTAATATTAAATGATGACTCTGGATTGTATGCTCCATTTCCAACTTCGTCAGTAATACACGTTTTCAATTTTCAAAAGTTAAGCATTCACCATTACATAAAAGCTTGGCATGTTGGCTGCAGGTTCTAGACTCGTGCTGTCTCTAAAAGTTGTTAATTACAGATTAGAAATCCTTTCCACAATTTTGGACATAGAGTCCAACATTTTCCTTCAAGAAGCAAACAGTCTACCATGGGGGTTGGTACCTGCAGCCAACATGCCAAGCTTCTAGGTTGTGGTGAACACTTAACTTTTGAAAATTGAAAACGTGTATTACTGACAAAGTTGGAAACAGTGCATACAATCCAGAGACATGTGTTTCTCCTTATTAATCACCAGTAACTTTGCTATATGTTTATTAAATGTTTGCTAAATGTCCATTGACACTTACTATACGACTGCTGGCTTGGATAAATCGCATTGAGGCTTTTTGTATATGCACAACACATTGGGCTCCCTATATATTGTGCGCTCAGCTTCAGGAGTGTTGGTGGATCTTTTCCCTTTCTCTTCAGTTTACAGTGAGGGTTCCTCTTTTTTGCTTTTGAAAATTATACGCCAGCTTCTCAAAATGTCTTTGCACGTTTCTCCTATAACACCCTCTTGATTTCTCGGTTGGGGAGCCACTGGGATAAAGTACTTCCTGTGTTCAGTGCACACCCAGCACAACACGCTTGCTTAGTCACTACAGTACATCAAGTTTCAAGGAACGGCTCCGGAGAGAATAATTCGTTTTGCCTGTCTCTCTCTCTCTCTCTCTCTGTATCTTTGGTGCTTTGGCTATCTTTTCTCACTATAAACTCCTAAAGAGATAAATGTCAAAGAGAACAGGGGAAAAGTGTGAGGAGGTTCAGGAAATAGCCGTCGGTTTGCGTAACACCCTCTGCTTTGTCTCCTGGGCAGGCTGGCGCTCTGCAACACACGCTTCCTGCAGCTCTGCACCGAGGCGGATGAGCGGGTGCGTCCCTTGGTCTATGTCTTGCGCTACTGGGCAAAGCAGCAGGCGCTGGCAGGTGAAGTGGGAGAAGTGGGGTGGCGTGTGAGAACTCGGGACACGAGACAAAGAAAATCAAGATGCCGCCATTTGTGTGCACGCAACAATTACTGTGGCACACAGACCCCAGCGGAATGAACGGAACTCCAGGAGAGAGCAATTTAGAACATGGTCAATTTGAACATAAGACTCCAGTGCTTTGAGATGTGCATTGGCTGCCTATCTGTTCCTGGGCTGCTCTGAACCTTCAAAGCCCTAAATGGCTTGCTCCGTCTCTCCCTTAAGTGTCCTGCCCGGACCCTAAGATAAATCTCCAGAAGCCCTCCTCTGGGTGCCCCTATCAAACGTGCTGTTTGTTATGATTGTAATTGTAAACTGCCCAGAGAGCTTTGGCTACTGGCGGTATTGAACTGTAATAAATAAATGGAACATGGGAAGCTGCCGTGTGCCAGATCAGAAGACAACCACATTGTCTGCTCTGGAGTGGCAACAGCTGACCTAGGCTTCAGGTAGAGAAGTCCTTCCGAGTCGTTGGGGAACATGGGTGGGAGGGTGCTTTTGTACCATGTCCTGTTTGTGGGTCCCTTGTCGACAGCTGGTTGGTCCCTGTGTGAACGGAGTGCTGAGCTAGATGAACACTTGGTCTGGTCCAATAGGGCTCTTCTGATGTTCTTACCAGCCTATTTTAGCTTAAAGCTCTTACTGCCAGTCACTATATCTTAGGAGAGGCATTTCAAGTTTTTTTAAATAGGGGGAAAACTGGGCAAAGGCCGAGAAACCCAACAAATCATGGGAGGTTGGGGGGAAATGGAGTGGAGGGCAGGGAAAGGGGTCTTAGCTTGAGGTTCTGCCCCCGTGCCATAAAGCTTTGTTTGGACTTTGCAGTAGAGGTCGGAGGCGTCCAGTGGCAGTGGGGTGGGGGGTTATTCTGACTGAATGGCTTCCTCCCTTTTCCCACAGGGAATCCTTTCGGTGGAGGACCCCTCCTCAATAACTACGCCCTGACCCTGCTAGTGCTGTTCTTTCTGCAGACGTGCAGCCCACCGCTGCTGCCCACGGTTGACCACCTGAGGGAACTGTCAGGTAAGTCCTCCCACAAGCTGGGGTATTGCACTGTTTAGAGAAGGCTGATTTGTGCGAGGCTGGCAATTTTGATGTTTTTGGATTGATGCACTGGACAGATTGCCAGTGGAGGCTGGTGGCTCCAGTGTCAGTGGGACGGCGAATCCGCTCTGGGACTCAGTCAGAACCGCCTTGGAGAGCTGCTTTGGTGTTCTGACTGGGCCCGACTGAAACCCGCGGTGGATTCACCCGCTCCTCTGACATCAGCCTGATGTCAGGCTTCTTTTTGAAACTATTATCGATATGCCACCCCATAACCAGTTCTCTGGGCAGATTATAGCAAAAGGGAAAATGAAGTGCAAATATTAAAAGCAGAAGGGTAAGCCAGGGATCACAAATATTAAATGAAGTTCCTGCTCATGCTTCTGGTGGCCTTGTTTTCTGTTCCTGCCCAGGCAATGAGGAACAGACCACAGTCGATGGCTGGGACTGCAGCTTCCCCAAGGATTCAGCCCGGCTGGAGCCCAGCAGCAACACGGAAAACCTCTGTGAGTTGTCATCTGGAGGCTAAACCCTAGGTGGATGTGGAGGGTGGTTGCTTTTTTTAAGGTGCAGTTGCGGGCCCGGGACGTTTCCTGGCAAACCGGTTTTAATCACACCCCGCCCTCTTTCCTCTTTGGAGGCGAAGTGTGCCCCCAAACACACTCCAGGCCACAGTGCATCACTGCCGGGGAGCAAGGTGTTGCCTTGGCTCTCTCTTCTTGGCAGCTGATCTCCTGGGCTCTGCTTGTGTTCTTCTCTGTGGTTCTGCAACCGCAGGTACAGACACTGTGCACTGGGCGTAGAATTCAGCATCCTGCAAGCCTTTCTCTCTTTCTTGCTTCTTTGGTTTTGATTTAATGGTTGGAACTTGTTGTGAACCATTGTAAGAGGTGCTCCCATGCGTACACACACGCAAATCCCTGTGGATCTCAGATTTGGAAAACAGAAAGATACCTGGGGATTTGACAGATGCGCTGAAGAGGCTGGTAGTTTTAACGCACATGTGTGAGCACGCACGTACGCCCACTCCTTTGCTTCCTTGTGACCCTGCTTGACTCGGGTTCTGTCTGGCCTGTCTACCTCTCATTCCAGGCTCCCTCCTGGCAGAGTTCTTCCGCGTCTTTGAGAACTACGACTTTGCAGGCTGCGTGATCTCGCTCCGGGAGGGCCGGCCGCTACCGCTGCCCAGCTTCCTGGCCTCCGAGGTGGGACACAAACTCAAGCTGGGGCCGTTCAACCTTCAGGACCCCTTCGAGCTGAGCCACAACGTGGCCGCCAACATCAACGAGAAGACGGCGCTGCACTTCCGGCGCTGCTGCGGCGCTGCGGCCAAGTACTGCCGGAGCTTGCAGTACCAGCGCAAATCCAGCAAGGGCAAGATCTGGGGGCTGGTCCGCCTGTTCCAGCCAGGCAGCCATGAGGCCGAGGCCCCAGGCGCCGAGGGCTTCGTCATCGACCTCCCGCCGATGCTGACGGTGCTGCCTGCCCAGTCCCAGGAGGTACTGTGCCGGGCTGGGGATTTCCACCAGCGCTGGTTTCAGAAGGTCTGTACCGCCGTAGCCTTTGTCCTCAGGGATGTGCTGAAATGTAGCTGCGTGGAGACGCAGCAGGGATCCCAGGAAGGATGGGAAGCCACCGGATCTAAGCAGGAAAAGGAGCAGCAAGAAGCCAAGACTGAGCAGTTGGCAGGGTCCAAGCGTTCCCTGGAGGAGGAGGACGACGACGATGACAATGACAAAGAAGGCGCTCCCTCCCCTCCCTCTAAGAGGTCGCGAGCCGACACTTTGCTCCCCGCCGGAAAGAGCGTGGCCTGGAACTGCGACGCCTGGCACCGGGTGTGGCTGGGGCGACGGCGTGTCCGCCGACAGCTCCACGGACTGGAGCTTGGCTCGGAACCAAAGTCTGGCTCCTTGGAGCTGGAGGCCAAAGTATCCAAGGCCATTTCGCAGCAGGAAGGGGAAGCGGCAGAGCCTCTGTTGCGGTTCGTGGCGTGCGCCCGAGCCGGGGACGGCATGTCTGGAGAGCAAGCTGCACGCATCAGCCTGAGCTTCGCTCCGGCCCCTGAACAGGCCGCCACCTTCCAGGAGTTCTTCCACTTCCTGCAAGGTTTTTTGCCCCGTATGGTGGAGCAACACCTGGCAAGTGTGGCCTGAGGCGCCCGTGTTTAGTGGAGACACCCTCACCAAGGAGGACACTATTGAGCCGCATTTTTATGGACAGTTTTACAGTTTTGTGTATATTTATATTTTTCTCTTACCGCCCGTGAGAATTAAAGCAGTGAATGGCAAAATGGTATTTTTGCCTTCTTTTCATTTCTTATTTATTTCAGTCGTTTCTCTCCCGCCTTTCTACAGCAAAGTGTACTCCAGGTGGCTGAGGAAGGGGCACCTGTTCCCCCTGCATGACTTCAGTTGTGCACCTTGTCCCTGCTCCTTTATGTGCAGGTGAATTCTCATTAATATCCATAGGAGCGCGTGCAGAGAGTGTCTCCCCACTGGACCTGATTCCTGTTGCTTAAAAAGCGAAAGAACGGACGGGCGTATTTCCAGCGGCTAACCTCTGGCAACGTTACAAGCGAAGTCTGAGGCTGACAAACCTTGCCTGATGTTTGCACTGGCATCTGGTAGGCAGAGATTTTTACAAAATCTTAAAAGTGGTAGCTTTGTAACCATGTGGTGGTCTTTTACATGGGGAAGAATTCAGTGAGAAATACATTTTAAAACAGCACAGTCAAATGTCCAAATGTAAAACGGAGTTTATTTAGGCAAAAAAAGAGAAGAAAAGGCAGCAGGGATCAGGGAAGGCAGCAAACACATATGCAGAATTCCAAATAAAAATTAACAAGTCAGTCTTACTTATCTAGTTACTTTATCTACTTGACTAGAGTTTTGGGTCCCAGATCTTATGAACTGAGACAGAGAGAGAGAGAGGACATGTAGCTTCCAGTTAGATCTTTTTGATGGGAATCTCTGCTCAGTAAAAGCCAACCCCTTTGCAGACGCTGATGGGGGTCAGTCCAATACCATGATAGCTTCCATTTCTGATGTCAGTGGTCTTGCCAGCAAATCAGAAAATCACCTAGTGCCTGGACCCACCTTCTTAATGATTGTATTAAAACAGGGTGACCATCTGAAAAGGAGGAAAGGGCTCCTGTAACAGTTGTATTGAAAAGGGAATTTCAGCAGATGACATTTGTATATATGGAGAACCTGGTGAAACTTCCTCTTCATCACACCAGTTAAAGCTGCCCTCTTTTAAATCTGGTCACTCTAGCATAGCTCCTGCACTTTAACTGTTGTGATGGAGAGGGAATTTCACCAGGTTCTCCATATACACAAAGGACTCTTGCTGAAATTCCCTTTTCTATGCAACTGTTAAAGATACAGGAGCCCGGTCCTCCTTTTCATAGGGTCACCCTAATTTAAAAGCCCAAGGTGGTTGGAAGCGGCCAGCCTATTCAAGAAAAGGGGTTACAGTTTTGTTCCACATTTTGGAGGACGAAGCGAGAAGTGAGGCTAAGTAAAACTATTCAGGTTGCCCAGCAAGGTGTTAACTGGTCAAATACTCTACGGGGCACTGTAAATCTATGCTAGAAGTAGGGGTTTGTCACAGGTGGGCTGTAGTCCACTTCATCAGATGTGGGATATCGCATCGCCATTGGCCATGCTGGCTTGGGATGATGGGTATTGTATTCCAATGCATCTTGAGTACCCCAGGTTGCTGTGTGTCATGTAAGGAAGTTCTTATGTCTCTTGAAATGGCAGCCAGTTGTTATTTATTTAAGCAATTTTATCCCGCCATTCAGCCAAGAAAGGCTCTCACGACGGCTTACAAAAATATTTCTTGCCAGTCCCTGCCCACAGGCTTATGATCTAAAAAACATGACACAAAAGGAAAGGAGATTGGGAGGGAGGTGGAGGAGGGGGAAAGAAAAGCAAATTCAGGCACTACATTCTTAGTTGCAAAGTTCAGCAGTGACAGTTGGCAGTAGGAGGGAGGGGGCTCTCAGCTGGAGCTGGACCCAGGCACGCTGGAGAGGTTACTATGACCCATCCAGGCCTCCCAGGCCTGTCCCATCTTTTAACTGCAAGCCTGGCTACCTACCCCCCACATGCCAGAAGGATTGAGAGACATGTATCTGAATTAAAGTGAATATTCTCTTCAATAATATAGGGCACCCCAGAGTCAAGTTATATGTTTGAGGGTTGAGACCATTCCATGTTTGTCTCCCATCTTCCATTAGAGTAATCAAATTAGGTCCCATTGATTTGATCTGTGCTTTTTTGTAAACGAAAACAATCTCTAAAGGGTTTATTTTTCTTTTTGTATTTTTGATCACAATGAAGTTTTGACTAGCACACTTGTCACGCCTGTTAAGAGTTGTTCATTCTCCCACCTATTTTATGGGAGATTTTGTTCAGTGCAACTGAAAGAAAATAGAAAAGAAAAAAGAAGAAATCATTAACAAGAGAAAAAAGAGATGTGTAGAAAGTATCATTATCCCTCTAATAGTGAACTCAGGTGGTTGAATGCCTAGCATTTGGAAGTGAAATAGGGCAGCACAAAAATAAGGGAGGCGTTTCTACATACTTCCGTGGGGATTTCCTAGACATCTCCGAGATCCCAAGGCTGAGAAAATTAATGTCTTAAAGTCAGAAAAGCCTAAAGAAAATTGGAAGTAGAAACTGGAGAAATTACAGCAGTCTATGAATGTAAATTTATGATAGCATCTTTTGTGAGGGGGAAGGAAAAAGCAGAAAACAAAGAGACTGGAATTGCTCAAGGCTCTTTTAGAGTCCTGTGCAGAGTTTAATATGTAATCACATAGAGAATACAAAATCCCATTCAATTCTCACAGAAATTAAACTGCAAAGGTACCAACTTTTAGTCTCTGCAAGGAAAAGATTGAGAATTATTTAAACCAGACTTGTTTCATCTATTTTTGAACCAGTAATATTCTCCCCAGAGGGGAGGTGCACCGTTCCTGGAGGTACTGCAATACCAGGTCGATGCGTGGAGTGGATGGAGCAAGCTCCTATTCCATCTCCCAGTTCCAAAAATCCATTTAATATATAGTCCTCAAATAGAGGACATATCAGATATTAAACTGATAAGAACAGATACTACACTTGATCTTAGCCAAAAGGCCGAGAAGCGATACTGATTCCTCAAAAAGGCAGGGTAGACTCGTTTTCCAGTGGTATTCAAGCGGACTGGGAGCGAATCGAGGCTCCACAGAGCTCAGCCCCACATCGGTCTCCGCGGTCTGTAAATTCCACAGAACGTACTCTGGCAACATTCCGGCGTCCATCGTCCAGGTAAGCAGCCTACTCCATAGGCAATTTAATCTCTAAAATTGTAGATTTTCTAGATCTCGTCAATTTCTCAGCTGTCGGCCTGGTTCCTCTGATGGCAATTGGCCTGATATTTACATAAACCTGCCCATTTCCCCATCATCCTCTGCGAGAGACAGTAAAATCACTGCCTGCCAGCAGAGGTCATAATTGATTCCTTTCTTGTGAAAACTCAGCTGTATGTGCAAACTGAACACTATTAAGAAAGGGGTGCAGACAGAATAAGTGTTCCCCATCCAATGATGCAATGCCATAAACACGTTTTCTGTACATCACAAAGGCACAGCACTCTTTTGGCCTCGTGTTCCCTTCAAAATTATTTGCTAGTAAATGCCTGAGAAACTTTCTTTACTCCTCTTCACAGTTTGGATTTGAGCATGGGATGCACAGCTGTATGCTGAGAAATTATAATGCTTTTCCCTTTTATTGCTTTTCCCTAATGACAATGCAATCGCGCCCCCCAAATTAACTCAGTACAGCTCAAGCACCTCAAAATGAATCCCCAACTGCCCCGTGGAAAGAATCCATTTTCAGTTTACTGTGATTTTACTAATGCATTTTCATGGATTTTACTTATAAGCTGCCTTGGAGGGATCTGTGTCCTGAAAGCTTGGACAGAAGGAATTGTTATAAATAAATGGAACCAATAAGAAGAGGTGGGAGGGGCACGCAAAAGATGTGCCCATCGTCCAAATTAGGAATGGAGGAATCCATCAAGTTGGGTTTGTCTCACACTTTCAGAATTTAGAAAAAAACAAACCAAAAACCCAGAATACCAAACAAAATTTCATATACCCAGAGGACCTTTTCCTCTGCTGCTCCCAGACTGTGGCATGGCCTGCCGGAGGAGATTCGTCAACTTAACAGTCTTTTAGCATTTAAGAAAGCTATGAAGACTGATCTCTTCCGGCAGGCCTATCCAGTGGAATTTTAGGATGCTTTTAGTATGTTTTTAGGCAGTTTTAACAATATATATTATGTTTTCATTAATGTTTTATGTGTTTTATGACGTTGTTCCCCGCCTTGATCAGGATGGAGAGGCGGGTTAGAATTTTTTTTAAATAAAATAAAATAAAAATACCTCCACAGTGCCATATTCAGGTTTTTGAGGGTCCCTGGGCAAGAAACCCCAGTGGGCCCGCTCCCTCAGTGAGTCTACCATCTCACTGCCATTGTCATCAGTTGATCATTGCTACCACTTGCTTGCCTGACAAGCAGAGAGTGGGCAGGGAGCAGCGTCTCGTCCTCCTCCTTCTCACTACTGCCATTGTCTGGGCCAGAGCGAGAAGCGAGATGTGATAGCTAATAGGAGCAGCTACTTAGTGGGACCCTGTTGGGGTGCGGGCTGTTGGCCAGTGCCTGACCATGCCTACCTTTGACACTAGCACTACACATCCATATGCATTTTAGTATGCATTTCTCCTATTGCATTAGGTCTATCCTTATGTACACATTTTGAGCAAGCAATTTTCCTGCCATAATGCATTTTAATGTTATTTTCAGTGAGATACACATTTTTGTATGAGCTTTCCCCCACACATAAGCATTTTTTGTACGTGTTTTGATTGCAAAATTCCCAGAAGTGCGCATTTCAAAGGAGAACCGAGTTTGGGCTCACATCTTGATTTGACAGTGCAAAATTATTAAGCTCATATTAAAGTGAAAACGCAACGCATGTCTCCTGCATCCAAACACAAACGCAAAGGCACACATCAATGCAGAAAGAGCCCTACGCAACCAAGCCCTTGTTTCCCGGTTGCTACAATCCAGGAAGAACCCTTTCAAGGCGACATACGAGATAAAAACCACCCTAATCAGATGTAGTTAAAAACAACATAAAAACGTGTTTCAATACAATCCATAAAAACAGAGATTGCCAATTAAAATAATTAAAAACGAAACTTACCAATAAAAGCCAACGGGTCTGACTTACGGGAAGGCCAGGGAAAGCAGGTATTTGGATGCAGAAGAACCAGGGGTCAGGTTCTTTTGTACAGAGCCAAGAGCAGGATTGTTTCTGGCCACTTTGATGGAGGAGAAGGGACAGCAAAGAACTTGAGCTGACAAGACCTGGAGAAAAGGCAGAAGGGAATGTGTTGAACCCACTGCCCAAAGACACACAAGCAATAAAATACACACACCACGGTCCAAATTTGCTGCCAAAAGGGATTATTCAGCATTTGGCATATCCTTCCCTTCAGATACGCAAGATGATAACGTAAAGAATTGACTTGCTGGCTTAGAACAGGAGTCTGTCTAGCACTGGGGTCAGCAACTACTCCGCATCTGACTCCAGTTGGCGGGTTTGGTATTAAAAATTGAATAGATCCCCGCTATGGCAGACAGTGTCCAAGCCTATAGCGTCATGGTGGTTGTATATAAGCCACACACTAGGTCCCTCTCTTTCCCTTTCTCTGGGTCTGCCCCACCATTGTGATCTGTGCAGGAAGGAGGGTGACTTAAACCCCCTCCCCACCCCACAGCCACTATGGGCCTGATCTGGATCCCCTGCAATTTATATCACAAAATAATGATCATTCCCCCTGATTTTACACTAGAGGAAAAACGAAACAAAAATGTAGATATCTGCTTTGGCCCTGAATCCCCTAGATACAGGATCTAGTACAGCGGTGGGCAGCATTTTGGCCCCCAGCGTGGGGGGCTGTATGGCAGTTGTGGCCTTGAGCAGAGCCAGTGGTAGGTGAGGCCTGGGCACCCCTCTCTCCTACACACACAGAGAGAAATATACATTTATTTTATTTTACATTATTTCTAGGCTGCTTTTAAGGGTGGAACTTGCTCAAGGCCGCAAACAAGATAGAATTGTACGGAACTGAAGCAATAAAAAATCAATATGCATATCCAATGAGAGTCCCCTAAAAACAATGATTACCAACATAACAAATAAATAATTATGAATATAATAAATATAGTAATTAGCAATAAAAACCAGCAGCTCAAGACATTATGGGAAGGCCACCCACACATACTCTCCCCTCATTGACTGACTGACTGTTTCTCTTGTTTCTCTTGAGGGAAAAAATAATGAGTCAATTTATGAGAATGTGACTCTTAAGAAAAACCACAGAGCTCAAACAGCTAGAACAGCTGAAGGCACTTCTGAAGGCCCAACCTACCTCATAGGGTTGTTGTGAGCTAAAATGGAGCAGAGGATTATGCATGCCGCCTTGGGTTCCTCAATGAGGAAAAAAAGGTGGGATATAAATGTAATAAATAAATAAGACTCTCCATTTTCTCCTGAAAGCTCTTTTTGACGAAGAAACCACAGAAGACACTCTAGCCAGACCTCCATTTTCTGGTAGCTTCCCTCTCCAAAATGTTGTTCTTGAGGGAGAAACCACAGAGCGTAGGGGGCTAGAGCGGCAAAGGGGGGGTCCATTTTAGGTCTCAAATTGGGTGGGGAGAGAAATAAAGAGAGAAAGGGGTGTGAGGAGACAAATGGGAAGGGCATTCCACAGGCCACAAGGGAAGTGGGACTGAGAATGCGTGGGTTATGCCAGCCCTGCGAAGTAGCCTGGTGTCACACCCGTTTGCTGGTGAGGGTGGGAATTAGAGTGGTATAACGACAGTCCTGCAGTGTAATCCAGGCTTGTCTTCTGAACAGGGCCATTGTTTGTTCCTTCATCCCCAAGGCTTTATTGTGAACTCATGATTATTCACTCATAGTAGTTTGTGGATGGTTTACACAATGTCATCACCCTCTAGGGCCTCTCCCATGCTTTGCAGCCATTATCATGGGTTATTTTAAATCAAGGAAAGTGCAATATTTTTCAGAATAGTGTGTTTATAGTGTGCAATTCCCCTATACCACACTGCCTTCTAGTAGCTGCCTTTTGTAATATCTTGCCCAATTAAGAGATCTGGCGATTTTGAAAGCTTTCACATATTTTTGTTACCTCTGAGTTGGCCTAATATTACCTCACTATGGTTCTTGGAATTTTCAGCCCAACAAGGCTACTGTTGCTTTCTGTTGTGAATGCAGTACACTGTCTTCCTTTGACAACATACAAGAACCATCATAGGCGTGAAGGGCAGCAGAGAAACAATTGAGGGTTTTAGCAGGGAGAAAGACATCCCTTTTAAGTAGGCCTTTCCCCCTTGAGTAGGTGTGAGACAAAACAGATCAGAGGTACAAAAGCACTCAAAGATATACAGTGTTTTATTCAAAGGAAAACAAGTAAGCATGTTGTTTTTAAGAATGTTTTTACTTTACCACCAATCAGGTGTTAGAAACCAATTCTATCAATTCTCCTCACAGGCTTCAATGAGGCCTTGAAAGGCAGCCTTCTTTCTGCCTGGAATCTTCTGGGCTGTTCCCCAGGCTTCTCCTGAAGTCTTCAGTCTGGTCCAGCTGCTGCTCAGTCTTCAGACCACCCCCAGCAGCAGCCGACTTTCAGGTTTCAGCTCTTTCCTCAGCAGGCTGCTTCAGGAGTCTTCCTCTCCCCTCTGATGACCTTCAGCTTCTGCCTCACAGGTTCTCAGCTCAGTCTTCAGACCACCACTAGGCTTCAGCTCTTCCTTCAACAGGCTGCTTCAGGAGTCTTCCTCTCCAGCAGATCTTCTTCAGCGTCTGCCTCACGTGCTCTCAGCTCAGCCTTCTGGTCTTGTAGCTGCTCTTCCCCCTGGCTGACATCTTCTCCAGGCTCCCAACTTCTCACGAAGCCCCTTCCAGATGACTCTTCCTCAGGCAACTCTCCAGTCGGTCTCCTCCTGGCAGACTCTCCGCAGCTCCTTATATTCACTCCAGTCAGAACCCTCCAGCCAATCAGCTTTGGGGCGACCAACACTCCCTCACCCCCACCTCTGTGTAAACTTAGGACCAATGGGCATCTTTTCAATGTTCAGTTATTGCCCAATCAGAGGGTGCCGATTTCAATCCTACCTTCCCATATATAAGGACAGAAAGCTGGCTTCATTTTCACCTCCTGATGAACTGCCATTTTGACAACACACCATGTCTACCATAATGCAACAGTAAAACTTTTACCGCAGAGAGTATCAGTTTTTGCTCTCCCACTTGTGAGATCTTGTGGTAAACAAAAAGCAAGCGGGGTGAAGGCATTATTTTGGATGTTTTCCCAAGAATTCTGATTGAGTTGACTTAATTTTCTACCTATTACATTTGCTGTCTGGCTTTTCGCTCTCTCTTTTTTTATCCTGCCATAAACGCACGACCTGTCTCTGTAATCCAGGCATGAGGAACCTGAGGCCATCCAGATGTTGTTAGACTACAACTTTCACCGCCCCTAGTCAGCTGCTTGGACAAATGACAGTAACCACACTCTTCCAGCCATCTGTCTAAGCACACATCCATGAGAGAGAATCCAGGTCACGGCTGCAGCCTTGCGGGGTAACGCGGGGTGATGCTTCCCTATGGGGTAATGCTGTCAGTTCCGGTTCACATCTTCTCTGTCCTCTGTTCCAGGAAGAGCCATCTTGATTAAGGCTGTCCTCCCTAACCAGAATACATTTTGGGGACCACTTGTTTAGATCATGTTTGTTTTGTTTTAGTACTAGTTTAAAGTTCAATTTTAATATTTCCTTTAGGTCTTGCTGGATCTACATATCCCAGCCTTGACCATAAAGAATCTGAAGTCTGAGGGAACCTCTGAGCCTCCAGATGTTGCTGGACTCTACTCCCATCATCCCTGGACATTAGCCATAATGGCTGGGGCTGATGGGAGCTGGAATCCCAACAACACCAGAGCACCAGGTTGTTGCCTGCCTCTCAATGCAGGGCTGTTGTATCACATTCCCCCATAAGAACGGCTTCAGTTGAAATGCGCTCCCGTGGCCACACGGGGCCGCTGTTGTTCCACATCAGAAAAATGCTACTTTGCCCTTGCGTCTGCTGTGGATGTGCAAATGCCTGTCTCTCCCTCCCCCGCCAACCCTGTGCCCTTCCCTTTGGCCTTGCTTGATGTGTAGAAAAGCTACTGCCTTGCCAGAGGTTTTGATGGCAACCTCTGATGCTTGCTTTTCCCTAGTGGGCATTGGTGGCTGGTGGCCATACCAGCTGCAGTGGGCAGCTGCTGGGAAGCCCATCTGTCAAATGCTCCCTACCTCGTTCCTGTGGGATGCCCCACTGTCAAAAACAGGATACAGACAAGGTTGAGCAGGGCTTCTGCTAATTAAGAACACGATTTCAGTTATGTTTTTGCTAATTAAGGTTAGAAAAGGTAGATGACAGTGGAGGGTGCTTAAATCAACAGACTCGGGATTTCAAAGGCCTCTGTCCTCTCTGCCTCTGTCCTCTCAGTCATCCTGGCTGCAACCCTGTCCGGTAGGCCAGTATGATCGTCCCTGCCTGGTTGCAAATGGAGAGCAGGCAGATAAAATGGGAAGGGGTGTGTGCGTGAGGATCATGTACATGCTCAGAGGTACCCAGCACAACATGCTAGAATTTGGAGGCACTCCACACATGCTCAGAAGTACCCAGCACGAGATGGTAGAATGTGAATGCACTCTGCACATCCTCAGAGGTACCCAGCATGAGATGCTAGAATTTGAAAGCATTCCACACATGGCAGGATTTGAAGGCACTCCACACATACTCCGAAGTACCCAGCACGAGATGCTAGGCTGCACTCTGCACATGCTCAGGAGTAGTCAGCACAAGACACCATGATGGGCGTTGTAGTGCAACACTTCTGGAGGGCACCAGGTTGGGGAACCCTGGTGCGCAGGATCTCAGGCTGTGGGGGGTAGAGGGAGAGCCCTTTCCAAAGGGTTCAGCCTCACCTGTTCGAAAGAGCGCGCTCGCCTCCGCTTCCGCCCTTCTCCGCCTCCGACGACGGAAGTGGGGCAGGGACGTCATAGCTGCGCGCGCCAGCTCATTTCTGCGCATGGAGCGGAGAGGGGGGGCAATAAGCGGCTCCTTGGCAAGATGGCGGCGTCTCTATTGAGGTGACTGGAGGGGGCGGCAGGAGGGAGGCGCTGGGAGGGATTTCGCGAGGAGGAGACGGAAGACGGGGCCGGGGGGCTCGCGCCTGCCTGGGTGTGAAGTGGTGGGCGAGGGGGTCTTGCCGGAGGTGTGTGTGGGGCGCGATTGTGCCCTTGGGTGACATTGGCTGTGCCCTAGTGGCGAGTCTCTTTGCCCCGTTATCTGCGAGCAGAGGCTGAAAGGCATGCGCGGGTTTGTGGCACTTGTGCATATGCAAACACGTGTTCACGCGTGCTACACGCAGGCAGGGTACTTATTATTATTATTAATAATAATAATATTGCATTTATATACCCTTGCAAGGAACCCAAGGAAGTTTACATGGTCCTCCTCCCTTTTATCCTCACAACAACCCTGTGAGGTAGATCGGGCTGAGAGTCAGTGGCTGGCCCAAAGTCACCCAGTGAGCTTCATGGGTATCCTGAGTCCTAGTCCAACAACTACCCTACAATGTGTTTGCAATGACCCCAACTTATCTATGCCTTTAAACGTGTGTATAGAGTTATGTGATGTTCATAGGTGTACTAGGCTTGCATCCCAGCGTTATGCACGTTTCTGTTCACTGAAACGTGAGTATTTGTGCCTGTGCAAACATACCTTTGCATTAGTAAGTGCAATGATACAGGGCTTACACAGAGGAAGCTTATGTGTGAACAGTATTTGTGCGTAGGATTCTACATGATTGTGCAGGAGTTCCGATCTGTGAAAGTCTGTGTGCAGCTAGCTGGCTGTTACCCAATAGGCTTCTTTGGTGCAGATGTCCACATCATGTGCAGGCGTCCAGAGCACAGGGCCATATATGACATCAGGGTGGGGTTGATGGAGCCATCTTGCTGACCCCTTCTCCACACTTAGCTTCCACACATGGAGAACGCCTGAACAACACTAATGTGTGCATTTTGTTGTGTGGAAATGAATATAAGCCAAAATGCATACCTAACACATTTTGGTGTGTGCATACACAAGTTTAAATGTATGAACTGGCTCATGGTATTTCAAACATGGAGCTGTCTATGTACACAGAGTGAACTGCAGGAATGGCCCTTGTAACACTAGTGAACATGTATGTTTTGCAGGAGCACTGTTAAGGGTAGTCAGGCACCAAGCGTCCCCAGAGTTTTTCCTCCTCTTAGCCTGCTTGCTCACATTTCCCTCACTCTGGTCCAGGCAGTGGATGTGATGAGAAGGAGGAGCAAATGTGCATTAGCAGAAATGCAAGCAGAATATGTGTGGCAGTTGTGTGCGTATATACATCTCTGTGTGTTTGTGTCAGCTTAAATGTATGTGTCAGTTCGTGGCACTGGGACCGTGTCCCAGTGGGTGCGACAAACTTAATTCCCATTGATTTCAGTCTTAAGTACGACTGAGTCTGAATCAAACCCAGAATTTTCCTATCACTCGGTGCCAATTCCAAACCAGTGTTTCTCATCACAGAATTGTGCTCCCTGAAGGGGTGTGTGTGTGTGTGTGTGTGTGTGTGTGCAATTTTGCTTCCCTGTACAACTTGTTTTAGAGGAAAATCACCGCCGTGTCATTGAATTTTGATGTCAAAATCTATGCTACCTCTAGTTTCAGAGGCAGTTGCTGGGGAACATGGGCAGGAAGGTACTGTTGCACTTCTGTCCTGCTTGTGGGCTTCACACTGGGTCATCTGGCTGGCCACTATGTGTACAGAACGCGAGACAAGCATGGCTCTTCTGATGTACTCATCAATTCTGTGAAACGTGGATATATATTTTTCCTGCCGAAAGATGTAGCATCGGGACATTTTCCCATGTGCAGAATTTTCCTCTCCACCCCACATCCCTGTTTGCTTCCAAGAAAACATGCTTAGAATCAGGCTGTCAGCTGGACTCAGTCCTGATTCCGGTTCTCGCCCCACCGTCCATTTCTTTTCCTTTGCTCCTCTGCCCTACCTCACTTTGACTGCACCCCGCCTCTGTCTCTCTTCCCCCAGCCTTCCCTTTCTCCCTCACTTAGAAAGAGCAGCTTATGGGGCAGGGGCAGTTGGAAACAGAAGCAGAGCCTCCTTCACTATGTGCCCCTTATTCTCTCACCAATGTGTTCTTCATCCCTAAACTCTTTGCGCTGTGATGGGCCGGCTTGTGCATTTCTCTCTCTCTCTCTCTCTCTCCTTTTTCCTCCCTGGTAATGCGTCACCTTTTGAATGTCAGCCTGACAATAGCTCCTTGACCGGATCTGTCCAGAATAGCTCCCATAGCCTCTAGGTCTCTGTGTGTGTGTGTGTGTATGTGCGCGCATGTAATAATAAAAATGAAACCCTTAATTTACCTCTTGCCCACGGTGTCTGTTTGCAGCAGAAATTCGATGCTCACTGAGCCGTGACAGTGACCTGCCATCTCGCCTGCACTTCGGGCGTGACAAATGGCATTGACAAAAGAGTGTAATGAAAGCAAGTTTGTTTTCGGAGCCCTCTTTCTCTCCCTTCTCCTCCCGCCCCCGCCCCGAGAGAAGCCAACCAACCTGTGTTCTTCAGGGTTCCGGCTCTAGGAGCGTGAAGTAACAGCTTTTTGCTTGGCGGATTCCCCTGACGGGTACCTTTTTATCGCCCACTCTCAATGGTTTTATGTTTCGTGAGCGTGGAAAGATGAATTGCATGGAAGAGGTGCTGTTAGACTAGAGCAGGGAGAGTCGGCGTTGGTATTCTAAGTGGATCACTTGGTTTCAGTCCGGAAACAGGCTGAATCTTTCCCTCTGCTGAGCTTGTTATTGACATGATAATAAAAGTACTTGAGACAGTTGAGTTTGGAAACTTGAGAGCAACTGTCCCATAGCTTCGGCTACGGGACGGCATATAAATGTAATAAATAAATAAACCTTGTGCCTTCCAGATGTGTTGGACTACAAACACACACACCCCAATAATCCTCTACCTGCTACAGCCATTGGCTGTGGTGGCTGGGGAGAATGGGAATTGTAGTTCAACACATCTGTAGGGCCCCAGGTCGGAGGACTAACGTGATGTAGTTGCGAAAGTATCTGACAATGGGAAGGACTTATGCACGCAACGCAGCGTTAAACGACGGAATTCGCCACCACAAGATGTAGCGATGGCCGCCACTTTGGAGGGCTTCAGAAGGGGATTGGACAAATTCATGGAAGAGAAGGTTATCAATGGCTACTAGTCCTGACGGCTACATGCCACCTCCAGGATCAGAGGCAGGAAGCCTTTATACACTAGTTGCTGGGGAACTTGGGTGGTTGCTTGCGGTTGCAGTCAAGTCCTGCTCGTCGATTCCCCATTGGGGCAGCTGGTTGGCTGCTGTGTGAGCAAAATGCAGGACAGGGTGGACCCTTGGTCTGATCCAGCAGGGCTCTTCTGATGTTTTTATGACTAGGACTGGAAGGGACCCAGGTTTAAATGCCTACTGGGTGAGCCTGAGCTAGTTACTCTCCCAGCCTGACCTACATTTTAGGGTTTTCTGAAGATCAAACAGGGAGGAGACCATGGCCCCATTCAGAAGACACCTTAAACCAGAGCTTTAACCATGGTGGTTAAGCCAGAAAGCCTTATTCACCGTGGTTAAAGCCATGGTTTAAGGTGTCTTCTGAACACGGCCTGGCTTTCTGGCTTAACCACCGTGGTTTAAGGTGTCTTCTGAACAGGGCCGATGTCAGCCGCCCTGCGTCCTTGGAGTGAGGGCAGGAGAAATAGAAGCAGTAATAATATAATATAGTTCTTCCTGTAGGCTCAGAGAGCTTTATGGCCATTAATTTCACAATCATTGTAGCAGCACTGTAAGAGAGGCCTCAGTTAGCCTAGACTAATGGCTAAGAGACTCCCATAATAACCCTTCTTTGCCTGTATCGTCTCTCAATCTGACCCTGTAAGGTAGGCTGGCGTGGCCCGTGCTGCAGATGGGGTGGGCATGGCAGAGGCTGGAGATGGGATGTGGCTTTTCTGAGGCTGCCTCACTGAACGGCCATGGTGAGATTCGAACCTGCGGCTTAAAGGCGGTGCTCCCAGCCACTATTAACATCTGGACTGAGTTATGAGGCTTTCTCTGTGCATACTGAAAAGCAAACCCCGCTAATCCTCCGGGATTAATGTTGAAGTAATCTTCTTAATCAGCTCTGAGCTGCTACTGGGGGAGGCAGGCGGCGTGCCCTGTTTCATCTCCATATCATTGCTGATTATCTCTCGCTCTGCACGAGGGAGAGGAAAGATCGCAAGCAGTTTGAGTGAGGTCAAGAGAAATACGGCTGCCTGCCGTTGGGGCTGTTTGCCAGGGAGAGGCCATCCACGCATCAGGTTATGGCCGTTGCAGGGACCAGTAGCAAAGGGTTGGCAGAGATCAAACAAAATAAGGTTGATTACCACTTGGATTTGATTTGGTCTCTTTTCATCTTGGGCCTTTTTTTGCTGGTTATTGAGATTTCTGTCACTGGCTACATTTGGACATAAATTAATGATGCTGAACCGTGTTTTAGCTTAGGCTTTGCCAACGTGGTATCCTCCAGATGTTTTGGACTGCAGCTTCCAGCAGCTCCAGCCAGCATAGCCAGTGGTCAGAGACTATGGGAGTCGGAATCCGAAACTGTGGAAGGGCACAAACTTTGTAGAAGTCTGGAATGCCCTACATCGGTATATTTGAATCATTATATTTAGTAAGCAGAACTAAAAAGAAAACAAACCCACCGTATCAACTATATATGATTCCCCCCACCCCGTCCCGTCCCCCCGATAGCCAAAAAGTATTGGAATGGAAATATTCCATTAGGGGAAGAACCCACCACCATCACCAATAAAACACACCTACAGTGCAATCCAGTACATGCCTACACAGTAGTAAATCTCGTGGAGTTTAGTGGGGCTTATTCCCAGGAAGGTAAGTATAGAGTTGAAGCTTTAGAGTACAATCCTATGCATGTTTAGACAGGGAAAAGGTCCTACAATGGCTACTGGCCCTGAATACTTTGTGCTACCTTCAGTATCCGAGGCAGTAAGCCTGTGTGCACCAGTGGGGAACATGGGTGGGAGGGTGCTGTTGCCCCATGTTCTGCTTTGTGGGTCCCTGGTTGACAGCTGCTTGGCCACTGTGCGAACAGAGTGCTGGACTAGATGGACCCTTGGTCTGATCCAGCATCAGGGCTCTTCTGATGTTCTTAGGTACAAAACTCAGCATGGCTGGCTGGGGGATGCTGGGAGTTGTAGGACTTTTTTCCTGTCTAAACACAGACCCTTAGTTCGAATGCAACTGCCAAGCAGTTTGCCTCCACTTGTGTATTCAATGGCCATTCTTGCCTTGTCTTTCAGAATAGCCAGCCGGCGCTGCCTCCGTGTTCATCTCGGATCGGGGCTCTCCATGCGACAGTAAGTTTCTAGCAGCGCAAGGGCTTTGCTCAGCCTCCTCCTCCAGCTTGGATCTTTGCAAGGTTTCCTCCTCTTGTTTCTTCTCCCTTCCATTCTGCCGTAATTCACAGGCCATTAAAAAACGGCTGGCTAGCCGGGTGTCAATGCTAAGATTGGCGCTTTGGATAACCCGCAGGTATTTGTTGGACACACACGGCGCCATAAATCAACTGCTGTCTCCGCCGTTTATCCTGCGGCAGCTTGGCTCGAGACCTTATGTGCCGCTTCCCAGTCACACCAAAACTCTCCCATTTCTCCCCGCCCCAACTTATTTATTGAACTAGTCAGATAAAACACAAACATTATAGTAAAACAGGAGAAAAATCAAGGAGCGACAAGAATCACTGGAATCGTTTTAACCAGCTATCTCTAGGCCAGTGATGTGGGAGCCAGCTTAATCTCCCTGGGGGTGGAGAGTTTCATACCTGGACTGCTGCTAAATATGAACTATGAATAAATACCTGTCCCAGCCTGCCCCCCACTCTGAGGTCACAACAGAGGCTCTTCTCACAGTTAGGTTGGTGACAACAAGCGACAGGGTCTTTGCAATCGTGGCCCTGTATTTTTGGAGTCAGCTTTCATTGGGGTTTCATCAGGCCCCTTCTTCACAGGTCTTCAGGAAGGGTCTGAAGACCTCCCCTCCCCTGTTTTCGCTAGCCTTCCTGTAGCACCTTGGACTGATGGTGGGCTTTTCTTCTTTTTTCTGTTTTGGAATTTCTGTCTTCATTCTTTTTTATTGGTAACTGCTGTTTTTATGGATTTTTAATTGCATGTGTACTTAACCAAGCAAAAGGAGTTTCCTCCGACCAGTCAAATGCGTAGTAGAAAGGCTGAGCTCAAGCATTCCACCATCAACATAGTTGTGAGAGGCTGAAAGCTGTTTTTTACTGTTCTTGCCATTGGGAAACGTTTCAGTCATTAATATGCTGTTTGCAGTACCAGCGCTCCAAGGCTGCGCTTACTGATTTTTATGGTATCTGCTTTGTATGTTTTTGAATATTGCGCCCTTAAAGGCAGCCTTTCTCTGAGTAACCCAGTCCTGGGGATTGGGAAAGCCTTTTTTTTTTGAAGGGAGGGGGGGGAATGAAAGCGGAGTTTCTAAATCCTTAAAATAAAATAAAAGAATACATTTCCCCCCATGTTTAGGGTGACCCTATGAAAAAGAGGACAGGGCTCCTGTATCTTTAACAGTTGTATAGAAAAGGGCATTTCAGCAGGGGTCCTTTGTATGCATGCTAGAGATGGCTCTCAACTCACGTGCCTTGATTAGACAAGGAACAGAGGATAATAAGTTAGGCAACAGTATTAGGCTTGTTCCTGGGGCACTGAATTATGAAGTGCCAGGAAACAAAACTGATGGTCCCCTGCAGGCAGTGGGAGCAACGATGCTGCCACAGATTTTGATGTATTTTGAACTTGAAAGTAAATTTTGTGGAAACATCGGGGCCTGCTCCAGTTGGACTCTTCCCCCACCCCCACAGGGCAAACTGTCATCTTGGCCCTGTGGGGAAGAAGAAGGACCGAGGGGACAAGGAGCAGGCTGAGGAAACATCGGGGCCTGCTCCAGTTGGACTCCCCTCCTTCGGGAGCAGGACAATCCCATCAGCCCTGTTGCCAGTCCACTTAATCTCTCTCTTTCTCTCTCTTTCTCTTTTCCGTCTTCCCTCCTGAACTCCTTTTCCTTGTGTGTCATGTCTTTATTAGACTGTAAGCCTGAGGGCAGGGACTGTCTTTTTTGCTAATTGTAAGCTGCTCCGAGAGCCTTTTTTAGCTGAGGAGCAGGGTACAAACATGATTAATAATAATAATGCAGCACCTGGGGAAATTCCCTCTTCATGCCCTGCCGTCTTGACCAGATACAAAAGAGGGCAGGGCTCCTGCAGCTTTAACTGCATAGGGCTACTTGCTGCCTACCCACAGTCAGGTGTTCTGGCATATTTCTTGACTCTTTCTCTCCTGTGTTTTTTGTTCTAGTGTGGTCCCCATGGCAACAACGGCAAAGGAGGAAATGGCCCAATTCTGGGACAAGAACACCCGGTCCAACCGCCCACTGTCCCCCCATGTCACCATCTACAAGTAAGAGCATTTGGGGAGACATCCGGGACACGGGCCTTTCCCCATGCCTGCCCTAGGGGATAGGTGAGGGAGAAGGAGGCAAAGAGAAGCAGGAAGAATATGAACTTAGTTCAGTTGCATGTATGCTGGCTTCGTTTCATTGGGGGATGAGAGGTTTGTGATGATGATGATTGACCAAGAAAAATTAAGAGATGATTAAAGGAAACGTGGGGCGCTCCCTGAAGCATATTGGTGTGTCTTTGGCAAGTCACTCTTCAACCATGCACAGTTGTGAGATACAGGTCTAGGGGGAAAAAGAGGTTTTGTGAAGCCACTCACATTTCTTCCCATTGTACAGCTGAGAAAAATTGAGGCCAGGGAGCGGGGTTGTGCCCAAGGCCATGCCAAAAGCCCTTGAGAGACCTGGATGTCTCCTTCCCTTCCCTATTGGCAGCATCTATAACAGACCCTGCAAGACCAGCATAGAAACCCTGGTGGTGGTGGGGCACAAGGAGCCAAGTCAGGAGGAACTTCAGCAGGCTGGCTTGCAAGTCAGCAGTAGGCAGAAGACTGTCTTATTGCAGTGGGAAGGGAGTTCACATTTGCTTGGGCTGCAATTAAAGGAGATCAGGATGTGTCCTGACTTTAGCAGTTCATTGAATGGCTTTCCTGCCCCCTTCCTCCCAAGGCGTGCGGTGTGGTAGAATCAGATGCTAATCCATGTTATCCTCTCACTATCCCTGCGAGGTAGGCTAGGCGGAGATGACTCGCCCGAGGCCTTGTGACTGAGCCGGAATTTGACCTCGCTTCTCCGTGGTCCAAGGGCTTGATGCAAACTGCTACATGGGCCTGACAAAACCGCGGCCTTGATTTGTGTCTTGCCTTCAGAGCGCCAGATCTGGGTTCTCTTGCTAGACTCTGGAGCCCTGCAGCTGCTGCTGCTGTAGGCGGCTCTGGATTTGACGGTGCGTCTCATCACGCCTGAGCCGTTCCCTTCAACTCCGTTGCTCTTTCCTCCGCTGCCCTCCCAGGAATTCCTAATTCCTCAACCACCTCCACAGATTCCTCCGTCCCATCTCCTTCTCCTCCTCCTGGCCAGATTCCTTGCATAATTCTGAGTGCCAACGTGGAGCCGTTTTTACCACACACACCCCAGGGCTGTTTTGGAGTTCCCATCATGCCCGGAGCCTCACCAAATTCTCCCTCTCTCCTCTCCCTCCGTCTTCCTTTGAACTCGCCCCTTCTGTTTTCCCAAAGCTGCTTACAAGCATCACTCCATGACGGAGCCTGTGTGTGCCCTTCTGTTCCTGGCATCACCAGTTTAAAAAGATCTTGAGCGGCAGGGCTGGGAAAGGCTGCATGGACCAACAGCTGGAGTCCGGCCACAACGGGACGCAGCTGTACACCATTGATCCACCTAGCAATGGTATACGGCGGTATCTAAATTTTTCTAAATCGTGCCCAAGGCAGCTAGCAAAAGGCTGGTTAAAACAACCGGGTAGAAGGCAATGGGAAAAGTCTCTCTCTGCTTGAGACCCCGGAGAAAGCCACTTTTTAGGAGGACTTGGTAGCGGGGCACACGTTCTGCGCGGAAAAAGTCCCAGCTTCAATCCTTGGGGTATGTATCTGGGGAAGAAAGCCCTCTTGGGGCATCCGCTGCCAGTGAATTAGGAGTGAGATCATTGGAATTCAACCAAAGGGCAGAGTTCCAAAAACTGGATCATGCCCCCGACCTGAGGTGGAAGACACGCCAGCCGCTTCTTCCTTGTTTGAACAAAGGTTTTAAGAGCATGGGTGTCTGTGCGTGGGCCCATCGGCGTAGGGTGTCGGGAGGCAGAAAGAGAGGAGGAAGAACCATACCCCAGTTGAGGACTGGAAGTAAACTCTGGCGCAAGTCTTGTGATATTCTAGCACTCTTCGGATCAGTTCTCAGTGTCCTCTCTTCTCTTTTTCTTTCAGTTGGTCTCTGCCCATGATGATGTCCATTACCCACCGGGGTACGGGAGTTGCGATGAGCTTAGGTATGTGGCGTTTTTCTCTGTCCTGTCCACAAACGTGGCCATCCTTGGGTGCGGGGGACCGTGAGACCCAAGGCCAGCTAGTTCAGCATCCCGTGGCCCACAGTGCCCGACCAGAGATGTATGGCAAGCCCACAAGCGGGGAAATGAATGAAATCGCACCCTTCTGCTTGGGTTCCCTAGGAACCGGCAGCCTTTCAGACACCTCGATGGCTGTGTAGTTGATTGTTTGGACTAATCTGGGGCAAAGAAATCATTTTGGTTCGGCTTTTGCACAGGATCAAGAGTGTCCCTATGATCCTAGAATCCCAGAAGGGGTAGTGATCCATCATCATAGTACCTCTACGGATCTAGGTGCTGTACAGAGCAGAAGTGAATCCCTGTTTGCATACTTGTAACCTAAAAAACATGTGCACAGCAAGAAGGAAAGGGGAGCAGGAAACCCTGGAAGGGTGCAAACTTTTAGTGACTCCTTAAGTAATTTGTACAGTCGGACTGGCCCAATTTACACACAGCGGCAAGCCACGTGGTTTTTTTAAAAACCCTGGGAAAGTATGAATGAGCCAGTGTGTGGGGTTCACACAGCCCAATCGCCCCTGCTTGGCTCATCCTGCCAGCAGAAGCGGCTAACGGAAGAGGCACTCTGACTTAGGTTGTTTAGCATGTCTGAACCTACAATTCTGGCTTGTCAGGGGAGAGGCAAACCAGAGTTCCAAGCAGGAGCGATCGGGCCATGCTCACGGTAAAGCAGGGTTGTTGTTGTTTTTAAAAAAGCCTGGGTTACTGTTGTGTGCGAACTGCTCAGTGTTAGTTACTTTTCCTCTGAAGGCCTCAAGGTTCCAGCTGCCCCTTTGTAGGGGACAGACCACAGGTCAGTTAAAAAAAGGTTCAGGGGTGGAAAACGCTCCAGGAAAGCCGCCACCAGCCATGGTAGGCAATCCTGATCTGGATGGGGCAAAGGCAGCGCCCTGCCTTCCTGTTTAACTCATCCCTTTTATTCGGAAGCTTGAACTTGCTGTTCCCTCCCTCTTGTGTGTGGACGGTCCCATTTGGGCTACATAAGGATCAGCGCTCGCTGCTGGACGTCAGGAATCCAGGGGACGATTTAAAGTTGTGTGCGGTGTTGAAAGCTGTAGGAGCCATTCAGGAGCAAACATTTGAATTAGTTGGGCAGCTTTCCGAAAGATCGCTGGTCTTTAAATACATTTGTAATTTGTCGGGGATTTTAAAAAATTGTTGTGTAGGGGTGGTTGGGGGTGGAGGCAGGGAGTCTGTTTTTAAAAGCTTTGGGATTAAAAGGAAGAAATTCAGCCACAGCTGTTAGGTCCGGTAGTTGTAATCTGCATGTTGCAGGGCAAGGTCAGTAATGGTGGGCCGGCTATCTTTCAGGAGGAAAGGGATCCCTGATAAGGTTGAACGGCACAGGCTTTGTGTAGAAAGTCAATGTGATATCCGGCCCAGGAAATTGAAATGATGTGAGCAGCACTAACCGTCTTCCCACGCTAGGCCTGTGCCAGAGGTCTATTCCAGCCATCTTTTCTCAATCGGCTCTGTGCCAGCGGTACAGGAAGACAGGGGTTGAGATATAAACGATAACAGTGGAGAGTTGAGATAAATGATAAAAATCCGAACCTTCAAGCAGAATAAAACAACCAAGGGACTCAGCGCGACTGGCTGTCTGAAACCGTGGACAGCCGCTGTGCATCTGCCTTCCTTACCTTTCTGCCCTGCAAATATGTCGAGCTACGATTCCATCACGCCCCCATGCCGTCTGGGGACGATGGGAGTCGTATCCTGAGACGTCTGGAGGGCGCCAGGTTGAGGAAGGCTGGTGGAGACAATTCTGGGCCTGGTAGACCAATGATGTGACTTGGTCTCAGGCCGCTTCGCTTCGTTCCTCCGCTTCCTGTGCTAAGGCAGCCTCAGGGCTTGGCGAGGGTTACGGGCTTCCAGTGGTCCCGGTCGCCATATCTAATGATCAGCTGTGTGTAACTTTTGTCAAAAACTTGTCAAAGCTTCCCACAGGGCCCTGGGGTGGGCCTGCCTGCCTCCTGTTTCAGGCTGACGATCTTTCTGCCCGTGTTTCCTCAGGGGTGTCGCTCTTTGGCTTGAGTGCTCTGGTCCTTCCGGGACACTTTGGCGACTACCTGGAGCTGGTCAAGTCCCTTAGCCTGGGTCCGGCCATCATCTACTCTGCAAAGTTTGCCTTGGCTTTCCCTTTGACCTACCACACCTGGAATGGAATCCGGCACCTGGTGAGTCACTTTCTGAGCCATGTGGGGCGAGGGCGGGTGGACTTTTGTGTGCAATTTTAATTTTTGGCCTTTTGCTGTCTGAGAACATCAGAAGGAGCCCTGCAGGATCAGGCCTGACATCTCTTCCCCTCTAACGGCCTGATTCCCACAGCCAGAACAACCAGTGTGTTGAAGGGGGTAAAAGGGTTGGGCTGGGACCGGGGAGACCCGAGTTCCAGTCCTGCAGGAGAGGGGAGAATCCCCCAAAATCAGCCTTCCCCCAACCTGATGCCCTACAGATGAATTGGACTATCAATGGAGTCTCCAACATGGAGCCTGTGGGCACCAATGGGCCCACGGACATCTCTCTTGGTGCCCGAGTCTCCCTGCTCCTCCTAATTTCTATTTTAGTTCTTAAGATATTTAAAAATTAATTGTGTGGTGTAGGGTGCCAAATTTGGGGGAAGGCTGTGAATCGGTCAAAGCAAGAGCTGCTTCAAGAGAGCTCTCAAACCCCACATCCAAGCAAGACCATCTTGGCTTCGTCCCTAAAAGCAAAGAGGGAGGGGAAGGGTTAAAAGCTGCCCTTTCAAGGGTTAATCCTGCCCGGAGCAAAGGGGAAATCATCTCCCCTATCTGTATCCTTCACTGCCATTCCCTGCACTGTGAGCTGGCACTTTTCAAAGCAATTACATCTGTCAGCTTTTTATTTCCCCCTTTAAAAAACACGGACACGGACACACACATGAAAAATAATAATAACTGTTCTGAATGCTCTCTTCTGGAGCCCAGCAACATTCCCTTGAAAGCAGCTGTCTCTTCATTCGTTGCCCGGGGCTGAGATTTTGGACAGGCATTATCCCCCGGAGAAGTGTGAGCTCTGTGCGTGCGTATGTGTGTGTGTGTGTGTGAGAGAGAGAGAGAGTTTTGTCTTTAGAAATAAAACCGCAAAGGCCAAGTGCCGACTCCACTGCTCGGCTCGTGGGCATCTCATGCCTCTCCGAATGAGCATCTTCTGTTGGTTTTCACTCCAAATAGTCTGCCTAGATTTCTCCTCTCCCCAACTCTTCCCCCCCTCCCCCCAAAAATAAAATCTGGAGGGCATTCTGGTTTACAGGGAAGCGTGATCAAGCACTGCTGTTTAGGGAGCGGCATGCTGATTGGTGAGCGCTGGACTCGAAAAATGGATTTGCTCGCTGTGCCTCAATATGCCCTTGTACATTATTAGGGAGACACGGGAGCTCCTGTCTCCAGATACACACTGCTGTCTGCGGAAGCTGCCAAAATGAGCGAGAGAATATTGCCAGGAGACTAAGAGAGGGACGTAGCTGGGAGGTGGGGGCTGTAGATATAGAGCGAGCTCTGGGAAAATACAGGCTTCATCCCGGGGTGCCGTAATGCACCAATTCTGGCGCGGGGGCTTCGGATCCACTTGTGGAGTCCTTGCGTGCAAAGGAGCACATCAGCTTTGCGGACGCCCTGTGGGGTTCCAAGCATGCTGTCAGTAAGCATTTCCCTGGCCTCCAGGAGACCCCCCCCCCACAAATGACCACCCAGAGAGCAGCAGCTACAGAACCGCGCTGCCTTTTTATTCCTGGAGCGGCGCTATGATTTAAGGGGAGTTTGAACTGTAAAGCTGCAGGTGCTCAGAGTGTATGGTGTTTCCTTTTTAAATAAAACCCGTTTTGCTGCTCTAACGTATCAGGAATGTAGAAGCAGTTGAAGTTTGGGATGGCAGTAGAGGGATGGTTGGGAAGAGAAGCTCCTTTGGAGTTCTGACTGTTCTGACCGCAACCCAGAGTGGATTCACCGCCCCACTGATGTCAGAGGCACCAGCTTCCACTGCCTGAGTTGACTCAGGTGGCTCCAGCACACGCACTGGGTTCCGTTTGTTTCTCTTCTCCCATAATTCCTCTGTTTTCTTGTCTCTCCCTTCCCCTCTCAACCCCAATGCATCGGAGAAGGCCAAGAGCACAGCATCCCCCTCGGTCTGGATTCCTTCTGCTGAAATATCCTTGTGTCAAGATACCTGACTTTTTTCTTTCTCTCTTTCAGGCGTGGGACCTGGGCAAAGGGTTCAAGATCCCTCAGGTCTACCAATCTGGAGTCCTGGTCCTAGTCCTGACGGTTTTGTCCTCCATCGGGATTGCGGCAATGTGAACCCGGGCAGGACGGCTCCCATCTTCTCCCTCCGCCCCTTGAAGTCCTGACTTCTTCCATCTCCTCAGCAGTACGGTTCATTAGACCTTTGGGAGTGATGGCACCAGTTCTGTGGCTAAAGAAACTGTTGTGGGCTGGGATGCGGTTTGCAAATCGGCACGTAATTAGTTGTAAATTGAAATGAGGAGGCTCTTTCGCCTTCTCTTAAATCCGCCCAGATTATTGTAGAACCTCCTGTTTTTGTGATATCCCATAATATTGCCAGGTGGAGTTCAGGGGAAGTTTCCCCAGCTGAGGCCTGAGGCTGTAGAAGTCCAAGAACAGCAGAGTACTGATTGGCTGAGAATCTAACATGCCCACAATGCACTGTGAGGCATGACTTTTCTTGTTCGTTCGTTCGTTCTTTCTTTCTTCTCTCCCCACTCCTCCCAAGGCTTGAGACAATACCAATCTTTGTACCCAATAGCACAGTGTGTGAGCGAGCGTGTGGGTATCGTTTGAGAAGGACAACGGTCTCCATTGATGGCCAAACTGGGCAAGAGCAAGTACGTTCAGCCTAGCCCACCTCCAGTCGCCGTCCTGTGCCCCACCTTTATCCCCAGAACGCTCACGGCGAGACCTTCGGCCTGTAGCCTGTGGCTGAGCCTCCTGCCGTGTGCTGAGGTTGCTATGCCAACGTGCTGAGATGCCTCATTGTGTTCTTTGTAGGTGTGGGCCGCCAAGCAGCCCCCCGCCAGCTGCCAGCCAAGGCCAGGGGGTTGTGGAGGAAGTGATGTCATTCTCGCTTAGGATGTTGGGACACGGTCTCTGTTGGGTGGGAAAGTGGGGCTTATTTAATTCGAACCTTTCCCATCTGACGCTTGCCTTTCTTCCACCAAAAGCCATCCTTGGAGACGTTTCCAGCCAAGCCAATCAGTCTCCACTCCGGTGTGTATATATAAGCCCAAACTTTGCCATCCTGTCTTCAAACGATTGAAGCCGGACGGCCTCTTCCCGGCAAATGACCCAACTTTTCCCTCTTGGCTATTGGGTAACCATTGATTTGGTTTTATAAAGTTCTTGCTCTTTCTATACATAAATAAAATGGCCTCAGCCTTTGGTGCAGCAGGCAAAAGTGCTGGTTGAGTTTTTTTATTTTGCATGTTTCAGAATCAGGTGGGACAAGAGCCTTTTGGAAACCTTTGAGGAAAAACCAGGCTCGTGGGAGAAGGTCCCAGGTTTGATACCAGGCATCTCCAGGTGAGGTAGGAAAAACTCCTGCCTGAAATCCTGGCGAGCCACTGCCAGTCTGTGTTGACAGTACTAGGCTAGATGGACCAAGGTCTGAGTCAACAGAATGCAGCTTCCAATGTTCCCTTGATAGAAAATGGATCACCACAGGGCTCGTGTCCGCTGACCATTGTGTGCCTTGCATGCAGAACTTGGCCTGGCTTAAAAATGCATCGGCACATTTTAAGAACAACGGCACAACCCAACTCTCCTTGGATGCAGACCTAGTCTGTGCTTACAGTAGACCCATTAAAATCCGCCACACCTAAATTAGCTGTGGCTACCTTCACCCTGGGTCTGTGCTAAGCGTGACTAAAGTTGGATCCAACCAATGCGCTCCACCATTGAGCTTCTCCTTGTAATGGGAAGGGTGTCCATTACCTGCGCATAGAGAGACATGCTGTAGCAGGCACACCCACCCACCCGCTGTGGGGGAGTCCAATGCGCAAACCCTCAATAACCCCTCTATAAGGAGAGGCATTTTGCCAGTACCTGATTCTGAGCCGGTATATCGGGTCAGCACTCAGAGTGGTTCTGAGCTAGTGCACAACTGGGTCGCAGCCCTGCCTTAATCTGGGTCTCGCCAGTGGCACCTTCGCAGACGTGTATGGAATGAGCGGGCATCATAAAAGCACAATTGGGCTACAGGTCTGGAAATGTTGGTGACTCTTGAACTGATTATTATATGCAAGCGGGACCTTTCTCCAAAAAATGTTGCAATGGAGTATTCCTGCTTAGGTTTCCAGCCAGCCATGCCCGCCATTCCATTTCCCTTCTCCCAACAGTCAATATTCTTTGTCCACTCAGCATGCTCAATCCTCTTTGGGGACTGTTTTGGAGGTGTGTTAGTTTCCCAACGTCCCCCAAGTTTTTTCTCCCTAAACTGATTTGGGGGGTATTCCCTCCCCCCCCCCCCAAATTTTCAGGTTTCCCTAAAACCTGCTGATACCTTCCCCATTTTGGCTACATACAGATCCATGCTCTGAGAATGATGTCTGTAGGATCGCTATAAAAAGGCCGGCCTGGTGCCCATTTTAGTGTGACTAAGAAAAAGGGCAAAAGGGTCTTGTAGTGCTTTAAAGACCAACAAGTGTATTTCTTCTGGTATTTCTTCATAGACATGGTCCACTTCATCAGATGTGTGTGTCCAACCGAAGCTTATGCCAGAAAAAACGAACGTGCTGTTTTTTAAGGTGCCACAAGACTCTTTCATGGTTTTGCTGCAAGTCTAAGACGGCTACCATTTTAGAAATTAAGAAAATGGCAGGTGGCGCTTGATTTTCAGTGGCCGAGGGGTCCGTATTCACAAGCAGAGTTCCCACTGATGTTCCGCCATGAAGAAAAGGCCATTTTCTTTACCGTTACAAACGGCAACAAAGCACTCAACGTTGAGCACCTAGATACAGAATCCCTCAACCTAGGCAGTGCCTCAATTTACTGATGCTAAAAATAGTTTGGGCGGGGAGGGGGGGGAGGAAGGGAGAAGATTGAGCTTGTTTCTCTCTTCCCACGACACACAGTCTTATCAAAAGGGAGACGAGTCACAGATCTCCCTGGTGGCTTCAGAAAGTCTCTTTAAAAGCTTGCCGCTTTGATGCTGAAAAGATCAAGGCTTTCCTCCGGAACACGAGGCCAATGCCTTCTTTTCTGTTAAGCCAATTACACGTGCCCATTACCGAAAAGATGTTTTTATACTCTCTGCTTTCCCCCCCTCCCCCTCCTCCATTATTGGTTTCGGGGTGTGCATGTGTGTTTTGTAATTCTCTGTTCTTCGGTATGCGCCTGGGTGTTAATGAGTCTGAAAGCTTGCGAGTCCCGAAATGGATTCCGTCGGCGTTCGGCAAACTAATTAGCTGGGTTTCTCTCCCCCCCTCTCACCAGTTTTGCAGATGTGTTTGGCATAAACAAGAGGAAAATGGTGTGATTCATCTAAAGCCTTCAGAGCAGAATTCTTCTGGTGTGGTCTCTCTCTCCCCCCCCACCCAATGGAGTTTCCCAGGAGTTTCCCCAGAAACTTATTGGAGAGTTCCTTAATAGAAAATATCAATAGTTTCCCAAAGAGTGGCTTGCCCACCATTAGCAACATTGGTGGCTCCTTAAGGGCATCTCATGTTCTCTCTCACGTTCAGCGGTGCAGTCAGGGTAGGACTTTGGGGCAGGAGTCCAGGGCCCCACTCAGCGGGATGGCTTTTAAAATGCATATCCCGATTTAAAGTAAGTGAAGTAATACACAATACTGTCGTAAGGGGTAGCATCTAAAGCCCTTTAGCGTAGAGCAGAAGGCCCTAAGCTTTTGGTGTTGGTGGGCTTATTTGGGATTTGGAGAGAGTATCATGGGCGTTCTCACAAAATGGCTGCCAGGGGGAGGAGATAGCTCATTCATAAAATGGCTGTTGCCCTGTAAACATGCCTGGTCACAGAACATGGATTTCCCAGGAGGCAAATGTGAGGCTAAAAGGAAAATATTCCCGGGAACCAAAGTACAAGGCAGAGGTGGGCTGCTTTATGCTGTGGTGGAAAATCTCTTATCACCCCAGACTGCAGGTGAAGGATCACATCCCTGAATCCTTCCCCCCACACCAAGGGGGGTGCAATCCTCATTTGGTTGCAGAGTTTAATCTTATCAAAACAATATGATGAACTGACTTGACATTTGTCCAATTAGGGGATGGGTCATTTTTGGGGGGTGGGTGGGAAATCTCTTGGGAGAGGAAAAAATATTGTTGTGTTCACTTTATTTAGTGCTGATTACCGTGAAAACACCCGTTAGGTGTGACATGACCATTCTGTCCTCAGCAGTCCGTGTGATTTTTATTTTATTTTTTATTCTTTCGTTGCCAAGCTCAGGTTGTTCTGCTGCTCCTTGACCAGCTGGGCCTGTCTTCTCCTGGGCATTGTTTTGGGAAGTACAGATTTAATTCTCCTTTTTCTGGGGTTGGAACAAGTTGGGAGTAATGCGCGGCTGTTGCTGGTACACCAGTTCGCCCTCGCCTGAACTCGATGGACGGTCCTTCCTGCAGAGATACTAAGTTGCAAGTGCCAAAGAGAAATGAAATTGTGGGAGAGACCATGGAGAGAAGGGAAATCAGATGCTTCAAGGTGGGATGAGGCAGTTGGCAGGCGAGAAGAAAAGAAAAGAAAACACACACATACACACCAGAATGACTGGAAAGACGGAGCAGAATGGCTTGTTTTAACTTTCAGTCATCGGTAATAGAATTCTTTGATTTGACCTTCGGACGGAGGTTTAACTGGATTGTTCTTCTAGGCAAGAGGGAGGCCTCCCCTTTCCCGCCGATCCACATCTGTTTCCTTCGGGATCTTCCGAACATCTGAACCGTGTCTGCCCTTTGTTACAAGGCTGGCTGGACGGCACAGCCTCGGGTGAACGGCCACTTCTGGGATTGGCTTCCATCGACCCCGTGCGGTACGAAGCCAATAGCTCAGGGGTGGCAACACCTTTGGGTTTCCCTTCCGCTGACCTGGGCCAACCCGCTGGCGAGGCGTCTGCCGAGACGGCTCTCCTGGGCATGGACTCTCTTGAGCTGGGGCGGTTTGGGCTAGGGATTTTAGGGCTTGCAGCCTCTTTCAGACGAACATCCATGGAGCCTGGCTGGCGGGAGATGGGAATCTCGCTGTTTCTTTTTCTCGTTTGCTCCTTGGCCTCCAGCTGCTGGGAGGCCTGGGTATCAGGCGAAGAGTCTTCTTTCAGCCGGACGTCAATAGAACCGGGCTGGCGGGAGAGGGGACCCTTGGGTGTGGTAGCTCCCCTGTGCTCAGTTTCTTTTTCAGCAGGCATTTCCCCCGCCAAACTGGGACACTCGGAACCCTTGGTGGAGGGCTGACCTCCTTTGGCAGAAGTCTCCTTCGCGATACGTGCCGGGGGGTCGCTTGGCTGTGGGCCAAAAAAGGCATTATCGCAGGCCTCTCTCTCTCTCTGCCTATAGAGAGAGGTCGAGGAGCTGTTCGCACAACACACTAACTGAGTGTGGGTTGTTTGAACTGTGGGTTGTTTGTTGAACGGTGGGTTATAACGACTGAACGCAGCCATAGTGGCTTGTTAACCATGCAGTGTGGCTTATTTTCTTGAACAAGCCACCTTGAGAACCCATGGTTTGTTGCTGGGTTGTTCAGGGTGGTTAAGAAGTCACACTGCATGATTTGCATTCAGACAATATGCTAACCCATGATTCAAAACAAACCACATTCAACTACTGTGCTCAAATAATTTTGTATCAGGTTGCGGCCTTTGATTAATCTTTTCAAAATACATATGAGGAACTGACATTTTGGAGTGATGTGTTAGATTTGTATGCCACCCAACTGGCAAATGCTTTTGGAGCAGTCTGCAATCATAAAAGACCCCGCAAAACAACAAAATAACAAAACATTCAACAATAAAAGTATCAAAATAACAAAACATTGAGGAACCAGCAGTAAAATTAACAATTAGAGCAACAGGTTAAAAATGACATGCCTACTGGAAAAGGAAGGTCATAAGCTGTTGTCTATAGTGAAGATGCCAGGCGGATTTCTCTTGGAAGGGCATTCTGCAGTTGGGGGTGGGGGAGCACTCCTGAGAAGGCTTTTTCCCTGATAGCCGCCTGTTGAATGATTGTGGGTGGCAGTAGCCAGAGAATAGCCTCCAGAGACTAGCTTAGCAATCAGGCAGGAACCTATGGGAGAAGGCGCTCCTTCTGGTAAACCGATCAAAGCCCATTGTATTGGCAATCTCAGCCATTCTTACCAACAACCCTGCAAGGTAGCAAAAACAATAGTTGTTCCATCTCACAGATGAACAAACTTATTGTGATACAGGCAGCCTTGTTGGAGGTGAGAATCCCAACTCCATATTGGTGTAATATTTTTATTAGGCCAACTCAAAGGTCGCTAAAAAAAATGTGCAGGTTTTCAAATCCTCCAGATCACTTCCGCCAGGCACAATGTAACAAAAGCCACTTGGCTTGTCAGGGACGGTGGGGAGAGGAGAAACCGGAGGCAGGACGGTAAAAGGGTAGCTTGATGCATGATATTTGCACACTGGCATATAGGGAGGTATGCAGACATTCAAATTTGGCCATATCAGGTGATGGGACGGTTTCGGTGCCTCCCTGGGCCACTGGGAACAAGGGAGCACGTGTGGTGTGTTTCGGAGGGGAGCACTGGGACATACAATGAAAGAGAAAGCTGAAGCATGCGCTGGAATTGATTGGTTTAGTAAGTACATAAGAAGAGAGAGGGAGGAAAAAGACCTCTCCCTTTTTCTGCGCTATGCATTGTTCGATGAACCTATATCACATGTGCTCTGGTTCCTTAGCTGCCTTCCACCCCTCACCCACCTAAACTAAAAAAATACCTTGTCAAGAGCTTGTTCCAACACCCAGATGAAGGCCCAAAGTGTATGGATCTTTTCTACTGGGTGGCAGTAAAGACTGCAATGTTTTTGACAGCTGCCATTCAAATAAGGTCTGTTTTGGTGCCCAGAATCGTAATTCCCCCCCACCCACTCCCAGTCAAAAAAGATAATATATATTTTTAGCCTGCTAGTTTTACTTGCTTATTAGTGTTGCAGGTTTGTATATTGTATGTTAGTGTTGTATAGTTGATGTATCTGTTTTGTTGTGTTTAAGATACAATGTTGCAAAATGGCTTGTTGCTCACGCTAATAACAATTCTGTTCCATTCTAACACCCAGGTGAAGACCCAATATGTTTCAAGTCAAGGGACTGTTCAGGTGCAATGTTTATATTAAAAAACTACCCTGTTTCCCCGAAAATAAGACAGTATCTTATATTAATTTTTGCTCCCAAAGATGTGCTAGGTCTTACTTTCAGGGGATGTCTTATTTTTCCATGAAGAAGAATACGGTACACATTTATTGTTGAACAAAAAAAAAGGTCTTATTTTCGGGGGGATGCCTTATATTACAGCGAGAGGCAAAACTGGAAGTAGGTCTTATTTTCGGGGGATGTCTTACTTTCGGGGAAACAGGGTAGTCACTAAGGGCACGATCCTATGCAGGTTTTAAGACATGCGGCATGCTGAGAGTTCTAGGACCCTTTTTTTCTGTCTATGTGTAGGATTGTGCCTTAAAGCATGACGTACTTAAAACCAAAAATAAATACACTGGAAAGATCCAGGTGTTTACCAACCCACCCACCCTGCCCCTCTTTTACCTTGCCGGTGACTTGGGGGCAGAAGCCGTTGCAGGCGTTGCTCAGGGCCGTGGACTTGCTGATCCACTCGGTGAGATGGGCAGCCGCGTTGACGGAGCGGGTCGTGAGGTTCACTTTGGCCGGAGGGATCTTTAGTGGCATATCCCATGTGCCCATATAGGTACCCCAGGGGGAAGCCTGCGGAGCAGTGACAAAGCAGTGCATCCAATTGGGAGGCGGTTGTTTTATCTGCTTGGGAGGAGGTTGTCCCCTAAGAGGCTGGGAACGCGGCTGTTTTCTCCAGCAATTGCTTTCATGCTTACTGAGCCATGAGGACTAGAAACTTAAAACGAAAACTGAACATCTCTGGATGCTGAACTCAGTGCATTTTCTGTGTCATTGTGGAGTCTCAACGTGCACATGGCCCTGGCAATGGGGCTAATCCTGACGTGAAGACTCTTGACCTTGGCCAAGGGTATTCAACAGGGTCTTTTTGTGGTTTGTTTTTTGCACAACTCTCAAATTAAAGCAAGGTCCCCTCGTCCATCCACTGTGAACAGGGGAATGAGAAGAGCCTCACCTTGGAGCGCGGGATCGAAGGGAGCAGGTGTCCTCTGTCATTGGCTATAAATTGGGTGTAACCTTCCCGGGCAGAAGGATGCTGTGGGGGGAAAAGAGGGGGGGGAGAATGATGGCAGGTGGGAGACAGAAGAGGAAGGGGGCCAAAAGGAGAAGCAGAGGTGCAGCTGCATAGCTCCTTGGGCCAGATCCAGCTAGCCTGTGGTTCCAATCCAGCCCTCTGGGCTTCCCCAGGCCCCACTGCCTTTCCCCTGACTGCTATTTGTTGGGGGGGGGGGATGGAAACGCCCCAGGGCTTTGCTACTGACAATAAAAGCTTAAAGTGAAAATGTGCTGGTGTTTTGGCCCCCTGAGAATGGCACGGCATTTAGGCCTCGGGCTGAAAGAGGTTTCATACACCTGCCTTACTGGACCGGCCCAATGGCCCCATCCCACCCTGGTTTCCGTATACGGTATATGATCTGGGGAGGTAGACTGGCTCTCATATGGAGGTTCCATTCTAGGAAACTCAGAAGCAGGGCATATGTGCATCATCCTCCCGTTTTATGTCCCCAGCACAGGCTACCCAGAGATAGAGTGCTCCTGTACATGGAAGGTACATTTAGCTACCCTTGCTAATAACAGCTGAGAGGCCTCCATTCCTCCATGGCTTTGTCTGATGCTTTTTCCCCTCACCACAGCACCAAAAGCTCTAAGAGACGTACCTCTTTGGAAACTCTAGGAAGGTTCCAGTTCTGCAAATTCCGGGCAATGTAGGCGTCTTCATACTGCAAAACAAAGAGGGGGAGGCAAGCATGAGACAAAGTGAATGCAGAGGCAGCCGAGAGGGTGCAAATGGACTCTTACCTTTAAAACAAACAAACAAACAAAAACACTCCAAGTTTCTAGCCCTCATGGCCTTGAAGCTGGGCATGAAAGGAAGCATGTGTATGAGAAATCTTAGAGAACAAGAGATGTGGCTGAATGGAGCCTTCCAATTTTGGCGTGAGGGAGGCTATGTACCAAAAGGAGGATAAATTACACAAAAAGAGGGTGGGGAGGTTGGGGGTGGGAAGAGAAAGGATGTCTCAATTTGGAGAGGAGTTTCAGAATAGTTTAAAGTGGGGAGGGGGAGATTGCAGAGGGGACAAGATCTCCTTCAGGGGGCAAAGGATCTGGATGGGGTATGGGATAGACCGGGGGTTGGGGTGGGGGATAAAGATGGGTTTATTGTGTGCAGGTGGAAGGAGATGGGGAGGGAGGAATTGAATCTTTACAGGGGTTTTGGAACAAATACCAAACCAGTTTTCTCTATAAACTGGGGGGGGGGGATCAAGTCCACCCCATTGTTTATAGCAGCCTTCTCCCAAACCTGGTCCCCTGCAGAGGTGTTGGACTACAATTCCCAGCATCCCTCAGCCAGGTGGCTGGGGGATGCTGGGAATTGCAGTCCAACATCTCTGCAGGGGACCAGGTTTGGGAAGGCTGAATGGGGAGAGAAAATTGGGGGGGGGATTTCTTCCCTGTGTTTGGCCATCCCACCCACCCCATTCAAACCTCTGTGTTGGAAAGGGGGTGGGGCGTCTCTATGGGGGGGAAGAACCCCCCCTTCCCAAAAATGAACCTCTCACCTGGCCAGAACTGTAGTGCGTTGCCATTCCGGCCTCTCTGGACCTTTGTTTGGGCCGTCTCCTAGCAACGGTGCGCTGTGGGCGGGGCCGGCGGAGGAAAAAAGCTACCAGCCAATGAGAAAGCGAGCTCTTTAACCACGCCCCCTCTCCAACTTCTCTCCCCCCTCCCCATTCCGAGGAGTGTCTCAGCCAACTCTTCCCCCTCCGCTCCATTCAAGTAACCTAATCCGCATTTCCCGGTTCCTCCTTAAGGACTAGAGACTTGTTTTTGTAAAATAAAAATAAAATAAAAAAGAGGGCGTGTATTAGGAGTCTGAGGCTCTAGTTTGGTAGCAAAATAGACGAGGAGGGCTGAGCTCAGCCATGAAGCTCACTAGCCACAATCTCTCCGCCCTAATTTACCTCTCAGGGTTGTTGTGTGGATAAATTGGAAGGAGGGAGAACTTTGAACGGCTCCTTGGAGGAAAGATTGAACGTAAGTATTGGGCAAAAGAAGGAATACAAATAATAATAATAATAATAATAATAATAATAATAATAATAATAATAATAATGTATCCTATTACTTATGCATTCTGTGCTCTTTCTTCCATCTGTGTGTGTGGAATCGTGATACATTCACAGTCCCAATGCAACTTAGTGCAAACAAACACCCTGCGGTAGTCCTTAAACAGTCACAAGCAATTGCCTACAGTAACCAGACTACAGCTTTGTTGTGAGCCATGTGAGGAAATAATCCAAGAAATGTGCCTCTGAGCATGCACGGAGTTAATGTTCACTATTAAATGACTACGGACAGGTCCCCAATACTCCTGGGTGTTAGCTAACAAGCTGAGAAGGTGTATCTAGATTTTGTTTAATTTATTTTTTAAAATAACCATGCCCTGTGTAGCATTGAGGTGGAGCTAGAAGGATGAATCCCTTTCTTGATTCTTCCTCCAGATCCAGTTCTACACCAGGGGACTTGGGACTGCCGATTTCTCTAATCGGTTCGCTCAATATTTCATAAAATCCATCCTCGGGGGAGATTCGAATGCAGCTCCAGCCTCTCCTTCACAGCCACTGTGGGGGTAGGAAGAGTTGAGCCAGGAGCTATGCAGACCAGCAATCGTTAAATTGCATTTGCATGCACTGGGCGAAAACGACGGATTAATTTACAAGGGATAATTAAAAGACGGCAGACGTGAGCTCTGAGGCCTGTGGTTTTTCAGCACCGTCTGTTTGCTTTTATGGGACGACGCGACAAGCGAACCAGCTCCGTTTGCTAATGAGTCAGACAGTTCAGCTTGCTTTGCATCTCCTGGCCAGGAGCGGGTCCGCAACATGCAACAAGTTTATTTGTTTATTGTTGATGTATTTACAGCGTGTTTACCCTGCTCTTCAAAAAGACACACACATACAAAAAGTCTTCAAGAGCAGCTTACAATTATTAATAATGAGATAGTCCCTGTCTTTAGACATACAATTTAAAAAGAAGCAACATAAAAGGAAAAGGAATTGGGAGGGAGGAGGAAAAAAGCAGCTAAGCTCAGGCACCACTTCTTAGTTTCAACGTTCTTGTAAATATTTATTCTGGCACAGAGGGGCTGCAGGTCTGCAGCTTGTTGTTGTTATTACATTTGTATACCGCCCCATAGCCAAAGCTCTCTGGGTGGTTTGTTCCTTCTCTAGCCCATGTATGGGGCTTAAGTTAGTGTGTCCCCCTTGCTGTCATGTTCAGGAATTGTCGGTTAGAGCTGTGTGATCCTGGTATGGGACTAGAATTTGCCAAAACCTGGACTAGGCCAGACCCAACTGTCTTAGCAAGTGTCCTCTTTGCTTGTATGCCTGAGTGCACTTTCAGACATGCAACTTTGACACTTAAAGGGACCTTTTAACATTGAGCACCGAGTGTCCCAAAGCTATGCACTTTAAGGAGAAGTTTAGAGACTGAAGACACCATTGCTTAACCCAGGAGTAATCTATTGAAAGGAATTAAAGGCACACATTCAGGAGATCAGATCATAGCAATAGGGTTTTTTAAAGGATCACTGTTCTTTTGTACAGAATTCTAGTTCAAAGATTGAGACAGACTCACTAAAAGCAATGGTTTGGTGTAACTGATTAGCAGAGGAGAGAAGTGGTGAGATATGGGGTGAGGGATGGATCTTGGTCCTGGCAGGGGAAGGAAATAGAGGCTGGTAGCAAAGTTGGTGCATGAAGGGAGAGAGGCCACTTGCAAGTTTTATTTATTTATTTAAAACATTTGTATCAAGATTTCTCCTATGCTTTCTTAAGCCGGAATGAAACCTTCCTTTTTATGTCAAAATTAGCAGAATGTTGGCTTGTCTGGCAGCACAACCCCTTAAGTAGCCATTTCTATTGACTCCCAATTCTATGCTCCTTCCCACCAGGAATCAACGCTAGGCCCTGTTTGCTTCTTTTAAAGGCGCCGTCTGTTTCTGAAATCCCAACGCTCTGATAGGCCGCTCCTGCTCAGAGGTAACTCCTGCTCTTCAGCGCCACACGTCTCCATCGTTCACGTTCACCACTAGAAGTGTTTTAACGAACAGAAAAGCTCTCGGGGGCTGCATTCCAGTGGTTGGTGGGGCCAAAACTAAAAAGTCTGGGCCATAAAATACCAGCGTATTTTAGATTAAAGCCCATATTGCCAGTAAGTGAGCCTTAGGAGAGGCAGTTCCACCTCTTAGAAAGGGGGGGGGAGACTGCACAAAAGCTGGGAAACCCCCCCCCCCAAAGAATCAGTGGTTGGGGGAAACGGGATGGGGCCTGGGGATTTTGGGTCCCCTGTGTTTCTGTTGCAGCCTGTCTTGCTCCGCCCACCCTTGCCTTCCCAGTGTCCTCCTCTGGACCCAACAGCAGTCCTGGGAGTGTGCGACTCTTTCAAGCCGCCCACGTTTGACTGTTGGACCCAGCTAGGAAACAAACGTCTCCATTGTCGGCCTGAACTCAATCTCCCCAGCCCGGTGGAATGCTGTGGCTACAAGCAAAGGCAGGCCGGGAGCCTGATCCGATGGAAAGCGTGGCTCAGGAGCAAGGAAGAAGAAGAAGAAGAAGAAGAAGAAGAAGGGAGCAATCATGTGCTCCGGTGGTGCTTTCTATTTTCCTCTCCTGGAGAAAGCTAATGCTTGGGTGGGAAGGGAAGTGAGAAAGATAATGAAGAGGAGGCGTGTCAGAGCTTTACAAAATGGTACTTGGTGTGAGACAGCGTGGTGTAGTAGTTAGCACACAGGATCATAGGGTTTAAAGAGTTGGTACCTTTGGAGTTACATAAATATTGCTAATCAATGCATAAATGAGGTAGGTCTGGACCTGGATACCTCAAGGATTAGGGCCAAAGCCTTCCCCTTTGCAATTGGCTTGTTTGCCTGCTAATCGCTCTGGCCCAGACAACGGTGGTGGTGAGAAGGAGAAGCCAGGGGTGCTACTATCAACTAGCTCCCTGCCTGCCAAGCAGGGGGAAGCCATGTTGAGAAAGAGGCTGAGGGCCCAGCACAGTTGGGGGCGATGGGGACAGCAGACTCACTGAGGGAGGGGGCACACCCAAGAGCCCTCCAAAATCCGGAGCTGGCACCGATGGTGTGCTTCACCACTGAAGTCATACACATGGCCGTCTAAAGCTGCACACACACGCCCGCCCCATAAGTCCAGGGTCTAAAATGATCTAGCCGCACCATTGCAGCAGGGCAAAAAGCTGCAGGTTTTTTGGTCGAGTCCCTCCGCCTCTTAGGGATGCCAGCTCTCGCTTGGACCAGTCTGCATTCCTCCTAGAGGCCGTGACATCGCCCACACCCCTTCAGCCGAGAATGCGGCTTGACAATGGCTGCTGTTTGCCCAGCTATGCCACCGGAGCGTGTTTACCCGCCTTTCGCCAGCAGGAAACATAAATGCCCCTCTTTCACTTTTGTTCTCTGCCCTGGGGTTTTTTCTCCTCCTCTCTCCCCCACCTTGGCTCCTAAGACCCCACCCCACCCCGAAACCGAATGCCAAGCTGCCATTGGCTCCAGGTTTCTGCAGAGACGGCATCCTTCTGAGGCCGGCCAGGTTCTTAAACCAAGGGTGCCACCCTCCGAGGCACTCTTCAGAAAGGGATTGCGGTCCCTGCTGCCGGGTCTTCCCCTCCATGTGGCTAGGAATTGTACAGTAACCCCAAGCAAAAAAAAAAAGAGGAAGCCATGGGGTCTCCGGGCAGCATGGGGAAGGAGAGACCCCTTCTGCTCACAGTGCTGGTATCAACAATGGGTAAGTTGACTTCTCAGTTGTTTTAAAGAGCTGGAAGGAAACCCAGAGGACATCTAGGCCCACCCCCTCCCTGCTCAAGGCAGGAATAGGAATGTGGGAAGCAAAATTCTAGTCCTCATGGTTCTGAATACAGTGCTAGTTTAAGTAGGAATTTAGGAAGTAGCCTTAGAGTCAGACCCTTGATCCATCTAGCCCAGTGTTATCGACACTGACTGGCAGAAGCTGTCCAGGGCTTCAGGCAGGATTTTTTCCTATCCTTTCCTGAAAAAGCCAGGGATTGAACCTGGAACCTTCTACAGGCAAAGTAGGAGCTCTAGCCTTGAGTTACAGTCCCTCCCTCTAAGCACAGGAATCCACAGCACTCCTCTGACAGATTGTGCCCATCCTCTGTTTAAATGCCTCCAGCCACCATACAGATCTAAGCGTTAGGAAGTTTGCCATAATGTCCCTAACCTCTGACCTTGGAGTTTTCACCCATTACCTCTCATTGCGGATGGTCCAATTCTTAGTTCTGTGACTACGTTTAACGCTATTTGTGTTAATTGTCCTCAGCGTTTTTTTACAAGGAGGATTTTTTTTTAAAGCAATGATCTATATTCTCTATGCTCTAGGAGTGTTTTTAATCCTTTGTTGTTGTTAAAGCTGTCTAAATGGGTGGCCATTGCCTGGTGGCAGAGAATCCCGCTGGGGCACTGTGTAGCTGTGTGAAGAAGTCCTTCCTTTTGTTAATCCAGAACTGCTGCCAATCCGTGTCTTGCAAGGGTGGGGTGGAGAGGGGGTCACTCTAGCCAGTGTCCCTTGTTTGTTCCAGCTCATAGCCCACGGCATAATCTGGGTCAAGCTGTGGGGCTGATCTACAGATAATCTGGCATTTGGGCACAAAGTGGGCATGAAAGACTATTTAGTTCTATGTTCTGAGATGGAATACCAAACTAGACCACTGGAAAATTCAGCATGGTAACCATGTGGCCAGTTACTAGCATTCAGTGTGATTCTTAACTATTTTAAAACCTAAACCCCCTGTAAAGTGACCTTGATTTATTTTTATTTTAAGCATTGGAAGACTGCTTTCCCAAAGCTCAGTGGCTTGAGTCCTCTGCCCATAGCAAGAAAGGAATGTGTAATGAGTAGCTATGCTGGTTGATATTCACCTCTAAATGTCCACATTAATCTTTGAACCTTTCCTTAGTTTGTGTTTTTCCTTTGTTGAAATCTCTCCATTGGCTTCCAATTCCTTATAGAATTCAATATAAGCTTCTTTTGCTGATATTTAAAGCATGCCATGGTCTTGCGCCTTCTTATCTCTCCTCTCTCATTTCACTCTACCACCCCCCTCGTATCCTCCGTTCTTCAAGTGCTATGTTGCTCTCCTGCCCAAGAGTTTCTATCTCTCTTGCCCGGCTTCGCCCGTTCTCTTTGGCTGCCCCGTTTGCTTGGAATGCACTTCCAAATAATCTACGAACTACGAGTTCCATCTTAGATTTTAAAATGCATTTGAAAACTCATCTGTTTTCAATAGCTTTTGGTATTTTAGCCTGATTTATTGTTCTCATTGTTATGATTATTCCTTTATTTCTGTTTTGTGTAACCTCTAGGCAGGGTATAAATAGATAAATAAATAAATAAATAAATGTGTCATGCTGGTTGCTAGGCATGCAGATAGATCTGAGAGGAATCTGAGATTGGTGTCATGCCAATAGGTCTGAGAGGAAGGCGGGGACTGGGGTAATGCAGAGGTAGGCAACCTGGCGCCCTCCAGATGTTTTGGCCTACAACTCCCATAATCTGTACAATTGGTCATGCTGGATGGGGCTGATGGAAGGTGTAGTCCAAAACATCTAGAATGGCTACACCTAGAATGGCTTCTGGTGAGGCATAAGTGCCAATAATTTTTGAAAGCACAGGGAAGCATTGATATTGCCTTTTAGCAGTCTTTGTTTCGGAGTTCAGCTCCCACCATCCCCAGGCAGCATGGTCCATGAGTAGGAATGGGGGGAGATGTAGTCCATAGGGCACCACATTGGGGAAACGAAATCCTTATTAAGTTTGTTATTATTGGGTTGGATCCAGACATAGTCGTGTTTAGAGCAGACCCATTGAAATCAATGGAACAAGTTAGTCATGACTGATTGATTTCAGTGGACCTTCTCTAAGGACAACTAAACCTGGATCCAACCTATTGTTGTTGTTATTGTTACTACTACATTATAATTTATTAACATTTTCAGTATACAGAATTATAACCACATCATCAGGAACTTTACATGAAAAAATGGGAATTGTACATGGACATAAAACAGAAGAAGGACATTCAACTTATAGCAGAGGGACTTGACACAGAGACAAAGATTAAATAATGACTTCCTTTTTTTAAAAAAAGAAAAGAAACCCAGCCCTGTTATGGTTTCAGGCATAACTTAAATTGCTTCCATCTCAACCAAGCAGTGTGCTAGAAGAAATGCATTTAATAAAAATTGGATTGTTTGGGGGATTTGCTCCCGTTCTCTTTTGGAGAATCGATTTAAGGGGGTGGGGAGCAGAGGAAGGCAGAGCAAGAGCTATTAGAAAACAGCTGCCATTCCGCAGGCTCTAATGGCTTGGACCGGACAGCTTTAACGTATTCTTATCATAAACTCGCCACACTTTCGTCTATCCAATTCAGGGTGGCTGGAGGTCCGGACTACTAATAAAAAGTCAGAGGCCTCTCAGGCCATACAATATGCCTGCCTGAGAGGCCGCCGTTGCTGCCAGTGCGTTGGGCATCGCGCAGGCCCGTCCGTCGCATGGCGACGCCTTTTGAGCCTGAGGCGAAAAAAGAGCAGGCGTGAAATCTCCCAGCTCGAGGAAATTGCCCGCCATGTCGGAATTTGCCCCCCCCCCTCGAGGGTGGAAGAAAAGGATGGGATTGTGTGGTGCACAATAGCCCCCTGTGATTCCAAATGTCGCCCCAGAGAGGCTTCTGGGTAGTTCAGCAATGTTCTGCAGCGCCTTCACTGTGTTGGCAGAAGGGAACCTCCTACGTTGCAGATGGATGGATGAGGGGGTGGAGGCCCCGAACAAAAGTCTCTCAAGACAGAGAGGCCAGTTGAGTCTTCCTCTTGAACAAAGGCGCTTTCTACACCTCCACCTCATGCCAGGGGCCCCTGGAACAATTACTAAGCCTGCGTAGGTCTGCAAGGCCTCCTCTCACAGCCTTGGCCAGTTTAAGCTTACGGCATACCTGGGCATCTCTCCAGGGCAACTTGATTCTTTGGGGGTGGGGGCAAGAATTAAAGTCCCACCAGGATCAGCTGTGCGTCGGTCAATAATAATAATAATAATAATAATAATAATAATAATAATAATAGGGGTGATGATAAATTCATCAGTGGCTACTGGAAGACCACAACTCCTGTCTCCCAGGAAGAATAACATGTCAAGGTGGCAGCCAACCCAACCCTTTCACTCTGCAGAGGAGAAATAGCTGCAGGGGCTCCTTTATTCCTTCCCTGCCTGAAAGAATAGCAATGAGAACTTTGAAATTGGTGCATGAGATGCTACTTTCTTCCTCCTCTCTCCTAATCCCATTTCCTTTTGTGTTTGTCTTTTATTTAGATTGTCTGCCTGAGGGCAAGGACTTCCTTATGACTAATCTTTGTCAGCCGCATTGGGAGTGTCCTTCACCCCTTTTCTTTGGGCTGAAGATCAGGGTAAAAATCCTATCAATAAATAAATGCGCTTAAATGGCAGAGCCCAATTTTAGGGGCAGGATCTACCATTAGGCAGAGAGAGGGGGCTGCCTCCAAGAGCACCTATGGGTGGATAGTGGTGGCAGTCCCCAGCTGTTTCTACTGAGCACCACAGTTATTTCCCTCTGCTCCCTCTGTCTGCCGCATAGCCTGCCCTGCTTCCATAAAGGAAGGATGCTTTCACTTTGCCAGATTACACTAGAAATTAAAGGATTCTAAGTCCAGGAATGTGTTTCTAGTACTGGAACTGAATGGAGCTCACGGTCCTGCCACACCAAAGCCCCTGATTACCCCAAGCTTTCTTTATTTCATTTTTGAGCCAAGATATCTGAAAGGGCTCCTATATGTACCTGCCCATAAGCTGTGATCACCTTCTGAGTCTTATTGACCGTCCCACCACCCAAAAAGATTTGTCTGGTGGGGACATGAGATACAGGGCCTTTTCTGTGGCAGCACCCAGGTTCCTTCCCAAAGGAGTTGAGGCTAACCCCATTCCTGATGGTGTTTGGGCAGGCAGTGACAACGTTCTAATTCTACTTGGCTTTTAATAGGCGATTGACCATTTAAACTCTGCTCCTTCGTTTTAATGCTTAGATTAAATTCTGTTATGATTCCTGTTGATTTTGTGTGTTATGTTTTGTAAATCACCTTGTTTGGGCTGAAAGACGGTAGAGAAAAGTTTTTGATAAACAAACAAATCTGGCTAAACACCCTTGGAAACTGAATACTGGGTTATTTGGACTGGATTATTTGGACTCCAATCTAGCACGGCTCTCCTTAAATTGTTCTTAAAGACAACCTTGCCTGTCTACACTACTATAAGAGGCAAAGCAAAAGAAAAAAAATTAAATATTGAAACAATTATACTGAACCGAATGATATTTTTTATTGATGGAAGTGTCCGTGATCTCTGTGCTTTACCTGACTACAACGATTGCTGGTCTTTTTATGTAGTTTTACCATTTGGTTCTTTCTTTAAAAATGGTATTTATTATCTGTATACCCTACTCTTTCAAGGGTCTCCTCTTAGCTTCGATCAAACGGACACATTGGGTTAGCTTCAAATGCAAGCGAGACCAATTATAGCCCCTTTGCCTGGTTGTTAACCTATTTGCAAGCTGTCTTGAACAATCCCCTTGGGATAGAAGAATTTTTTTTATCTCTAAAAAGGTACCAATATTGAGATTTGAAGTAACGTGCAGATTTACTTAAACAGAATCAGTTAGTGAATCAGACGCGAGACAAATTATTCATGCTGATACTAAATCATTCATGCTTATTAGAGGTAGAATATGAACCAGCCAAAAGCAATTCATTGCATTCATCAATGCTGTTAAACGCTGTACTTGGGGAGCGGTGTGTGCATGTGTGTTTTGGTGCTGTTGGGATCCTGGGTTCCAGAGCTGCTGCAGGGTTTGGAACTAACCGCCGGCTCCCAATTTCCTCTCCTTTGCAGTGCTAACTCCAACTTTGGCCATTAACGTTTACACGGCAGGCGAAGTCCACGGGACGGTGGGCTCCAAGGTGACCCTTTCCTGCACCTTCTGGTCAAATGAATGGATCTCTGACGACATTTCAGTCACTTGGCGCTTTCAGCCAGAGAACGGCCGAGACGCCATTTCGGTAAGACCTGTTTTGAGAAACGCATGCTTTTCCTGACCTTGTCTGAGAGAGAGGCTAACACTCTTTGGTGGATGCAGCCTTAGGGAGGTGTGTGATCCGGTGTGATCCAAACCCTCTTTCCCTAGAGATCAGGATTCAGCCCTAAACACGCTTGATTCCCCAGCTTCTCTGCCTGAGCCCAGGGGCGATGATAAGCACTTAAAAGACTTGGGTGGGTGTGTGGAGAGGCGCGACAGGCCCATAGGACACAAAAGTCTGCACATGGCAATTTATATCTACATACGCACATTTAGAAATAATTACTAGGATGTATTTAAATTTCACAGGAGGCGAAACCAGCCACTTAATGTCTCATCCAAATCATCTCAGAGAAAATAAATTCTTCATTTCATTGGCCTCATAGCCCAGGTTATCCTGAACCAATGAAAAAGTGTGTGTGTGTGTGTGTGTGTGTGTGCATTTCATAAATGTGATTTCCGTGCAGGGGAAGGTTGGTGGGGAGTGGGTGGAAGCCTGTAGGAAGGGGGAGAGTTGAATTTTCCCCTTCCCAGCTGCAATTCCTCTTGAAAATTGCCCCCATGCAGGGCAATTAAGCTGAGAACCCCCCCCCCCAAATCCACTACCACCAATAGACCCTCAGGGCTCTGGGAAATAGATCCAGGCCTTTGGGAAAGAAATTCGGGGCCAGGGCCTAACAATGCCCCTTCCTGACTCCAAACTGATGCTGGTTGAGATCCTTCCGGAAAATAGTGGTGCAGATAGGTGGGGGTCTCGGGTGCCACATTTTGGGGGCCCATAGCCAAGTGTCCCCCAAATGGCTGTGACGGGGGCAGTGGCCAGCAGACTCAGCTTTGACCCCTGGGCCTTTCTTCTTTCTCATTGTAAAATCTTTTATAATTTGGGGCTGGCCAGGCCTGTCTCCTAGGTTATTTTAAATATATATTTACTCCATGTCTATTCCCGGCCATACCTGGAGATGCTGCAGTTTGAAGCTGGGACTTTTTGCAGGCCAATCGCATTGTTCTCCGTTGCTCCGCTCATGCTTTCCTTTCTGCCTCCCGCCCAGATATTCCACTATGCCAAAGGCCAGGCTTATATAGATAACGTTGGAGTCTTCAAGGACCGCATTGAATTTATCGGGAACCCCCGCTGGAAAGATGGCTCCATCGTCATCCATGACTTGGAGTACACAGACAACGGCACCTTTACCTGTGACGTTAAGAACCCCCCTGACATCGTGGGGAAATCGTCCCAGGTCGTGCTCTACGTCTTTGAAAATGGTAATGTTTTCAGATGAAAAGACTCCTGGATGAAATACTCTTAGATGAAAGGCGGTTGAAAGTGCCCGTGATTCTTCTGCTCCTGGTGCAGGAACCTCTGCATCATGTTTGTGTATAAGTCTGCAGATTTGGAAATGCTATCATCAGATGTGTAAAGTGCCTGAATGTGTAGCATCGCATGCAACCAAGTCAACTGCATGATAACAGTTCAGATCTGTATTGCTCAAAAATCTGGGACTTGTCTATATAGCCTGTTTAGCACATAGTGGCTGCGTGTTGGCGCTGGGTTGTTTATATGATGCATCCGCCAGCTCGCAGCCACCATGGGCTCCCCCCACCGGCAAAACGGCGCTTTTTAAAAGTCGCTGACTTTTTCCTTTGCTCCGAGGTCACCGCCTTCTTTTCTCCATCTGTCGGTGGTGACCTTGCTTCAGGGTGAGGCTGGGGGCGCCCCAGGGGAAGATCAAGGCCCGGGGTAGGTCGCGGGAAGGCCGGGCAGAGGGTGGAATTTACTATTCCCACCGCTCAGGGTTTTGAGGGAACAAGAGGCCATAGTGGCATCATGAAGACACCCCGCTGCTTTCATGGATCAGTGTCCCACATGTGCAACGCTTCCCTGCCGGAGGGCTGAAATAGCTCTGGATAATTGCCCCGTGCATGGGATAAGGCATCTTAACATGGGCCTCTCCTATTTTTGTCTTCTTAGTCCCTACCAGGTACGGCGTGGTGCTGGGCGCCATCATTGGAGGTGTTCTGCTCGTGGTCTTTGTGGTTTTGGTGATAGCCTATCTCATCAGGTGTTGCTGGCTGAGGAGGCAAGCAACTCTCCAACGGAGGCTCAGGTAAAGCACTGGGGATGTGACGGAAGGGGTGTCACCCTCAACACTTCTCTCTCTCTCTCTCTCTCTCTCTCTCACTCACACACACACACACACACACACACACACTTATTTCTAACTCACACTTAGACTTGCTTACACTTACAGTAAGTGACACTTACTTACGCGTACACTTACTACTTACTCACTCTTAGACTTCCATTTCTTACACTTCTTACTAGATTCTAAGGACGCTGGGAATTCTTTAGTGATTCCTAGACGTTCCTTCCCCACATGGCTGTCCTTGGTGCTGCATGCTTGGGGATCCATGACTTGTATTTGCCTCCCCTGCCCTAGTCTCCAGTCTCCAATCTAAGGGCTTGCATGCTCAGAAAGGTACCCAACATTCAGGACCTTTTGAACGGTTTAATGAAGTGCTTCTGTTTTCGTTTCATTTTAGCTCAATGGAGAAAGGGAAGTTGAGGCTGGGCAAGGATTCTTCAAAAAGAGGCCGTCAGGTGAGTGTGAGAGAATGAATAGGAAGTGAGCCTGAAGAAGAATACGCTTGGGATGGTTTAAAGACTTTTCTACACAAGGCATTTATCGTGTGCCCATCATTCAATACTCATGGTTGTTTACAGGTTCTTTAGTCTACTTCGTGACCCCCCAGTTTAGCTTTTGTGTCTAACCAGCACTTTCAACTAGGTTTTTTTAGAGCAGGGGAAATGCAGCATTTAACTGTGAAAGCGCAAGAAAACGTGATTTCCTGTGGTGTGTTGCGCTATTTTGCTACACCGCAGTGCTACCTAGAGATTACGTAGCAGAAAAGCAGGAAAGAAAACACTCCTTGTGTAGTGCTTGGATCTCAATTCTGTGACAAAACTAAAAATAGTTACACCTGATTCACAGATGATTTACACCCTTGTGTAGAAAAGTTCTAAGAGAGAAAATCGGCCAAATGGTCAATGGGGGCTGGGATGAGGATCCTGGAAGGGGGTGGGATGACTGCAGAATCTGGAGCTGCAGAATTGGAAGCTGCAGGGACTAATAAAATGGGCAAAGGGTGGGGCATTACACACAGGAGCTTGAAAATCTTGGAGAAGGAGGGAAACACCACCCTTCCCATCATCTGCCGCAACCTGGAGTGGGTTTCTGGGGAGGATGGGGAGGACTCCACTGTTGCCTAGCAACAGCAAACCATACTTCTTCCTGGGAACTGAATAGAAAATGGACAAAGATCATCACTGTGAGTGACGGGACCCATAGTGAGTTGAATGCTAGGATTGGCCTTGACACAGCTCCAATGTTATTCTACCACAGGGTTGGGCAACTTGTATCCCTCCAGATGTTTGAGCTTACAACTCCTTCCCATGAGCCCTCACTGTCGGCTAGGCTGGCTAGGGCTGCTGGGAGTTGTAGGCAAAACATCTGGAGGGCCACAAGTTGTCCACCCCTGCTGTGCCACATATAGCACGGAGACTATTTCAGGATTGTTTCTATGGCCGGACATGCCTATAGATGTAGATAGATAGGCTCTTGCTTGTGACGGACGTCTCTTTCCCCACACCAAAACCTCTCCTGGGTTCTTCTCCTCCCTGCTCCTCTAGCCTCCCGTCCTGTACGCTATGCTGGACCACAGCCGCCTCACCAAGTCAGCGAGTGACAAAAGGTCTAAGGGAGGCCTGTGCGACCTCCGCAAGGATAAGAAATAGCGGTTAGCAGGCAGGGAAGGTACCCCGAAGAAGGCGGGCGATAAAAAGGTCGTCATGACTATCGAGATGGAACTGAAGAGGGACCAGCTCGAGGCTGAAGGCCTGAAGCCCGCCGTCAAGTCCCCCAGCAAGAACAGCCTCAAAAATGCGCTCATGAACATCATCAAAAGTGATTCGGAAAAGTGATTTGAAAGGACGGAATGATCCCAGGCCTCCGCTTCCGGAGGCCTGGGATACTTTCCCCTTCGTCCAACCCTCATGGCTTTTTGTTTCCGTAGTACTTCATTAGCCCATCTAGTCAGGGGCTGATGGGATTTTTGGCCAATTCTTGTCCACCAAGAAACTTCCTCAGTCCCTGCTCCTCTTTTCTCCTTAACCTTGACGGAGAGATTTTCACATCGTATATGTATAGCAAAGCACAGGGTATATTTACACCCATTTAACATTGTTAATAACACCTAGGACTTTGTGTGTACATAAAAGAATGAGGTAAACTGAGGTAAAATCATCAGAGGCAACGATCCAACTTATGCTCCCTCTCATTATGAGGAGTGTCTTCCTCTGCGAAGTCCAGAAACAGACCAGATAAAAGTCTTGGGACACCATTATATCCATGCTTTGCGGAAGTTAACACCAAAGCCTTGTGTCACTGCTCTCCACAGCTCCTTCTGAGGGGTCGGTGACCTGCCAAGTAACCCTGTGTGGCCACAGTAACACCAAAGCCTCGGTGCGAAAGCTGTAAATGGAGATGAGACACATATATGAAACAGAACAGGGCTTTTTCTCTGGTGATTTAACTCTCTCTAGTAATGAAGCGTTGGTCTTCCTCTTATGGGGAACGGACCTTCTTCAACCTGAGCCACAAGGGGCCCAAATTCCCATCAGTCGCTAGGCCTAGGTTGTGAGGACTGGATAGCCAAGTGTCCCATCCCTGAAGTATCCCCCCCCTCAAAAATCCCGGTGTCTTAAACATTGGCAAGAAAAGACACACAAACCATATGACAAGGGTGCCTTCTACTGCTCAAACGTCTGTGACAACCCTCTTCTGCTCGCTGACCCGGGCACAGGTGTAATTTTTCTTTTTCCCCTTCTTTTTAATCCAAGGATCAAATATATGTATACATGTCTCTGAGATTCAGAAGGATGGTTTAATTCCCTTGCATAGCCCACGCTTTCCCACCCTTGGTTACTTAATTCTCCCAGGGCCTCAGCCCCATTTTACCAATACTCTAAGCTCCGGGTTAGGGGAGACATGGGTGAAAATGTTTGTTTTCTGAAATGGCCGTAATATTTTGCTGTTACTCCGTCCGTGCCTACTTTCATCCTCAGGTGTGACTTCTCGTTGTCTCACCAAACCATCCAATTGCCACCAATTTTTGCTTTGGGCAAATCTGGAGGTTCCTAACTGGGCGAAACATCTGAGGGATTTCGAGGAAAATGAGAACATGTTCAATCAAGGCCACCGGCGAAATTTCTCAGGGAGGGGGTGTCGCCCACCTCTAGGTTGACGCTAGATTTGTCGCAGAACAAAATCCTAGGCCAATTGTGAAGGTTTCTGTTTGGGGAAAACCTCTGAAGGATTCTGAGGAAAGCTGAAAAGAGCTTTGATCAGGAAATATCTTCAGGCAGGTTTCCACACATCCATTTCTCAAGACCACACGAACATCCCAGTATTGACTTCTGACCACATCATTGACGTTGTTCTCTAACCCCCTTGAAGGGGAATTAAGCCATCCCTGGACAAGCCCTCTCAACAATGATGATATCTTACAGTATGATTTTCAATCTACAGGAGGGTTGTTATTAGTACTATTATGATTAACTATAGATATATTTCTGTGAGTCTTCCTTTCTTCCTTGTGACCGAACACCACATGACGTCACGTGGTTAACCTCCCTTCTTGAGGCCTCAGTCTTTCCATTTCTCTCTGCCCACACTTTTTGTGGGCTCTTCTCCCTCATTTTCAGATTAATTCCTGTTGCCCATGACAACATACTCCACAACTCAGTAGGTCTGACAGCCGCCAAGTACAAATTTTCTGGAGGGCAGCCATTCCGCTAGGCCAGCAAAACGCCATACTGTTGAGGAATGGGCCCCATCCCATCTCCCACCTGAGCTTGGACAAATTATTTTATCTTCTACCATATCACGTATGTGCTCCCTTCCTATGACCTTTGAGAATCTCGCTCACCCACTGTGAGCGGGGAATGTTACAGCATCAATGTGCGATGCTATAGAAATGTATATAGCAAACCACACACATACACATACGCTTTCTGTGTAGCATATAATGTTGTCAGTGAAAAGTCCTAGAAGACTAAACTGCGTTGTTGTTTTTAATGTTATGTATGGTGGTGTGTTTCTTTTATTTCTTTGTGGGGTGGTGGGGCTTTCTCAACTTTATGTACATTTGCTTAAAACAGCAACAACCAAAAATGACACAATTAAAACAAAAAACTTAATAAAAAGACTGACATTTCTACACAGAGACAGTCTCCTTTGTGTTCTGCGATCCTGGTGTAAACAAGCAGCTGAAATATGTTTAACAGGCTCCTTCCATTTGTTCCTGCTGTGCCTTTTAAAGAAAAACTCGCAAAGTCTATCTTCCTGCTCTCAACTTTCTTGCCCAAATTTATTTATAAGTGTTTACCCTATTCTTCAGCCCAAAATGGTTCTCAGAGCAGCTTACATCGATTTATACTGAGACAGTTCCTGTGTTTTAGAGTTTTAAATTCTGTATACTTGTTTTTACCACAATTTTAGAATTTCTGTAAACCGCCCAGAGAGCCCTGGCTATGGGAGCGGTATATAAGTGTAATAAATAATAATAAATAATAATAATTCAGGTTTACAATCTAAAAGACATGACATAAAAGGAAAGGCCTGGGGAGGGAGGAGGGAAAAAGCAGAAGTCCAACATTTGTGAAATCAAAATGAAGACAAAAAGAGCACAAGGGACTGTTGCTTTTTTCAGGCCAGTCTGATTTGTGCCTTTGACAGCTGTGTGCCAGAGAGATTCGAAAGGATCTATTCACCTCCCCTCCCAAATATCTGCATCTCTTTGACACTGAATGGTTCAGGTTTTGAATGAGACAAGGAATCTGCCCCTGCCCTGAAAGGCAAAGTAAACGACTCCACATCTCAAACCAAGCCCTGGTTGATTCACTGATTATCACCAATCAAGGGCTTAATTAATTAGCTCAAGCTAGTTAACACAATAATGGGCACCAACTTGATTAGATCACAACCCCCAGGAGTGTTGTGCTAGTCCATCTAAAATGCATTTGCCAGCAAGCTTCTTTTAGAAGGCAATCAGCGATTTTAACAGTAACTTGTAGCAGCCTAGAAATGCCTTCCTGCCAATCTCTGGAATCCTGAGAGCACTTGAACGTATGGAAAGAGGCTGGTTGGAGGGATAGGGTGGGTACACATGGCCATAACGGAAAGATCTCGGGTCCATCTCTTCGTAGGTCAGGAATTTGCAGAGTCCAAGGTGAACAGATGTGAAGTGTGGCCTGGGTCGCTGCTCACCACTAGACCAGAGGTATGGTTCTCAGAAGTCCAGAGGTGTTTTTTAAAATTTTTACACAGATGTATCTGTGTCACATGCATCACAGGTGTTCCGATAACATTTACAAGGTCTCTTCCGCATGAGATTTTTAATGATGGAAATCCAACAAGAATTTTCTCCTGGTTTAACCACGTTATTTAACACATTTTCATGTTATTTAATGGACTGAGCATGTAGCTGAAGCACACTCTACTGCGACAACAATCCTTCAGGTTATGCACAAAATGGATTCTGGGGACCTATGGAGATTTTGGGATTTGGGGAATCCTGTGGGGCTCTGGGAGGTGGGGGACTTTATAGCCCCTATTGAGGGCCCCAGGACATGGGGGGCCTGGGAGTCATTTTTGAGGAGCTATGGGCCTCCCAAAATGCCCCCCATGAGAGCCCTATAGAAATGGGGGCTCAGTGTATCCCACTTGCCCAGCTTTGACAAAATGCTATGCCCCAATACTTCCAGAGATGACCCCCCAACACACACAGGTTCTCTCCGTTTCACCTGGTTTCCCTTATGCCCACTATAGATATGTTTCCCTTTAAAATCAAGCATTTCAGCTTCTCCCATCTTGGCTGAGAGCATCTCTTACAGGCTTCTGTCTTAGCTAAAGTGTAGAAAGCTGGAATTACAATCTACTTACAGCTCTCCTTTTAGAAATGTAAACCATGCCTGACTCACTCATCATTGCTAACAAAAAGGCTTATCCAATTAGCTCTAGCTAGTTAACACAATGGCCACCAACTTGATTACATCTCAAACCCCAGGAGTGTCCTATTAGCATTTTTAAATGCATTTGCTTGCAAGTTTCACTTAGGAAGCAACCAGCAGTAAAAACCAGCAGGACTCGGAAACACTCACTTCTGAGCTCTGAAACAATTGCAACTAAGGTGGTCAACTTTAAAAACCAGCCCTGCTCCTGTGCCTTTAATTGCAACCTAAGATGTAGAAAGGAAGCAAATTTAAGCTTCTCTCCTATCCACCTGTCTCCATGCGAAAGCTTCACTTGCTGTGTTTCGTCATGGGTCGTTGTTGTCAAAGTCACAGGAGTTGGGGCAGTAAAAGAAAAGAAAAGTTGGCAACCTTTTTCCCAGCTTGTGTTCAAGAATCAGGCCTTCCTTAGGGCGGGTGGAGTCTTCCATCACTAATGTGTGGACATGGGAAGCTGCTTTATACTAGGTCAAACCACTGGATCGTCTAAGCCAGCAGCTGTCCAAGATTTCTTACTCCTCTCTCTCTGGAGATACTGGGACTTTTCCAGGTAAGGGTTACAAGCATGTGCTTGATTACAGAGCTGCAGTTCTTGGTGCTCCAGTCCAGGAGGGTTCTTTTTGGTTCATTATGTGCTGTTCTTTCTTTCTGATTGCTTTTATTTTTATTTGTGTTTTAATAGACAAATTATTATTGGCTGGGTTTTTAATACCTTTCTTTAAAACAAATAAATATATTTCCTAGTAGCCTTTCAATTTCTCGAGATGGTTTAACATTTATTCATTTAGTAATAATACTTGGATGCTGCTTATATAATAAGATCTGTAAGCAGTTTAAAATACAGTAAATAAAAAGAAAAAGAAAACAATGTGAAACTATAAAAATGCTTTAAAAGTAAGCAATTTAAAAATAAGCAGGGTTAAAGCCCACAGAGCAAGCCAACTTCATATCTCTTAGGAGAGAATTCCATAAGGTGGCAACACCTCAAAATTAATTAACTATTTAGTTACGTTTATGTTGCGCCTTTTCCTCCAAGGAGCCCAAGGTGTAATGCACAATCCTCCTCCTTTTGAATTTATCCTCGCAATGGCCCTGTAACGGATGGTAGGCTGGGAGTTAGACTGGTGCAAAGTCTCCCCATGCCATTCATGGCTGCGTGAGGATTAGAACCCAGGTCTCTCATGTCCCAGTCCAACACTCAAACCACTCTGCCTCACTGGCTCTCTGAAAAAATTAACAAAGTTAATTATAGTGTTGTCATGTCCCTCCCTCCTCATGTTTTATTTTTAGCTGCCTTGAGCATTATTTTAGTAGAAAGGTGGGATATAAATTTCACAAATAAATAATTAAAAATGTAATTCTGCATGAAACACATAATCCAAGATCTCCTTGGATTATTGTTGAGGGGCTAGGACACTTCCATTAAAATGAAGCAAAGGTAGCCATGTTGACCATAAGTAAGATTCCAAAACCCATGTTAGTATAAGGCAGCCTTCCTCAACCTGGGGCGCTGGGGCATTCTGGGAGGTGCAGTCCAACACATCTGGAGCGCCCCAGGTTGAGGAAGGCTGGTATAAGGCATTTATTAGGCCAACCAACAAGAACCTAAGACCGCTCTCCTGCCCATGTCCCCCAGCAACTGGTACATATAGGCTTACTGCTTCTGATACTGGAAGTAGCACATGATGACCATTGCCAGTGATAACCTTTCCCTCCAGGAATGTATCCCTTTTCAAGCCATCCAAATTGGTAGCCATCACTACATTCCTGCTGTGTGAAGAAGTCCTTCCTTTGATTTGCCCTGATTCATCTATCTATCTATCTATCTATCTATCTATCTATCTATCTATCTATCTATCAACCATCTATCTATCAACCGTCTATCTTCCATCTGTCCATCCATCTTCCATCCATCTTCCTTCTATCTATTTTCTATCTATCTTCCATCTTCTTTCTATCATCTATCTATCTAATCATAGCACTTTTATCCTGTTCTTTAGCCAGAAAAGGCTCTCAAGGCGGCTTGCTTTAATTCTTATGACAGTCCCTGCCAACCAGTTTACAGTCTAGAAAAACATGACACAAAATGAAATGGGGTTGGGAGCTAGAAAGGGGGAAAGGAAATTTAGGCTTTAGGCTCTAGATTCTATCAGCTTCTTGGAGTGATCCCTTTGTGTTCTAATAGTTGGGAAACACTTAAGATTCTGAATATGCAGATATTCCTACAGATAGCCCCTGTAGAAATCTGAAGCTTGCATATTTTGGTGGTTTTATTAAGAAAAGTTTTACACTAATACGGATTTTGGAATTAGAAGTCCATTTTTTTTTTCTTGGAGGAGCACCAGTTATATATTTCTGGACCTTTTCCAGTCTCATTCATTTCTTTAAAAATAAATAAATCACACAAACATGCTTTTTTAAAAAAAATGACTGAAAGGCACAATATTATTATGTGTTGTTGTTGTTGTTGTTTATTCGTTCAGTCGTTTCCGACTCTTCGTGACTTCATGGACCAGCCCACGCCAGAGCTTTCTGTCGGCTGTCGCCACCCCTAGCTCCCCCAAGGTCAAGTCTGTCACCTGCAGGATATCAATGAATTTATAGATAGGAATGAATTTCCTTGAACTTCCTTCGCGCCAACGTCTGGTATGGTAAAGAACATTTGGTACCCCACCCAACCCATCAAAATGCCCCGGGGGCCTTATCCATCAACGAACTTGGAATTCCCCCGTCGCAATCCTGTGGCTAAAGCTAATCTAAACTATCCAGCTTTCAAGTGTCGCCCCATCCTTCGACTCTCCACCCTTCCCAATCCACATCCGGCCTCCTGATTTCTCTGTATCGGCGAGGCCCTCCAAGGCCTTTTGAGCGAAACATCCCGGCTGAAGTTAAGTAACTCGGAGAGGACGAGTGGGGACAGATCTCCGGTTAGTATCAAGAGCCGATTTTATTAGAAGCACAATGCAAGGTAAGTTGAGTTTCTTTTCTTTGTCCTCCCCTCCCCCGAAGAGTAAATCTGAATTAAATTTCTAGGGTTTCTTGAGGGTGGGGGTGGAGGGCAAGGCTCCCCTTTTCTCCGGATTGTACATCAGGGAATTTGGTGTGAAGGGGAACGAGTGCCCGGTTTGTAAAACGCGGAATAGACGCCGCTTGGAGAGGGTCGTGCGCCTAGGGCGCACGGCTTTGGAGAGGGGAGATTTGAAAGAGCGCGCCGCGTTTGGGGAGGGCGGTGCGCCCGGCGAAGGACTGGAGGTTGCTCCAGCTGCGATCACTTTTGCCGCCTGACACGTTTGCTTCTTGTTTAGTTCAGTGGGCGTTGCCTCCAGGAAACTGGCTACCACAATAAAGTGGCGTTTTAAGGGTTCGCAAGACACTTTTCTGGTTGTTTCCTCTCTTAGCAAATTGTGGCCACGGTTGTATAGCAGCCTTACTCGGGTTTATTTATTTTATTTATTACATTTTTATACCGCCTAGTAGCCGAAGCTCTCTGGGCTGTTTGGCGCAGGGTCAGTATATAACCACAGGGGAAGGCTGTAGTTCAATGGTAGAGCAGCTGTTTTGCATGTTCAGTCCCCAGCAACTCCAGGTAAGGCGAAAAAATGATCCCCAGAGAGCTGTTGCCAATTAGTGTCGACAATATCGGGCTAACAGTGACTAATAGTCTGACTCAATATGAGGCAGCTTCCAGTATAAAGCTACGGGTTGCTCCTGCATTGAGCAGGAGGTTGGATTCGATGGCCTTGTAGGCCTCTTCCAACTTTGCTATTCTATGATTCTAATCTCAACTCTGAGCTCTCAACCATGGTCGGGCCTTCCCCAACCTGTGAGGGAGGTTTTGGACTACAACTGCTGCCAGTCCTGGCTCAGGAATGCTGGAAGTTGCAGCCAAAACATCCCTAGGGCATCAGGTTGGGTGAAGGTTGTTATATTCCACCCTGGACATGGGCAGACGGGATGATGGAGGTGAACAAGCACATTGCAGTGCTGAAAAGCAGGAGCCTGTCCTGGGAGCTTTCGATGGTGGGCCCCTACAGGGGATGTGGGCCCTCGGCAGGCACCCAGCCATGCCTAGACTTGATCTGGAGGGTGACAAGTTACCCACCCTTTCCCCACAGGAATAAAAAGGTGCCTGCGTTGCTTACATTGACCTCTTTTGCTTGACCGCATTCTTTCTTCCTCTCCCCACCCGGCAACTCTGCAGCTGATCCGCCATTTTCAAGCTCCTTCCTGGAGAAGCTCAGCATGCTAGTAAAGAGCATAGATCCCAGTGGGCTTCTGGTGAGGCCAAGGGCTTCCGAGACACGGCGTTGGTCAGAGCCTCGGGTCCACACTCTGCTTTCCACGAGCCCTCCGACGGATGCCTCATTCCCTTCGACTTGCGCTGATGGTGAGAAACGTGTTCCACCCCTTCCTTCTTATTTGCCACAGTAGCCCTACTGCCCTCCCCAAAATGGCACCCTTCAGATGTTTTGGATAGTAACTCCTAGCGTTCCTCACCTTTGCCTGTTCTGGCTGGGGCTGATGGGAGATGAAGTTCAAACCAATGGAGATCTCTGGGCCCTTCTCAAGGGCAGCCCCATGTAGAACATGGCATAGTAGTCCAGCTGGATGTTCCTCATATATGGGTAACCATGGCCAGGTCCGTGTTCTCCAGGAAAGGGTGCTGTACTGGGCTGCAGCCCACAATTCTACATCATGTAGGTGAATAATTGTTTGCCCTCAAAGTAGCTGATGCAAAATTCCTCACAGGGGCTTCATTTTGAGTATTATTACAGACAGGTCTAGGATTGTAATGTGAAATCATGTTAAACCTGGAGAAGAAAAATAGTACATAGAAAGATGCCCGATACCAGTTCAGTTTATTCATGTATATACTCCAGGGGTTTCCCAACTTTTTTTTTTTTTTGGTCTGTGGGCACAGTTTGAACTTTGAGCGGATGTTGTGGGTGCTATCACAAAATGGATGCCATGAGCAGGGGCTGGTGGCAAAACACTCATTTCCCAGAAAGCAAAGTGGTGAGGCTAAAAGAAAAGTAAGGCTGAGGTGGGGAGGGTGAGCTCCAAAGTGCAAAACCATACTTTTGTTCCCAAATACAAGATGGCGCCAGAGAGCAGCTCTATGCTTTGAGGCAAGGTACCCTCCCAATTTAAATTTATTTATTTATTTATTTATTACATTTTTATACTGCCCAATAGCCGAAGCTCTCTGGGCGGTTCACAAAAATTAAAACCATCATAAAACAACCAAGAGGTTAAAAACACAAATACAAAATACAATATAAAAAGCACAACCAGGATAAAACCACGCAGCAAAATTGATATAAGATTAAAATACAGAATTAAAACAGTATAATTTAAATTTAAGTTAAAATTAAGTGTTAAAATACTGAGTGAATAAAAAGGTCTTCAGCTGGCGACAAAAAGAGTACAGTGTAGGCACCAGGCGGACCTCTCTGGGGAGCTCATTCCACAACCGGGGTGCCACAGCGGAGAAAGCCCTGCTCCTAGTAGCCACCTGCCTCACTTCCTTTGGCAGGGGCTCACGGAGAAGGGCCCCTGTAGATGATCTTAAGGTCCAGGCAGGTACATACGGGAGGAGGCGTTCCTTCAAATAACCTGGCCCCAAACCGTTTAGGGCTTTAAATGTCAATACCAGCACTTTGAATCGGGCCCGGACTTGGACTGGCAGCCAATGAAGTTGTAAAAGGACTGGCGTAATGTGATCTTGCCGGCCAGTCCCTGTTAGTAAACGGGCTACCCTATTTTGTACCAGCTGAAGTTTCCGGACTGTTTTCAAAGGCAGCCCCACGTATAACGCATTGCAGTAATCCAAACGAGAGGTTATCAGAGCATGGATAACTGTAGCTAGGCTATCTCTGTTCAGATAAGGGCGTAGTTGGTATATCAACCTAAGCTGATAAAAGGTGCTCTTTGCCACTGCCTCAAGTGACAGTTCTGGATCGAAGAGCACCCCCAAACTATGGACCCGATCCTTTAGGGAGAGTGCAACCCCGTCCAGGACAGGGCAAAAATCACCTTGCCGGACAAATGAACCACCCGCTATTTTATTAGGAAATAAAATAAAAATCAGGAGGGGCAGGGAGCCTGGTAGAGACCTTGGAGCCCATGGACACCATGTTGGGGGTACTCTGACGTGCATCTCTCCATGGCTTCATGCAGGATGTGTCTTCCTCATTCCCTGCTCCCTCTTTTTGGGGAGGGGTTGATCTTCGAGTTGGCCTAATCAAGGTATGAACACTAATACAAATTTTGGGGTTTTTCTTATGTCTGACATGGCTGCTTTTGCTTTTTTTGGTGTCATAGGTATCTCCCCTGCTGTGGTTCCTTTGGACAGTAACCGGCATGAGCTGCCTCTTGCATTGTCCCCTGGTTATGACTCCTCACCTCCCCAAGAGAGCAGGACAGCTGGGAAATGTTTGTTGCCTTCTCCTCCTCCAGCCAGTAAGAAAATTGTGATCCTTGTGTCGTTTTTACTTCTCTCGATTTCTGGGGGGTTTTGTCAGCTGGTTGGGCGGATATGAGCGATAAATTCTGCCTTTGAAGCAGCTGTTCTGTTTGGCACCAGTTGGAAAGGCCTGTGTTTGCCAGCGTCTTGGCTTTCACCTCGGGCTGGGTGCCTCTATGGGAAGCGGAGCGGCGTGTAGGGCAGGGCTGCAGAAGCTCTTTTAGGCTGAGAGCTGAATTCCATTTCAGGGAAGCTGTTTGGGGACACAGAGGGTCTTGGGGGGACACTTTGCATGCCCGGTACCACTGGGTTCTAGGGACTTCCCTTTAATCAGGGGTGTTGAGACTCTTTCAGCCCGAGGGCCAAATGTCATTTTGGAGAAATGGTGGTGGATCCAAACAGAGAGGATTTTGGGAAATGAAGATGCGATGTTCCTAGGAAGTGGAAACACCCTTTTCCGCATGCAGCAGGCTGCCCATTGTCTCTCTGTGTGAGTCCACGGTGCTGGCCCAGCCTCATCTCGTGTTGGCCTCCTAGTTCCCCTGGGTCGCTCTCCATCAGTTGTGGTTTGAACCTGCCAGGCACTCACACGGCATTCAAAGAAGGCTCTCCATTGTACCTCTGTATGAGTTGCTGCTCCTGAGTTGCCGCATTGCATATGTCTGAATCGGGGTATTCCCGCAGTAGGCTCTTAATACTGGTGTCATGGTAATTTTTTAAGCGCAAATCCCCATAGCCACAACAAACAAAATAATAAGATTTATATCCTAACGTCTTTTTCTAGATAAAACTATCATGATACTGGCTTGATGATCTTGAACTCAAGCTTCATAAAATCTCTCTCTCTCCATCTTTCTGGGATCCTGCAGATTCGAAGCATGCATCCGTGATAATTCCTCGATTATCTCTCGAAGTCTGGAGGAGCGAACTGGATGAGCAATCAGAGGAACTAGACAGAGAGATCGAAGAACTCATGACATCCTGGGAACGCTGGCCATCGATAGGTGACGAAGACCTGAGCCCCGAAACCGACAGGATCAGTAAGTGCCATGGAAGAGGATGATGGTCAGAGGAGTGGGTGTGGGGTAGGTGGGTGTTTGATCTTCAAGCTGGGCTCTCCAGTGGCCTGTTATCTGATGCCCCAATAGTATCTGGGACCACAGAAAACTCCCTTAATAGTGAGTCAGAGCATCTATCCATCTTGCTTAGTATTGTCTATGCTGGGAGTGGCAGGTGACTTATTTCAGAGGTGTGGGGCCACTGCAGAGAAAGCCCATCTGCAGCTATCCCTGGGCATATTCGGAGAGCCTTTTGTACAGAAAGTGTACTTAGAGAGTGTGTGTATGTGTTGACAGCCTATTTAAAGATGTGATGGTTGATAACATTCTGTGGTTACCTGAACTCACAGGGGAAGCTAATGTCAACTAGTAGGGTCAGATTTGTGCAAGGAGATCCAGATGATGTAGGTGGAGGCAGGCCAGGTTGAGTCAGGTCAGTAGAGTCCTGTTAGGCATACCAAGTGAGGCCAAGGCAGAAGCCCTCTTGTGTAAAAGGGCAGCTGCAACAGGACCATGGAGAGCACCAAGTGAGCCTGGCTGGTGCTCTGACCTATGAGAAACATAGGAGGACATCGTCTCAGCAGCAAGTTGAAGCCTTATGTAGGCAGCCATGATCTGTTACCTCCAGCCCTCTGGAAGAGCTGGCTGGAGTGTCAAAGAGCTTGTTCCTGTAATCTCAGACTTCCGTGGGAGGTGGAGGATCTGCTAGAGGTTCCTATTCTGACTCAGAAGATAATGATAAGGCTACGTTTCCAGTCAAAGAGCCCCTTGATATGGGACTAGCTGTCCCTCCCTTGTCTTTGTCAGAGCTTTCTCCTGTACCCTGGAAAGGCCAAGATTTTGGGAGATGTGATGTAGATTATGTTAGCAGAACTCAGGCTACAGGTCACTGACCTGAGGCTAAAGGGTTAACAAACACCTACAGGGTGGGAAGGGATTGCTACAATGCTTGTCTTGCTACTTCCTGTCTCCTCCTCCTTCTTCTTTAAATAGATAAATAAATCCTCATGTATTTCCCCTTCTCTAGGTAAGTGGCGGCAGGGTCACCCCTGGGACCTCAACGATGGATACATCTGGGAGGATCCCCATTACGACGAGGAGCGAGTGGAAAGAGAAGCTTTGCAAGGTGAGGTTGCGGAGCAGTGAGTAGAGGAGGGGGAAAGAGCTCTAAGCCAGGTGTGTCAGAACTCTTTGAGCGCGGGGGTGGATTTCATTTTGGGGAAGCTCTGGGGGGGAGGGGCGCATTCCAGTGGTGGGTGGAGCAAAAGGGGCAGGGCCAAAAGTGCAAGTGCATTTTAGCTTAAACCTCTGGCTGCCAGCAATTAAGCATCAGGAGAGGCTATTCAACATTTTAGAATGGGGGGGGGGAGCTGCAAAAAAAAAAAAGCAGGGGGGAGGGGGCTTGAGGGTGGTGTGTGGCCACTTTGGGAGCCCTGTAGAGCTGAATTGGGATCTCAGAAATTATGCTGAGTTATTAGAATGTAAGCCTATGCGGCAGGGTCTTGCTATTTTATTGTTTTACTCTGTACAGCACCATGTACATTGATGGTGCTATATAAATAAATAAATAATAATTATGGCCCCTTCCCAAATCGTTCTTGTCCTCTTCTGTTGCAGACTACTTGTCACAACTGGAAGAGCTGCCGGCTTCCGTGGCCGTCGAGGAAGCCGGGGGCCAGAATCGAGCCGCAGCTGCGCCAGCCTGCAGAAGCCGCGTGAAGGTGGAGGTGCTGCCCGAAAGGCCCGCCTCTCCTTCCGTAGCCATGGCCATGCTGCCTTGTGGCAGGGTGGTCGCTCTCAAGAAGCCGTACGTTCTCCTGAGGAGGCTGAGCATCAGCTGCGAGGAATTGAGAAGGGCTTCAGGTGCCGGCTGCTCCAGCGAGGCAGACGAGGCGGGCGTTCCCCCGAGGAAGAGACAACGCACTGAGGCTGACGGGAGCAAACGGGAGCGCCAGGACCAGTCCAGATGGAAGTTCACTGACCAAAAGGCGCTTGGGGGCTGTCAGCGACTTGTGGCAGGTGAGTGCATCCCTGCCTGCGTTGTTAGCTGCAGCTGGTTTTCTCTCACCAGTGTGTGTGTGTGTGTGGGAGAGGCCCGGGTTCAAATCTCTACTTGGCTTTGCTCTGCCTACCTCACAGGGTGGTTGTGAAGGTAAATCGGTGGTGGGGAGAATCGTGAGCACCTCCTGCAGTTCCTTTTGAGGAAGGGTGAGATAGAAATGTCACTAGAAACATAGGTAGCTGCCTTAGACTGAGCCAGACCCTTGGGCCATCCAGGCCAGTATTGTTGACATTGACTGGCAGCAGCTCTCCTAGGTTTCAGGAAGGAGGTTTTCCTGCCCTACCTGGAGAACCTGGGGGATTACCTGGGTTCTGCTCCCCCCATGGCCATGAAGCTCATTGGGAGGCCTCACCTACCTCACAGGGTTGTTGTGAGGATAAAAAATGGAGAGGAGGAGGATCATGGAAGCTGCTTTGAGTTCCTTGGAGGAAAAAAGGGCAGAGTCCTGATATACTAATAAAAAATAACTATGTTTCTTTTCTTCTGCACTAGGTCACACCAACGAGAGTTCAGAAAGTTCTGCTTCCAGTCCAGAAGGCTCTTCCTCAAAACGGTACAATTTCCGCCAAAAAAGCAAGGCCATTAGGTATGATTCGGGAGAAGAAAACGGTTGGTCTGACAGAGATTCTGAGGAAGACTGGTCACCCATTGGGGATGGAAGTGAGGAGGAGGAAGAGGAACCCGAGGAGGAAGAAGAGGAAACAGAGCTGGTTCCCAACGTTCCACTGCAAGTGAATCTGCCAGATGGTGACCGCAGTTACCCATGTCCCGAATGTGGCCGGAAGTTCTCAAACAGCAGCAACATGCGGAAGCATTTGCGCATCCACACAGGGGAGAAGCCGTTCGGCTGCCACGCTTGTGGCAAGTCCTTTTCAGACGCCTCCAACTTTGCCAAGCACCAGCTCTCCCACACAGGTGAGCGCCAGCACCAGTGTTCCCTCTGCCCCAGGGCCTTCTATGAAAGGAGCCACCTGGAGACCCATCTGCGCCAGCACGAAGGTATCCGGCCATTCTCCTGCCTGGACTGCAATAGCTGCTTCTTCAACCGGGCCAGCCTGCTGAGCCACATGGAGGTCCACATCTTTGGAAAAGGCGCCCAGCGCCTCCGGCCCCTACTGCGCTGTGAAGACTGCGACAAGACCTTTGCCGGCACCCGGCTCCTCCACCAGCACCAGAAGCGCCACCAGAGCTTTGTGTGCGAGAAGTGCGGCGAAGTCTTCACCCTCAAGTACAAGTACATGTTTCACAAGGCCTTGCACAACGCGGCTCCTTGCAAACGCTGCGGGGCTTTTGGGATGCACCGCTGCCCGAGAAGAGCCCAGGGCGGTCAGCCTCCTGAAAGCGGCAGCCAGGACGGGTTGGCGCCTCCTTCAGACATGGCTGGCAGTGCTAGATGCCCAAAGGTGCAGCCCTTTGGTTCTCCTCAGGCAGTAGTTCAGCCTTCCTCCACTGACCGTCCCTCAGTTCCAGCCAACACCACGCTCCCAAGCAAGGAAAGAAGCAGGCCCTCAAATCCAACCTGTGCTGAACAGCCTAAGCAGCCTTCAAACACTACCCAGGAGTTAGTCCGGCCTGTGCAGCCAAATGCGGCCTCAGGCCTACTCAGTTCTGTGCTGCCAGATAACGAAACAGCCGGGCCTTCAAATCCCGCCCAAGCTACGCCCCAATCAAAAGCTCCTGCCACACAAGCATCAGAAATCGGTTCAGCTAAATGCCCCAAGAGGCCATTGCCCCAACCTGGTTCTCCGTTACCAACCCAGGTAAAAGTTAGGCTTCAGGGCCTGACCCAGAATCCAGTTCATCCAAGGCCTCCTACGGGATCAAAGAACTTAGTGCTGGCGACTCATCCAGTGGCAGGACCTGGGTCCTCACGTAGAGTTGGCCCTTTGGTGCCAGTTGTTTTCCCACAGCTGCCTCAACCTGTGACAATGGTGATTGGATCCCAGCCTTCTCTAGGAACCAAAGGTCATAATGTGGGCCAGCACATCCAACACGTGCCCATCGCTCAGCCTACGAGCACAGTTCAACCAGTTGCCTCGCCGTCTTCCAACGCTCCTGCCAGGCCCTGGCCTGCAGCCCCAATAACGGCCAGGCCCTTTTCCCAACCGCCGCACACCTTCCCGCTGGTGGCCCCGGGCTCCGGGCTGGTGACCCTCTCAATCCCATTGAACAGTCCAGGGTCAGCCATCCTGCTTGGCAACTTCAGCCCAGTAAACATGGCTCCAAATACAGACTTGATTGTCCTGAACCCAGCAACACTGCCTCCAGGCACCACAATCATGGTAAAGGTCCCTGATCAGAAAATCGTGCCCACCATGACGCCCGAGACGTGCCAGTTCTGCAAGACCAAGTATTTGGGGAAGCACAACTGCAAAATGTTGCACCGCAATCCAGGTATGTCTGCCTTTTTCTCAACTGCTTTACATTTATATATCCTCCAGCGGTTCTTGTTTCAGACTTCTTCTTTTCAGCCAGGGGAGTTGGACCTCTTTAAGCCAGAGGGCAAATTTCATTCTGGAGAAGCTCTCTGGACCACATTCCAGTGGTGGGCGTGGCCAAAGGCAAAGGGGCAGGGCTAAAGGAAAGGGGGAAGGGCTAAACAGAAAAGGGCAGCGTTCAAATACTGGCATATTGTAGCTTGAAACTCTAAGTAAACATTAGGAGAGGCATTTTAGTGGTTCAGAGTGTGGGGGACACTACACAAAAGCTGGGAATCTATCAAATGCTTAGTGTTTGGGAGAAAGTGGGTGGGGCCAAGGAAGGGGCAGGGACTTCTTCTGGACCCCGGAACACTGGGAAGGGAACATTTAAAGAAACACCACTCCTGTAGTTCCACAATCCTGAACCGACTCTTCCTCCTCCACTCTTGACTGGTGACTACTATTTACTATAATGTAAAGCGATTGGAGATCAGATCTCCGTTCTGTCATTTAGATTTCCATCGTCTCATTTGGTTAGGCCATTTGCTATGTGCTAGACCAGCAAATGCTACGTTGCTATGCTTTCTCTGTATGATGCAACTCTGCTGTAAGCCACACTGGACTTTCCAACAGGATATACATGTAACAACTTGTATTCTTGTTCATTCAGTGGGACAGGGTCAAGAGAAAACCAGTCAGTGTCTGCCTGTTGTCCCCCAGAAACCATCCCCAGTGCTCCAGCCTCCTCCTCAGGCCCAAGTTGATCAGGAACCCTTGACGAAGTCCTACAACTTACGAGAGGCCCGTTCACAAGTGACTTATGTTGTTGAAGAGGTGGAGAGTGATGTGGGAGGGGACTCCGACTCAGACTGGGAAAAAGAGGAAGTGTTGATTGTGTCAAGCAGTTCAGAAGAGGATGAGCCGTCTCCTGCAGCCATCACAAAGAGGCAATCGGTGCTCTCCTGGAAACTGAAGGAACCAAGGCAAGCCAAGCAGCACCGGGGCGGCTACATGTGCAACATCTGCGACAAGCAGTTTGTCCATCAGCGCTCCTTGAAGCAACACATGCGCCTGCACCTTGCCTTTTCCTGCAACCAATGCAGTGCCTCCTTCCTCCGTAGCGAGCAGCTGAAGAGGCATATGCTCAGCCACGCTAAGGGAGCCACCATGTAAGAGCTTGCTGCTATTTCTTAGGAACGTTGGGCCTGGCTGTTTGGGTCTCCTGGACTTTCCTCAACAATGTGTGTTGCGGTGTGCCTTTCTGCCATTTTGAAAATCCACAATGGCTCCATAGTTGGACTTTAAAAAGGAACCAGGGTGTGTCTTTTTTGGATGCATTCGAAAACTGGTCGTACACAAAGGGATTGAAGGACAATATGATTTTTCAACCAACTTAGGGTTATTTAACTAGAAACTGTATTTCTCCCACTCACCCCAATCTTCTTGTTTTTGCTTGTCTCTTGGTGTAGCTCCTTGACTATTGGATTCCAAGGAGATTTCACCCCGTGATAAAGCCCAGCTCTTACCTCTTGGTCAGTAATGCCTCAAAGCTGGGAGAAAAGTCCTTTTTGTGTGTTTTAAAGTGTGAAAATTCCTCCCCATTTTAAGATGGTTGGTTTTCAATGTGGTGCCGCCTCTCCTCCAACTTTGCTCAGGGGAGACTAGGGATCACACCTGCCCCCCTTTTCGTACCAAGGATCACTGCTTGCACTGCCACCTTACCCACCCTCATGGCTACACACTGCTGAAGGCTTTGCTCTCCAGAAAATGTGTATCAGTATTTATTTGCTCTGCAGGAATGCTACAGTATTTGCAATAGCCTCCAGGGATTGAAGATTTAAATTGCTCTGGAACTGTGGCACTGAAGGGAAGCACCCTCCGGTCTTTGCCATCGACCAGACGACAAATGGCTACTACAAAGCAGCACTCTTTGCCTCCCTGAAAAAGCATCATGGCAAGCTAGAGAAGAAATTGCTGCAAGGAGCTTGCTTTCCCCCTCCCTACCAGAAGGCCCATTTATAAGAACATGGTAATGAAGAACCAGTCCCTGAATTTGCATTTTTCCTCCTCCCTCCGGACACTTTTTTCCTTTTGTGTTGTTCCTTAGATTACAAACCCGAGTGCTGTGACTGTCTTATGACAGATCTTTGTAAGCTGTTCTGGGAGGAGCTTTTGGGGGCTGAAGAGAGAAAAAAAATTCAAAAAATAAATATAAAAGCTCAAGAGTTGTCTTCTTTCTTTTTGTTAAAAAGGTATACACAGAAACACAACTCAAAATATCTCTCTGCAGCTGCAGGGTGTGGAATGGCAGGCATTGCATGTTTTTGATGCCTTACAGCATGATCCTGTGCATGTTTCCTTGGGAGTAAGTCTTCCTGGATTTAGTGGGGGCACACTTCTGGGTTGGTGAATGTGCTCCGGGTTTCAATTAGAACCAGTCAGAACTCAAAGGGAGCTATCCAAGTTGCTGAAATTAGGTAGGGGGTGTGTGGGTAGGTATGGTTCAGCACCTCGGACAGCTTCTTTAGCATTTCTGATTCCCAGTTATTTAACAATTGCAGCAACAAAACAACGCCGCTCCATAAATTGCACTGCTGAATTGAAGAAAACTTAGAATAACCAGGAGAAGGTTTAATGTGTCTGAAGGACTGTGAGTTCCATTCATTTCTGGTACCTGATCAAACTATTCCTGGTCTCTGAATTCTTTAATTCCAAGTATATGCTTTGTATCTGGCTCCTAATTGGTGGATCTTGGGGTTGTTGATCTTGGCCATGGTGACACATGCTTTAGTTACATCCCAATTGGATTACTGTAACATGCTTTACATGGGGCTGCCTTTAAAGAGTGTTTGGAAAATCCAGCTGGTTCAAAGAGCTGCAGCTAGATTGTTGACAGGGGCTGGTTACAGGGAGCATACAACTCCCCTGTTAAAACATCTCCACTGGCTTCCAGTCTGTTTCCAGGCACAATTCAAAATGCTGGTTATGATCTATAAAGCCCTATATGGCTCAGGTCAAGGTTATCTGAAAGACCGTATCCTCCCTTATGAGCCTGCCCGTGCTTTGAGATCTTCTGGAGAAGCCCTTGTTTCAGGCCCACCATCTTCACGGGCGCGCTTGGTGAGAACATGGGAGAGGGCCTTCTCGGTGGCTGCTCCAGTGCTTTGGACCTCTCTTCCCAGGGAAGCTAGACTGGCTCCCTCCTTGATGGGCTTTCTGAAGTAGGCAAAAACTTGTTTGTTCTAGCAGGCCTTTGGGGAATAATCTGGTCCTTCATCTATGTTAAGGACTTGTAAAATTGTGTATCTTAAAGGTTTAATGTTTTTAATATTGTAATCTTTTAAAAATAATTTTTTTTTAATTTTTTGGGGTACATTTCTTTTCCTAGGATTTAAAATGTATATGTTTTAAATTTTGTAAGGCCACCTTGAGGCCCAGTATTGGGCAAAAGGCAGGATACAAGATAATAATAATAATTAATAATAATTAATAATAATAATAATAAATAATAATAGTCTGCCCACCCCTATTCCAGAAACAATCCATCTGTGCACCAACTAGATTTCTAGAGCAGGAGTCCCCAGCCTTTTTGGACCTGTGGACACGTTTGGGAATTTGAGGAACTGAGGACGCCACCACAAAATGTTTCCCACAGAGGACGTGGCTAGTGACATAACGGCTGCCATGGAGGTCTGGTTGACCAAAAGTGAGTTTAAGTTGTTCTTAATTTTTTCTTGAAGGGGGCAGGAAGTGTGGAGCTTTGTGGGCACCACTGGTTGTTCTTGCGGGTGCCAAATGTTTCGGGGGAAGGGAGCTTGAGGAACAACAGAACTAGCAATTTGCGCTAATATCATTTTTAACATGGCATCCCCAAAAGCCAAAAACGGTGCCACCGAAATGACTTACCAGGGGCAGGTATCTGAAAAGAACTGCTCTGGTACTTAGGGACAGTTGGTAAGCTGTGTGAAATAAAAATGAAGCCACCTTTTCCTGGACCTAGTCTGTCCTAATGACTATTATCTCCTAGGCATCAGTTTATCTATCAGGTGCTTGACTCGAGTACCGGAACGTTCTAAACCACATGAGTACATGCAGCTGCCGCTTGATGGTGTCGCTTGGTTTTTAAGCTCAAAGAAGCAAAATCATTGTTTTGGTTGTTTTGAACACAAATGCTGTCTTCACAAGTAATTCTTTAATTCTAAATTCACAAGGTGGGGGCACCCATATGCTTCTGTATTCCTTGTTTCAGGGTGCCCCGCAGGGAGCGTCTCTCCTTTGCAGCATCAAGATGGTTGGCGTCTTGCCAAGTGCGCCAGGCGGGCCCTGACAATATTTTGATGTTTTCTTCTTCTGTGTGGAAATATCCATCTGCGTGAGCAGCTTGGCAATTGCGTTTGGAGTTTTGCAGAGCATGTGTTTTGGTGCAGGACTGAGTCCCAGAGGGGGCTGTGGGAGATTGCTTGCCTTAATTTTCTCTGTCACATGAAGTGCTGTTCAGGGGACTGCAGAATTGCACGCAGTGAACCAGCCGGCTACTAGAATCATTCTTGAACTGTGGAGGGTTAATCATTGTGCTAACTCGATTCAGTATCCCCTTTTGAATAATGTCACAGCTGAAGTTGGCAGTGGCAAGTTGCTTTGATGTTGTGTATTTAAATTATGGAAGTTTCTAGGGGGAACTTTCTAGGCAGAGCGGGAGTGCAAGTGAAATAAATACATACATATTCACCAGGTGCAAGAAAATGGTCTGGCAAAGATTTATACAACATGAACATTGCACATTTTTTACTCAAATGGAAGTTGTTGTTAAGAAAGTCTGGCTTTATTTATCTCCTTCATTCTCCCTCATTTAGTGAAGTAATAAGCAGCCTAGGTTGAGTGCTGCAGTCTGTAACTTTGAATGATTGTAACATAGTATGTTGCATACACAGTTTAAAATCATAAATAAATGAGGATGAGTCACGCTCACTTGGTAAGGGAATATCCCCCATGACCTGTAGTGCTGAAATTTTCTTAGGGTATAGAATAAATAGGCTTATAGACAAAGACACTCTGACCAGTAGAGAAATGGAACATTGTGGGTGTTTTCTCTCCCCTCCTCACAAATAACAAGCCCAAAGTGGCTACATTGTGGATTCATGTCTTGCATGGTAGCTAGAGATAAGAAATTTAGCAGCAAACTATTCAAAGGCTGTTTGAAGACAAGAGAAAACAGAAAAAGGAAGAGCATCACTAGTACACCTGTCCCTCATGATGGGGCGCATGAAGTGCGCCTGAAATGCTTAAGGTGTATTTTATGCTCCCATCATGAGGGAAAGGACTACCAGTGAACACTACCTCCCTCAGGATTTCCTTGTTATCAGGAGTCTGACATGCCTATTATCTAGTATTAAAGTACCAGTGGTCTGTTTGAGCTTGCCGCTTTTGGAACAGAAACACACAAGTGTTATGTTTTTCTGGGTCAGGTTACTTTGGCCTACACATAACTGATGTGGGCAAAAGGGGGGGCACTTACACCGCCATGAGCTTCTTGGGGAAAAGTTGGATATAAGTAAGTGTGTGTGTGAATGAGAGAAGACATGTAGATAACTTTTAAAGAAGTGTGTATATTTAAATATATAGCTAGATGCACATATATATTCACACTAAACAAACACACACACATGTGTGTGGTACACACACACTCTCACACACAGTTATTTATGTATTTATTTATTTTGATCCTGCCTTATATATAACCGTGAAAAATAATTTTACGGCCTGTAGGTCAAACGTCAGGGTTTTTGAGGCTGTGTGTGGCGTGGAAGGACCAAAACGCTTAAGGTACTTTCAGTCCACCCAAATTTGCTTCATGGGTATCGCAACACTCCCTCATGACTAGCAGGGTTTGAAAATCCCCCCCCTTTTTTTTTTGGGTCCTCGGTCAAAATGTGAGTCCTGAAAATTCCCTCAGAACAGGAGTTCAGTTTCCCTCACGGAATGAGGCAAATTGCCCAGGGCATGGAATGTTGTGTTCTGAGGGTTCCGTTGCCTCTGCAGTTTGGGTTAGTTTGAGGGGAAATGAGGGGAAATTTCATCAGCCAGGAAGGTGTGTCTATGCCAAGTGTAAGCCAAATTGGGTAGTATTACTATTAACATCCAATAAACAGTCACTCGAATCATACATCTAATAAAGCGGACAGCGTCCATGAAACTTTATGCCAAAATAAATATGTTCAGTCTTTATGTGCCGCAAGACCTTTAGTTGTTTTTGGATGGCCAAGATTTATTATCCTTGGCCATCTAATCTATGACCCTTGCCCATCCAATTTTGTTTTAACCTTTATTCCCCTGCTCTTCCATTTTCACACCCTTCTTAACCCACCTGAAGTTTGAGAAGTACAAATAGTTCAGGCGGATTCTAGAAAGCGTGGCGGAGGGAGGCGAAATGATAATAAAAAACCCAAGCGTGACCATTTCCCCCTGATTATTTTATTAACATGCTAAAAGAGTTAGTCCTCAAAGCAGCTTTGGCAATGCCCCCGTGGTGACGCCATTTGCCGTTCGTGGATGGATCCGCGGAAGAAGGTGATGTAGCGAACTGGTGCTCAGTGCCGTGTAGTGGTTTTCTTCAGTACAAGTTCTGGTGCAGGCTGGGCCTTGAGCACAGGGGGTATAAATTTCATAAAGAACAGCTCTCTCCTGCTGGTGGGAGGGACAGGGTCAAGGTGTTGTGCTGAGGCCTTGTCACACTATAGGATGGACTTGGAACTTGGTAACATGTGTAAATTAGCAATGATGGAAGGATCTTCCTTCCTGTTTCCCCCCCTAGGAGAGAAGATCTATTTCAGGATCTTAGCAACTTGTTCGTTTAGCTCAGCCATCAACTATTTGGACACGTACATTATCGTTCTTAAATCAGATTGCCTCGCTACTTTTGAACCTTAGCAACTGTCTCTTCATTAGCTGCTGGGATATGGTATCAGAGAAGTTTTCCTAAGCAAAGCTCACAAGAACCAAGAAATGCATGTGTCAGGCCTGCAAGCGCTGAGCTTACACGGTCAGACGTTTCTGAAGAGCTTAATCTGGAAAAATAAGGTAGACTTTGCAAGAGATCAGGGGTTAGAATGTGTGGCAAACCAAGTGGCACAAAGTTAGGTGAGATTGACCTGTATATTGTGTAGTACGATGCTCTTTTGGCAAATTCTGAATTTAACGGGCTTGCAGCTGACCTCTTGCAAAGCATGTGTGAATCACAAAGATATGCCCTGGGAGGGAGCAGGACCTTCCCTGATGAGCAATAAGGCTCATATGACAAATTCATTTGCAATTGGAGTATGTATGTTTAGTGCAGATTATTGCCCTGGGCGGGAGCAGGACCTTCCCTGATGAGCTCATATGGCAAATTCATTTGCAATTGGAGCATGTATGTTTAGTGCAATTTCTTCAGCTTTTAATATGCTTGCCCACAATGTAGGGGATAAGAGTAGATAATTTCCTTACTCTCTACACAAGCTTGTGTTTGGAATGGGGATTCTAGACATGAGTTAATGGTTGTGAATATTGAATCTGGGTTCTAGTTTAGACTGAGTTGATGCAGATCAGTATTTTATAGGGCAAAAGAGCAAAAGTAAGTGTCCATTGCTCCTGCTTACACCGCCTCTGGCCTATGGAAGCTCCTGCCCTAATAAATTTGCTATTGTTCCAGGTGCCTCAGGACCTTTTGTGACATTCATTCTTACAACTGAAGCAAAACAGCAGTAAGTGTGAACATGACAAATGCAGAACAGGGTTGAAATCTGATGAATCTGTTTAGAATCACCAACTTGCAGTTTGAACGCTCCGTCTTACGGACTTCACAAGGTGCATTTGGGTGGACGAGGAAACTCATGCGTCTCTTCTCAAAGGAGGCATTGGTTCCGAAAAGGGGTTTGAATTTCATACCATGGCATGAAACATTTCTGAGTGCAAAATTCGCAAAATGAGTTCTTCCTACACACACACACATGAACGTTCATAGGGTTGCATCTCCTTTGCCATTTTTTTAATGGGAATTGCTCCACTTATATATTTATAGGGGTGGTGGTTTTAAGTTTTCATCCTTCAGTTCATACTGCATAGCGAAGTACCTAACTGGCCAGTGGGAAGATGAAAAGGGAGGCTGCCCTAGAAGTATAAGGTGGCCCATAAAGCCACCCTTGAGTGCCAGGCTAGTTTTAAAAGAGTTGACATTTTCAATGAATTAAAAGTACGTATGCAAGTCCAGGAGCGGTTATCCTCCAGCTTCCTGTCCCTAGGTTGGCCTGCCTGCCTTACTATGCGTCCCCAAAACATCAATGGCTTTCTGTGAAGGACGATGCTTCACTGCTTTATCATGGCTATTGGAAAGTGAGAACACTCTCGTGGGTGGGTGGGTAGTTGCACGAGCATTAAGGAAGCCCCTTTGTTATTCTGGAGAGAGTCCAACCCTCGCCCACCCCAAAAACCCGACCCTACTTGGAATATATTACAGTACGTGCAAAAAAAAAAGCAAAAAAGACCTCTCGCCCCACTTAAGAAGAATGGGGGTAGGATAAGAAGAAATCGAGTGAGCCAGGCGGTGCTAGGAGAGTTTCTGGGGCAGGAGCAAGGAGAACAGGAGAGAGCAGAGTAGAGAGGTGGTTCTCGCACCGTGGCTGCTCAGGAGCTGGGGTCCTTTTTCCGTTTCTGGAAGCGTCGGAATTTGCCTTGAATGGCCAGGGCAGCCTTCTCGGTCTCGGGCGCATTCAGGTCAATGTCTATTTCCTCTTCTTCTGCTTCCACCTTCTTGGCGTTTCCAGCTTTGTCTGTGTGGAGAACCAGACAGACAGTGTAGCCGTTAAATACAGTAAGAAATGGCATTATAACACCCACACCCACAGTGCCAGCTCCAGGTTTTGGAGGGCCCTTGGTAAAGCCACCCTCCATGGCCCCTGTCCTTCAGTAAGTCTACCATCTCACCACTATTTTCACCAGCTCCTCCTCATGGCTCCCACTTGCTTGCTTGACAGGCAGGGAGCAAGTAGGTCGTGGAATCTCCTGCTCCTCCTCACTACCATGGTTGTCTGGGCCAGGGAGAAAGGCAGGTGAAGAAGCAGGTTGCAAAGCTGAAGAGGAGCAAGTCCAGGGGGTTCTTATCCGTGACCTGTGATGGGATGTGGGCCCTTGACGCCGGTCCTGTATAGCCAATTCTGTGCAATCGCACTTGGCCCCAACTATAGAAAAACCAGCTGAGTGTCTACGTTTTGTCTCAGCGTTGACCAAAAGGCCTTCATTTTTGTAGGTTTGGCAAGCAGTAGTCTGCTATCAGCCTAGCACCCACCATAAAGATGGAATGAGAAGGAGACAACCACAGCAGACTCTGCCCAGCACATGAGGGATGGGAGAAGGATTGGTTCGGTGTGCATTCTAATGCAAACACGTCTAATTTCACCCTTTCAAACCAATACAGGAACTGAAACTCAGTCACTGTTTGAAATTTCCCCTCTAAATTTTGCCCTAGAGTTCTCTCTGAGGGGAAAAGTGCACATTTATTCCAGGCAACAACCTAGCGGTTTCTAGAGCGCGCCATGCACACACCCCACCTTAGTTGCAAAAAGAAAGAAAACAAAGGGTCTTTGAAATACACACAAACCAGAAACCAAAAAAGGATCAAGCCTCTTCCATGTGTTTTAGGTAGCAGCCCTTCACAACTGGTGCAGGGTGTGTGTGTGCTTTTGCACCTGGATATTGGTATGAGAGTATAAAACGTAGCAGTAGAAAGCACTGTCCCCTCCCTGAAGACATTCACAACCCTCAGGGCCTAGAGCAATAACTAGAGGTGGACGGGGCAGCACGGGCATTGTGTAACCTAGCAACCGGAAGCCTATAACATGGAGCCACCATCACTGCAAGGACAGAAAGCATCGCAGCCTCCAGGTTGCCTAGCAACCACTCATTGATGGGGTCAGAGTACCACTCATTGCTATATTCCCCCCCCCACTCCTTCTTTCTTAATTTTCCATGAGTGCCAGTCCTCTTCTCTGCCCCCAATCTGGTGTGGGGCAACCAGGGGGTAAGGATGTGTGTAGGAGTTGGAAGTGAGAGGTGTGTGCAGACATATGATTACTAACAGATGGATACAGAGTCTAAAAAAAATAGAATATAGGAAGTTGCTTTATACTGAGTTGGTCCATATAGCACATTATTGTCAACACCAGCTTTCCCCAACCTGTGTCCTCCAGATGTTCAAAATCACCTAGCTGCACCACTGGAGGCAGGGACGATTGCATGAGAAAAGCCTGGCCAGAAAGCACCCGAAATGCGCAGGGATCTATCGTACCCTTCCAGGCCACCAATTAGAGCAATCGGTTCCTTATTTGTGGTTGAGCAATTGGAGCCATCATCTTGGAGCAGTGAGCTGGCATGCTCACCACCAAAGGGGATCCGTTGGCAGATGCATCGTGTTCTTCTCCTTGCCTCTCCTGCCTTGCTGTTATTCCATGATGCCGGTCGCTCCCTGCCCTTTCCGCCTGTTCTCTCATTACAGCAATTTCCCCAAGTGGCATTGAGTGCCCCGGGTTGGGCCTTGTCGATCTACATCTCTGTCTTTTAGCACAGCAGCAACTCCCTTTCATGAGGCCTACTGGAAATACTCGGGCAATGCTCACTCCTGGCTAGCAGGGCTCGGATCGGAAGGGGCTTCTGGGAGACCCCAGTGCGGACACTGTGCTTGGAACTGATCTGGGGGAGGCATGAACTCAGCCCCAAGCACTGCTAAATGACAAGTCCTCGACATGTGGTAAGCTGGTTTGGTCCTGCAACAGAGCACAGGGAGAGCCTTGCCTTGGGTGGCAGAAATGGGGGTCCAGAACCTCTTTCGGCCCCAGGCCTAAATTCCATTTCAGAGAACCTTTCAGGAGCTGTTTTCCAATGGTGGGTGGGGCCAAAGCAAAATAGGTGTGGCCAAAGCAAAAGGGGCGGACCCCCAAATACATAAAATACCAGCATATTGTAGTTTTAAGCTGTTCCTGTTAATAACGAAGATTTAGCAGAGGCATTAGGAGAACCAGTGAGGTGTAGTGGTCCGAGCGTTGGACTGGGACTCAGGAGACCTGGGTTCTAGTCCCCACTCCACTGTGTAGCTGACTGGGTGACTTTGGGCCAGCCCTTGGCTCTCAGCCTCACCTACCTCACAGGGTTGTTGTGAAGGTAAAAAGGAGAGGAGGAGGACTATGTAAGCCGCCTTGGGTTCCTTGCGAGAGGAAAAAAAGTGATATAGAAATATAATAATAAATAACAAACAATAAAATGTCTACCTTTTAGAAAGGGGGGAAAGCTACACAAAAGCTGGGGAACCGCTAAACGACCAGTGGTTAGTGCTAAATTAGGACCCCAGGAGAGAGCGCTCCCCCACCGTGCATCTTATTATTCTATACCTCCGAATTGAAGAATAGAAAAGCATTGGTTTATGTATTTCGATAAAGATCCCCCCCTTTGCGGGATGGTGCTAGTTGGATTGGCAGAGAACTTGGCAGCGGAGAGAGAAGGAGCATGCCAGCTGTCTCCACTCACCTTTCTCCTCCTGGCCAGGGATCTCACTGGGGGACGGTGACTCATTGGAGCTGAGCTGGAGGGAGGAAAGACGGGGTGGGAGAGAGAAAAGGGCACGGATTAGAACATGCTGTATTCGGACGGGCGGCCTCATTTGCCTCCAAGCTCCCCGTCATTCAGACGTCCCTGTGTGTGTGTTGGCTTGTCAATGTCACCCGGGAGAGAAGCTTCCGGAACAGCTGTCAGGAGGGAAGGAGAGAAACTTTAGACAGGGTGGGTGTATTGTACCCAGCACCGACGATGCGTTGACCTCTCTACATCTTTTCTTTTCTTCTTCTTTGCAGGACTGTTTTCTGCTCTTTTTGTATGCCAAGCACTGGTCACCAGGATGGTTCCTTTTGGAAAAAGCTATAGGAAAAGGCAACTAAAACTACTGGAACACATTCCATGTGAGCAAAACCTAAAACATATTTGAGACTTTTTAGTCAAAGGGATAAAATAAATGAGTTGGGGGACATGAATGAGCAATCCTGGGGAATGAAGGAAAGTCCACCATGTCAGGCCCAAACTGTACATACAAACATGAAGGGTCTCTAAGGTCATCTAGTCTGATCCCCTTCTAAGGCCATCACATGACAACTTTTAGTACAATAAGCAGTAGCAAGAAGGGAGCATTTACTGCTTTTTGTTATTTCCCCTAATCCAAATCCTTCCTCCCCCAACACACACACACACACACACACACTTATTTTAAAAAAGTTAAAGTTCAACATTTTAGGTTTTTTAATTTAAATTGTCTTGTTTACTAAATGATTTTAAACTGAAATATGAATTTTAATACTAACAGAATGTTAAGTTCTGCACTTAGCTCTTTAAGAGGGAGCACTTCCTTGTGCAATGTGTAATAATTTAATAATTTAATAATGACTGCCTGAGGTTGCAGCGCTGGACCCTAATCTAAGATGGCTTTTAAAAAGAACAAGCAATTTCCCTCAAGAAAACATTACAGAATCTTTTCAGGATTCTGGCCACATCATTCTGCTCCACTCACCCCACCCCACCCCGCCCCCTACTAGCTTTCCCTTCCTTCTGGGAATGCTCAGCTTACAATGGACTGGGGGCGGAGGTGTCCCCCTGTATTTTGGGTTTTGTCTGTCTGTGTTGTGGACACTTTTGGCATTCATCCCAGTTGCATTTAATTAATATGATTTCTCCACTGATGTCACACTTCTGCCCCTGGCGACATTTTAAAATAACTTCTCAGTGTGAATCAGGAAGTGACCTATCCAGACAATGAGACGATCCTTTCTATTCTTTCTCCCACAGATCTATGTACCTCCTCCTCCTCCATCTTCACCCATTCCGTTCAATTCCCCCTCCCACTTGGTTGACAGTTTTTTTGCCCTGACACACAGTCAACATTTCATGCTGTTGCATTCTTATGGGGCCGTTCCCCTCTCCAACACACACCTTTGTTTCCCCACTGCCAAGATTTTTTGGGTCTCTAGAGAATTTGGGATTACTCTGAATCTGCTCCTACGTTTCTCTTGTACACGGCTGGCGTAATAATTTTGCCTCCAGATGCCCATCCCAGATTCAAATCGGAAACAGAGGGGCGGATTAGGTGGCTCTACAATGGATAGGTCTATTCATTCGTCTTTTGAGCTAAATGGAACCTCCATGTTCAGAAGCAGTCTATCCTGGAGTATATCCCCTGCTGAGGAGAAATGGTGGTGGGAAGGCGGGGGCTGTTACCTTCCCGTTGTGCTTATGAGCTTGAGGTGTTAGCAGTCCAGAAGGCTTGCTAATTTAGAGAGGAAGCAAGGCATCCAGCTGTCCTCTGTTGGAAGCAGAACACTGGGCTAGGTGGACCCAGCAACGCACTACTTATGGCTGTTGTCCACATGCAGCAGGGCCGGCCTATTGGGGAGTGTTTTTACAAAGAGAAGGGAAGACAGTTCAATGGAATAGTGAGGAAGCCTGCAGCTTGGATGGCAGAGGGCGCCCCTAAGGAAGACCCGGGGGGGGGGGGGGAGTTGCAGTGGAGGATTAGAAGGCAGTGTTATCTGGGGTGAGGAGAAGCGACGCTACGGCCCAAACGTGGCTGGCATCTGCTCTCTACAGTGGGGGAGGTGCCGGGAGGGGGGCCAGAAAAAGAGGCAGCCAATGCTGCAACCCTCGCCCGGTTTCCCTGCATGGGACGCGCAGGAGAGTTGCGGCGGGCCTGCCTGCGCGTGCATGCATGCATGGGGGCTGCAGCATTGCAGCATCTGCTTCTTTATGACACCCTAGTGGGTGATTAAGCTCTAAAGCAGCAATTAAGCCCCTGCTATGCAAACCTCAGCAGTGCTGAGGAGGAGCGCAGCGGGAGAAGCCCTGCGGGAGAGAACGGAAGCAGGCAGGGGGTGGAACAATTAGCAGTTGGGGAGGGGGGGGGCGGTGGAAGCGGGAAGGGGGTGTCCAGCAAAGGGCAGCTTGGGATTTGCAGGGTCTTGAGTGGTGTTGGAGGAGGTTTCTGACACTTAAGGATGTCAAGAATGGCATACTCCACAGCTATTACAGATTTTCTAGATGGATATAACAGGCCCTGCCAGGTCATGCTGCTGCTGCTATATTATTATTATAGCTATGGGGCTGGTATATAAGTGTAATAAATCATCATCATCTTTATTGGCACCATTTGTGTGTATGATGCTTTACAGCAGGCTACTCCAAACTGGTGTCACCCCCACTGCACCCCACGAACCTTGCAAATAAGTCCTCCCAAATAAGTCAGCACCATGTACATTGATGGTGCTATATAAATAATAATAATAATAATAATAATAATAATAATAATAATAATAAATAATAATAAGTTACTAGTCCTGGAGTTCCTCTCCCTTATTGAGATCCTCTCCCTTATTGCCACTGACAGGTAGGGACCATACAGCAAAGGCCAAGAGTGAATTCACCGCATAGTGTATAAACTCACAGAGGTCTGTAAAAGAATCTCCTCTCCTTCCCAAACTTCCCAAGGGGCTAGGTCCATCTCCCTAGCATTGCGGGTCAAACGGCAAACTCCGAGAAGAGTTGGAGTAAAGCATCCAGATATCTTTGGCTATTACTGAGCCCACGAGCAGATCCTGCAGGTTCTCTTTGCCCCTCAGCCCACTGCTTTCCACAGATACATTAATTGTGCAAGCTCTCCAGTCCTGCTCAGATGCTCAGCGGCCTCTAATCTGCTTAGTTTGTCTCGCTGTCATGCGACCGTGCCTTCCAAATCTTGTTATCTGCCTGGGATGAGGATACCATATTTTTCTCTCCAGCTGGCACCGAAAAACAGTGCCCCTGGCCAGGCCACCTCAGAGCACCCGACAGAGCACGCAGGGCGGAGCGTGGCCCTTCAAATGAGAGCCGCCAGAATCTGGGTGGAATTCTGTAGGCCCCATTGATAATTCCATTTTCTCCACCCTTTGCCAGATACAGAGGATCCGGTGCCAGGAAAGAAACAAAATAAATAAAATCCATCTTCCTTACCGTTCATGGGCATGAATGGTAGGCTTTGCACAAGCTTGAAGTGTGCCATCTGAGGGCTTACGTAGCAGCCACGAAGCTGCCATTTTGTATTTAATTCTTCTGAAATGCCCAGAGAGCTTTGACTACTGGGCAATATAGAAATTTAAGAAAGAAAGAAAGAATATTTCCCACAATGCCCCAAATAGTGCCGCATTGTTGGAAGGCATTGTGGGAAATGCAAAATGGTGGCTGCTGAAACCCTGGTAGCTGCCTGTGGATGCCAAGCCTTGGTGCCAAGGCTGCAGGAATGATTTGTCACAGTCTATGCCTGTTCTTTGCTGCATTGCATGGGAACAATGCTGCATCCTTAATTCCCCCCCCCCCGTTATTTTCCGGCACCGCTCCCTAATCAATTGCAATCCCTATTTTTGCTCAGCAAAGGCTCTGCAACGCAGGATGCAAGCACCACATTCTTCCCAAATGTCCATCGAGCTCTGCTTAAACCTCTCCAGTGAAGGAGAGCCCAGCACCTCCTGCGGCCATCTGTTCGACTGTCAAATAGCTCTTACCCTTAAGCGGCTTCTCTGAACACTTGGCCCAAATCTCTATTGCTCCATCCTGCCCTCTGGAGCAATAGAGACCACATCTGCTCCATCTTCTACCTGACAACCATTCAGATATTTGAAGACAGCTATCATGTCTCCCCTTAAACTTCTCTTCTCTGGGGCAATCATCAAACTCATATCTTTCAAGTGTTCCCCATCGATAGTGGTGTGCAAGCTTGTAAAGAGAGAGGAAATCTACAGTCACACCTTCCTTATCGTTCCCGTTATCTCTGATGCTCAGGCGGTGAGTGCTGCTGCTTATGTAGACAAAATGGCACCACCCAAGAGGCTTGGGAGGACCCCAAGATTTGCAGAAGTCTAAAAAAAACTTTTGGGGAGGGCAACATAAGGGAAAGAAACCTGCAAAACAGCCCAATGAATACTTAGCATATGCTTGGTGTGCATCGAGTGTTGACTTGACTGTTGATGGAGGAAGAAAACTGTGGGGAGGGTAAATGGAATGGAGTATCATGGAGTAGGGCATGTCTGGCTGGAATACTGAACGGTAACGCTACACTGCAACGTTTCTTTCAGGTCTCACTTGTGAGTTTTCCACTGTAACTGTGGGCTTTTCTACATGCGGGATTTACCATACACTCGTCATTCCCTACTCGTGGTTGTTTACGGGTTCTTTAGACAACGTTGTGACCCTCCAGTTTTGCTTCTGTGTCTAACTGGCACTCCTGGTGAGTTTTTTCATTAATGGCAGGGGAAATGTGGCATTGAATTGTGAAAGCAAAAACACCTGATTTCCTCTGGTGAATCTGCGTTATTCTGCTATACCACAGCGCCAGCTAGAGGTTATATAGCAGAAAAGCAGACAAGAAAACGCTCCTTGCGTAGTGCTTGGCTCTCAATTCTGCGACAAAACCGAAAGTAGATTAACCGCCAATTAACAGCCCCACATAGAAAGGCTGTACAAATGAAAAGTTTAGAGGAGTTTTATCGCAGAGATGCCAGGGGGCAGAGGGACACCACCCTGTGCCCATAAGTAACCACAGCTAAGAGCAGTTTTCAATTGTTCCTGGAAGTTCAGGGCTTGCGACAGTCTAAGCTACAGGGAAGCTTGTGTGCCATTACAAGTGTTCTCAATTGAGGAATACACCGCATGATGATAAAGAATCAAAAGGCTTCCTCACACAACCCATTTTGGAAAACTGCTGTCCCACATGAGAGGGGGCTGGGCGTGGCCTGGCGTTCCTCTCTTTCAAATAAAGGTCTCTTTTTGTTTTCCAAACACATCTTGTTTTCATCCTTGAGTTGTCTCCAGAAATAGCTCATGGGATCATCTTTGTTTTCATCCCACCACGATTGTGTGTGTGTTTTCTTCCCCCCACTGGGTCACCGATGGGCTGCACATCACACGCAGAACCAGCTGTTTTCTCTTCCTTTTTTTTTGGTCTCCTGACAGTGGCAGAAGCTGAGCCCCCTGCTGCGATAATATCAGCCATCGCCCGTCTACGTCCGTCAAGGACAAGCAAACAGTAGGCCATGGAGAACGGAGGAGGAGATCAGGGGGACTTGTGTGCTAAGAGCAGAACTCTCGGTGATGGAGCAGAGAGGTTGAAGCACCATCAACACCTCCCCCCCGCCCCCCCGCTATCATATATATTCAGTAGGTGGATCTTCTTGTTTAAACTACTTCTATTTAACTTTGGCTTGGCGTGCAGCAGCCGAGAGGGGCTACAGTTGTTATTTGTAGACAGCCTGTGTAACGTAGGGTTGGAGAGTTGGATTAGGGCCGGAGAGAATTGGGTTCAAATCCCCCCACTCAGCCATGAAGCTAATTGGGCGATCTTGGGCCAGTCACTCTCGCTCAGTCAAAGCCACCTCACAGGGTCGTCGTGAGAATAAAATGGGTGTCGGGGTAAGGGGAAGAAGCCTGAAAGCCATCTGGAAGGACAGGATAGAAGTGCTGCTGCTGTTTTTCATCAAAATTGTGTACAAAAAAAAAAAGTGTGCATTAGGAGAAACGTGTGCAAATTTTCATGCAAGCTTTTAAAAGAATATTCTCGTTTGGAACACACTGATCAGTCAGCTAAAACTCAGAACGCTTCGTCCGCCAGGATCTCTTTTCATCGGGTGACAGTCTTGTTTTACAGCCATCTGAGCCCCACTGCCCTCATTGCACCGGTGAGTTCCATAAGTTTGAATTCACACTGTGCAAATAAAAGCTTCCTTTTCCTCAGCGCTGGACTGAGACAACAGCCTGTGTCCCCTTTCTGCCCTGCCCTTGCGTTCCCATCTCTGTCTTTATACCCTAGAACCTTCCATTTACAAGGACGGGGAACCTCCAGACATTGATGGACTATAACTTCCACCATCCCTGACTGCTGGCTGGGGCTGATGGGGGTTGGAGTCCAACCACATCCATAGGTTTCCCCGCTTCTGCTGCATCTTTGGAGCAAGCTTTGAGTGCTTGGTGAGGAAAAGAGGAAGGAGAGAGTTTTCACAAAGCCAGCTTCTCCCTCTTCCTTTGAGCACCAGTGCTGTTGGTTGGTCCTTTACCTTCTGTCCCCCCTGTCACTGTTTGTGTGGGTCCCCCTCCCCCAGGTGCTGCTGCCTATCAACAATTTTCACCTCTTGCAAGGAACCCAAGGCGGCTTGCATGGTCCTCCTCTTCCTCTCCATTTTATCCTCACAACAACCCTGTGTGGTAGGTTAGGCTGAGAGTCAGGGACTGGCCCAAAGTCACCCAGTGAACTTCCTCCTCCTCCTCCTCCTTGCTCCCACTCGCTTGCTTGACAGGCAGAGAGCTTGGGAACAAGCAGGGCGTGGCATTTCTGGCTCTTACTTCTCACCACAACCACCATCTGGGCCACAGCAAGAGGGAAGCAAACAAGAAAGTTACAAGAGTGAAGAGGAGGAGGAGGAACTCCAAGGAGATTTTGTTCATGGGCCCCTCCTGGGATGTGGGCCCCTGGCAAGGGCCCGGCCATGCCTACCCTGGATGCTTGCTCTGGCCCTTAAGACAGAGCCTGATCCAGGAAATGTGCTCCTAATCTCCTAAGGCTGCCACCTTCTGTCCAGTTCCGTAGATGTCAGTCTCCCTTCTAAATAAACACAGGGAGCTGCCTTTGGGGACCATTCTTCTATCTAGCTTCAGATCAGCTCTCCGGAGATTTAGAGAGAAGGGGATATTTCTACTTGGGGATGCTGGGTATTGAACCCGGGACCTTGTGCTTCCAAAGCCGGTGCTGTACCACGTAGCTGTGGTTCTTCCACTAAAACAAACCTAAGATTCCAGCCCTCATGGTCCTGAATAAAGGCTTGCTTTCAAATAGGAAGCTGCCCTTTACCGAGTTGGAGCATTGATTCATCAAGCTTCAAACATCAATTTTCCCCAACTACAAGGCAGATTATCCCGAGCTATGCTGTCCAAGGTGCTGAATCCTATCTCCCAAATGACTGAAACCTAGAGCGGGTTCCAGGCCCCGCTGACATTGGAGGCGTTAGCCTTCACCGGGCATCTCACCTAGCCCTGCCTGGAAATGTCAGGGACTGAAGCCTTCTGCATCCAAAGCAGGTGCCCTACTGCTGAGCTACGGCCCTCTCTGCAAGTTCAGAGTTGCACCATAAGTCACTGGAAAACATCAACAACAACAACCCTGCAGGTGCTCCCTGTGAGCTTTCTTAAAGACAAGAGGGTATAGCGTCCTCTTAACATTTTGCAGATGAAAAGGGAGCTGCATTTGCAACGCTCCAGCCCATATGCCAAAGATCGCCACCCTCCCATCGCCAAAGTTTTTCTATTTTGCCCACCGCCTGCTGTCTGCACCAACCCATCTTCTTCCACCGTCTAAAAGCTAAGGAAGCTGTTATCCAAGGAGACCCTAGTAGAGGGTGAGGTTAAAATTTCCCTACAACTGATGATCAACAGCACAAAACTGACCAGGTTTCGCAGCGTGCTGAAACAGCAAGCCTGCAAGCCGCCTTGCAGGGTTGGGGAGTTCGTTTGTTTTTGCATGTGCATCGATTTGAGCGCACGTTGGGCACTTTTATTTATTTATTGCATTTCTATACCACCCAAGAGCTGAAGCTTTCTGGATGGTTCACAAAAATCAGAACCATAAAGTACAATTTAAAATATAAGACGTGAACAACGATGCAAAAACACAACAGCCAAGTACAATATCGAAGTACAACCAGAAGAAAACCGAGCAGATGCATTGGTCAGAGGTTTATCTTCTAGGGACAGAAGGGAGACAGAGCTCAGCCCTGGGGAAGGACAACTCTATGAAGCCACACTAACAATGATTTAACAAGGCAACCCTCCCAATCCAGTTTCAGGTTTTGGAGGGGCCCCTCCCTTCATAAGTCTACCTTCTGACAGGGTGGGGAAGCAGCTGTCCTCTGAATGTTGTGGGTTTCTAAGTCCCATCATCCCCAACTATTGACCATGCTGGCTATGACTGATGGGAATCCAACACTATAGTGTGGGCTACAGTTTCCCCATGTTCCTTTACAGCAGGACTCACCCTCCAGAGGTTTTGAATTCAAACTTCCATTATCCCTGACCATCAGGCCCATGCTAGCAGGGGCTGATAGGAACTCCCTCATTCCTGCTTTGCAGCCCCCAGGGCAGGGGCAGGATGTTTTTTGGCCTACAGTAAAGCAACGAATGGGACCCTTTCTCCCCCGCCCCAATGGCAAGATGCATCATACTCAAAGGTGGTCATGTTATTTGGGCCCTTGAGGCAGAGAATCAAATTTCCCCTCCCTGGCCATAAAAATACCACAGCCCTAAAGGAAATAACGAACAATAATTCACTGCCTTTTGCCAACACTTGAAGCCAGCTGCCTGAGGTGGCCACTTCCCTCTACCTAAGGGAAGGGCCGGCCCTGCTGGAGAGCTTCTCTCTTGCCCTGGACGTAGCACCCCCACATGGCAAGGCCCACCCTGTCCCTCTCTTCGAAAACGTTCTGCCTTGATGATTTCTCCCCGAGGCGCTGGGCCTTCTGTCTGCCTTTGCTGTTGCTGAGGCAACCGCAGGCCATCCCATAATGTACTCAATTGCACACACACACATGAAGAAGAAGAAGAAAAAGAAGAAAAGAAGCATATGCTCTAGTAATCTCCTAAGAAAGAAACAGAATTGGGTGGGGGTAGAGATAGAAAAGAAAGCTGTTAGAGGGCTGAGGAGCTTTCTCCCATTTTTTTGGTCTATGGGGGATTAGCAAAGCGCAAACAAATGTAACAGGAGAGAATTCAGCCGGAATTCGTGGGGGCAAAATATTTTTGGGTGGAGAGGGCAGGACAGGGGAGAGTGGACAAGACCTCTGTCATTTGGGAGTCATTGACCACCACGACTTTCTCTACCTCTCAGGAGGCCTCGGCAAGGGCAGGCCTGGACAGAATTGCTAGGCCTGAAAACCCGCCCCAGAACTAACCACTCTGATGGTGCCAGTGGACGGTTGGTGTCTCTGAGTTTCAGTCAGAACCAGTCAGTTCTGGCTGGTTCTGACTGAAAGCCGGAATAGATTCACCACTCCAGCGAAATCAGAGCCACCAGCCTCCCCTGCCAAACGGGGAGCCATCTTCTGTGGGGCCTACTGTCACATCAGTGTGCATAATTCTGCAGTCTTTAGAGACCTTGCAGACCAAATTTGGCTGGCTGTTCCAAATCAATATAGGAACATAAGCCTTCCCTCTTTCTGCAGCTCCTGGTCCCATGCACCACTCTTCTCCATCTATTCTCTCCCCCCCCCTCCCCTCTCCCCCCCCACCCCCACATTTTTTCTTGCCTTACATTCCCCCCTCTGACTTTTTTTTTGGACCGTTCTAGGGAACCAGTGAGGCGCAGTGTCAGTGTCAGACTAGGCTTTTTGGAGAGACCGAGGTTCAAATCCCCACTCCGCCACGAACCTCCCTGGGTAACCCAGGAGCCAGTCAATCTCTCTCTGTCTAGCCTGCCTCACAGGGTTGTTGTGAGGATAACCCTCCAGGCCTTGACTAAAGCAAGAACAGGACTGTCAAAATCTTGAAGGGGGGGGGGAATTGCTCCAAGGCAGCTTTGAATAATAGGATGGCATAAATAGGTCCGTTAATACTCTATCGCTAGCCCAAGGGGTTGCGATGGAAGAAGGATATAAAATGCTAAGATGGTTATAAAGCCAACAGTACACCTCTGGACAAAATAGGCAGTGTATTAAATCACAGGAGTGGAGAATTAATAGGTGAATGGAGGGCCAGGTGTGTGGGAACAGCCCTTCCCGTGCTCTCCCAATAGCCGGTCTATACACAATAAGGGCCACACTTAGAGGACAAGACGGAACGTGTTGTGGGCTTCACCCAAGGTGCTTAGAGAGTCTCTCCAGCCGGCTTGAGCATGTAAGCCAAACTGCGTGTGACTGGGACTGTGCTGAGCTTTAGAATCATAGAATCGTAGAGTTGGAAGGGGCCTCTAAGGCCATCGAGTCCAGCCCCCTGCTCAATGCAGGAATCCACTTTAAAGCATCCCGGAAAGATGGCTGTCCAGCTGCCTCTTGAAGGCCTCTTGTGTGGGAGAGCCTACAACCTCCCTAGGTCATGAGTTCCATCGTCATACCGCTCTAACTGCCAGGGAGTTTTTCCTGACGTCCAGCCAGAATCTGGCTCCCTGTCACTTGAGCCCGTTGTTCCATGTCCTTCTCACCACCATTGTCACCAGCTGCTACCGTGGCTCATCCTCTCTCTTGTCACGGCTGCCGCTTGCTTGCTTGACAGGCAGGGAGCACGTTGGCCTTGGCAACTACCACTCCTCCTTCTCACCAGCACCATTGCCTGGGCCAGAGTGAGAGGCAGGTGAACGAGCAGGTTGCAATGGGGAAGAGGAGGAGCAAGTCCAGGGGGCTCCCGTCAGTGGGCCCCTGCGGGGGTCTGTGCCCTCAGCAGGTGCCCAACCATACCTACAGTTGATGCCAACCCTGTCCTGGGGAAAAGTTCCAGAACCCAATCTGGGAGGAAAGTTCTTTTTCACTACCAAATATGGCAAATTCACAACCAAAACCAACACTTCTCCCCCAGTGTCCATTAGAATGGATTACAAGCCACCCTCCCCATTCCTGCACTTCTTCTCAGGCCCTTGGCCTTGCAGTTAAATCTGCAAAGTGGATACTGGCCCCACAAAGGCCATTGCTCATGCATCGGTTAGTTATGGAAGGGAAACCTGTGCCGGCTCTTCTCCTCACCCCAGCCTTGTTTAGAAAAGGTTTCTTTCCTATTCGCCACGAGGCGATCTCGACTCACCAGAGGCGAGTGAAGATGGACAAGCCCCGGGGCCTAGGCCTTTCGTTGCAGGTGCCACGGGAGGAGCCGCATCCCCATCTGATAAAGAACAGACTCTGGAAGGGTGCGAGGAGCTGGCAAAGGTTGGCGTGAGCCCGTCTTTAATCAGCGGTGTCCATCTGGAATGAGGGCTGTGGTGCCAATTCCCAGCCCAGAGCACCAGCTAGGGCTCTCGCCCGGCCTCTCCAAGGCAATTAACCATGATTAAGCATCCGCCTTCCCCTGCTCACGCCTAAATGGCTCCTGTCAACCCCACTTAGCCAGAGCCTGCCTCAACAGCTCTTTACAGGAGTTGTTTCTTCCTTTTCCCCTCCTGCAAAAGAGGTTTTGCAGATGGGCTGAGCACCAGAAGGCTCCGGGTGAGTCGGAGGCTGCCCAAGTCCAGCACGAGTGCCTCCAGTTTTGCCGCAGAACTGTTGAGAGACCTTTGCAAGTGGAGTTTGCAGGATTAGAACCAGGGGGTGGTTGTCAATAGGCCTGGGCTCATGAATTGATTTCCCTGCAGCCTAGATCTATTCCATAGAGCCCTGGTATGAATGAAAGGGTTCCTTCCCTCCACTTATTTGCCACACAGGGGTGATTTTCACGGGGGATTGTCAGCGGGGAGGGAAGGCTTAATTCTCTCCCTCCCCACATCCTGCAACTCCCCCTTCCGCAAATCTCCCCCCCCCGGCATGGCAATTAAGTGTGGGGGAGGGAAACTCCCCCCTCTTGTTTTGGGATGATCTGGGGCAGGGTGCAAATTAATTGAAGAACGCAATTTATTTGAGATTATTTGAATTGGCTGGCTTTGCCTCCTGTGAAATTTAAATAAAAACCTAGTCATACTTTCTAAATGTGCAAAACTCAATTAGCCTGTGTATTAATTAATTAATTAATTAATTAATTAATTAGGCAGCTTTGTGTCCTGAGTGCTGGGGCCCAAATCATTTCAGGGCTGAACAGTGCCTCTGATTAGAATGTACGAAGAGCTGTCCTGCCGCATCAGACTGAAATTCTGTCCAACCCAGTATCCTGTTTCTAGCGTTGGCTGGCCAGGTGCCTCCAAGAAGCCCCCCAAGCATGAAGGTAGCAGCCCTGCTCTGTAATTCAACCTTCCCCAGCCTGGTGCTTTCCGGAGTTGATGGACTAATGCTCACAACATCCTGGCTGGGTAGGATGTGAGCTGTAGTCTGACATTTCCAAAGGGTACCAGGTTGTGGAAGGCTGTGGTAGTTTGCCCCACAGTATTCAGAGAATAGCTTAAATAGAACCTCCCTAGATAGAGGCAGGTTATCTTTGTATATCAGTTGTTGGTGAACAAAGGGAAGGGAAACATTCCTTGACTTCATGCCTTTGCTTGCAAGCTTCTTGGAAGCATCTAGAGGCATCATCGTTTGCCAACATTGGAGGCAACATTGGAGGCATCTGGTTGGCAAACATTGGAACTGGGACATTGAGGAGAGTTCGCCCAAGCAAGTGAGGCAGCTGGTGGCATGGAGGCAACAGCCTTACTCCTCGCTATTCACCCTCTAGCAGCCAATGGTATTCTCAGATAGATTGCTGTTAGAAATGGGGTTTCCATTTAGCTATTTTGGCCAACAGCCACTTATAGTGGAGGCTAGTGGCCCTGATTTCAGCGGGGTTGTAAATCCGTTCTGCATTTCAGCCAGAACTCTAAAGGAGTGATCCAAGATGCTGGAACTTATTCCCAAAAAATACGTTCAGCACCTTGAATTGTGCCTTTAGAGTTCTGGCTGGTTCTGACCAACACCTGGAACAGATTCACAGCTCCACATGAATCAGAGGCACCAGACCCAACTGGCTGTTGAACTATCCTTTCTAAATCCACCTAATCTTTTTATTGACTTGTTTGTTAGGGCTATCACCCCTTTCTTAGGGAAGTGAGTTCCACATGTTAACTGCATGCCCCCCCCCCCCGCTGAAGTGCTTTCTTTTTTATTATTCTGCCCCTACTGCCACTGAGCTTCAGAGAGTGACCTTAGAGTTCTTCTAGTAAATAGATACATCATAAGACAGTGTGGTGTAGTGGTTGGAGTACAGGTGGCTCTGGTTCAAGTCCCCATTCAGCCATGAAGCTCACTGGAGGACTTTGGACCAGGCTCTTACTCTCAGCCTGCCCTACCTCACAGGGTTGTTGTTAGGATAAAATGGAGAGGAGGAGGAGGAGGAGGACCATGCAAGCCGCAACAGAGAAAAAAGGTGGGATATAAATGTAGTTTTATACATATCCGCTCTCACTCACATGGCTTCTTTGCACAAGAATTGCTCACCGCATCTTCTCTACCCTTCTCATTCACAGATAAGGGGATCACTTCTTCCAGATTTGGATCATGCACGCAGCAGGATTTGATGCATGCTTCAGAGTAAATAGCGCATGCACTTGGACCAGTGCGCACGCATGCAGAGCGAAGGAGCCAGCTTTAGCGCCCAGGGACAGCTTTACGGATTATGAGAAACCGGATTCAATTAGGTACACATTTGAGTCTCTTTCTCTCTCCTGCACACACATTCATGTATGCGCACACATGGTTTTAATTTCTGCTACACACAACTGTACCTCACTTTTGCATAGATATAGAATGGGAGTATTCTGTGTTTCTCTCTCTCTCTCTCTCTTATACACACACATACTTCTCCAAGTTGGACCAGATGCAAGAGGAGACATGGTTACTATACCTTTAACATCAGTTGTGCAGAAGAGGAGTGGATTTCCCCCCAGCCTTTGTTACAAGGTGGAGAAAAGCTGCACCCTCCAGAATTCCCTCTTCTAAAAATATATATATCTTTCTTTCTCTGTTTAACCAGTCCATAAGATCAGGTTACCCAAAAAAAGAAAGTGTGTAAAGAGGGATCTCTCTCTTTCTCTCTCACACTCTCACACACACACACCTATACAAATACCATATTTACAAATGCGCTCCCTCTGTGTCTAATGCACATTTATTTATTTATTTATTTTATTACATTTTTATACCGCCCAATAGCCGAAGCTCTCTGGGCGGTTCACAAAAATGTACACACACACACACACACACACACACATCTTTATCCTGCAGTGCTGAATGTCTCCCACAATCAGCCAAAGAGCAATTCTTCCTTCTCTTTGAAACCTTTCTCTCTCTCTCTCTTTCCCTCTCTCTCAGACACAATCACAAAGTTGGCTTGCGTGCGCTCTCTCTCCCCCCTCTCCTTTATCCGTCCCTCTTGCCCATAGACGCATCAAGAGCTCAGTCCGTTGCACAGGGAAGATGAGATGCGTGGGTCCATCACACACACAGGCTCACACAGTCAGTGGGATTCCACAGTGACAGTGGTGAAGCGTGCCTGTCTGTCTTCCACCCCTTCAATATATTACACAAATAAGCATCAAGCTGTCTGTCTCACTTTTTGTCCAAACGCTCTCCCATGCCCAGTCCATCACCCTGATGCCTCAGTATCCCTTCTGCGTCTCCATGCCACGCCACCTGCCCAGAGGATGCCACAGCATCCCTTGGAGAGGGGGACAGAGACATCCCCCCCAAAAAGCCTAGCCCACCTCCATCCCTCCCAAACCCCTGCATCTTCCTCTCACCTTACTCATGGCGCTTGCCGGGCTGGTGGTGGTACCCAAGGTCTTGCTCCGGCAAAGATGTTCTGGTCCTCCCTCTCTTGTTCACTCTCATTCACACACTGGTTTTCTGCCACCTCTCTCTCTCTCTCTCTCTCTCTTCAGCTCACTGGCAGATATAGCATATTGCTAGACTCAGAGATGCCCGGCACTTTGAGTGGCAGGTGCAGGCAGCCAATGGGAGGGATCCCTTGCTTCTGCTGCATTCGCAAAACTGGGTTAACACAGTGGGATTTGGTGGTAGTAAACAGAAGGATTTCTTTCTCTCTTTCTTTGGGGGGGGGCGTGCACAGCCAAATGCTGCCTGGTTGATTCCCCCCTCCCCTTTCAAGCATCCCAACTAGGTTTCTTTCCCCCATTCTCCATTGGCTTCTCCTCCTCCTTTCTGAAACCCAGCGCTTGGCGATTGCAAAGTGGTATCACCTTTGAGAACGAGTTCGTTTCACGCGTCCAGAGGCTACAATCCTGTGTGTCCCCCCCCCCTCCCCGCTTCCCCGGCCTTCCCCTCTGTGCATCCAGCAATCTGCTCAGAGGATACCAAGAGGAGGAAGCTGTGGCTCAGTGGGAGAGCAGCTGTTTTGCATGCAGAAGGTCCCAGTTCCATTCTCGACATCTCCAGGTAGAGCAGGGGGTGAAATCCTCTATCTGAAACCTTGGAGAGCGGTTACTGATCAGTGTGGACAATACCAAAACGCCCACCCTGGATGCCGGCTCTGGTAATCAAAACCATGGTCCCAAATCCTTCCACACAAAAATCCACTCCTGGTTTCCCCCCTCCCTGGTGCTCTTTTTCAGGAACCTGTTTTTACTTTTTGGGGTGTGTGTGTGTGTGTAGGGGGAGCTTATTAGTCGTGGGTATCATTAAACTGTGGACAGTCACAAACGCTTTCCGATGTACCCAAAGATCTACCAGTAACTCCTGATCCATCTTCTTGGTTTAGAATGTCACCTGTAAACATGTACCGGAAAGGTATGACAATTTATGTCAGTCGTTGTCTGTATGAAAGTGGCCTTAAGGGGCTAGGAAACTGCGTCAAGAAATTTTTGAGCATAATTTACATCCTTTGATTCAAAAGAATTTGTCCCAAGAAAGCAGAAACCCGTGTGTCTAGGTTCAGGGTGTCCCAGGTTCAAATCTTCGCTCAACCCATGAAGCTAACTGGGCGACCTTGGGCTAATCACAGTCTCTCAGCCTGACCTACCTTACAGGGTTGTTGGGAAGATAAAACAAGGGGAGAGAGAACCGTGCCTGCTGGTTTGAGTTCCCGGGAGGAAAGTGGGGATGTAAATGTAATAAAATAAAAATGTAACAATGAATAGCGATATTCTTTAAAGCAGCCTTCCTCAACCTGGGGCGCTCCAGATGTGTTGGACTGCATCTCACAGAATGCCCCAGCCAGCTGGCTGGGGCATTCTGGGAGTTGTAGTCCAACACATCTGGAGCGCCCCAGGTTGAGGAAGGCTGCTTTAAAGGAAGAATCTTACAGGTAGGGACATAGGAGAAAACTACAACAGAATCAAATGAGTTTGTATTTCAATGAATTCGACCCAGGGCCCGATTCTCATGGATTCCAGGGACTTGTGGGCCTTTTTTTTTTTTTTACTGTCTGGAATTTTATGCCAATTTCGTGATAGAAAAATATGTAAAATAAAAAGGACTGGTTGATAACGCACATTAGGGATTGGGCGGTTTGTGCATCTTTGCAGATGAAAATTCGGGCAAATGCGAATTTGTGCAAATACAGGAAACTGGGGAAAAAAGACTCCTCACAACCCATGAGAGCAAAGCAGAATGGATTTTTCAAAATCCATCCATCTCTACTTGCAGGTGAGCAATGGCACTTATATTTACCACGTGTGTATAAAAATAGGTACCTGTGTGTATTTTTTATTCTTCTAAATTAATATTTTATTGTTGTGAAAAAAGCTTATTTTAAAATCATTTTCAAAGCTGATTGTTTCATTGGGGAATGTAGAGGATCCAAGGGAAGCTGTGTTACATAAACCAGGAGATGTCAAAACTGCTATTCTGCCTTTCCTCTGATTGTACTGATGAAGTCTTTGCTCTTCTCCCCTGAAATTCAGTAAACATGTTAATAAACAGAAAGCACATTGCTGTGCTCTTTGCAGTGTGGACTAGGCATGTCTACTTAGAAGTAAGTCCAACTGAGTTTAATGGGACTTAATCTCAGGCAACTCTGTGTAGGAATGCAGCATTAGTTGCTGGGGAACATGGGTGGGAGGGTGGCCACTGTGTGAACAGAGTTCTGGACTAGATGGACCCAGGGTCAGATCCAGCAGGGCTCTTCTTGTGTTCTGAGGAGGAGGAGGAGGAGAAGGCTACATGTCAAAAAAATCAGCCATATTGGCCATCAGAAAAAATATGATATAGTGTAATACTTTTACTAGGCCAACTCAAAGATCACAAAAAACGTGAAAGCTTTCAAGATCTGTTTGTCAGGCAAGACGTTACAAAAGTAGGCTGCCAAGGGGAACAGGAGGGAGGAAAGGCAGGCTGGGTGTTGTAGTCAGGACGCCTGCATAATCGGAGCCTTAAGAATCTCTGGGCATCCCATCTGCACCTTGTGGATCATACTGTGGGCCTACCTTCAAGGGGTGTTGCTAGAATCGCAGAGATAATGGGCTTGAAGCACCCTGAGCACTGGAATTGTGGCTTTATACACGCTGAGTGTTGTTTGATGTCTATGTCGAAAGAAGCGAGGCAGACATGACGTTTGGGGGAGGGGGTGTCTCAGTCGATTTCTCATGCCCTACGACCACCTCCACCCTGCATCTCAGTTTTTCTTTTGACATCTTCTGCACAATGTGCCGTGGCCCATTTCGAGCTGATCAAAGGCCTTTATTTTTGGTGGTTCCCCCCCTCCCACACAGCTTTCCCCCTCATGTTTAATTGAAAGCCAAAGAAGCAGATGATGAAAAATTAATGTGGCCCAGCCCGACCCGGAGAGAGGCAGGCAGCAGACAGAGACAGAGAACTCTGGCTCCGTTCAGCTTCCTACGCACCAAAGCACAGCCTACCCCCACCCATCTATGGACAACAGAAGCAGCAAAAGTAGAAGGAACTGGGAACTAGGAGCCAACTTCAGCCTCATTTGGAACAGGAAGTAGATGGTTCAGCAGTTGCAGGCCTGTTTGGCAGGCCAGGGAGGAAGCCCCAACCCTGGTAAAGATGTCGCCTGCCTTTGTCCAGGGTACTGAAAGAGTTCAGGAGCAGGGGGTGCAAATTCTCTTCGCCCCAAATCCTAGAGCCAGTGCTATGGATAGTATTCATGGTTAACTAACTTTGGCTTCTTAGCATGGCTGGTTTCACGCAATGTAAGTACGGCTTGACTGGATGTTCTCTAAAAAGAATAAAAAATAAAAATGGTTTGTTAACCACAAGCAACCCACAAAGAGAACCCCTGGTTTGTTGTCAGATGGTGAACTGTGGGTTGTTGTGTTGTGTGAACGCATTGTGCTCTGAGCAACGGGCCCTCTCCTTTCTTATTTTTAGAGTTGCAGTTCCACGTCTGGAGGGCACCAGGCTGGGGGAAGGCTCTGGTCTGCTCACAGTTCTTGACCGGGTTTTTGGTTGCTGAAGCTAAGCTTATGCTCAGAAACTGAGCGTATGATTCTCCTCCACATCATGCTCCCACCACCCCATCAGCATCAGGAAGAAACACGGCCGGCGGTGCGCAGTGTGGAATTTCATGCCCCTCTCCAATCCCAGCAGTGCACCCAGCTGGCGTGCACATCAGCGGCTCCAATTATACACCCACTGGTGAGTTTGCAGCGATGCGTTCCCACCCCCATGCAGCCAGACCCAGTTCGTACACTCGGAGAAAGCGACTTACGCACGGGCAGAGACACAATTGCAGCCCCACACCCTCCCTCCCCTCCCTCTGCCTTTTTTTTTTCTTTTGCATCCTCATCATTCTTGAGTCATAGAGATGTACAGCAAGGCACACGCAGAATCACATCTCCTTTGCCAACACAACCAGGGGTGTACACAAAAGCTTCCTTTCCCCCCCGGCCATTGCAACCTGCTTGTCCACCTGTCTCAAATGTCCTGAGAATCGTCTTTAAAAAGGCAGCAAGTTTCTAGCCCTTAAGGTCGCAAAGGGTCGATTGTGAAACTGTGTGCCTGGCAGAAACTCGGGCATCAGAGAGTGATGGAGAGATGGGTGGAAGCTGAGTGGGGGGTTTCAGCACCACCTGGTGCTTTTAGTCCTTGCAGAACATATGAACAGGGTGTCCTGGCCCCAGGGCTGGCCAGCCATGCCTTTGTAAGGCAAAGCGCTGGTCAGCAGCCCAGAATGGTTCACGGAGGGGGGCAAAGGGTCCTTTTGAGAGAATCCAGAATCTCTCTGCGTTTTTGAAGGAGAGCATGGAGGAGGCGACCCATTCCTTTCTCAGACACCACCCCCACCCCCTACTGCGAAGAGAGCATCTAAGTGTGCAGGTGAAAAATGGCAGATTTGCACTTTAGAAGAAACTGAGACAGGTCAGAGACATTGGTCTCTTTGGCGTTTCCCTTAGGATGGATCGTCTTGGCGTTCTTTGTTTTTTGTCTCTCATTAGGAGGTAGTTCATTGTTCTCTCTCTCTCTCTCTCTCTCTCTCTCTCTCTCTCTCTCTCTCTCTCTCTCCCCGTTTGTGCAAAATGGAAAGCCAGATGCAAGTCGTGCTATCTTACAGTCAAAATGCTTGGGATTTATGCTGTTCTACAGCCAAAAGGCTTCAAAGTGACATACAAGGAAGTTCAGATCCACAGTTGAGAAACAAAGACAATTTTTTAAAACCCTTCAGCAATGTGGACAGCTCCATTAGAGTGCTGACTGAAACCCAGAGTGGATTCACCGCCCTACTGACATCGCAGCCCCCCTGACCCCCTTTGCACCTCTGGGCGTCTTGCTTCAGTGTGTCTCTTCCTGCTCTAGCTCAGCCTCCAAACAGCCTTCTACAACCTGGTGCCCTCCAGATGTTTTGGACTACAATACCCAGCATTCCCAAGGTTGGAACTGATGGGAGTTGCAGTCCAATCCTTCTGGCAGGCACCGATAGGCCAAGGTGTCCTCTGACTTCCGCTGTTTATGTCTGCCTCCCCACAGAGGTTCCTGCGTCCCTCTTGCCCTGTCCTTCAGTTGGCAGCCACCCAGCCCCAACCTTCACCTGGCTGGACCTGAACGAGTTCGGCCTCATTCCTGTTTGTTATGGGAGGCACTTCCTTGCCAGTGAGCCCTGGAGTGGAACCGCAGACAGAGTCTGAGGTAGGTGACCATAAGCCTCGAGACATGGGACAGGCAGACCTGTTTGGGTGTGGGGCGCCCAAGGTACTCCCCGGAAGCCTCCCTTCCTTTGGCTGGCAGGCCCTGAAAGACCAGAGCCCCCCAATATGAAGGGGGCAGCCCCCAAGAAGAGCGTATAACTGTCCAAATGAATTTGAGAGGAGTGTTGCACTGGCCGCAGAGGCCCAGGTAAGTGGAGTGTGAATGACTTGTTTGGGTGTGTGTGAGAGTTAAGGGCGCAATCCTAGGGAGGTTTAGATCGACAAAAGTCCTACAACTCCCAGCATTCCCCAGCCAGCTTGAAACCTTGGAAAGCTACTGCTGCCAGTCAGTGTCGTCAATACTGGGCTAGATGGACCAAGGATCTGATGGACTCAGTATAAGGCAGCTTCCTAAGTTGCTATCCTTGGTTTCAGAAATTTCCCTGCCCGGAGATGCTGGGGGTTGAACCTGGGTCTACTGGCGTGCAAAGCCACCCAGAGAGTTTTGTCAATTGGGCGGTATAGAATTGAGATTAATTCATAAGACAATGCTCCCCTGAGCGCCGTCCCTTCCTCCGGGGAGAACACAGGGGCTGAACCCGCCTTACGGTCTCAGATGAATTTTCTCTCTCTCTCTCTCTCTCTCTCTGCGGAGGCCTCTCTGTGCAGCTGCTGTGCCAGAGGAATCCCAGGGGGTCTCTGGGGTTGCGGAAGGACAAGTGAGAGGTGTGAGGAGGAGGAAGGGAGGGGAGACAAGGATCCGATGGAGCTGTCATGGTCAAATGAAGACATCCTGTTCAGATATAATTACCATCTCCGCCTGAACCACCGCCGCTGGCAAGCGGGGGAGCCTGGGGGGTGGGGGGAATGGATCAGCCCGCCTTGGCTCAGTGCAGATTAATCGAGCTTTCCAAGGTTTCATTAGCAGGAAATTGGTCTTCATCTCCTGGGGACCGGGGCTATTAATCAGAGGCTGGGGAACGGAAGGAGGGAATCTGGTTTTGCGTTTCACTCTGCCTTGCTCTGGTTCTTTCCCCTTCGCCAGGTAGCCATCTATTGAATTAGCCCCTCTCTAGGGCCTTTTAACAGATATTTCGCAGGTGGACCTTTTGATGGGCACAGAGAGGAGGGTATTGCAGGGAAAGAGCAGCCTGTCATGTATCAGGCGGCTTGCTGAAGCATGGGAGAGTGGCCAAAAGGGCAGCTGGGAAAATGTTTCTGCAGCCCAATGAGCCTGCCTGTGCATTATGATCACTGTCAGTGGCCCTTCTTTCTGGTCTGCCGTTAAGATCTGTAATGTCGTCAGGGTCTAGAGGCAGGGCCTTCTCAGTCATGGCCCCTGCCCTATGGAATCCCTTCCTGTGAGATATATGACTGGCTCCATCTATGTGGGCTTTTCAGAGGGCTTTTAAAACATGTTTTCTTTAGCTTCTAAGTGGAAGGTTTTTGTTATACCCCCTGCTTTTCATCTGGTTCATTTTTTAAATATGGCTTTAAAATTAATTCATGATGTTGAGAATTAAAGTACACTGTGGTGAAAGCTCATAAGAACATTCCTAGCCTACTTCACAGGACTATTATGTGGAGGTTAAGTTTTTAAGCTGGTGGTTTTTTTAAACAGTTGGTGAGCTGTTAACTTTGTTGTATTGACTGCATTTTAAGGACAGAGCTTTTGCATGATTTGGTATGTCTTTGCTAGCTGCTTTGAACATCTCTTGGAGAGGAAAATGCGAGCTGTACATTTTATTATAAATAAACATAATAAATAAAAGGGTTGCAGCAGGGACCATATTTATCTTTGGAGGATAAATGAGTTTGTTTTTAAATGTAACACTTAATAAATGAGTACATCTCTCTGCTTGAATAATGATTCTGGGTACTAGGACGAACAGACCCGTGTCCTTTTAAGACTTTTCGGACTCCTGTTTCTGGGTTTCTCTCCTGTTTATTTCATTTCTGCCCTCCGTACAAAGGGGCTCTAACATGGTAGTGCCTTTCTTGATACATGCCAGTCTCCCTACCCCCCATGAGGTTTATTTTATTTCTTAAGATCCCTTTTAGATTTTATTTGTTATTATATTTTAATCTGCTCAATAACCAGTGTAGATAGAGAGATGGAAAATGAGAAATGCCACCAAGGTGCTAACTGCGGATAATGGACAATAGTGCTTAGGTTCTTATTTTTTTTATTTATGACATTTCTATACTGCCCAATGGGCGAAACTCTCTGGGCGGTTTACAAAAATTAAAACCATAAAGTACAATTTAAAGTATAAAACTTAAACCACACTACTAAAAAAAAAAAACCCACAATATAAAAGTAAATCCACAATTTAAAACAGCTGAGTTAAAAGACTAAGATGGTGAAATGTGAAAAGATTGGGAAAATAAAAAGGTCTTCTCCTAGAGCCAGAAAGAGTATAACATAGGTCCCAGGCGAACCTCTCTAGGGAGCTCATTCCACAGCCAGGGTGTCACAGCAGGGTGTCACTCCTTTATCTTTGAACTGGAACTGGGCCAGGCAGCCCAAGGAACAGGATACAGCCCTCTGGCTCCTTTCAAATAGAGGAGCCTCCTCTGTAAAAGAGGAGATCTGGTCCATCTAAGACACAGAAACTCTGCCAGTTGATCAGATAACAACCTTTGCGGGATGGTCTCCCAACCTCTTTCCCACCACCATCACATCACCAGGTGTACTTCTGCCTTCGCTTGCTCCTGCCTGGGCTTACACCCACCCACACCCACATACGCCAGCTGTCAGCTGTGTTGGTCCACTCCTTTTTGCTCCCAAGGGCAAAGTACAGATTTCATCTACCCTTATGAAACGAAATCAAACTGAATTGCTTTCCGGAGACACAAACGCTGGGGAGGAAAGCAAGCAGCCCCGGGGGCTCTGGAGACACCCAACCGCCGCTGCCCCCCAGCTTTCCCCCCAAAAAACCATCCTTGCCCATCACCCACACCCACAAAACTGGTAAGCTGGCCTAGTGGTGACACTCAGGTAGGGCAAAAGAAGGGCATGAGGATCCCTTTGGAAGCTTTGTAGAGAGTGGTGGGGGCAATTTGGGAAAGAAAGAAGTGGATTTGGGAAAGGTCAGAGGTCAGGAGAGGGAGCTTAGGAATAAAACTGCCCCTCTCCCCGCTCTTTTCTCCTTCTGTTGTTAGGTGGTTAAGTTCACAGGTGTATCAGAAGTGAAGAAAAAAGGAGCCCACCTTGGAAAGATGGGTTGGAGGGACTACAAGTCTTCCCAGGTTTGCCTTGCTTTGGGTTTCTTTCCATTTTTCCACAAGCCAAGCGAGGCACTGAGTAGAGATTTGCTTTTTAAAAAAACTCCTGACCTTTGCTTTTCTCTTCTTTTTTTCTCCCCTTCCAGGTTGCATAACGCTGTCCTTTTACACCCACACGCGTAGTGTGGAGGAGGAGGAGGAGGAGGAGGAGGAGGATACAACCTTCACACAGGTAGGTGGTAAACTCAAGATGCTCTAACACGGATTGGTGGTTTGCTGTCGGTTCTCAAACCATGGGGCAGCAGCTTTGGGGGCAGAAAGCTAGCTCCAACTCACCCCTCACCCTTTTATCTGATACTCCATCAAAGTTCAGTTGTGATGGGGGCATGGCGGGGGTTTGTTTGTTTATGGCTTTGTTTGTAGGGGAACATCCCCTAACTGAATGCTTTGAAGATTCCCCGTAGGCGTTTCTTTGTCTTCTGGGGGAACAGAATGCTGAACGTGATAGGGCCTTCAGACTGATCCTCTCCTTATGTTCTTAGGTCCCTATTTCGTACGTGACTTCTAGTTATTTATTTATTTATTTATTTCTATTTGCACCATTAATATACCACTCTACATACCACAAAATATCCAAGTAGTGAACGAGGAAAGGAAATAATAATAATAATAATAATGTTGTTAACAACAATAAAATGCAGAAATAAAAGCCTTATAATTATGATGCATACTGCCTTTCTGGCTGCTCTTAATCAAGGGTGTTTATTTATTTATTTATTTATTTATTACATTTCTATACCGCCCAATAGCCGAAGCTCTCTGGGCGGGTGTTTTGGCCTACAACTCTCCTAACAGCCGTATCCAGCATAGCCAATGGTGAGGGGTATTGGGAATTGTAGGCCAGAACATTTTGAGGGGGGTTATTTAGAAATGGTGGAATGAGACTCTGGTGTGTTTGTACAATTCTGTTACACCACAGTGCCATCTAGTGGTTGTGTAATGAAATGTATACAAAGAAACCCCCCAGGAAAAAAAATTCGTGTAAAGGAGCCAATTTTAATCCAGCAAAGAATCTGGAAGTAGAGTCCTTTGTAAAGACACAGGTTAAAAGCCTCATGTACAGAAGTCCACTGTTGTTTCAAATCTTGTAAGCTACTTTGACTACATTGTATTTACAATAACAGCAGCAGCAGCAACAAAGCTGGGTCAAAATTCAATAATCCAATACAATGGATAATAGCAGTGCTAAGAATAGTCTCTATTTTCTGGTACCTCTCCCTGGTAAATCCTTGTGCAAATTTTGCCTTATGAGGGAGAAGTAAATCCATTGAGTTCACCACGTTACTTCCAAGAAAAAGTGCAAATAAGCCTGCAGCTATGATGACTTCCTTCTAATGAAAAAGAAACAGTACAGATCCTTTGTAGTTTGCCTGATCCAGCCTGCGCTTAAGATCATGATGGCTGTTATTATATTTCCCTCTCTCTCTGGCCTACGGTGGCTTTGAGTCCCATTTCACAAAGGACAATCCTTTAATGTAGCAGCAACTAGTGCTGGTGGGAGCATTGCTGCTGCCCACTGCTGTCTCTGGGTAAGCTCACCAGGGAAGGCCGGCCGACTGAGTGGGGGCCTTTACTAGAGTATGCTTGGCCCAGTGGACTCACAAACCTGCGTGGAACATGGAGGAGGATGCTCTTTGGGTCGTCCCCCCCGCCCCCCGGAAGAAGCTGTGGACCTGCCTGCCATTGATTCTCCCACCCCCTTTATTGTGCCAGGCAGTAGTCCAAGGCGGCCATGCTCTGCCCCTCGGACGGCGAGAGCAGCTGCTGCAGCAGCCCCTGCACCACAGCCTCCAGTCGGGGCGACACAGATCTGGAAGGGGAGGAGAAAACCTGTGCTGTGTGCGGAGACCGGGCCACTGGCTATCACTTCCATGTCATGACCTGTGAAGGCTGCAAGGGATTCTTCCGGTATGCTCCCACCCCACCCAAGCCCTTCCACTCTGGGCTCCTTAACCACAAACAACCCAGAGTTCACAACCCAACAACAAACCACAGGTTCTCTTCCTGGGTTGTTTGTGGTTAACAACCCATAGTTAAACCATAGTGCAGGGTTCGCACGTAACAACAACCCACGATTCAGCAACAGCCCCAATTCAGCGACAACCCACAATTCGACAACTCTGAGTTGTCCTTATGTGCGAACCAAGCCAATATACAGTTGCGAGATATCTCTATTGTAATGCAAAAATATTTTGAGGGGTGTTTTGGTCTTGCGTAGGCAGTTAGACCCAGTTGCAAAGAAGAAAAGGAGGGGAGACACTGAGGCGGAGACAGAGGCAAACCTTTAGGTGCAGGAGATATTATTTAGCGGTCCCAAGCCTTTTCCATTAAGATCTTGCCCAGGGGCCCTGTCAAGCGCTCCACGCCTGCGTTCCATCTTCTCCAGATGCTCTCTTCCACATCGAGCGGGAGCGCCTAGGGGTGGAAGAAGGGAGTGTGTCATGCAACGTTTTGGAACAGGGTGGGTGGGGAAATATTTTGAATGCTGCACTATGGAGAAAACACAGACACCCTGCAAGTAGGGAATCAGTGTGCAGTCTAGGATAAAAATCTCCATCCCTGATACGCTAGCTTTATATTTTTAATTTGCAAGGAGTATAATTGAGGGATTATCATTATCATTATCATCATCATCATCATCATCATCATCATCATCATCATCATCATCATTATTTTTAATTTTTAAAATTTATTTATTCACATTTGAATCCCGCCGAGTTCGCTAAAAGGCCATCAAGGTGGCTGGAGCAAATTAACTTCTGTCGGAAGTGAGGTTAGAAGGGGGTGGGGGTGGGCTTCCTTCTTTAAAGCCACCTGAGTGAGCAGCCGCCCCTGCAATGCCTGGCGCTTGAAGACCACACATTAGCAGCGTTTACCTGTGCCAATGGGCCGATCTCTGTTCCCTCCCTCGGTCTCGCAGGCGGACAGTCATCAAGGGAGTCCAGTTTACCTGCCCGTTCACCCGCAGCTGCACCATCACCAGAGCCAAGCGGCGCCAATGCCAGGCCTGCCGCTACCAGAAGTGCCTGGCCGTGGGCATGAGGAAGGACAGTAAGTGTGGCCAGTCTCCTCTTGACTTGCTGTTTGCTAGGCTTTCTGGAGTGTGTGTGCCTGTGTGTCTGTGTCTGAGGGTACATGATGCAACTGCCCTGAGGAAGTTAAGCAGGGCCTGGGGCTGGTCAGTGCTTGGATGGGTGACTGCTTGGGAATGCCTTTGGTACGCTGCCTTGATTTCCATCATGCCAGAAAGGCAGGAGTTAATTCAACAGAGGCTGGTGGCTCTGATTTCAGTGGGGCTGCAAATCCATTCCAGGTTTCAGTCTGAACCAGCCAGAACTCAAAGAAACTATCTGAGGTGCTGAACCCCTAGCCCGCAAATAGGTTCAGCAGCCTGGACAGCTCCAAAACAATAATAATGGTGGCAACAGGCGGGGCATCATTGGGGAGATCATTCCATAATTGGGGCCACCATGGAGAAGGCCGTCTCCCTTGTTGCTGCTTTTTCAGCCTGGGGGAAGGCCTTAGATGTAGAATGTAGTATACAGGTAGGTTTATGCTGCTGCTGCTGCTTCAACATTTTCATCCCACCTTCCACCAAGGAGCTCAGTGTGTTGCATAAGGTTCTTCTTCTTTTAGCTTCACAACAACCCTGTAAGGTAGATTACGTCAGCGGTCCTGTACACCAAGGATGGGTGATAGCAAAGGAAATAATTGGGTGGGATTTTTTAAATGGGCTACAGCACTTTAAACAGGTCGAATGTAGCTTGTTTTGAAGCTAAATTTTACCTTTTTATTGCAGTTGTTTATATATTTAAAATGTTTCTAGGGTATCTTTTGGGGGTCAAGAAGGAGAGGTTGCTCCTTCCTGCAGGCTTCCCATTTGGCTGGTTGCTGTGGAAAACCAAATGCTAGGCTGGAACCAGGAAGGCAGTTCGCATGTTCTTATGGCAGACAGGTCTATCTAAAGCTAAATGGAACAGTCTACTGAAAACCAATCCCTATGGGGCATGGTGGAAAGAACTAAAGGCACAATCCTATGCCTATGTAGACAGAAAAAAGCCCTACAACTCCCAGCATGCCCCAGTCAGCCTACATCTCCCAGCATGCCCCCGTGGGCATTTATTGTGTGCTTGTGATTCCTTCATCACAGTTGTTTACAGGTTCCTTGGACAGAAACATGATCCTCCAGTTTCACGTCTGTTTTTTAAGAGCAGTTTACCAGGGCTTTTGTCTTGTTTTGTTTTTAAGAGCGGGGGAAATGGGGTATTATTTCTGAAAGAGAAAGAACTACTTGTGGTATTTCTGGTATTTCGCTATAGCACAGCGCTACCTAGAGATCATGTAGCGGGGAAGAAGGAAAAGAAAAGCTCTTTGTGTAAAGCTCAGATCCCAATTCCGCAGCGAAGGGAAAGCGGATACTGTGATTAACAGCTTCATGCAGAGAAGGTCTTATCTACTGGCAGGAAGTGCTTGAAAGCTAAAAAAAAATCTGCAGGTAGTTTTGGTATTCCGAGCCTGTCCCCTTTTTCCCTTGGCCCCACCCACCATTGTAAGGTCAGCCCCCAAGAGCTGCTCCGAAATGGAATTTGGCCCTTGGGCTGAGAAGACGTTCAACAGCCCTGCTGTACTTGCATCCTGTGTTGCGGATTCGGCACCAAACAGGGAGTCAGACTAGGTGATCTCTAAAGGACGGGCACAACCAGCAGGGTGTGTGTGTGTGCCCTAATTCCTGGCCAGTTCTGTTCAGCCACTGTGGGGAAGCTGGACTAGGTGGCCCCTTCTTCTGGCTGCTACATTTGTCCCATGCTTCCGGTGTACTGCCGAAGTGCGCAAGAGACGTGGCTCCAATGGGCAGTTGCAATGGGTCTCCTTTGCAGGGGAGGAAGAAGCCTTCAGCTTTGTTTTGCTTCTGCAAAGCCATCATTGCTGAGGCAGGAGGCTGCGGATGCAGCTGCAGGCAGTGTGTGTAGAGTGGGGGGGTGTGGAAAAGAGGAGGCGGCTGTCAGGAACGCCGCATCATCTCCCCAGGGAGGCGCACACTGGAAAATCTGGATGGATGAGGCTGCCCCACCTGGCTTTCCTCCGCATTGACTGGCCCAAAGGGTCAGGTTTCATTAAAAGCAGGGAGGGGGGAGAGAGAGAGAGAGAGAGAGAGAGAAGAAAGAAAACAGACAGAGAGAACACAAGAATAGATTCATCTCCTCCAGTGGCAGGCTGGAAACAGAGCCCAGAATGGGTCTCTGAACACAGAATAATATGACGGGGGGGGGGGGAGTTCTGGTCAGAGATTCATCCTTGCACCTCAGGGCAGCGGGGAGACAGAGCAAGAGCAGTGAGCAAAGATGAAGAAGGTGGTGTATTGCAGTTCCTTGCTGCAGCCTGCCTGCTGTTTAGCCCCGGGCACGGTTGCTGTGTTTTTTTTTTTTTTACAGAAAAAGAAATACAATCCAGATCTGTGCCAGACACACACACCCAGGCAGCTTTGACTTGCACCTGAGCCTCTCCCAGATGCTGTGAAGAAGGCCGTTTCTGTTGGCGGGGTCTGAGAGGGGAGAGGTGTGCGGATAAATCAATCCCGCAGGCTCTCCCCGCAGAATTTGAAATGGGTTCAATCAGGCACCTGGGAGACAAATAAGAAAAAACAGAGAAAGCTGGTGTGTTAAAGAGGTTACTGGCGATGCTGTGCTATGCCTGCTCCAGGGACCTGAGCACCATGGGGACTAGAACCTTGTTTTCAGAGCTACAATTTAGCCCTGGAATATGAGGCATCATAACTAGAGCGTGGTCAGAGCAGCCTGGCAGATATTTTGGACTACATTTCCCTGTGTTCCTGACCTTTGGCCATGCTGGCAAGGGCTGATGGGAGTCGGAGCTCCAAAACATCTGGAAGGGAATGAGTGAGGGAAAGGCTGCATGTTGGGCTAGATGTGGAGAGAGGCAGGTTCAAATCCTCCCCTCCATATGAAGGGGGTGACCATAGGTGAATCACCACTTTTCAGCCTAACCTACATCACAGGGTTGTTGTGGAGAAGGATAAAATAGGGGTTATGGGGTGGAGGAAAGGACCAAGAATGGTGACACAAGCAACTTGAAGGAAAGGTGGGAGAAAAATAATCTAGACCCCCCACTGAAATCAATGGGACAAGTTAGTCCTGGTTTAAGTCCTGTTGATTTCAATGGGGACTAGGTTCAACTAACTTAGTCTGGATCTAGCCAATAGTATTAGTAGTTGTTGTTATTATTATTATTTATTATTATCCCGCCTTTTGCCCAATGCTGGGCCTCCAACTTAGAGGCCAACCAACTTGGCCAAATCCAGATTTGGGGAGCAGATTCGGTGTGTCCAACCCCTTGGCCATCCATTGCACACAGACCCCCATTTGAAATCTGGTACGACACTCAGAGGAGCACTTTGAAAGCAGGCCAACGGGGATCACGTCCAATTAGGCACTTGCCTTTCCAGGTCTCTGGCAGCCACCGGAGTTTGGGTTTGGCCCAAGCCGTGGCGGCCTCTTCCCTGAGCACCGCTTCTCCTTTCTGCCCCAGTGATCATGTCGGAGGAGGTTCTGCGTCAGCGCCGGGCGCTGCGGCGGCAAAAGCACCAGCGAGATCAGAGCCCCACGGCTGAGCCGGCTGAAGAGACGGGCCTAACAGCGGAGCAAGAGCAGCTGATTGGGATCCTCACCGAAGCGCACAAGAAAAACTTCGACTCCAGCTTCTCCCAGTTCATCCACTACCAGGTGTGCTGCAGAGGGGTGTATATCATTTGCTCCTGTACGCCCAGCCTACGTTTCAAGGGTGGAAATCAAGGAGAGTGTAGGCATGGCCAGGCAACTGCGGAGGTCCCCCACCCCAACAGGGGCCCTCTGAGAAGAGTCCCTTGGACCTGCTCCTCCTCCTCCTCTTCCCCATCGCGACCTGCTGGTTCTCCTGCTTCTTGTTCTGGCCCAGACGAGAGTGGCGGTGAGAAGGAGGAGCAGGAGACGCCACGGCCCCCTTGCCTCTCTGCCTGCCAAGCAAGCAAGTGGGAGCCAGGAGGAGGAGGAGGGGGAAGAACAACTGGCGAACCAACGTCTGTAGGACAGCCTTGTTCGCCACAGAGGACCAGTTGGTCGGTAAGTAGCCTGCTTTTAAAACGTCTGTGCAAGTCTCATGAGGACTAGGCACTTAGCAAAGAAGACAAGGCCGTTGAGCTTGCCCTGGGCTTGGCACGAGAAACAAGGGCTTGTGTGGCTTGTGAGCCCCTCTCAACCAGCCTCTGTCTTCAGACTCCAGTGCGCCTGTCCATCCACAGTCCGAGTTCTTGGAGCCCCCCACATGGCGCTTTCCCTCCGCTGTGCCCCCTCAGTCCTCAAGAGCCTGTGGAGAGCTACCCGGAGGAGGTCCTGCCTGACGTTTTCTCCATGTTGCCGCTCTTTGCCGACCTCAGCACCTTCATGATCCAGCAAGTGATCCAGTTTGCCAAGGCCATACCGTCTTTCAGGTATCTCCCCCATTTGTTTGATCGCCCTGGAGAGACATCTGGGTCCTCTTTGCCTTCTGTTACCCACCCTCTATTTCAGGGGTGGGGAACCTTAGGCCCAGGGGTCAAATCCCTCCCTCCAGGGTTGCCCAGATGGTCATGTGCCCTTTTCCTTCCCCCCAAACACAGGTTGTGATTTCCCAGCTTTTGTGCAATAAATTAAGGAGACTGTTCAGGCTGGTGGGAAGGCCCTGCTCCGTCCTCTCATCTCCCAATGGAGGGGCAGATCAACAGCACCTTCTTCTTCCCCACAGGGTGAAGATGTTAGCCTTGTGGGAGGGGGGGTGGTTTCCAACTGAAGCAGGCTCTGATAGTCTCTGCCTGCTCCAGTCTCCCTCGCTTCTATATGTCCATCATTCTGTTTTCCACTTTTGGTGTGCTCTCTCTCTGTCCACCAACTGTCCTCTCTTCTTAAAAAGAAATGCCAAGCAAGCAAACAAAGGGGGGGGGGGGAATGACACCGGTGTCATTGGCATGACCCAACTTGAACTTAGATCAGAACAAAGCCTCATATGTGGGAAGGCGAGAGCTAACTCTTCCTTCCCCAGCTGCAATAACCCCCCTTGAAAATTGCCCCCTGCATGGAAAATAAGCTGGGGTGGGGGTGGGGACTTTCATTGCCACCGGTGGACACTTAGGGCTTTGCAGAGAGGTGGATAGCTCTGATTTCATGGGGCTGTGAATCCTTGGACAGCTCCTTTAGCGTCCTGGCTGTTTCGGAATGAAACCCAGAATGGATTCACAGCTCCGCCGAAATTGGAGCCACCAGCCTCCGCTGAGGTCTGGGTTCCTGGGAAATAGATTCAGGTCCACAGCCCCCAACCTCGCAAAGCCTTTGCTGAGCAAGGGAAACTTGAAAGTTTCGCCTTGAATCTCCAACAAAAGAAGCAAGGAATCCATGGCATGGTTTTGAGCTGGTGCCAATGCTTAACCATCTTTTCTTGTCCCCCCCCCCGCCCCCGCCCCCAACTAGAATTTTGCCAATCGATGATCAGATCTCGCTCCTCAAAGGAGCCACCCTCGATATCTGCCAGATCCAATTCAACACCGTCTTCAATGAGGAGACCAAGGCCTGGGAGTGTGGCCAGCACTGCTACACCATCCAAGATGGAGCCCTGGGTAAGTCGCAGGAAGTCTAGAGCCTTGCTACTGCCATGTAAGGTTGCGCGGACTTTGTAAAATCCGTCCTGTCGAGTGTCTTTCATTCCATTGTCCACTCAAAGATCAGATTCCCCCCCCCCCCAATTTCTTGAATTTCCACAAATGTGCAAATTCCCCCCCCCTTGCACATTTCATGCTTTAGCCTATGGGAGAAATGCACATTTTCAGCCAGCGTTTTTATTTTATGTATTTTTCTGTGACTACATTTCTGTGACTACATAAAATGCAAGAAATTTTACAAAAACCACCAGTCCACGAATCCGTACTACCTGGGAAAAGCCATAATCTGTGGTTCGCATTCACCCTACCAACCATCACCCATGGGTGGGAGGGTGCCGTTGCACTATTGTCCTGCTTTGTGTTCCTAGCTGCGTCTCTCCAGTGTGGACTTAGGCTTCCTGCCTCTGATACAGGAGGCAGCACATAGCCATGAGGACTAGTAGCCCTTGATAGCCTTCTCCTCCAGGGATTTATCCAACCCCCTTTTAAAGCCATCCAAAGTGGTAGCCATCACTACGTCTTGTGATAGTGAATTCAATAATTTAACTCTGTGCTGTGTGAAGAAGTCCTTCCTTTTATCGGTCCTGAATCTCGCACCCATCAGCTTCATGGGATGGCCCCGAGTTCTAGCATTTTGAGAGAGGGGGAAAAATGTCTCCCTCTGCATCAGCATAATTTTGTAGACCTCTGTCATGTCTCCCTTAGCCTCTTTTTTTTTTCATGCTAAACAATCCCAGCTGTTGCAACCTTTCCTTTTCTGCATCTTTTCTAGCTCTACAATCTCTCTCTCTCTCTCTCTCTCTCTCTCTATATATATATATACACACACACATATATAAGAATGGTGACCAGAATTGTCACCATACTTAAAAAAACATGCTAAGTGGTCCCTGGAGCACTGGCGGGGTGCAGAGGCGTGGGCATTTATTTATTACATTTCTATACCGCCCAATAGCCGGAGCTCTCTGGGCGGTTCACAAAAATTAAGCTTTGCTTCCTCCCTGTAAAGGCCTTGCGTCTTGCCACCTTCCAAAACCAGCCCTGCTAAAACATATCCGTCCTTTGGGTTGTGTGAATGCACCCTCGTGTGGTCAGAGGGGAGTATTTACCGCGGCAAAGGAATCCTGACGGGACCAATTCTTTGAATTTGTCCCCCTTGAGAAAACCATTCTGCCCCCCCCCCGCACACCGACACCCCTCGTCAACGACACCCCCTCTGTCTTCCAGCGGGATTCCAGCAGATATATCTGGAGCCATTGCTAAAGTTCCACATCAGCTTGAAGAAGCTCCAGCTGCATGAGGCTGAATATGTCCTGCTACAAGCTCTGGTGCTGTTTTACCCAGGTAAATCCCTCCCTCCCTCACCCCAATAGCCACAGTTTCCAGTGGTGGGCGGGACAAAGGTAAAAGGGCGGAACCAAGAATATATATATGTTAAAAAAAAACACAGTATGTTTTAGCTGAAAGCTCTTGGTACCAATAAGTAAGCCTTAGGAGAGGCATTTTGACCTCTTAGGTGGTGGGGAAACCTGCCCCAAAGCCAGGAAAGCACAAAAAGATTGCCGGTTGTGGGAAGGGGGTGGGGCCAGGGGAAAGGGGGTGGTCATCTGGGGAATCATAAAGGGCAAAGAAAGTCTTCTTCCATCATTGCCAGGCGTTCCGTCACAAGCACTTCCAAGCTATGGGGCTCCCCTCACTGCAGCAAGCGGGGCTTGCCCATGCTCCCTCTGGGGCAAGGGAGGGGTCCAGCATCACCACCCCATCTCTCCTCTGCCTTGTCTCTCACTGCCCAAGCATGACGCTTTGCAGACCACGTGAACGTCACGCAGCGAGAGGAGATCGACCAGACCCAAGAGCGAATTGCCCTCACCCTGAAAAGCTACATTGACCAGCGGCACCCTCTGCCTGAAGGCAGGTGAGCAGGGGAAAGAGCTTTTGGGGAGGGGACTCAGGGCCGTAACTCAGCGGTAGAGCCCCTGTTTTGCATGCAGAAGGCCCCGAGTTCGATCCTCAGATACAGTTGGAGAAGAATCCCACCTGAAACCCTGGTGAGGAGCAGCCAGGCAGAGCATTTCTCCATGAGCCTTTGATCCCACGCCTTTACCAGGGCTTCAGCTTCTGGATTCTTTGCAGGGTTGAGATCAGGTCCTTTACACGTTGTTTTCTGGGGAATTTCTTTCTCTGCCTTTCTGTGTGTTCTATTACACAACCATTAGGTGGCATCATAGTATAGCGGAATTGCACAATTACACGGGACTGTATAACACCATTCAGAAAAAATGCCTCACTTTCCTCATTAGGAAAAAAACCCACCCATGATAATGGTTGCAAAGCACAGGAGAGGCCCTGGAGGATGACAATGTCATGTAAAGGACCCATAAACTACCACAAGTGAAAAATCACAAGCACACAATAAAAGCCTCATGTAGAAAGGCTTGGAATCCGTGGGCATCAGAGGAGCAAAAAGAAATATGTCTCTCCCCGTATAAACCTACCCACATGCTGAGGTGTAGTCAGTGGGCTCTGTTGTGCCTGCAGCAAGTAAGAGCAGGGCCAGCTGAAATTAAAAGCTTTTACAACAACCGTGCAGGCGCTCTCGTATCTCCTTCTGGCGGAAGAGAGGAACGCGGTGCCTCTGCTTCCGTTTCGCCAGGCTGCAAGACCTTTAAGCAGGGGTGCAACTAGGTGATTTTAGATTCTGGCCTTCCAGCCCCCCCCCTTTAAATGTTAAGTGAAATTGTACACACCACTTTATAATCTGGCCAGCCTGATGCATTTGAGGGGTGGGGTGGGGGAGCATTCTCCTGCTCATGCTGTTGAGTGAGGCCTTGGATATCTGCCCAGAAGTCTTACCCTAATGGCACCACTGCTTTTAAAGTTGCCTTTTGGCTTCAGCGTCCTGCAGCTGTTTATCTTTTGACAATTGGATTTTCATGTCGCTGTCCATTTTATCAGCTTTTTAAAGAACCCAATGGAAACCCCCATTCAGCCACCATAATAGCGGCGTATAAATAAATACGTATTTCTAAAAGCAAAGAAACGGGGCAGATTGAAAATGCCTCTTGCCAGTGTAGCGGAGAGGGTCAGGCCTTTCAAAACTGGTCATTAAGAAGGGGTATAATGTCACTGTGAACCCAAGAGCAGAAGGAAGAGAAACAGAAACAAAGGCTCTTTCTCCAGGTTTCTCTACGCCAAGCTTCTCTTGCTGCTGACGGAGCTGCGGACACTCAAAGTTGAGAACACCCGCCAGATCCTACACATCCACGACACCCAGGACCTCACCTCCATGACGCCGCTGCTGTCAGAAATTATCAGCTGAAAGCTCGAGGCTGGGAGCACGGAGCGTTTCCTGCAACTCACCTGCTTAGATGTCCCTTACATCTGTTCTGGAAGACGGGAGCTAGAAACTTCCCCCAGAATGAATCACTTTATCTTGAAATGCGGGAGCTAGGGGATCCGATGGGAAGTTGGGTGCATCTGCCTCTGCTCAGGCCGGCATCAGGGGTCGGTGTGGTTGGGCAGCTGCCGAGGGCCCACTGACAGGAGACCCCTGGAGTCGCTCCTCCTCTTCCCCATTGCAACCAGCTGCCTCCTGCTCTGGACCGGAGAACGGTGGTGGTGGTGGTGGTGAGGAGGAGGAGGAAGAGCAGGAGATGCTGCAGCCTCCTTGCCCCCTGGCTCTCAGCCTGCCAAGCAAGCAAGCAAGCGGGAGCCATGATGAGGAAGAGGAACTGGTGAGAATGGCAGGGAGAAGGTGCACTCACCGAGGGAGAAGCCCATGGGGGGATCTTGCCCAAAGGCCCTCCAGAAACTGAAGCCTCTGTTGCCGTCCTCCCTGCCATCTGCTCCGAAGCCATTTTTGTGTCCCCCCCACTCCCACCACAACCCTCTAATCCTCCTTCCACATAGCTAATCCAATAGCAGCCATCGCCGTCCCCACCAGTCCCAGGCTGATCCTGGCTTAGCCAAGGGCCGGCTGATCCTCTCCAGTGGCCAACCTCGCCTGATCCCCCCGAGCCTTTCTAAGCTCCCCCAAGCGTCTCTCTAAGCCCCTCTTTAGGCTCACGAAAAGCAACGCCCCGTTTGCCCGGCTCCTGCCACCCCCCCACCTATGGTAGACTGTGAGGATTCTCTGGGAGAGACGTCTTGGAGATGTGTTTTGCACAATGGAGATGTGTTAAGTTTGTGATGTCTTACGGCATTGGAAGGAGATGAACTAGGGGCTCCTCCCCCCTCCCCCAAATAGCACTTTAATGGCAAAATTAAAAAGGACTGGTTTTATTTTTCCACTCCTGTGTACCTCTCTCTTTCTCTCACTCACTCACTCAGAGGAAGCCATTCCTATCCTTAATCAACCCTCTAGTCTTCATTAAGGTAGCATCAGTATGTGGCACTTTCCTAAGGTTCAAGGAACGTCCCTCTGACCCCATCCAACCTAAATCAGAACAAATAAGATACTCTTTTGTGGGGAAGCCCCCTGGTACGATTTTAATTGGAATCCAAGCTGTCCTTGCACAGAAACCACAACCTTTGCCCTTATCGCAGTCCTGGAGCGGCACAGTGCTTCCTGGACTATAGACTCTATGAAATCCAGAGCTCACAGACAGCACGCAATCCCCTGAGGGGAATTTCCACCAAACACTGACAGATGGTGAGGGCACAGCGGCCGCCGCCCCTTCACGAGCGAGGGCTGTTGCATCCTGCCCCAAAAGCCTTGCCACCAAGTTGACGCCTTGCACAATCCACAGCCCGGTTTTGGGAGGAAAGCGCGTTCTCCGTCTTGGTGTGTCTTTCCGAAGGCAATAAATAAATAAATTGGCACACCTCTTCACGGCAGGATGGCAGCGTGGACACTCTCAGAGGGAGGGTCGGGTCGGGTCGGGTCGGGTCCCCCCACTCTTTGTCATCCATGCCACGGAAACGGCCCCACGGCACCCACACACAGAACACTTCCCCGAGCCCTGGACGCACGCAGGCAGCCGACCACCTCTGTCACCTCTTCCCATGCAGTTTCACCCAGTGAAATCCAGCAGCCCTTCGCGCAAGCGGAGACTGGCTCCCTGGGATGCTCAGCCCACGATGATGCTGAAACCGCAGTGGAACCGGTTTTTCCAATGATTGAGGAAAGTGCCCAAGGCCAGGGTGACAGGCAGAGGGGGGAGCTTTTTCTCTAGAACAGCCCCCACGCACCAGTTACTGTCCACAAAACCTAAAACGAAAAAGAAAAAACGAGGCAAATAAGGTAATGGCAGCTACTGTGACAATCTTCCAGGCCACAACCTCTCTGCAAGCAGCCAAGATCATTTCAGTGTTTTCCTCCCAACCGTCTAGTTAGTTTCTCAGCTCTCTTTCGAAGGATCTCAGAGCCTTGAATTGGGCCTCAGAAGGGCATCAACATGGCCAGGAGAGTTCCAGATGTGTGCTTGGGGCGGTGGTGGGAGAGATGTTGGGAATTTTCTCCTCGCTTAAAACGGTACAAGAGGAATCCCACCGACCATCATCTGCAGGCAACGTCTGTGGAACAGGCTAAGAATTTCTGAGTTCGGGGGAATGGAAACGGAGAACACATTACAGGTGAGAAATCCCCTCTCGTTGGCTGCTTTTGTACAGAACGGTACAGCAGGATTTGCTTGAACCAGCCAGAGTTGGTTTTACACACAAGCAAAATGTTTGCACTTGTTGGCTTAGCATCGGGTGTGAACCAAGCCATTTCCTTGCCATGATTGACCAAGAGACGATAGACGAAGAAGGAGCTTAACGGAACCGGGATCTGCTGAATGCTTCAGGGTTTTTTTAGCACGCCGAGGCCTCGTGAAGCATCCTGACCGCTCGCTCAAACTCACCTCTGAAAACCATGTTGGCCTGCGGCAATGTGAGCTGATAACCAAAGGCAAAGCTTGTGTCCTGTAGACGTGTGTTCGCCTCAAATTCCACCCCGACCTGGATCTGGGAGGGGAAGAACATGGAGGCCGAATTTGATAAGCCACTGGGCCAAAATAACTAAGGAAGGGGGTGGAGAGAGAGAAGAGGAGAGGACTCGTTTTTTATTTACCTGGTCATTGGCCCGATGGTAGTAGCTGGCGTGAGCCCCACCATAGCCCAGGTTGAGCGTGGCGATCCATTTGAGAGCTACAGCAGAGGGAGAGAAAAGCAACTTGAAATTGCGGCATTACCAACTCCAGTGGGTTTATAAGGGGAGGAGAGGTGGGTAAAGATTTGTGGCACAGTGACATCTTTATGGTACAGCCTCTATCCAAGAGCCCTGAGTTCCTTCGACTACCAAAGGGGAGTGAAGTAGTTGGCAGCTGTTGAGCTATCCAGAGTTCAGTTTCCCTGCTACAGTATTCCGTTTGAACTCTTTAGCGCTGGGGTGGGGAATACGTAGCCCTCCAGGTGTTGGTGGACTGCAGTTCCCATCAGCCCTTGCCAGCATAGCTAAGGGCGGGGCCTGATGGGAGCTTCATCCCAACAACAGTGGTGGGAGATTCAAGACTGATAAAAGGAAGGACTTCTTCACACAACATGTAGTTAAACTATGGAATTTACTTCCACAAGGTGTAATGATGGCCACCAATTTTTTAAAAGGAGGTTGGACAAATTACTAGAGGAGGTGGCTATCAATGGCTACTAGCCCTGATGGCTATGTGCTACGTCCAGTATCAGAGGCAGTATGTCTATGTGCACCAGTTGCTGGGGAACATGGGCCGGAGGGTGCTGTCATGTCCTGCTTGTGGGTTGCCCGTGGGCAGCTGCTTGGCCACTGTGTGAGCAGAATGCTTGACTAGATGGACCCTTGATCTGATGCAGCAAGGCTCTTCATGTGTTCATAACATCTGGAGGACCACATGTTCCTCAACCTGTTTTAGCATTTGCCTGATGAACTAAAATAGCTGCTTTTAGACCGTATTGCCTTTTAGGGTTGGGAGAGGCCATGTGGCTGAGAAATTATATCCTCGTCTTCCTTCCTTAGTCTCCCATCCCATCTCTTTTGGTCTTCCTGCTGAAGGTAGCAAACACTTCTTTTTAAGTTGGCGCAGAGCGGTAAAGCAGCAGTTTCTGCAGCTGAAACTCTCCCCACGGCCTGAGTTCGATCCCAATGGAAGCTGGTTTCAGGCAGCCGGCTCAGGTCGACTCAGCCTTCCATCCTTCCGAGGTCGGTAAAATGAGTACCCAGCTAGCTGGCGGAAAGGTAATAATGGCCGGGGAAGGCAACGGCAAACCACCCCGCTATAAGGCCTACCAAGAAAACGTCAGCAAAAGCTGGCATCCCTCCAAGAGTCAGTAATGACTCAGTGCTTGCACGAGAGGTTCCTTTCCTTTCCTTTCCTTTCCTTGAAAGGAGTGCTGTGTTGTTTCCAACTGAGATTTGCATCATAGCTTTACCCTGCAGCTTTTTGTGATTTAATTATTTGTTGTCTACCCAGGTTTTGTGGTTTTTATATTGGGGTTTGCACATTTATTGAAAGGCTTTGTCATTTTAACAGAGAAGCTTGGAATAGACAGATTAAAACCCAACCAAACCTAGGCCATGTGGCAGCCTCCAGAGGTTTTGGACTACAACACCCATAACCCCAGGCTAATAGCAAGGGAGTTGTACTTCAAAACATCTGGAGGGCATCAGGCTGCCTGTCGCTGCGATATGGCCGAAAATGGAGAATGGCATGTGGCGGGGACTTCTCAAGACTGCACACTCCAAATTGTCAGCAAAAAGGACCAACCTGTGTATTTCCCAGCGAGGGTGACAATGGCCCCCTCTTCTCCCGGCCGCCGGTGGTACACCATCTCGCCCCCTAGGACCAACCGCGAAGTCATGCTCTGCAGGAAGTGCGCAACAACGATGACTGTAAAGAGGGAAACGCAGTCGGTGTCTGTTCACAGGAAGTGGTCCCGTCCTTTCCCTGTCCCCTTAGGAAGAGATGCACATGGCTGCCTCCTATAATCTTTCACTGTAGCAGCTAATTTTCCCTCTCCCCCTCCAAACTCCTAGGGAAGATTAGCCGCCAGGAAAAAAAGAGATAAACAATTAACAGGAAGATACAGGCACAGGTTCCTCCTTCACGGTGTTTGAAACTGCTGCTTCCTCTCCTATGGCGAGTGTAAACAGACTCTAAAGCATACTCATGTTCCTAGAGAAGCCAAGTCAGGTTGCATCCCCATGACATCGACACACACACACACCAGGTTGTGTTAGCAGCTGAGGTGTGCAAGAGTGGACTGAAGAACCGAGAGAAAGAAAACAGGGTGGGAGTGGGTAGGCAGGATACAAACACACCTATGCCAGTTGCAAATGAATGTGAACATGGCAAGGCACTCACTCGATTCGCTGACCAAATCGGGGTTGCCCAAAGTCAGGGTAGCCGTGTAGTCATCCCCGCGGTATTCAGTATCAAACTGCCAAGTCACAAATTTGGACTGCTGAGTCTGGAAGAGACAGATAAAAGGGGGCGAAGGGTGAACATGGACAACTTAAAACAGAATTGCAGCCTAGTTCTCAGAGAGGTGGCCAACCTTTGCCCGAGCCGTATTACTGCAGAATATGGGGGTGGGAAGAAGAGACACTTTTTGAATGGCTCCTCCAGGCAAAAAGAAAAAAACCCTTCATGTAGAAAACTAGCATGGCAGGTCAGTGACGTCCCTTCTAGGTGCAGGGAATTCCTTTTAAAAACAAAACAAGGAACAGTCAATCACATGAGCTTGAATTTGAAGGAACACAGTTGATCATTGCTGCAAAAATTATGCCTACATTAAGCAGCCTCTTCCGTACACTCCACATTAACCATAACAGACTGGACCAAGGGAGAAACAGATAGATTGACTGACCACAAAGGCTGAAAAGAGCTCTGAGGAGTGAGATTATCTGCCAGAAGGTGGAGTGGAATAATAACAAATCATAAAAAGGACAGTCTGCAATAGCTTTCCCCAACCTGTTGCCCTCCAGATGTTTTTGACAGCAACACCTATTGTTCTCCGCTAGCATGACCAATGGTCAGAGTTAATGGGAGTTGTAGTCCAAACCCCTGTAGAGCAACAGGTTGGGAAGCCTGGTCTACACACACCAACACACACCGAGTGCAGCATTACCTGAAATATGGCCTTTGTTCGTATCCGCTCTGCCAGCAGGTGGAGCACCTGAGCGTTGAGGCTCCCAGCATTGTTAATATCTCCAACGAGTGTTGGGAAGGCCTACATTGGGGAAGGAGGAAGGGAGATGGGATGAACCAGAAACTCGGGCTCTTTGGTACCGCTACCTTGTCCAAAATGGCGCCATTAGTTCGAGGAAGGCTGAGAGCAACAGGCAACTTGGAAGCATTTCTTCACCTCTGGCAGAGGCAGTGATTGAACAACATTGCGAGTTGGAGGAGAACAGCGAACCTTACCCAGACAGCAAGGGAACGCGGAGGGGAACCCAACATGGGCACGCACCTGGCTTGAGAATTAGAATCAAGGGACAATCCCGTAGTTTCCCCTCTTTTCACACATATCCCCCGCCCCCCGTGAAAACATGCACTTCACTCACCTCCGTGGGACTCAGCTGCTCGTCCCCCACATACGTTGCATTGAGGTGATAGTTGGACTGGCCGATTGTGCTCATGTGAATGGTGTGGGTCACCTGGAGGGAGACAATCACATGGCAGCATTAAGCAGCTGAAGCCGAAGGTTTGAGACAGGTGCCCTCCTCTTTCCTGGAGTAGGGCAGGAGAAAACTAGCCAGATCCACCATGGGAGCCAGTTTGTGATGGTGCCCACAGCAACTTCCCCAAATCCGCCCAAAAGTTGGGGAAGTTCTCTCTCTGTCATGCACACCCATCTGTTATCAAACGTGTTCCTCTAGACACAAAACCCATCCATCAACAACCCCCCACCCCACCCCATATCACCTCATTTAGAGGGGCAGGGCCATTTCTGCCATTTATACAACATGACTAGGAAAAAACTAGTCATGTTTTATACAACATGACTAGGAAAAAACTACAATGAATAGCAGCAAGGTTAGTACACACCTGAAAATGGCTACTGAGGGATTTATTAATGATAAGCTTGACTCCTTCCATTTGCTGGGGGAAGACTTCTAAAATGGAGAGTGAGAGGAAGTATCAGAAGCAACATTTAAATGTACCTTCATTTAACCACCACCCCAAAAGAAGCAGGAAAACTGACAGATATTATTGTGGAATATATATATTTATTAAAGGTGCCTTAGGCTAAACACCCATAAAATCCAAATTTCACAACCCTTTGCGTGTTTAGGGCTCCATGCATGTTTAGACAACTGGCAATACGGAGTAAATATCTAAATTAAAAACAACAACTCACCATTGTAATACAAATACAAATAAAAGCAGCATGTTAAAAGAACAAGTCAAAACAAATAACTGAAAACAGAGGAATGAAACCCACAGAGCTAAAAAAATACTAGAACGTAAGAAGATCCAGAGCCCTGCTGGATCATTATTATTATTATTTATTTATATAGCACCATCAATGTACATGGTGCTGTACAGAGTAAAACAGTAAATAGCAAGACCCTGCTGCATAGGCTTACATTCTAATAAAATCATAATAAAACAATAAGGAGGGGAAGAGAATGCAAACAGGCACAGGGTAGGGTAGGGTAGGATCAGACCGAGGGTCCATCTAGTCCAGCACTCTGTTCACACAGTGGCCAACGAGCTTTCAACCAGGGACCCACGAGCAGGTCACAGTGCAACAGCACCCTCCCACCCATGATCCCCAGCAACTGGTGTACATGGGCACACTGCCTCCGATACTGGAGGCAGCACATAGCCATGGATAGCCTTCTCCTCCAGGAATTTATCCAACCCCCTTTTAAAGCCATCCAAACTGCTGGCCATCGCCACATCTTGAGGTCGTGAATGACGCGTTGAAAGACCTGCGAGACTGAAAAGATATTTGCCTGAAGTAGGTGACAAACAGGCCTCTCTGGGAAGAACAACCCACAACCAAAGGGAGCCACGATCAAGAAGGCCTTACCTCCCTTGACAGCCTCAAGGTTCAGGTAGGTAAATTAAAACTGTGGTTTGTTTGTTTGCCTGCAAGAAAGCAGGGGATTGAAGGGAACAAAAGCAGAAGAGGCAGGCACAGGGACACCGCTGCATCTTTCCTCGGCACAAACTGAGGACTAGACACTTGCTTTATCAAATGATTTACTCTTTCTATAACACCATCAGCATGCATGGTGCCAGAACGCAGGTCCCTGCCCCGTAGAGCTTACACTTACGGGAAGCGGAGGCAGGAATAAACAGAGGAAGGGTAATCTCCTTTCCATGTACTACTTGAGCTTGCTACAGCGGTAGCGTTCCTGACCTGTTGACTAGCCAGAGTGGCAAGTGGAGTGTGTGCGTGCGTGTGTGTGTGTGTGTATAGAGTGGGGCATCAAGGCACTCTTCTGCTCCCTTCCCTCTCTATAAATGCAATCCTATGCATGTTTAGCCAAGGAAAAAGTTAACTCCCCTCCCTGTCTAAACACGCATAGGATCGCACCCTAGCGAATTCTGAACTCCTCCTCTATGCAACAGTGACCAGAAAGACACAGAGAGGCCTTACCTTTGCATTTTCGGTGGAGTTCATCGAAGCTGCCTGGGTTGGAGACCGGCTGCTCGCGACGGGCCCCCCTCCGCAGGCCAGGCACTGGGGACAGCATATTCCCCATGGCCCCCCCTTTTAATCCGCCCCCACCTAGCTCAGCTGCCGGCCCATGCGTTTGTTGGTGTTTGTTTTTAAGTCTTTTTGTATGCAACCTTTCCCGGCTCTCACTTTAAATTAAGACCAGGCAAGGGGGTGGGGGTTGAAATCCTCGTTAAGCAGAGGAGCAATTTAATATTAGGAAGTAGAGGCCTTTGAGGCACAGCGGAAAGTCTTCTCTAGACATGGTCAACCAAGCAGGGGACGTGGTTTTTCAAGCTGTCAGAGAGAAGGGGAGGGGGGATTCTCAGCAGCAGGGCGATTGTGTGTGAGGGGGGGGGGGGAGGGATCGTCAATGCAGCATGCTTTAATGCTCCAGCCAGGGTCGAAGCAAAATCTAGGGCGTGCATACAAATATTTGCGGGGCGGGGGAGGCTCCAGAAAGCAGATACCCCTACAAAAGCACCAGGTAATACCCTGGCAAGGCCGATTGTGGAGGGCAGGGGGTTATGTCAGCCAGAAGCCCGGACTCTAATAACCCCCCACCCTGTGATCTTGATGGGGGCAGCCATTTTTGCCCCCCTTCCCCCCCCCCTGACTCCACGCCCTTCCCCCGCCCGCTTTCAGGAAGCGATCGGCCTCCCCAGCACCCCATCTGTTTCTTCGGAGGCCATCTTTGAAACGGGCAACTCCCCCCCCCCCACCTATCTAGCCAGGCGTGAGAGGAAGCAACGCAGAGTTTTGATTGGGTATCAATGTTGCACGCCGCTTCCTCTCCTTCAAAGCCGTGCCGAACGTTCTCCGTTTGTTTGTTTCTCCCAAGCCGCTCTGTGATTGGATAGAAATGTTGCCTTACAACTTTCAGGTGTGTAATAACCTTACAACTTTCCAGGCTGTTTAATGAACTGGATGCTGATGAACACCGATGATGTTTGCAAAAACGCTTTATCCTCCTTCGCCGAATGTAGCAGAGGAAAAACAAGAGGAAAATCTAACACGCGCCCTCCTTACAGTAGACCCCTCAGTCTCCCATATGAAATAGAAGAGATGCCTTGCCTTTTGTCAAATCACCCGGAGGAAGGACCCAAGGGTACGAAACGCGTCGGATTTATTTTCTCACAGTAAATAACATTCTTTGTTCCACCGCTTCGCCTTTGGCTTTTTTGGCATCTTTGTTGGGGAGTTCCTTTTTTGGCTTTTGTTCTGCGGTTAGACAGGGGGGAAATCCTATAACTCCTAGCATTCCCCAGCCGGTTGCAGGACTTTTTCCTGTCTAAACCTGCCTAGGATTGCACGCTAAACAAAAAAAAAAGTGTTATTGCAAAATGTGGAGTTTGTGCTGGTTTAGCCCAAAGCAGCCTTATTTTAAAAATCCATGTTATAGCTGATAATTTACATGGTACTTTTCTTTTTTGTTAAATGAGGGCAAATTTAAATGCTATTTCTGACTCTTTCTCACTCCATTTTGGTTGAGGAATGCTGGGAGTTGCACACACACACACACACACACACACCGGTCTACACATACACAGGGTTGCACCCTTAATGGGAGGGGGGGGATCTCAATTCACATGAGGTGATTGAACTGGAGTTAACAAACTGAGGCATTATCCAGTCTCAAAGCCAAATCCCAAACTGATAAAATTCTTGAAAAGAGACTGAGGGGAAAATGCTATCAGTTAAAAACAAGTTAGATTAGGCAATCTGGAGTGGGTCATTGGACTCAGTAGGGGCTTCTCTCCGGAGGACACGTGGGTTGGACCGGGCAGCAATTTTGTGCAGATTTACTTGGGCGTAAACTCCCTTGGACTCAATGAGGCTCCCTTCTGAATAATCATGCATGGGATCAGGCTGGGATTTTACTCCGGTGTGTAAGTGTAATTGCACTCAACAATACTCAAATTCTATACAGGTCTACTCAGAACTAAGCCCCATCTCCCAGGTATACAATTGCACCTTGAGTCTCCCTTCTAAAGGCAGGACTAGTGTGCAGTAAACCTGTGTGCACCAGTTGCCGGGGAATATGGGTGGTAGGGTGCTGCTGCTGCACCATGTCCTGCTTGTGGGTCCCTGATCGACACCTGGCTGGCTACTGTGTGAACAGAATGCTGGACTAGATGGACCCTGCTTGGTCTGATCCAGCAGGGCTCTTCTGATGTTAAATAAACGTGCTTAGGATCTGACTGCACACTATAAATGCATGACACCATGCAGCTGGGGTGGGGGATTGTGGGGGCACAGAAAGGGCTAAATGTATTTCTGTGTGAGCAAACTGTATCCAACTTGTTAGATTTCTGACCGAGAAATAACAGATATTTCACATTAACTCTCCTGTCCTACACATACGTTTTCCCTGAAATAAATCCTTATCAACAAGGAACCAAATTCAACTTCAATATCTAATTCTTGGAACTAACAAATGATCCGACTGGTTTTCCACCCCCTTTCCAGAAATTTGCTTTCCAGTTATTTTGGGTTGAAGGACAGCACTGATGTGAGAGGGCTGCATGGTACTCTGTTTTTTCCTTCTTCTTCTTTCTGAAATGCTGTGGGAGTCGGGGTGACTATGCAACCAATCCTTTGGACTTCGATCGCCAGGTGACTCTTCAAACACGGGGGGGGGGGGAGAACATGATGTGCAGCTGTGACAAGGGAGGTAGGCTGAGAGTCTGTGCCACGTTTATGTGCAATCAAACTTGGGATGCCAGCTCAATGGTTTGTGATGGACCTTTCCCCAGAACTTTTGAACCAGAGGGCAAGACAAAAGGGAATTTGTTTTCTCTGTCCTCCATCCTCCCCCTTCTTCCCCAGCCCATTTTCCATCCAGGTATGTTACCCTCTGGTTTATGATGCTAAGAGCATGCTGATCATGCAGACAGGTGCACGGAAGGTGGTGCTAAGGTTGCACAAGGGTGCACGAGCAGAATTGCAGCTTTTCCCGACCCTTCAAACGAGGCTCAGGGGTGCCCGTTGGCCTGCTGTGTCCTGTTTTAGATGGGCCATTAGTTCCCGCGACGTTTCAGCCAATCAATCAATCAATCAATCACCTGCCTTTAAACTCATCCATTAATGAATCACTTCCCAATGAGCACAGGTAGCACGTCCCCGAAGCTCAGTAGATGTGCTTTCAGCAGATCTGGAAGGCAGTGTGAGATAAGAGCCACGCTGGATTGGGCCAAGGGTCCATGCAATCCAGCTTTTCACAGTGGCCAAGTAGTTGCTTCCAAGTAGTCCCATACCTGGAGGCGATGGTGTGGTTTGGTCATTTTAGACTTGGACAGACGGTGTGAAACTAGATGTTTCTATTTGGAAGCAAGCCCAAGGGGACTTTCTCCCAGATGAGTTTGCAGACTTAATGGTCTTTGGGGAGGAGGCACCCCCTCTTTAGATGGCTGGGGGCCCTTGCCTCCGCAAGGAGTAGCCGTCAGGGGTTCATCAGGCCCCAGCATTGCAAGGTTTTAGGAAGACTCGGAAAACCGACTTGTTTACTCTGGTCTCCCTCTGATTTTGTAGGTGTGTGTTTCTTGTGGTTGTCTTTTTTTATATAAAACTGTGCCTGTCCATTTGATTGCTGTGAGGTCTCTTCCCCTGAAATCATTTCACTGATTCAGAATGTGGTATGCCAGCCCTGCTGTGTAGGCCACCTCCTCTCCTGCTCGTTCTGCTGAAGGGCGCCTTGGACTTCTGCCTCAAAGTTCAACCCTAATGCTGCCACTGGCTCCAAGCAAAGCGATGGTTTTCCTACACATTCTTCTTAAGGGGAAGAGGAAAGAATCCAAAGAGCTGAAATGGGTCTACATGGATTTGTTCCTTTGGGAGGGGAGGGGGTCCTTGTTTGTTTGACCCACTGACCAGCCCTTGAGAGTGTCTTAAGGACCTCTTTACTCCTTGGACTTCTAAATCATATTTTCTGCTGACTCTATTCCCCCACGCTGCAACACATTAGTCAATCTGTCATGTTGGAGGTTAACGTCCAGTGATAAGAGTAGGCCAAAGCACTGTCCTTCACCTCGCTGCTAATAACCCATCCCTGAGCTTGCAAGACCACTAGGGATATCGACAGGCGCAGCTAGGATTTCTGGTGCCAGGGTTGCCAACTTTTTTTTAAAGGCTGCTCCTATGCTTTTTGCATCAGGTCAATCTCTGCACCTGGACAACCGATAATGCTGATAGAAACTGCCACCTTTCGACTTGTGCAGCGGCAGCTTATTTTAAATGCGCAAGAGTAAGCTCAGGGCCTTTCCCCGCACATCACTTGGCAACCTTCTCAGTGGGTTGGAAGAGTCAGGATGAAGGGGTGGTGAGAAATTTGCCACTTTCTTGCCTGGCTCTTATGTGGGAATATGAACAGAAGAAACGCTCACACGGACATTTAAATAAGGAGCTATTAGCAGAGCTTGATCTATCTCTGCAGCAGGAGAAGCCAGCATTGCCATTCCCCCCCACCCCACTTTGCACTGCTCAAGTGCTTTTAGCAGCAACCTGACCAAAACATTTCCTCACAGGGAGATAAATTGATGGGGAGAAAAACTATATCTGTTCTTATTATTGGGACCAGTAAAAACAAAATAGCCGTTGGCAACCTTAGGACAGTTATAGGGGCATTGGCAGGGCTCCTGCAGGGTTTCCAGATCATGTGACAGGCATAGATGTATTCAGCAAGCAAAAGAATAGCAAGCATTTACGTCGCCCTTTAGAGCAGGAAAGGCAACCCAGGGCTCTCCAGACGTTTCAGCCTACAACTCCCATCATGCCTAAGTACTGGCCATGTTGGCAAGGGTGAAGGGGACCTGCAGTCCTAAAACATCTGGAAAAGCAGCAGGAGGCCTACTTCTGTTTTAGAGTGGTCAAAGCTTGACCTGATCACTCAAAGGAGAATCTTCTCAAAATATACCTGCCTACATATGGAGTTCTTCATCAGAGGCCCTCCTCTGGGTGCTCCCGATGCCTGAATTCGAACAGGTGACAACCGGTCAGAAGGCATTCTTGGCTGGGGCACATGAACTGTGGAACAGGAAGTCTCCCCAAGCTGTCACCTGTATGTTTTTTTCAGCAGCAGGAGAATCTGTACTTCTCCCAGGCTTTTAAAACCACTCGCTGGGCTGTTTTAACCAGCTTCCTAAGTTAGATTTGTAAGTGTTGACCTGGATAAACATGATAATAAGGAGAATTGTGCTGCATCAGACCAAAGTCCATCTAGCCCAGTGTTCTGTTCACTCCAAGGACAAGCAGCTGCCCATGGGAAACTCACAAGCAGGACAGGAGTGCAACAGCAGCACCCCTGCCCATGTTCCCCAGCAACTGGTGTCCATAGGCAGACTGCCTCTGATAATTAAGGTAGCCTAAAGCCTTTGGGACTAGTACCCACTGATAGCCTTCTCCTCCAGAAATTTCTCTAACCACCTTTTAAAGCCATGCATGGTGGTGGCCATCCCCGACGTCTTGTGGTAGCGAATTCCATAGTTCAGCGTTGTGCATGTTTGGAGATGTCCTTGCTTTTATCTGTCCTGGATCTCCCACCAATCAGCTTCATGGGGTGACTGTGGCGTTACACCCCACAGGTCAATTCCAAATGTATGTCTGCAGTTTGTAAGTCTGTGGTTTGTAGAATGTTGGCCTGAGTGGGCGAAGTTAGAATGTCTTGGGAGGGGGAGGAGTGATATATAAGGGAAGGAATGAGGGGATTGTGGGGGACTTATTAGGTACTCTTAGAGTCTTTAGTGCTCTCTGTGTTTATGGTACTTAAGTTCTGGGAAATTTGACAGTCAGTGTAGTGAGTGGCGTCTTTAGAGTGTGGTGTGCATGTAGTGGATGTATATTAATCAATACTGAGAATAAAGAAAGTTTAGGAGTGATTGTGTGAGAAAAAGGAAAGCATGTATGTGAATGAGTGACCGGATTGTATGAAAGGTTTCAAAAAGGTTTTTAAATGTTGTTATTTGAAACAAAGCTTATGAACTTTTAAAAATAAATTTTGATTGTTTTGTTTTTAAACTACCACAAAAGTCCCACGTGTCTGTTTGGCATTTATACACATTTAACACCCGCTCTGACAATCATTCACCTAAGCAGATATAACTCACAGCGCATTATTATGTATATTAAAATCCATTCTCCATTTTAAACCCCTTTCTCCACATAGTTTGGAGGAAGATCAGTTTTATCCCTTGCCTCAGGCGTATCAAGCGGTGGTGCTTAGCTTGAGCAGGGAGTGTCCTCCACCGGGTCTGGTGTTCAGAGCCTGTGTCGCCCCATAATAAGTGGTGGCAGTCGTGAGGTCTGGTGTTCAGAGCCTGTGTCGTGGCAGTGACCCCTTTGGGTTCTAGTGTTTATGAAAGAGGGAGAAAAATGTCTCCCTCACCACCTCCTCCACACCGCGCATAATTTGATCTATAGATCAATCCATAACGCATGTTTTAAACCATTTCCGCTGAAGCCTATGATTCCAACTTGCGGCAAGGAGTTTCACAACTCAGATATAGGAAGAAGTACTTTTCTCAAGCCGGGTTGGTGGTGAAGAACAACAGAAAAGGATCTCCGTATTTGTGTGTCCTTGATAATGTCACGGAGGTGTTGAACTTCGGGGCTGTGAGCCAAATCTAGTCGACCTCAGATCCCAACCTGGCTATCCGGAGTTTTCCCAGGTCATCAGACACCCCTCTGCCCCGATTGCTGACCCTTTTCTAAAAGGTTGAAATACCTGTGCTAAGGCTGAGTTATGAGCAGTAAGAGATTTAAGTTAAAATATGCTGGTAATTTTGCACCTCCCCCTTTGACATCAGCCACACCCTCTTTTGCCTTTGGCCCCGCCCACCACTAGAATGAAACCTCAAGACCTTCTCCAAAACTGAATTTGCCCCACGGGGTAAAAGAGGTTCATTACCCCTGCTCCATCGGATCCCCCTCCCAAACCATCTCTCCCCTCCCTCCCACTTCCGTCCCCAAAACTCAAAAGCTTTGGATACTTGGGCTTTTTCTCCAGCCCCCGATCCGCATTTCCTTGCCTTCCCCACCACCCCGCCGAAGTCTCTGATAATGTCCCAGAGGACCTTTTCTTCTGTCGCCCCCAGACTGTGGAATGGCCTGCCGGAGATTTCTAAGACAGCCTTAAAGACTAGTCTCTTCCGACAGCCTACCCAGATGAATTTTTAAACCTAAGAATTTTAAGATGCTGTGATTGTTATTTTAATATTGTGTTGGTTTTATATGCTCTTTTAACTAATTTTATGTATTATATATATTTTTAGTGTTGTTCCCCACCTTGATCCACAGGGAGAGGCGGATTATTATTATTATTATTATTATTATTATTATTATTATTATTATTATTATTATTATTATCCTTCCTTTTCCTTTTTTGGGGGTGCCCCCAAATGTACACTAGATGCCAGATGTAGTTTATATAACGGCATTTGGCAAAGGCAAACCTGGCTGTGGTTCTCTTGTCCATGCTAAAATGTTATCACCAAAATGTGTGCATGGGAGGGGGGCTTGACCCTTAGACACCCTCCCCCCCCCACAAATCAGTTTACATGGAAATGGATTTTGCTATTGATTATACAAAGAGAGTTGGCAGATCTCACTGGGTGGGCCGAAGAAGAACACCAATCAGAAGGAAGATAAGATCAGGTGAAAGAGACTGGAGTTCCAGGGTGACACATAAGAGCTTGCAGCCTTTTGGCCTGGACACAATTCTTCCCCAACTAGCTCCTTTGAATTGATTTTTCAGGTAAGAATGAAACACGTTGCTGTTGTTGTTGTTATTATTGTTGTTGTTATTGGAGAGAGGAAGGCAATGGAGTCGTCACATTTCTCAATTCCCCCTGATAGAAACTCTCTTTCTGGGCTGTGTGGCAGACAGGAATTCAACTGGTGCAGCATTCCCCATCGCTGCGCTACAGGGCTTCGTTGATAAAAAAAACATTTCCACCTAAGTATTATTTTCTGGTTGCCAGGGCTGAGAACAGTATTGGGCGCATGGCAGCAGATCCTAAAGCTCAAACTAAGCCATGCTGTTGCGTTGCCAAATTAGGTCAGCTACACCAGTTGAATTTGAGCCTGTTGTCAAAGCCTGGGCAGGAGGAAGAAGGTAGTATAGTTGGAGGAGAAGGATGATAAGTAGGGAAGCCCCTGCCCCCCCCCCCAAAAGTGCTGACTTGGATTTGAAACAGAGAATTTCTCTCTGACAATATTATTGGTGTTGTTATTCATTGCCACAACGGGTTCCTGCAATAAAATGTTGCAGCGTGAACTGCTTTTCTTCAGAATATTCTGAGAGAAGTACTTTAGCCCTTGCCTTCTACAGCTTTCTCTGGCACCCCAAGAACCACAGCTTTCGGTTGATCAAAAAGGGAGGAATGCAATAGTTTCTAGTCCTGATGTTTTCTTGCAGGCAGTAAAGTAGCAGAGAATAATACATGCTATGTAACGAAAGATTGGTCGACTTACTTTCTTTTACCTTTGGTCAGAACATCCTCTCTTTTCTCCAGAAGGTGCAGGACCCACCCGCCCCAGATCGTGCCAAGATGAAAGTCTTTGCCCTGGCGATCCTGTTGGTCAGCGTTTGCTGCCTGGAAGGTACTCTTTGTGGCTAGCAACTCCTTTTTGGCACTGAGATGCAGGATGCTAAAGACCCTCAGTAGGGAGGATTGGGCAACATTTGGCCCTGAAGATGTTTGGGTGTACGACTCCCCTCAGCCCTCGCTAGCATAGCCAATGGGGAGGGATCGAGGGAGTCCCCGTCTCTTGTTTTCAGTGTCGAACCATCCAGAGAATTTGGGGGCAGTGTCTTACGAATACTGGAAATGGAAGCAGCAGCCTGCTTTGTGGGGCCCAGGTCCTCTGCTCACGTCTCCCCCTGCATCCTTGCAGGTGCTCTGGTGAAACGGCAGGCAGAAGAAGGCCAGAGCCAGGCACAGCCCTTGACTGTTGAGGAGACCTTCCAGCAGTTGTCCGACAAGTTCACTGAGTACATTTCCCCGGAGAGATTCAACACCCTGAGGACCCAGGCACAGTAAGAGCCGCTTTTTGAATCGTGGGAGGGGGGTGGGTGACATGGCTATTTAACACTGTGCCCCTCCCCTTCTCTGCAAGAAGAAACCCTGCCTGTCCTACTCCCGGGGAAGCAGCCCGTGGCTTGTCCCCATGACTATCTCCTGCTGCATAGTGGGAGACCCAAAGGTGAGGGGTCGTGATGTATCTCCAAAGGTAGCAAGACACTTCCCCCTTCAGAAGCAAATAGAAACGATTCACCATATAGGAGAAAGAAAAGGACAAGATGCATTGGTGTGTGTGTGTGTGTGAGAGAGAGAGAGAGAGAGAGTTTGCTAATTATTGAGGAGAGAGACGCACCCCCTTTCCACCTTGGTAGACCCTCCATCCCCAGAAAACAAACCTACCCTGCCCCCAAATTGAAGAGACCCCAAACTCTGGTGTCCAGATATGTTGGACTACAATCCCCATCATGCCCGGCCAACCAGCCTGCCCCCTTTTGGCTGGGGGGTATGAGTGCAACACATCTGGAGTGGGGCCGGATTGGGGGCACGCTGTTTTTGAGAGTGCGTAGAGGGTGGAGCAGGGGGTTGGTTTAGGGTTTTAAAGGCCTCCTCGTGATCGGTGGCAACCACCTTGGCTAGGGATGATGGAGACTGTAATCCAAACTGCATAGTCTGAGCTGTTTCTTTGAGTGTGACAAAACGCTTAGGGGATGGGAAAGGATTTTGTTTCTTTTTAAAGATATCTCATTCATTCTTTTAAACAAATACCCATTTTTGGAACAACGAACCGGGTGGAGGCTGGTTGTCTTCATATCCTGATTGCAGCGTTCCCGGTTAAATCTGTCTGACCATGGTTGAAAACTGGATGCAGGGCTGGATGGACCTTTGGTTTGATCCTGCAGAGCGTTTTTTATGTTAAGAGCTAGGAATACAGCCTCCATGTTCATTCCATGTACCTTGGAATACCAGTCACTGAGGACAACCTATAGGAGAAGGCTGTTTGTTTGTGGACTTTTTGGGGAGTTTCCTTTTGGCTGCGGTGGGAAACCCCTGAATTGGATGGACCCTTTATTTCTTTTCTTCTAATTGCAGGACACATATTCAAGAGTTACATGACACGTTGAACTCGGCTGCAGACAGTCTGAAGGCATTCCTTCAACACTGGGCAAACATGGACAAGAAACCTCCTCAGTAACGAGCAGACTGTGCCTCCAAGCTCTCTCCAGCCCTTCTGCCGAGAGCGAAATGAGGGAAACTCTGGCGCGCCCTTGCAAACGCACAAAGGTGGCCCGGATCTCACTCTGGTCTCAATAAAAGAAAAGCAGGCCCGGTTCTCTAACTTGTCTGTGTGGTTTGATTCAAGCCCCAGCGGAGCCGCATTCTGGATTCTCTGCTGTCCGAACTCAGCAATGTAAATCCAGAAATGGCAAGTTGCCTTTCCACTTACACCATACATGCTTAAAATAGGTACAGGGACCAAACTGGGATCATGGAGTCAACCACCCCTCTTTCTTTCTAATGGACAGTGCCAACTCCAAATATACCAGCATGGGGAGCCTTTGAGGAGGGTCCCAGATAGCCACACTCCCATTCCCGCCTCTCCGTTTCCCATTCTAAAAGGGCCAAATGCCTCTCCTAAGTCTGAGTTCCTGGCCAGAACAGCTTTGAGCTACCCTATGCTGGCAATTTTTGTGTTTTGGCTCTGCCCTTTTTTGCCACCTGCCCCGCCCACTGATGGAATGCAGCCTGGAAGATCTTTTCTGAATTTGAACACAGGCCTTGGGCTCAGAGAGGTTCAGCAGCCCCTGCTCCGTCATATCCCCCTAGCAAAATGTCTCCCCTCCCCAAAACTCAAAAGCTTAGAGCACGCTGGCCTTCCCCCCTCCAGCCCCTTGATCCTCTTTTGCTGTCCTCTCCTACGCTATGCTTTCTTTTCGTTTTTGAGATGGGGCGCCCCAAAATGTACATGGTCAGGGCTGGCTCTGGGTTCCTGAGGACCCTTGGGCAAGACGCCCTCCAAGGGCTCCCTCCCTCAGTGAGTCTACCTTCTCAGCGCCGTGGTCATCAGCTGCTATGGGTCTCTTCCGCACCATGGTTCCCACTTGCTTGCTGGACAGGCAGAGAGCCAGGGAGTCTCCCACTCCTCCTTCTCGCCACCCCCATTGTCTGGGCCGGAGCGAGAGGCAGGTGAACCAGCAAGTTGCAATGGGGAAGAGGAGGTGAGGGCTCTTCTCAGTGGGGCCCCGCTGGCTCTTGGCCAATGTCTGATCATGCCAGCCCCATACGAGCAGAAGGAAAATGGAAAACACGTCGCGTTCTAGATGCCCCTGGACCAGGCCAGGCGGAAAGGTGATAGCGTGGGATTTAAGTAGAAACCAGGAGTGTTTTGTACAATGTACGTCTTCTCGGGAATGTCATGTTAGAGGATGTACAAACACACTCATCTTTGTCACACTACAAGAGCAGGTTCCTTTTTTTAAAAAAAGAAAAGCACACCAAAAGTGGGGTTAGCCAGAGGGTGGCCTCTAGATGGCCACGTGTGTTGCTTCCATTGTGTGATGCTATTTCACGCTTTCCAACTCCTTCTACATCCCTGATACGTTAATGCAAAAAACCCCAAACACCCCAGATCTGTTTGCTACCCTGATTCCCCCCCGCAAAAAAGACATACTCTGACCATGTGCAGTTTTAAAAACTCAATGAAATCACAGCACTATCACGGCTCCAGGAATAATAATAATAATAATAATAATAATAATAATAATAATAATAATAATATAAAAAATATATTTCTTACCCACCTCTCTGATTGGATCGAGGTGGGAAACAACAGCAAGCATAAAATACTGATTAAAAACATAGTATACACTGTTAAAAACATCCTAAAAGCATCCAAAAATTCTACTGGATAGGCCTGCCAGAAGAGATCAAATGGAGTTTGCTTCTGGAACCTACATTGACTGGCTGAGAGGGTAAACTCCATTTTGTCATAGAAAAGGAGAATATATATTTTAAAGGGAAAATGAGCATCTGTGACCATATATGCACCCAGCGGGCCAGCCCCTGATCATAACATGTTTTCACAAAAAGAAGAAAGGATCTTTATTTACACTACCAAATAAAATATCCAATAAAATATTGGAGTGGTGGAATATGTTGTGGGGAGCAACGTTGCCAGAGGGTGGCCTGTGTTTCCTCTTTTGCAGTCCTCTGTTTCAAGGACTGTCCTCCCCAATTCCAGTTCAAAGAGAAAGAAATATAAGAACTGTGAAGAACAGGCTTCACACCTAGACAGCAGGTTGAAAAGGTCACCTGTACCCTGTCTTCCACGCTACGCTGTATTTCTATCAAAATTCTAACGACGATTTCTAAATTTGCCCCAATACGTACAAATTCGCATGTGCAAATGTTATGCACGTTTGTATCATTTTTGGGGGGGGGAGATTCATCAGCAGCCATCTTAAATGTCAGTCCTAGTGGGGCTTCGCCAAGGAGAACAAGCAGGTTGCAATGGTGAAGAGGATGAGCGAGTCCAGAGAACTGGGATTTGGCCAGTATGGGATATGACAAGAGCCCAGCCATGCCTTTTAAGATGTTTGTTTTTAACAATTATATTTTAATTCAGTTTATGTATTTTATATTTACTGTTGTTCCCCGCCTTGATCAGAATGGAGAGGCAGGTAAGAAATAAAATTATCATTATTATCATTATTATCATTATTATTATTATTATTATTATTATTATTATTATTACCCATCATGCCAGCCCTGGATAGCCCAAGTGGGGTAGGCTTTCAGGCAGGTGCTGCTGTGACTCCTCCTCCTCCTCCTCCTCCTCCTTCTTCTTCTTCTTCTTCTTCTTCTCTACCACTTGCCTGTAGGTCAGACAGAGAGCCGGTCAACAAGCAAACATTAGTATCTACTGCACCTCCTTCCCATCACCTCTGCCGTCAGGAAGAGGAGCAGATTCAGGGGGCTTTTGTCCATGGGCCCCTGCTGGGGTGTGGACCTCAGCGAGCGCCCGATCATACCTACCCATGATGCTGGACCTGTAAGGGATGCAATCACAACAAATCTACCTTGCACTCCACGCAACCCCCAAGTGGCTATGTTTTTCTCGTTCATGCTAAAGGTTATCCATGGTGGGTGCGTGGGTGGGTGCATGTGTGGCAGGGGAACATGACCCTTAGACCACCTCCCCCCCCAGCTCTGTTTACATAGGAATTATCTCTGTTAATGATTATACAATGTATGTGATCAGATCCCTAAAGCGAGCGAGAGAACAAGCGAATGGGATGGCGGGGTGGAGTGGAAGGAAGAAAACACCAATCAACAGGAAGATCACCTCTAGGCGAAAGAGGCTGGACTTCCAGGGCAGTATATAAGAGAACCATCAGCCTCTGCCACAAAGGCATTTTCATCCCAACTGGCTCCTTGAACTGATTCCTCAGGTAAGAAAGAAATTGCTTATTTTTCTTTTCAAAAGAAAAAGAAAGAAATGGGGAGAGTGGAAGGAAATAAGGTTGCCACATTTTTCTTATACCCTGACTGACATGCAGTGACTTTACCAGCTGTATGCATGGCAGAAATCCAACTGGTGCAGCATTCCCCATGGGTGCATTACAGAGCTTCGTTTGTAGCTTCTCTCTAGAAATGCCACCCTGGCACCCAGAAGCTCTTCCCCTGAAGAATCTCCATTGCGTGGGCCACTCTTCTCTCCGTGGTCAGGTGGAAATGCGCGCCAACTGGGGGACATTTTCACCTAGTCTTATTTTGTGCGTGCCAGGGCAAATGGCGATAGATTCCAAAGCACAAATTAAGCCATGCTGCTGCTTTGCCAAGCCTTTGCCAAGCCAACTACATCAGTTGAATTTCAGCCTGTTGTCAAGGCTGGGCGGAGAGGGGGAAGGTGGCAAGATTGGGGCAGAAGGATGATAAGGAGGAAAGTCAAAAAGAAACTGCTACCTAGTTTGAAACAGATAATTTATCCTTGGCTATGTTGTTGTTTTAATTCGTATTGCAACAACATTTTGCAGTATAGAGTCCTTGTTTAGTGTATTCCTCCACCCCAGTTTTCTGTCTCCCCTCAACTCTCAGCCAGGATGACATCGAATATCCAATCTTCATTGGGCTGTTTTTCAGTTTCCCTCCTTGCCTTAGGGGTTCACCTCCCCCCCCTGATTTTTTTGTATTTTGTAAACCTCCGGGTTCCCCCAAACCTGTTGATATCTTCCTCCTTGTCCGTGGGTGATGCCGTTTCGGTTATAGGTGTAACAGCACTTGGGAAAGTTGAACTGGTAGGAATTAGAATACAGGACAATTATCGTTCACCATACTACAGCAGTGTAACACTACCCATGGACATTTTAAAGAAAATTCACTTGGGAAGCTTCTCTGCTACCTTTCTGTGTCCCATTGAGTTTTGTGGGGCTTATTTCTGAGTGGACATGCAGAGGATTGCCCTGTATATCAGTATGAAGGTGAGAGAAGGCCTTAAAGGGATCCCTCAGTGTTGACCCAGAGGATTAAGCCCCCTTCACCCCACCACCACATTCTGCTAGACAGCTTTCTCTGCTACAGACAGTTCAACAATCCCTTCTTCCTGTTGTTCAAAAAGGGAGGAATTCAATAGTTCCTAGTCCTCATGATGACGGGCAGGCAGCAGAGGAAGATGTGCTATGTGATGATGGGTTGGGGGGGGGTCTTGCTTCTTTCCCTCCTTGTTCCAAAACCCTCCCCACCCTCTCTTTTTTCCAGAAGGTGCAGGACCCCCCTGGATTGTGCCACGATGAAGGTGTTTGCCCTAGCAATCCTGTTCGTCACCGTTTGCTGCCTGGAAGGTACTGCATACTTATAGGGCGCAAATCTCACTGAACTGTCACTGAATTCAGTGGGAGCTACTTCCGAGTAAACACTGTGCCCTTGGAAATGGAAGGCTTGAAACCAACAGCAGGATTTTGAGAGCGGGGTGGGGGACTTACTTTCCACCATTGAGCATTCATTCCCCAGACACCCACCCTAAATATACTGAAGTTACGTTAAATGACCAAACTGTAGGGATTGAGAAATATTTGTTCTGTAAACACAGGCTAATTATTTTTTGAAAAAAAATCAATGGGTCCACGGTTCCAGCATCACAACCCTACCGGAATGTGATGAAAGCCAAGACTGAATAACCTCTCCCACCTAATTTTCAATGCCAGTCCAAAAATGCCCCCTATGGCTGTAATCCTGCACATGATTAAACTGGCCATAATCCCAGCGGAACTTGTTTCTTAGTAAACACACAAAGGCTTCAGTTGTATGATAGTTTCAGTTGCATAAGCCCCCATGGCTGGGTTTGCACATAATGCTAATCCATACGATGGTTTGTTGATTTCTGAGCTGTCGTGTTGTGTGAACCCAGCCACCCTAACAAACTATGGTTTGTTAACTATAAACAACCCAGAAAGAGAAGCTGTGGTTTGTTGCTTGGTAGTTTAACCCACAGGTTGTCATTATGTGTGAACCCAGAATCTTGGGTTGTTATGCCAGCCTAGAGAGGCAGCATTCGGGAGTAGTTTAAAAAACCCAACTGCTCTCTATGCCAGTACTACAGTGCCACAAAGGGATTTGGGATACAGGGAGGGAGCAGGCGAAGGAGGAAGGAGACAAATAACCCAGGAATTGGGGAAATAAACTGCCATTCAAACCCCGGTATGGCAACAAACCATGATTTAACCTAGGGATGCCTGAGAAATCCACAATGGAATCAAATGAGTTTGCATTTCTATGAAGCTGACCTATTGAGTTCAAAGGGGACTAGCTTTTCCCAACAGATTCTGTCGATTTGTGGGCCATTTTTTAAAAAAACTTTCTGGAATTTTACTCAAATTTTGTTGTAGAAATATATAAAAACTGGCTGAAAATGCACATTTCCCCCATGGGCTACAGCATGAAATTGTGCAGGGGTGAGGGGGGAGTTTTGCACATTTGGGGTGGATTTGCACATTCTTGCTAGTGCAAATTAGTGCAAATTTGGGAAATGGGGGGGGAATGTCAATGAGCGGACGATGGAATGAAATGTTGACTTCACCAGTGGGTCATGATTCTCCCCACGTCCTTGCAGGTGGTCTTGTGAAACGGCAAGCGGAAAGCCAGGCCCAGATCCCCGCTATTGAGCAGTTTCAACAGTTCTCTCAGTCTCTGAAGCAGTACCTGCCCCAGGATTTGTTTACCCAGGAGAAGTTCACCGAACTGAGGACCCAGGCAGAGTAAGAACCGCTTTTTGAATCCCAGAAGGGGTGTGCATAGGGTGGCTATTTAACATTGCCCCCACCCCACCCCGGCCCCAAAAGAGGAAACACGTCACCTAAAGAAGACAGCATGGATTTGCATGGCTAGTTGATGCATACAACCCAGGAAGGCGGTGCTGTCGCCAGGGGTCAGCATCCTCGGGCACAGGCCAAGGGCCATGCCCAGTTGTGGGCTCACTGCTAGTCCCTGGAGCATTCTGGCTCTCCCCTTCTTCCTCCTCCAACTCCTCCTCCTCTTCTTCCATGCGGGTGTTACCAGTCACCACTCCAAGCATGAAGAGTGAACACAGCAGCCCAGTTTCGGAGGATGGTCTAGAACTCCACAACCTGAAAGGAATGTCCTGGAGGTGCCGCCTGGGTTAGGGGCCCTAGGGCCTGATTGGTTGGTTGGGGGATCCCTGGCCTTTGGGGGAGAAAGGCATTGTCCCTTTCCTCACCTGAATCAGTTAGCCTCCTCTTGGAGCCGAGCGGCCAGCTAGCCCCTGGGAACAGAAATGCCTAAAACTGCACGCTTGGCCAGATGGTGATGCAGAAGTGCCCACCTGAGGAATAAGGCCTCCTTGTGAGTAAGGGCATACTCATGAGCAAGGCTCTGCTTATGAGCAGACCACACCTCAGGGCCCCCAGATGGCCTGCAGCTGTATTCTGGCTGGGGCAGAGAGGGCTTGTCCTTCCACAGCGGCCATTTTGTGGTGGTGCTGAGGACAGCTTCTCAAACGGCCCAATGCACCCATGGCCCACAAAGCTTGCCTGCCTCCGCTCTGGCGTAGTGGTGCAGAGCGGGCAAGCAATCTGACCACCTTGTTCATGCCCCACCCCACCCAAACTCCATGTTCAGTTGCAGTCAACCTTGGAACAGCAGCCTCCAAAGATATCCTACAGCAGAAGGCAGTTTGCTGGCGGGCTTGTTGAGATCATTCTTTTGGCTGCAGTGGGAAATGGGGTGATGAAGAATCAAACAGAACATTACCCTCATTTCTTTCTTTTTAATTCCAGGGCAGGCCTCCAACGAGTCCATGAGCATGTGAAGCCCTTCACTGATCAACTAGCAGGAACCATAACCGAATTCTTCAGTGGCTTGGCAGATTCTTTCAAGACCCCGGCCCAGTAAAGAGCAGATTCTGCTTCCTGGGCCCATGAGCTGAGACTAAAGCGAGAGAAACTCTGACGCGTCCGTGTGGCACTGCCCGTGTCTTACCCCTGTCTCAATAAAGGCAAAGCAGGCCTTCTTCTCTAACCGTGTGTGTCTGCGTGGTTTGATTTGGGGACTGGCCGAGCTTCGTTTTAGGCTCTCTGCTGTGCAAATTCGACCAGGATTAAAGTGGGCGATTGGGTTGGAACCAAATTAGGACCCCGGTGCACATTCCCTTTCGTTTCACATGGGCGGCACCAGACACCCTGTCCACACACCCTTTCCTCCCGACCACTGGGTGCTTCTTCAGCTTTTGCAGTCTCTCTCTCCCCTCACCACCACCCCACCCACTGCTCTCATTCTAACAAGTTTAAATGCCTTTCAGCTCAAATATGCTGGAGTTTTTTCCTTTAGCCCTGCCGCCACTGGAATGCTGGTATTTTAGTCCCACCCATCTACATTCCACTGGAATGCAGCCCCCAGCAGCTTCTGAAATGAAGTTCAGCCAACAGGCTGAAAGAGATTCCAACACCTATTTCCAGGTGTATTGCCCCCATTTTGCTGCTCCGTGGAGCTTTCGCAGTTACCCATTTCCCGATATTGTTTTTAAAGCGCCTGCTGGAAACCCTGGTCAAGGAAGACGACGCTGCCTAGTTGTAGCAAGGTCTCCTAGACCAGTGGCATTTCAGCTCTTGGTGCAAAGACTGCTGGCCCATGCAAAGGCATAAAAAGATCTTTGCTGGACCAGAGCAATGGCGTGGTCAAACAGAGTCCTCCAGGGTGGTCATGGACAAGGCAGGGCAGCAACCATCCTTGTGGGCTCTCCCACACTAGAGGCCGTCAAGAGGCAGCTGGACAACCATCTGTCAGGGATGCTTTAGGGTGGATTCCTGCATTGAGCAGGGGGTGGACTCAATGGCCTTGTAGGCCCCTTCCAACTCCACTATTCTATGAGTCTATGATTCTGTCCCCATTGTTGCTCTCCTAAATGGAGCTTGCATTGACCCAGGAAAACCTGGGATCCCAGTTTGGATGTCTGGCTAGCTGTGTCACCCACCCACATGCAAACAAACACTTGAGATATTTTATTCAATTATGTATTACATTTCCGTTCTGCCCAGTGCCAAAGCCCTCTGGCTATTTCACAGGGATGGATGAAAACTTCCAAATGCAATGTGATAAATCCCAATATAAACACTTTAAAGGTTTAAAACAGAAGCAAAACAGAGTAAAAAAAACCAGCAGCAGGGGGATGGGGGGAATAAAACATTTATGATGCAATCCTATGCACGTTTCGAGGGAGCAAAGTCCTACAATTTCCAGCACAACCTCAGCCCAGTATGGTTGATATTGCAACATATATTGTCCCAGTAGATGGCAGTAAAAGGCTTTGGTAATTGCTCCCAAAAAACTATGAACTTTGCTTACACGATTTCTGTTTTTAGTTTAATTTTATTATTACTAGCCACCTTGACTGCCATTTTATTAGCTGGAGGGGTGCCTTCCCCTGCTAATTGCAGGGGAAGGCTATCCCTGTTGAGGATCTGGATGGCCTGCTAAATAAATCACAAAGCAACTTGGGTATACCAGGCTTACTGTCCCAAAAAATTCCCAGCAAAATTATCAATTGCCTCCCCAAACCACCATGAACTCTTGTATACATCAGGGATGTTAATTATCATCCATCTTCTGCTCTGGGCAACGGCTCAGGAGAAGAGGAACAATATAGGACAAGTGGCAGGATCACATCTGGGACTTGCGTTGTCTTCAGGACCATGGATAGCAACTCCTTGGCGCTAGAATACCGACAGGTTACTCCGGCACTGACTGGGAGCAACTGGCAAGGTCTTTCTGGAATCTCCATTCCCTCGGGTACTATCTGTTCAAGAGCCAGCAGCTTTCTCCTGGAGGCATTGACTTAGGGCAAGGGATTGGCCTCACCCCTGTTTTTTGTCTCACCTAGCTTGATGAAGAGTTCTGCAGAGCTCGAAAGTTTGCACGTTTCAATGGGGGTTTGGTTAGTTTTAATAAAGGTATTGTCCAACTCTGGATTTCTTTACTCAATGACCAGGATAGCTACTTTTGTTTTTTATTTGCCCCTTGAAGTTACTATTGTGAGAGTTCGCTCTACCTGCTACGCCTTCCAATGTGTATCGCTGCCTAATGCGAGCACCACTTTTTCTATTATTAGAAGGTGCTTAACCTTTTGCATTTCTGCCTGCTGCCATACAGCTTTTAAAAGCCGAGGAGTCCAATCTTAATACAAACCCACCAACTTTTTCTGAAATTCATTTGGGCAGAGGAGCCCATTTATTCTCCCAGCCCTTCTGCCCTGAGAAAGAATCCACAAGGCAAACGCTGCGCCCTTTCCCCAAAAACCTTGCCCTCAACAATCATGGCGTCCTAGTAGGATAAACAAGATTCACTTCCGCCACCAACCAACAGGGCGACTCCATATCTCTATCATTCCTCTTCTATCCTCCCCACCGCCCATTTCCGCCCTTAATAATCATGCCGCTAGCACTACTTTATCCATTTCCGGCCAATCACCTGTGCCCTTGTCTGCTTCCCACTTTGCTCCCGAGATGTGAAGCCACTTCCGGCTATTCCCCCCCACTTTCTCCCTCGACAAAGATGGCAGACGATGCAACCCGCCGGGTAGTGGCTGAGCTGCCGCTCTTGAAAACTAACGCAGGGCCGCGAGACCGGGAGCTGTGGATTCAGCGGCTGAAGGAGGAATACCAGGCGCTTATTAAGGTCTGTGCTGCATCCCGTCAGGGGAAGGGAGCCTGAACAACCTGGGCTGACGTGGCTTTCTTATTGCCTCTGCTTGCCTACGGTGGTTCCGAAGTACCAATTGGATTCAGGCTTTTTGCTCTTCACGTCCTTTTTCTCCTAGAATCTAGATAACGGGTAGTCAGCCTGGCGCCCTCCAGATATTTTGGACTGCCACTCTCATAATCCCCGCTCATTGGTCTTGCCGGCTGGGGCTGACGGGAGTTGTGGTCTGAAACATCTGGAGAGCACCAGGTTGCCTCCCCCTGATCTGTTGCCAAAAACATCTTGGCACACACCTTCCCTTGCAGCTTATTTTTCTTTCTCTTCCCCTAGTATGTGGAAAACAACAAGAATGCCGATAACGATTGGTTCCGGCTAGAATCCAACAAGGAAGGCACCAGGTGAGAAAGACACAGATTTGGAGAGCCCAGAGCTTCTTGGATGGCTTACCTTGCAGGGCTGATGTCAAAGGTTACAAATAATGCATGTGAAATGCTTTGAACGCTTGGAAGCTTTATATGTATTGTAATGGTGACGTTTTGCTTTCTTAAACAACAGAACTACGCATAACTGTCTTATCTCGTATTTCTTTTTTCTCTTGCCAGGTGGTTTGGGAAGTGCTGGTACATCCATAACCTCCTGAAGTATGAGTTTGCTGTTGAGTTTGATGTGAGTCCTTGTCCTGTGTTTCCTTTCATTCTCTGTTGTCTCTGCCCAGTGTTTTGTCTGCTACTGAACAAAACCACCAGCAGGGCAATAAACCGAACAGAAATTCCAGGCCCAGAGTAGCTCGATTCTGCCCCCTGCACAAATTAAGCCCATTGTACTGTGAGCTATATATTTTTTACATATTATGCTCCTGTTACTCACGTGTATGCTTCCATTTGCAGATCCCAGTCACGTACCCATCCACCGCGCCGGAAATCGCCATTCCAGAACTGGATGGGAAAACAGCCAAAATGTACAGGTGAGATGCTGCTCTCCTGTAAAATTTTGCCCTGGGGTGTTGACCCTTTGTCAGTCTGAGGGCCAAAAGCAAACAGGACAGGGCCAAAATACCAAAATTGACAGCATATTTTTGCATAAACTCTTAATGGCCAGTAACTTAAGTCTTAGGAGAAGCATTGCAATCCTTTATACAGCTCATGTCCAGGTTATTTGAAAGACCGTATTCTCCCTTGTGAGCCTGCCCGTGCTTTGAGATCTTCTGGAGAAGCCCTTCTTTCAGTCCCACCATCTTCACAGGCGCTCTTGGTGGAAACATGGGAGAGGGCCTTCTTGCTGGCTGCTCCAGTGCTCTTGAACTCTCTTCCCGGGGAAGCTAGACTGGCTCCCTCCTTGATGGGCTTTCGGAAGCAGGCAAAAACTTCCTTGTTCTAGCTGGCCTTTGGAGAATAATCTGGCCCTCCATCTATATTTTAATGACTTATAATTTTGTTGTGTATTTTAAACGTGTTTTTTTCTTCCCCCCCCCCCCCCCCCCGCCAATGTACTGTATGTTTTAAACTTTGTAAGGCCGCCTTGAGGCCCAGTATTGGGCAAAAGGCAGGATACAAATAAATATAATAGTAATAATTATAATGGGGGGAAACTGCAGAAAAGCTGGGAAACTCTGAAAAGTTCTACACCCCTGATTTAGCCTTCTTGCATGTTCTGGTCAGTTTCCCCTGCATTATCTTAAACATCCTATCTTAAGTTCTGGATCTCTCTCTCTCTCTCTCCTTGCAGGGGCGGTAAAATTTGTCTAACCGACCATTTCAAGCCCCTCTGGGCCAGGAACGTTCCCAAATTCGGGCTGGCACATCTCATGGCCTTGGGGGTGAGTGGTTGGCATGGCTTCGAGTGGGTGGGTGTCGAGGGGAGCAAGAATACACTGATGGTGCTATGTAAATAATAATAATAATTGGGATGGAGGAGCATCCTTTCAGGTGTCGGGGACAAGGAGTAAGATTTAGCAAGGCCGAAAGGCCTGTGCCTGGGTACCCTTGCAGTTAAGTGTGGATGGACAAACGGCATTTGTTGCAAATGTCTTAATTTTTCTAAATGCTATAAAAACATGAATGCAACAGAAAGTTGCTTTCAGGTTTCTTCGACACTGAAGGGCGCTATGGAGTGCGCCCTTGCTGCTTGGAAATCCCCAAATGTGGAGACTTCTGAGACTTGTATGCCCTGCCAGGTGATCTTTGCCTCCCCGAGGGAAGGAGGCTGGCTGAGGCGCAGGATAAATCATATTCTGTCCTCTCTGGTCGTCTCCTCCTCTTCCTGTTCTCCGAAATGTCTCCTTTCCTCGCATTCTGCGGTTGATTTTCTTACCTCGGAGAGGCAGCCTGTGTGGTTCTCTCCACGCTGGCTGCAAGGGGTGGCGGTTGGCTTTCCGTCTCCTCCTTCCGAGGTCGGAGTGGCATCTCCGACCTCGGAAGAGGTTTTCTGAGCTATTCTAGGGACCCTGGGACACTCACCCAGGACACTGGCTTGCTCTCTAATAGATATAGTAAGACATACATGAGCTTTTGTAGACTACAGTCCACATTGCTGGTTGTGTAGCTATATAGGGTAAACAACATGTAGGCCAAAACTCCCATCATGCCTTACCATTGGCTATGCTGGCTGAGGCTGATGGGAGTTGTGGGCCAAAACATCCCAACAGCCACAATTTGCCCACCCCCAATATATAGGCTGGTGTCTTCCATGCAAATGGCATTTCTGCAGTGAATGAGGAAACATGTCTGCCCCAAAGAGCTTACAGCCAGGCAGCTGAGGAAGGAGAGTGGAATGGAGGAATATGAGGTTTTTTAACCTCCAGTAATGCATGTGTAGTTTTAGTAATCACAAGTTCCCTGAAACCTGGACACGGTGAATACACCTCCCTCAAATGGCAGTCCTTGTGGGGTTTCTTTTTGTGTGTGTGTGTAGACACATACATAGATATGCACACACAACTTTTCAGCTAAAATTGGTCCACAATTTAAAAGCACACACAAGTGCCAGATATTAAGTGTTGGAGAGAGTTGGGTCAGCCTCTTTTTGGCCATGGGCTCTTGGTGTTGGAGTCCGGGGTCCAGGCTCTTTCTCTCCGGGGGTGGGGAAGGCAGAAGATGCTATTGGTAGGACCTGTCCTGTGGAAAAAATGTCCGCCCTCGGAAACAACCTTTCCATTGACCCTCATGGTGTTCCCATCCCTGGGTTGGGATTCGGAGGCCAGGCTCCGGCAGCTTCCTGACAGCCCTCTTTGTCTTACAGCTGGGTCCCTGGTTGGCTGTGGAGATCCCGGACCTGATCTCGAAAGGCCTGATCGAGCACAAGGAAAAATGAGGTGTCTGCAGCCTGTACGTGGAGGTTAGGCCTCAAGCTCTCTCCCTAGGCCTTGCCTGCTGATGCCGGCAGCCCCCCAGGCCTCTGCCAGTGACTTGCCTTGTGCTTCTGTGTGTAACTCCAGGACCACCAGCTCCCAGTCTGTCCGTGAAAGTGACTTGCCAATAAAAGCAACAACAATACCCCTCCCCAAACCTCTTTCCTCACGGTTGTTGTTTCACAGCGTGGCTCTTCGAAAAGGGCCTGGGCACTGTTGTAAAGCAAAGGCGACAGAAGGTTGATCATCTTCTACCGGCAGGCCTAGGGCAGCTTGGAACCAATCGTCAAGGGTTTGGGACTCTCCATTGTTTTAATAATAGCTAGTAAATAGTTTATAGCAACAACAACAAATTAGGCAAAATGACAAAAAAAGGGGGGGCGTAGGGCGAAAATGGGAGTGGGTATTTGTGCACGACGCCCACTCTCTGGAACTGCCTGCCACTACAAATTAGGCAGGTGCCACAAGGGAGGAGGCCAGGCAGAGTTCTCACTGGGGAGGAAGTTCCCCAACTGTGAGGCCACTACTGAAAAGTCCCTGTTGTCTGTCACCACTAACGCAATTGACTTTAGGGAGAAGCCTGAGAGCAGGGCCCAGGAGGGTTTATAGGGCTGCAAGCCATCACTCTTCCAGCCTGAAGGCTGATTCAGTTTTGGAAGGGGGGGGGGAATGACATTCCAATGAGGGGTGGGGTCAAAGGCAAAAGGAGCGAGGCCAAAATACAAAACATAGCAACATATTGCAGCTGACAGCTCTTACTGGCAATAATGGAGCCGCGGGAGGGGCTTTCCAAGCTTTTAGAATGGGGGAAGAAACTTCACAAAAGCCTACTCAGTTCAGGACAGAGGGGAGAGTCAACCCAGCGACTTCTAATTTGTAGTTCAGTCTTTTGCTCACCAACTCTCTAGAAAGTTCTCCTCTAGGTCTGGATGGGACCTTGTCTAATTCTTTGCAAGTTAGGGCCCAATCCTATGCATGTGTAGAGAGAGGGGGAAAGCCCTACAACGCCCAGCGTTCCCCAGCCAGCCTTTTTCTGTATCCACATGTGTAGGATTGGGCTCTTACTCTACTTTTTCTCCAGAGATTCTCCTTGCTGTTAATATTTGCTGAAGCATTAAGAGAGGACTTGGGGTTTAGTGACCAGCTAATGCAGAGGTAAGGGAACCTGTAGCCCTCCAGTTATTTATTATTATTATTATTATTATTATTATTATTATTATTATTAATTGCATTGTTATACCGCCCAATAGCCGAAGCTCCCTGGGTGGTTCACAAAATCTAAAACCATTCAAAGTGTAAAACAAACAGTATAAAAACATGATATAAAATACACATTAAAACGAATTAAAACATACCATACATGATTAAAACATCCTGAAAATATTCTAAAATTTCACTGGATAGGCCTGTTGGAATAGATCAGTCTTTATTGCTTTTTTAAATTCTAAAAGGCTGTCAAGTTGACGAATCTCCTCCGGCATGCCATTCCACAGTCTGGGAGCAGCAGAAGAGAAGGTCCTCTGGGTAACAGATATTAATTCTTCCCAGAGGACCTGAGTGTGCAGGGCGGATTGTATGGGAGAAGGAGTTATGGTTCGTTTATTTATTTGATTTATATCTCGTTTTTTTACTAAAAAATGCCACATGTGTTGGTCAATTGCTCCCATCGTTCCCGATAATTGGCCATGCCGGCTGGGGCTGATGGAAGCTGATGTCCGACAATATCTGGAGAGCTGTGGCTTCCCCATCTCTGAGCAGCAATGCTTCAAGTGGTCCTGTGATCTCCCTGTTTTCTTTCTGGTAAGCTGATACAAAGCAAGCAAGGAATACAGGGCAACATGAGCCCTGAGGCGGCCGGATTTCCGCAAGCTGATACAGGGGGGTCAGTTTACCACCTGCAGAGGCCAGTTTCGTCCTTGATGGAGGAGGGAAACGGCCATGAAGCCTCAAGCAGCAGTACCAAGCGAAGAGCACCGAAACACCCACCCTCAGTCTGTGTTTCTGGTGCCAATGAGGGATAGACCGTTGGAGCAGACACGGCAGCCAATCCTTCCTCCACAACGGAGCTCACGAGGTGACCCCGGGTGCCTCGCTTACCTCTGACTAACCTACCTCGCAGGATCGTAGTGCAGTGAATGTCAGATAACTTCCCGCAGAAGGCAGGTTTGGATACAGCTGTTTAATTTTTACTACCTTTGGATAATACAGTTCAAGGAGAGGCCAGGGACAGGTTGCCTCTTTAATTTCTCCTTTTTAAAAAACAAAATGTTTTATGGAGGGTGGAAATCCTATGCATTTATTTGATACATTTATATCTTTTCCTCTAAGGAGACCAAGGCAGCATACATGAATCTCAACAACCTTGTGAGGTAATTTAGGCATAGAGTCAGTGCCCAGTGAGATTCATGACTGGGTGGGGATTAGAACCCGGATCTCCCAAGTCCCAGTCCAGCACTCCATACTGGCTTTCACCTTGGCTTGGGAGCCATTTGCTAGAAGGGTTAAGGCTACAGTCCTAAGAACATGAGAAGCTGCCATTAGACCATTTAGTTAGGGATTTTCCATACCATGGATTGGAAATGTCTGGCTTGTGGGCCGGATTCAGCCCACCAAGGCCTCCAGTGAGGACCCGGCCCCTTAGAGAAAGGAGAACAGTTTCCAATTCAGCCACCACACAGCTCGGTTTGATTCCTTTCCCGCTATGTGAGTTTGAATGAGGTATGTATGCCTGTGCCTATGTGAATGGGGTCCAGGAAAGCACATTGTGTGTGTGTGTGTGGGGGGGGACATACTGGCTGTGGCATGAGGCCTCCCAAATACCTGAGTGGAGTTGGAAAAGGTTCTCCACCCCAGGTCTACGTTGACTATTAATTTATTACATTTCTATGCCATCCAACAGCTGAAGCTCTCTGATTGCAACAGTGAGTCTCCAAGGTTTCAGCCAGAAGGCCCCCAGGCCTGCCTGCCTGGATATGCTGGGGAGCGAACTTGGAGCCCTTTTGCACTCGGAGCCTATCACTCCCTTACAGTTCTCGCCCATCACCAAATCCAATGCTTGTTACTTGAGAGTAGCGACTTCCAGAAGGTTGGCTGTGTTCCAGCACAATCCTCTGCATGCCTACTCACAAGTAAGCCCCACTAAGTTCAGTTGGACTTGTTCCCAGCTGGGGTTTTAGCCTTAATCTGTTGCAGTAAAAACAGTCCTTGGCTGTGGCTCTTCAAAAGACAAACGTAGGAGGCTAGGAATTGATTATTAATCTGTTTCGGAGTCTTGGCGGCACCTCAAGCCTTTGACACTGTTACTTGTGAGTAAGTCCCGTTCAGTAGAGTCAGCTCAGGTTTCAATGGAGCTGTGAATCCATTCCAGGTTTCAGTCAGCACTAGCTGGAATTCTAAAGAGCTATCCAAGGTGCTGAACCCTAGCCTCAGAATAGATTCAGCACCTTGGATAGCTTCTTTAGGGTTCTGACTGAAACCCGGGATGGATTCACACAGGCCCACTGAAATTGGACCTACCAGCCCATTGAAAAATGTGGGGCTGTCACCTATTTATTTATTTGCAATATGTTTTACTTTGCTCTTCAGCCAAAAAGTCTCCCAGAGCAGCTTACAAAGATGAATAATAAGACAGCCCCTACCTTCAGGTTTGCAATCTAAAGGAAAAGACACAAAAGGAAAAGTGAGTGGGAGGGAGGAGGGAAAGAAAAGAAAAGAATCAAAACTCAGGCACCAATGCTGAGTTTCAACTCCTTCTAGGCGTTCTTGCTAGCAGGAAAGCTCCTTGCAGCTGCTATTTCTCTGGTTGATATATGGAACCAGGTTCGTTTCCCCGCCCCTGCTGATCTTCTTTCTGGGAGACCTGGTCGTGCAGTCTCCCAGAAGCCTTCTGTTCTCCGGCCGATGCATGAGAAAACATAAATTACGATTGAGTTGCAAACTTGTAATCCTATTAAGTAGCTCATTTAAGTGAGAATTACTTCAGACTACGCGTGCATAGGGTTGTCTTGCAGGGCAGCAATCCTATGCATAAATCCCTTTCGAGTAAATCCCATTGAGAAGTCGCTCTACTACTAAATTGCACACGTGCATAGGCTGTAATCTCTTTTATCAAACGTTACTGCGCCTTTAAATTCTCGGGGACGCTTTTCTCTGCTTCCATGGCGACGAGACGGGAGCATTGCCTATGACGTTAAGAAAAGGGGGGAAAAGGCGGAGGAAGCCTAGACTGCGCACGCGCGAGTCTCGCAGGCCGGCCGCAGGGGCGCGCGGACTCCGGAAAGGGCGCCGGCGCGTGCGCGGTGAGGCGGCGCGAAGCCGGCTTCGTCCGGGCAACCCGCGGAGGGAGGGGGAGGAACAAAGATGGCGGCCGGTGCTGCAGGAGTTGTTGTTGCCATGGCGTCGTGCAGGAGGTGAGGCCCACACACCTGAACTCCTTTGCTGGACTGGGTCTGTTAGGGGACCGGGGTGGGGCGTGCTGTTTCTTGGGGCTGGGGTGGGCAGTAATGGACGCTTAGGAAGATGGGGCTTCTAATGGAGCTGTAAAACAAAAAGGCGCTGGAGGTTCATTTTTCTTTTTCTTCTTTTAGTGCTGGGATGGCTATTGATGTATATGGGGTGCGAGGGGGTATTAGAGGCCTATACAGGGAGCCCTCGGTACCCCTTGGACTTCACAGGCGACCCCCCCAAACGTCTACATTTGTATGACACGAGCGGTGGGGGCAAGGGAAAGGGACTCCTGCTTTGCATTATTATGTAATCTCTGTGCATAATAATTTGGGGGGTGAGGCTTACTTAGAGGGGCGAGAAATCCCCCTCCCATGGCTCCTTCGTTTTTGGGGGGTGGGTGGGCGACTTCTGTGGGACTCTAATTGGAAGGGAGGCGGATTAGGTCGACAGATGTGGTTTGACTGCTATGTAGGAGTTGGGTCTTGGCAACAGGAGGAGACCCCTCTCCCCAGCCCCATGAGGTATGGGGGGGTCTATAAGTCTGGGAACTGGAAGTATGAGAAAGTCTCCTTTCTATCTCTATATTTATTACAGGCTTCAAAAATTATGTGTAAGGGAAGTATAAACTATTAAGTATGAGAAACTCTACACCCCTAGAAACAGATGGAATTGTGAAGGAGAATAGATCTCTGGTTTGGGGGGCTCTATATGATTTCATAATTTATTGTTATTAAATTTACAAACAGCATTCTCATTTATTGGCTTTGGGGGTGGGCGTTTTCAGATGATTAGAGCAGAGCTGGGCAATGTGTTGGCCCTCCAGCTGTTTTGGCCTACAGCTCCCATGATCCTTTGCCACTGGCTATGCTGGGTAGGGCTGATGGGAACTGTAGGCCAAAACAGCTGGAGGGCCAGAAGTTGTTTGGCCCTGGATTAGAGAAAGTGAAAGAAGTTAGAGGAACTAAGACTATGTGGATGTATTTGTATTTGAGCAATTTCTCCTAAATTGCAAGATTTCGCTTTTCTTTGTGCAGGATTTGGCTTCCTTGCCATAGGCGGTTGAAAGCATCATAACATTATTTATTTATATATTGTTGTCATCTATGTACGTGACACTTTGCAAAGAATAGGTTTGACAGGGCCCTGTCCCAAGGGGATTACAATCTAAAGTAGATATAGGGAGACAAATGAAAGTGGAGAGGAATAAATACAGGGCATCGCACAACTTGGCAACAAGAGAAGTGACAGGAGAACAGAAATGACTATGTACGGTTTGGGAGGAATAAAAGAAAGCAGAGATCTCACTTACATACGCAAATATCCGAGCATTATCTTTATTACTGGTCCTCCAATAACTTCATATATAATCACCACTGGCATTCCTGACCCCATCTCCAGCCCCTTTATTCTATTGCTTCTTTAATTATGGGTAAAATGGAAAACAAGGTATTCCTCTGGGATCTGTTGTTACTGCGTCTATCCTATATTAAGCTTTATTTACATGCAAAATTGCAATGTGAGAAATGGAGCACCTGCACAATTCCCTGGGAGTTCTCTTCCCTGCTCGCTTTCAAATCTGTCTTTGACACTCATGAGAGCTAGAAACTTGTTTTCTTTGGAAAAGGAGAGATTCTTCAAGATGCTGCATCTTGAGTTGGGTACTGGATTCTATTGCTTGTGTTGGATCTGTGTGCCATAGCGTGTTCTAACCTGTTCATCTGTGTGGCCGTTTAGTCCCCAGGGGCAAGCAGAAGGTAGATTGCACTTCTAGGTGAGTTTTGTAGATTGGCAAGGGTTTCTGACTCCAAACAGTTTGATAATAGCAAGTAAAAATGATTTTTCTTTTTAAATAATCTCTGCCATGGCTGGCTATGTGTGAATGGCTTATCTCTTAGCCTTGGTGTTCCTCACCTGTAAAATGGGACTGTATGAATTGGTTGCCTTTGACCAGGTCTTTCTTTGTGTGGCTGCTTTGGAAGGTTTGCGTCCAAGTCCCTGACCTATGTAGCCCATTGCTGTATTTATGTATCCAGTGCCTGGTTTGTGGGTGCAGTAGGCAACTGACTTCATTGGCCTTGCTCCCATAGCCTCCCAATTGTGCCCTGGCTCTTAGTGGACCTCAGAGTTCCAATAAAAAGCGTGGCATGCCTGGGTTTCTGTTCCAGCATGAATGGCCTTGTCTTGCCTAATAACTGCCCTTCTAAATCAGACCAGCAGTGTTGCTAATAGCTGCCAACAGACCAGTTCACTGTACATTTATCTAACTCAAGCCTGGGCAATGTGAAGCTCTCAAGATGTTGTTGGACTGCAACTCCCATCAGGCTTTTGGGTTGAGCCCAGCATGGAAATTCCTGCGTTCTTCATGTCTGCATCATTTCTATAGAGTTTCCATAGTTCTGCTCAGCAGGCCCTTCAGAATTTGGCTTTCACGGTTTGCAGAAAACGGATGTTTTTTTAATATGTCACTTGGAAGGACCTTTTTTAGCTTTGACTTCCATTGCTTGGGAATCTTAGCTGCCCTACTGATGAGAAGGAAACAGGTTTTTTTTTAAAAAAAAACCCAAAACCCCAAAAACACCTGAACAGGTTTCTAGTCCACATGATTGAATTTATTCATGAGACCAGATGTTGGCCATGCCACTTTAAATATAAAATATCCCCAGATCATCTTGCAACCATAAAACCTAAAAACATAATACTGAGACATAAGCTAAACCAATGTTTCTCAAACTGCAAGTTAGGACTCCGCTAACCGTCAGGTGTTTCTCTGCTTGCCCTGTGCCACAGTGGCACCATTCACATTCCACAGGCAGGGGCGGCGACAGGGGTTGGTTAAACAGGAAGGCTAATCTATGATCAGGAGCGCAGTCCTGCATCCCGCCTGCAGTAGCCCACTGTGTTTCTATGCCAAGTGCAGAGAAGGAGTGTAGGGCTCCACCTCCCCCACCCCTCCAGTCCGCTCGGTCGCCCGCAGGCAATTCCTTTTCGCCTATGGCTACCAGGTGAATGCTTTGATACAAGGCTGCTATAAGGCGCTGTGTATCCTGATGCTGCCGTATAAATGGTAATAAAATTTATAGGAAATCTGTCAGAACCTGGAGTTGGAGCAGAACTGGCCTTGGTGAAATTTATTGCCAGTAATGAATCTGCTGCGCAGGAGTAAATGCAATCAACTAGCAACCGCTGCCCTGTCATCCTTCCAGCCTGGTCCTGTACTGTTCCCACAGCCGCATCCTGTTCCACAGGGTCAAGCCCCCACCACGTGAGAAGTACTCACCTGCCAAGTCCCGTTAGTGTGTAAAGGCTTTAAAAATCTGTATACTTCTTGATCCGCTACCCAGGACCAATGAGGAACATAGACTTGATTTTTAGGAATAAAGTTGAGGTTCTCAGAAAGCCAGCGTCCAGACTGTGCCCTGCGTGGCATTTATGGGCTTCCCACAGCTTTCTGTCTAAGGAATTAAACTACGATGCGGCCTCAGTTTCCCCTCAGATACATAGAGGTGGGGGAAAGTGGCTCTCGTTCCATTGGCACAAAACCACATGCATTCTCAGAGAATCTGGATAAGGGGAACCTCTCTGACTCTGCCCGACTTTGTGTTTTTGTTTTGCAGAGCAATAGCCGAGGGGGGTCCTCGTGAGGTCAGCCACCTCTGTGAGGTGTGAGCCAGGGGCCAGCCGGGGGGCAAGAGTCTCTCGGCTTGTGAGAGGTACGTACCGACCTGGGAGGTGCAGCTTTGCCGAATTGCTGGGCTTTGTTAAGTGCCAGCCGGTCAGGGACTAGAAACCTTTGTGCCTTTCTTCCATTGGGATTGCACAAGAGGTTGTGGGCTGGGCGCTCTGAGCCAGCCTCTTTAACCTGCGTGACCGTCTCCCTCTCGTCTGCTTTTCTCCCCAGGGCTTTCTTCTCCCTTCTCTCCAAGATGCCCCAAGCCTCAGAGCACCGCATCAGCCGGGCAAGAGAACAGGCGGTCATCACCTCTCAGCCGAAAGCCACCAACAAGCTCTCAAACGGACACCGGCCCCCGGGCCCAGATCATCGGGGCTGCTCCTCTTCCTCCTCGTCCTCCGCCTCCAACGGACTCTCGGCTGCTTCCAAGCTCCGGCCTTTACCGCCCAGGCCGAGCCCTCTGGATGACCGGGGCAAGAAGCTGGAACTGGACCGGGGCAGGGCCTCGAAGCGCAGCGACATGCGGGGCTCGGCCTCCCGCCGGGGCCCCGTCAAGGCGGACCATGCGCTCAAAGTGCCCGGCTGCTCGCCGGCCCTCACCATCTCCGGCAGCACCTCCTTCACCATGCCGTCCGGGGTCCTCCTTAGCGGGCCGGACTCGGAGCGCCGGAGAAGCAACCTGCTCCGCTCCAAGTCGATCAGCATCGGTGACTTGAGCCAGACCGGCAGCCGTGGGGAGGAGCAGCTGAGTGCGGCGCTGAACCGGCTGGTCCTCCAGGACCGGAGTCCCTTGTGCAGCCACAAGCTGGGCCTGGGCGCCCTGGCCCTGAAGAGGAGCTCTTCCCTCCGGAGAGTCAACGTGGCTGCCGGGCTGGATGGGAGGCCGTCGGCCACGCTGCTGTCGGTCCGCACGGAGGGCTGCCTGAGGACTCGCGCCACGGATCCCCAGGCCACGGAATACGCTTGCTCCCAAGACATCTTGGGATCGACGACCCCGCCCCAGAGCAAGGCCCCTGTTCCCAGCAGGCTGGAAGAGAAAGCGACCACTGTAAGGAACCAATCAGGGGGCCCTCAGAGATCCGAGCTGCCTCTTGGGGCAGAGGGGCAGAGCACTGTTGAGTGGAGGAGCCCCTGAGTGGCTCCCCTCCATGGACCAGATTTTTTTTACTACAACTCCCATTATTCCTCATCATTGGCAATCTTGGCTAGAGCTGATGGGAGTTGTAGGCCCCAATTCCCAGAGGTCCACAAGTTGCCCACCCTGGTATGTGGGCTTCCCAGAGTCTTAGGGCTGGCCGCTATGGAAAATGGGGTGCCGGACTGGGGGCCTGTGACCTTGTTATGCCCCCTGGGAATGACGGAAGAGCTGCTTGGCTAATGCCTGTGCAGTAGCTTCCTCTAGGTTTAACTATTTTGGTTCCCGTTCCTCCCAGACACGCAGGAATAACAGAGTCCTGGGTGTTCTAATGCTAGGAGAGGGCTCAGGTATCGCTGACAGGCCGTTCAGACACTACAGTTCCCAGCGTTCCTTGGGGTGAGTGTGTGGGGAGAACACCGCAGCAGTTAAGCTGGTTTTAAGTGGCTCAGCTGCATTAGATTATTATTATTATTATTTATTTATATAGCACCATCAATGTACATACTTAGCCCCGATTTATCTGCCATGGAACCTGTCTGATGCGCTGTGTGTGTGTGTGTGTGTGTAGAGGTTCTGGTTCTGTGAGGCGGTCGTAGATCCTTCACTGAGAAGGCTTGGAGAACTGCACTTTGTAGAGATATGGAAGAGCAGAGCTGGGCTTCTTAGGAGGCAAGGAGGAACGAGCAGCTTTTTCTGCATGTGCGCGTTAAATAAGTTTTGGAAAAAAGCTTTTTAAAAACACCAGGCGCCTGCATGCCAGGCAGCAGGGTGAGAAGCACCTCTACGATGACGCCAGGGATGCTCAATGTGCGTAGAGCTCAGCCTGGAGGAACGCAGCCCTTGATGCCCGTCCCCGTTTGAAACGGTGACCCAGAAGGGAAGATGTTCTGTGGGGCAACTTCCTGTGTGCCTGGCGGTGGCTGCCACCGTGAAAGAGACGCACGCCATGGGGAACAGGAAGTGCCTGGCCATAGTTTTTGTGGGGGTGCCCAGGCCACCCTCTCAAAATACCAAAGGTGCCCACCAGCCGTAAGGGTGTAGGGACCTGAGCTCTGAAGGTTTATGATCGCGGGGTGGAACTGAACGGGGCTTTGCGTGGATGGCTTCCTGCCAGAAGCCATCCCGGCCCAATTGTGTTTCCAAGCTGGCCGCTTTTGGAGCCGTGGGCATGTGTTTCTCTGACGCTTGGAAGCATGAGGCAGATTGGGAGTGGTGGCGGTGGGGACGGAAGAAGACATTTTTGGACGTAGCCTCACGAAAAGGACATTGTTTCCATAGAAACCGATGCATGGAGCCATGTGCGTAGACGTCTTCCCCAAATCCTTTCCTCCGTGAGTACAGGGTCTGGCTTTTGGGAGGGGAGGGGGGTGGCGGCTAGGAGAGGACACGTTCTCAAACGTGTCAGGTTTTCTCTCCATCCTGCCCCCTCCCCTTCCGGGGTGCCCTGCCTCTGGTTCCCTACGCACCCCTCGCTGTTTCCTGAGGAACACTGGCCTTCCAGGTGCTGGTGTGCCTGCCAAAGGAATTCTGATGCGCTCATGGCCAAGGCCATATTGTCACGGTTCAACCTGCCCCAGTTGACGTGGCTCATAGGTATGGCTAGCAGCGTACACACACACACACACACACACACACACACACACACACACACACACTGTAAAGTCATACTGCGGTTGCTGCCCGGGTGGGAGCCAGGAGTGTCAGGCATTTCCTGACCCTTCCCAGCTTCAGGGTCGCCGTAGGTCTCCTGGGGAGGTGGTAACCCTGGGTGCACTCTCCTGCTGTGTGTTTGTTTTGGTTTATTTCTGTTTTTCTTCCTGGCTCTCTGGTTCCCTAAACAGCCGCTGCTCCCCAAAGTAGCTCTCCAGGCTAATTAATCCCACCGAGATGAGCGTCCAGGAGAGCCAAGAATAGCCAGGGGAAATCGGATCAGCTAATGAGCTGATGGCTTATAGAGGCCGAGGGGAGGGCCCGCCGGTCCTTTTCCACTCGGCGCCACGCAGGGTGGAGCGCGGCCTCGTCCCGCCGTCCCTCTGCCTCTCTCTCGCCACGGACGGGGAGCCATGCCGGGGCTTCCGGGGGCCACTCTCGTGGAGTTGCCCCGGAAGCTGCACCGCACCTTGGCCACCAAGCGTGAGCTCCATGGCCGAGCGGCAGACATCTCCGAGTCGGTGGTGCACACGGCAGTGATGGGGCTGCTGCTCATGACCAGTGAGGTAACTAGCCGGGATACCTTTGGGTTTGCCAGCTGGAGAGCCCCTGCTGCTTGCTGGGTGAGGAGGGTGGGAGGGTGGGGGACCCAGTGGGTGGGACTTCTGGTTGCTTGGGACAAGGGTCTGTTCAAGCGCCCCTCAACATAGGCAGCAAGGTTGCTTTGGTTTCATGGTAGATCACGGCGTGCAGGGCCGGCCCTGCCGTTAATCAGAGTGAGGCGGCTGCCTCAGGCGGCAGACATTGGCAGGGGTAGCAGATCCCCTAGCTTCTCTCCCACTGTTGGGGACACCATTCAGTCTCCTCCAGATTTTTTGGGGTGCAGGAGAGAGCATCGCCCCATTGCTCGTGCTGAAGTGGGGCTCAACTACCAGTCCAGTCAGCTTCAGGGCTGCCACCTGGCCCTTTCCTCAGGCAGCTCAACTGGCTTGCGTTAGCCCTGAGCAGGGCGCTGTGGCCACCTTTAACCTTGAATGGCAATGAGGGACCCACGTTTCATGTTTTACCATCGTACTTGTCTCTCTTCCTTGCCTCTTCTTTCTGTCAGGCCTATCTGCAAAGACAGACTGAGCAGCTCCTTTATTATATAAAGCGAGAGTTGTTCTCAGAACAGCTGGGCTGGTGGGAGAAGCAGCAAGGGCTGAACTTCCCTTTTCTCTGCCCATGCTCTGTTTTCTTTCATAGGCGGCCTTCTCCGAGCTCCTCCTCTTCCTTCCCACCTGTTGAAGGCTGAATTGGCACAGAGGCAGGGAACCAGACATTGTTGGACCCCAGTTCCCATCGTCCCTCCCCATTAGCTGGGGCTAATGGGAGTTTGAGTCCCCCCACCTCTGGAGGGGGCTACTGGTTGCTCACTGCAGACATAAAGGAAAGACTGGGATTTAAACAATCCCAGGGGGTGAAATAGGCTTGTGTGGTGGGGCTTCTGTTTGCCAAACGTGGGGGCCTGTTGGTTTAGAAAATATAGTATCTATAACGTTGCAGAATAATCAGTGTCTGCTGAAATCCTTGAGGCTTTTACTGCTCAAGGAAACGTGCTCCACCGCTCTGAGCCTAGGGTGGGAACTTGTCCACTCTCAGAACAGAGGCATATATATTTCAGAATGTGTAAATGCCAGCGGAGGGCAGAAATGATAACAGAATGACCACTAGGCCATCGAGCCGTCTGGGCTGGTGTGACGGATTGCGGTGGGGCAGAAGCTCCAGCCGTTTGGCAAAGGGGATCTACACAGTGCCTGGGTTGGGCTCTTTCAGTGTGTGTACTCAAACGTGAACGTATCTGTCCTCGTGCGGAGACACGAGTCAAGCGAAAGCAATTATTCACGCTGTCACAACAAGCGCATCATCCCTTCCTCCTCCTCCTCTCGTTTTTTTTGTTTCCTCCAGACGCATCACACCCTCCTGCTGGGCTCTGGGCACATCGGTCTGCGCAACCTTGGCAACACGGTAAGAAGTGGGGGCCGCCCACTCCCCTCCCTGCCCCAGGTAGACGGACCTTTTCCCCCTGCGAAGGCATTTCCACAAAGGCTGCTTCAGAGGCCCGGCGGCGCACCGTCTTTGTCTCGCTTTCAAAAGCCGTCTCAAAATAGACGGTGTCGGGAAGCCGCCTTTGCAGGAGGCTGTTGTGTTTCGTAGCTTTCTCCAGAAAGGGCAGCAGAAACAGGGTCTCTTTAGAGCAAGGCTGTGGGGCCCAGTTCCCACCCCCTCCTGGGTCCTGCCCGGAGATGTGGACCCACTGCTGAATTTGCTGCTACAATTCAGCTGCAGGCCAACAAAAAAATAACTAAAATCCAGCGTCTGCTTTCCCCCCTTCCTTGCTGGCCCCACCCCAAGTTTTGGCAGCAGGCTGCAGGCGGGGGGGGGGGGGGGGCGGGCGGCAAGCGGTCGCTCTCCAAATGTTTGGGCCTTCAGCTCCCGTCATCTCTCGTCACTGGCTGCTAGGCGGGCTAGGGCTGATGGTAGCCCAGAACACCCGAGGGGCCACAAGTTGCCCAACTCTGTATTGAGGCCCAGGGAAACCTGCCCTTTTTGGCTGCAAATTCTATGCGGGTGGGGGGTTTCGTAAAAAAAGGCCAGGGGTCGGGGGCTGCCTGTGTGGCCTGCGGGCCGTGTTTTGCTCACCCTTGCTTTGGAGCGTTTGTGTATGTTGTGGGAGGCAGGGCTGTGTGAGTGTTCTGCAATTGCCCTGCGCCAAGTGCAGGAAGCAGATGCAGAATCCAACATCATCCCAGAGGTCCAGCTTTCACGATCTCACCAGCCGCAAGCCACCCGCCCCCCCCCCCCCCGGGTTGCGTCAGCTTCTTACGGCGGCCACTGTCGCCCCAGTCCTGGCCGCCATGTTGACTCCTGACGCTACAGCGCGGGTATGTGCCTGGTTGTGTACGGAAATGCAGCACCCCGCGCGGTGGTTACCGGGCAAAGGAATGGCAAGACGAGAGAAGACGTAGTGGGGTGGTCAGTACCCCTGGCCACCTTTTGGGGAGATGGGCTGCATGGCCTCGGTTCCGCCCCCCGCGTGCCCCCACCGAAACACAAGGCCTTGTGGGTGGATTGAGTCAACGTCGCCTGTTCTCATCACCTAGTTCTAAGAATATCTGACCTACTCTGGAGGCTTGGGCTGTCAGTGGCTGCTAGTCATGATGGCTATTTATTACCTTCAGGATCAGCAGCCTTTCAGTGCCAACTGCTGGACATCAGGAAAAACTTCCTGACTGTTAGAGCAGTACGACAATGGAATCAGTTACCTAGGGAGGTTGTGGGCTCTCCCACACTGGAGGCCTTCAAGAGGCAGCTGGACAACCATCTGTCAGGGATGCTTTAGGGTGGATTCCTGCCTTGAGCAGGGGGTTGGACTCGATGGCCTTGTAGGCCCATTCCAGCTCTGCTATTCTATGATTCTATGAGCAGGAGGTTGTGACAGCGCTCGTGTCCTGCTTCTGAGCTTCCCACAGGTAGCTGGTCGGGCACTGTGGGAGCAGGAAGCTGGACTAGGTGAACCCTTGGTCTGATCCTGGAGCGCTGCTCGGCCATTGTTACGATGTACAAAGTGGGCTTTTGTTTGTTTCTCCCACCACCCCCGCTAGACAAAGAACCCCGTGGTAACTGACAGAGTAGGCTCCACTCCACGAAAGCTTCCGCCACGTTCAGTCTGTTAGTGTCTCCCTTTTCCTCCGTCTTTGTTTTGTTTGTGACTGGAACGCTGTGAGATGTGAAAAGCTGACGCCAATTGCAGCCCAGCTTTGTGGACGAGCCCATCATGCTGGCTGGGGGGATGCTGGGAGTTGTAGTCAAATCTACTTGGCGGGCAGCAGGGGGTCGGGGAAGGCCGCTAGAGAGTGTGCCGCTGTACTTTGAGCGGTGCCCTCTCTCCTTTCTGCGTTGGCAGAGCGGTTCTGCGCCCTACCAGGAGGAGAAAAGCAGAGAATTTTAGCGGGGTGTGCTGGCTTGGGAGTTCACACCTGCATTTTATTCCGTTTATTCCATTGGAGCGCCAGGTGGGGTACGTCGGGTCCCCGGGCAGCCGCCTATTCCAGCCTTGGCCCCGATCCAGTCCTGCTTGTCTTCAGCAAGGTGGCTGCTTCCTTAGCCTTGGGGAGGAAATGGACCCCTGCCGGCCACAGTGACACCCCGTTCTGTTTCCTTTTTAGTGTTTCATGAACGCCGTGCTGCAGTGCCTGAGCAGCACCAAACCCCTGCGGGACTACTGCCTCCGTCGGGAATTCCGGCAGGAGCAACCCGGCACGCTGCGGACCCAGCAGGAACTGACGGAAGGTGAAGGGGTGATGAGGGCGGCTCTTTCCTGGCTGTTCCGTTTCCCCCCCCCGTAGGCAGAGGAGGTTACATAACAAGTCTGGACTCACTTCAACTATCAGGATCCTTTCAGTGAGCCAGGGAGCTAAATTAGTCTCTGAAAAGCCTTAATCCAAGCCTAGTTGACCACAGTTACATAAGCCCCTTGGCCTCATCCGACAAAGAGTGACATAATTAGAGCACCACTTCCTGCGCTGTCCTGTCCCTCTCTCACCTGTGAGAGGTGCACATCGTCTGTGTTCTCCGGCTTACAGCTCGTAAATTATTATTTATCACACCTAGAAAGCAGCTTAAATTTTGCCGAGTGAACTGCCTGGGAAGCAGTTTTGGGTGGGGAGAAAGGGCCATTCTGGTCATACTTGGGGTGGGGGGGCGATATTGTTAGTGCACGCAAAACCCAACAAATGTAGCATGAGTAGCATAAACAGTGTGCGGCATTCATCCCTTGGCCAAAAGATTGAAAGGCGGGAGCGCTTGGACTCATCTTAAATGCTGCAGGCGCCCTTTCTCTCCTCTCCTCTCCTGCCCCCCTCCGCCCTTTATATCTGTGGAAGGCAAAAAGAGTTGTGCTGATATTCTTTTGTCTTGTTCAGGGGTTGGTTCTAGTTAGGGATGCGCAGGTTTTGTAAACTCCACTCCGCCTGCGTTTTGCAGATTGTCAAGCGCCTTCCGTTCCGTCGTCCGCTCATTGACGGAATCGGATTTTTTTTCCCATGTCCTGAATTTGCGCAAATATGTTCCCCCGCCACCCCACCCCCCGTGCGTTTTCATGTTCTAGCCTAGGGGGGAGATGCGCGTTTTCAGCTGGTTGTGTTTTATTTTTAATTTTATGTCTTTTTCTGTGACTAAATTTGTGTAAAATTCCGGAAAGTTACCAAAAAACACAACCAGCCCTCAAGTTCGCTGAACCCATTTTGATTCCGTTGTGGATTTCTCCAATGTCCCAAGTTCTAGTATATCCCTGGGGCATACTGCCCCAACCCAGTGCCCTTCAGCTGAGTTGAACTACAACTCCCAGAACCCCCCAGCCATCACTGCTGGAGGCCTCAACAGCCCCGCAAAGGCCCTTAGAACACTGCAGTAGTCTTACAGCTTTGCCTTCTGCCAGCCCAGTTCGACTGAAACGGAGAACCCTGGCATGTGATTCTGCGCTCTGGCGCCTATGGCTGTTGCAGCATTTCACGAAGCTGCCCTAGACCCTGCTGTGACCTCCCCTTCCCGGTTGGCCCCATTGATAATTTGCCATAAGGCACATCCAAGCCTGTGTTGTCTCTGGCTAGACAGATCTAGGTTTGGACTCCATCACTGCCACTGTCTCCCTCGTGTGGCCTCTGCCAAGTCGCTCCTCTCTCAGCCCAAATAAAAGACTGCCGAGCATGTTTGGAAATGAAGTGTTGTCGAAAGGAGGAGGAGAGGGGAAGACTAACTGGTTGTGTCGTTGTCCTCCAGCTTTTGCAGACGTCATTGCCACGTTATGGCACCCCGATTCCATGGAGGCCGCCAACCCCAGCCGCTTCAAAGCCGTCTTTCAGAAATACGTGCCATCCTTTACAGGATACAGGTGAGCGAAGCCAGGATTCCCCCGCCCACCTAGCCTCCTGGCACCTTCCTTATCCTCGCCTCGCTTCCTGGCACCCAGCATGTCCCTTCCTGCACAAAATATGTGTGGCCAAATTCCACCCCCCACCATCCCAGTAAAATGAAAACCTGGGTTCAGAACAAAGCGCAAACATGTGCTTCCTTGGTGCAAAGGTCAAGTTGGGGTTCAGTTGTAAGGTCATTGAGAGCAGGGACCTGTCTAGGATGCTTCTGTAACCGTAAGATGTCCCGTATGCTCATGGCTCGGTTTAAATGCTAAATGTTTATAGTGCTGTAGTTCTAGAGTGATGTGGAGGTTCCTGTCTAAAGATCCTGAGGGCAGACATGAGGAAAATGTCAGTGGTGCGTTGTGGGGAAGGTTTTACCTCTCCATCTTGTGATTTCCAAGGCAGCTTCAATTTTTTAAAACAAACACTTAGAATGTAATAAAACGACTTCATCAGGAAGGCAACAGCAAAAGAAAAGTGCAACAAAACCACAGAGTGGCCTTCCCTAAACTGGTGCCCTCTGGATGCGTTGGACTGCACCTCCTGTCGTCCACAGACATGCTGGTCATGATGGGAGATGGAGTCCAACACACCCAGAGAGCACAAGGTTTCAGAAAGCTGCCATGGGCAATGAATTCACTGCAGTCTCTCACGGCCTCTCGAATAACCAGGTCTTAAGCTGCCATCAGAACCCCTAGCTGCATCCCCCTTGGGAAGAAGGAGTTCCATGTTATAGGGGCCACCACCGCAAAAGCCCCGACTCGGGCATCCGCACAGTCTTACAAACTGGGCGAAAGGTGACGGAGAATGGCCTCTGGCGTTGTAAGGACACAGGTTGGCTCACGCAGCAGGAGGTGGCCGTTACATTGGCTAGATCTTTCAGGGCCTCGTTAAAGGCCCCTTTTGAGCCAGCCGGGCGTCTGCAACGATGACACAAAATCATTGGCCATGCTGGTTGAGGATTGTGGGAGCTGTAGTCCCACACATCTGGAGTGCCCCAAGTTGGAGAAAACGGCAGAGCAGCCTGTTTGGGCTATACGCTACAAGAACGCCTCCTGCAGACTTGATTGCTGAAGTCGTACGCCGTCTTGATCCTCCCTTGCTGCGAAGACTCGAAATTTGCTCTTACATCTGCCGCACTTCATAAACCTGATCTTGTGTTCTGCAGCTGTGAATATTTATAGGACCTTCTGGATGAAAGGAATACAGTTTTGGTGGGGGTTTTGGTTCTTTGTCTCAATGGCTGCTGCTGCTGCTGATTTATTTATTTTGCACCATCAGTGTACATGGTGCTGTACAGAGTAAAACAATAAAATAGCAAGACCCTTCCGCATAGGGTTACATTCTAATAGAATCATAATAAAACAATAAGAAGGGGAAGAGAATGCACCAAACAGGCACAGGGTAGAGTAAAACTGACAGTATAAAAGTCAGATCAAAATCAAGTTCTAAAAGCTTTAGAAAAAAGAAAAGTTTTCAGCTGAGCTTTAAAAACTGTGATTGAACTTATAGTTCGCAAATGTTCTGGAAGAGCGTTCCAGGCATAAGGGGCAGCTTATTCTCTTCTTCGTTTCTAGCCAGCAGGACGCTCAGGAGTTTTTGAAGTTTCTCATGGATCGGTTGCACGTGGAGATCAATCGGAAAGGGCGCAAGGCTCCCAGCATCCTCTCTGACACCAAGCGGCCCTCAGTACTGGAGGACGCCGACGCCTTGAGGTGAGCAGGGCCTGCATGGGCAGACGAAGCTGATTTAGTTCAAATCAGACCAGTGGTCTATCTAAGGACATAAGAACATCCCTGTGGAATCACACCAAAGATTTGCCGAGCCCAGCATTCTGTTTGCAAAACAGTCAGCCAGCTGCCAGTGGAGGCTGGCGGCTTCGATGTCAGTGGGGCGGCGAATCAAAACTCTAAAGCTGATTTCTAAGGTGCAGCGCGTGCAGAGCAATTGCGCTGAATGCCAAGTCCATTTTGCATGCAAAGGCCGCCCTCTCTCTTTTTTAAAAAGATAAAATTCTAATTTTTTTTAGAAATTCTTCTTCCTGCCACCTCCTATTCTCTGCCCCGGTGGCCTGCCCGTCACCCTGTCCTCTCCTCCCAGCCTGGCGTCTCCTAAAGTCCTCTCCTTGGGTTTCTTTTCTTTCCCAGTGACGACGAACAAGCCAACCAGATGTGGAAGCGCTATCTGGAAAGAGAAGACAGCAAGATAGTAGGTGAGCGGGCACGTTTGACGCATTCAGCCTTGAGCCTGCTTTCCAGTCGCAAGAGTTAAAGAAGTTAATAACTGGGGCTGTCAGATTCTAAATTACGTTTCAAGACCTTTTTAACCGATGAATCGCTTAGATTTATATTGCCCAAACCTTCATATATATAACTTCTCAGGGGGAAGTTTGAAGAAGTGTAAGGTAAACCTGCAGTTTAAATAAACAAAAGCTACTACTTGCTAGGGTATAAAGTCTTAAAAGAAATATTCAACATTTTGTAAAAATCCCAGAAATACACTATAAAGCCTCTGCTACACGTGAGCCTCGTTAAGATAGTCACACCTAAATCAGAGTTTAGTTCACAACTCCCCCTTAGCTCTTCTTCTTTGCATACAAGAAGAAGAGAGTGAAAGCTTCCATTTTCACTTAAGAACAAACGGTGGTTCCATGTTACGTTCAAGCTTTGGCAACTATAGTTTGTTCTAACCAAAGTTCGCTTGAACAAGCCAGGTTCTGAAGCCATGGCTTGATCCTGGTTTGTTCTGTAGCTTTCGTTAGAACAGATTAGAGTTCCCCAACTTCGGGTTAGAGCAGCATACACAAGTCACAGCTGTAAAAGTCAAACTGCTTGCAGGCTGACCCAAAACTAACAGAAGCAACAGCTGGGCCCCGTTCCCCCATCTGTCTGGCTCTCCCTTTCTCTCTCTCAGTATCTTTCTCTCTCTCAGACCTCTTTGTTGGCCAGTTGAAGAGCTGCCTCAAGTGTCAAGCGTGTGGCTATCGGTCGACCACATTTGAAGTTTTCTGCGACTTATCTCTGCCTATCCCAAAGGTAGGCTTAAAAGGTGTCACGGCGGAGTTGCAATGCGGTTTATGACGCTTCCTCATGACGACTCAAACCATTCGTCCATCTAGCCTAGCTTTTCCCAACCTGGAGCCCTGTTGCAGTCCAAAATACCCGGAGGGCATCAGATTGTTAGGGGGCTGAACTCACCTATCTGCTTTGGTTGGCAATGGCCGCAGTGGTTATTCTCAGTATTTGCTGCCAACGATCCTTTTGTTTAAAGGAAGGTTGGATTGGGGGCTTTCCAAATGGAAAATTGGAAGGCGTTCCACAGAGGACACCTCACAGACACACAGACATACACATATAGTCAGACCTGTTTCATCCATCACGATGGCAATTCTGGGTCGTTTAGCCCAGGAATTGCGGGGACAAGACGAGTGTGTGATCCTTTCCACTTATAATTAACTCAGGATTGCATCTTATTTTGGGTTACAGCTAATGACCATACACATAAAAACGTTATCTGTCTCAGCTTTATATTTAAGATGGCCTCATCCCTCTCCAGATGTATCAGACTACAAATCCCATCAGGATACCCACCAGCTGGGCCAATATGTATGTTGGCTGGGAATTGGGTGGGAATTCTAGTCCGGCACATCCAGAGGGGGCCAGGTTGGAATGAGGCTGGTTTTAAGCAGCCGTTGGCGACAAGGAGACCCAGTTTCAAATCCCCATCCAGTCAGGGAGCTCAGAGGGGGGCTTTGGGCTAGTCGCTCTGTCTCAGCCTAGCCTACCTCACAGGGTCGTGAGGGTAAAATGGGACGGAAAGAAGAACAATGAACACTGCCTTGAGGTCTTCGCAGGAGAAAGCGGGATATAAATGTAATAAGTAAATAGCTAACATTTATATGCTAACTTTTGTAAGCTGCTGTGAGCCTCAGCATGACGGTGAACTATCGGGGCAGGGCAAAGATCTCATCAGTAAAATCCTTGCTCTGCTTTCGCAGAAAGGTTTCACCGGAGGGAAGGTCTCTCTGCTCGACTGCTTCAGCCTCTTCACCAAGGAGGAAGAGCTGGATTCTGAGAACGCCCCGGTAAGTCTGTGATGGATTTCGTGGGCCGAGGCCAGCTGGGGCAGGGACTCCCCGGCGCTCTTGCGCCAGACGATGCTCAGTCCCTAATTGGGAGTCAGCTGCAAGAGGCTAGAAAGCCACTCTCGATTTGTGTCAGCTGCAGAATCTGGGCTCTTGTTGAACTGAGGGTATTATGGGTAAGAGGTGGGCGGGAAGGGGAGGCAGGAGCCTAGTGGTAATGAGAGGCAGTAGAGAGAAGGAAAGCAAAGCCTCCGCCCTTGTTTCTCCAGAACCATTGCTTACGCTGAGACGGCCTCGTCCTTTGTCCCCCTCTCTCCTTTGGTGCAGGTGTGTGACAAATGCCGGCAGAGGACCCGAAGCACCAAGAAGCTCACCATCCAGCGATTTCCCCGCATCCTAGTACTACGTATCCTTTCCAGACTGCCGTCTGGGACAAGGAACCAGGAGCTGGTCAGGGCTGTGGCTGCCAGCGGATGGGCCTTGTGGGAGGGCTGCATAAGGCGCCGATGGGAAACCGCTGAAAGCTTGCAGCGTAACCCCGGCCGATTTCGCAGGGTCGTTCTTCAGAGTCACGTGAAGCGCATCGTTGTTGTAGTTGTAGTTAGCTTTTCTGGGATAGCCTGTGCTGTGTAAGGCTTCTTGATGTAAACCCAGCCCAGGGCAGTTTGGCTTGGGTTCGGTTTTGCGGTTGAAACATCTGGTCATGTTGCATTGACACGTGGGACAATGGGTACCCTGGTTCCGAGGCCAGTTTGCAAGCCGGCTGAGTTTAGGGGTGAAGACGAACCTAATCTTGGAGCGTTGGGGCTATTTTTTAAGCACCTTCGCTGCGTTCAGTATGCGCCTTCCCTTCTCCAGATTAATCATTGGGTGGTTGGGGGGAGGAAAATGGTGCTGCGACTTTTTTCAGTGGAAGCTGGGTCTGGAGGGTGACGCCCATTTGGGGAGGGGCTGTGATGTCATGAAAAAGCCACACCCACCCACTGCCCAATTGCGTAAAGCGGTTCTGCACGCTAGACTTCTGTTTTTTAATCAATAAGTCGGCAAGCATGGAGATGGGTCTTAAACGGCAGGCAAGCGCCACCGCTAAAGTGATGTTTGGCTCGCTTTTATGCGTGCGTGCTAGTCAAATTAGAAAACAGGAGGGGAGGCGCTGTGAGTTCACCTTCTCACCTTGCGCCTGACTTCTTTGCTGTGTAGTGTCCCTGACGTGGGGTCTTGTGGGTTTCTGGTGTCCACCAGGAGATTTCCCACTCACAGCATTTGTGAGCCGTTCTATTGCTACTTCCAGCTAGCCTTTCTTTAACTCCCGCTGTCCCAGACCTGAATCGGTTCTCCACCACCCGCTACTCCATTAAGAAATGTTCCGTATACGTGGATTTCCCCCTCCAGCAGCTCAACCTGAAGGAGTTTGCCAGCGAAAAGGCCGGTGAGTGGCGTGACGGGCGTTGGGCAGTCCATGCTGTGCCTTCCTGTTTTATTTCCCTGCTGGCTGCTTTTATTGTTTGCTGCTGATTGTAGAGTTACAGCTTGTTTTATGTGATTGACTTGCTTTTTTAAAACTTTTTCTATTGTATTGTTATTTTTGGAGATTTTTATTGTCGTGTTTTCTTTTTGAAAACTTAGCCTGCCTTATTTACAAAACAAGGAACTCAAAGCTGCTTAGAGAAACAAGAACATCACATAATATTTTTGAATGATGTATTGCCCCCATTTTCTAACGATCAGAATGATTTTTAAACAGTTTTTAAGTACAACAGTAGAAAAAGAAAGAAGTTTTCTGTTTAAAAGGTGGTGTTTTCTCGATCTCCTTCTTTCGCAGGCACACCTGTGTACAACCTTTATGCCCTCTGCAATCACTCCGGCAGCGTGCACTATGGCCACTACACCGCCTTCTGCAAGGATCAGTCCAGCTGGCGGGTTTACAACGATTCCCGGTAAGCAAAGGCTTGCTATGACTCTTCCTTTTTTTAAAAAAAAATGTAAAAGATTTATATTATTTATTTATTTATTATTTATTTAAAACATTTATATCCCGCCCTATATCATTAAGATCTCAGAGCGGCGTATAGATAAAAACATACAGTATGAAACCATAAATATGCACAGTTAAAAACAAATTTAAACCATGATCCAAGTTAAAACAATATTTAATTTAATTTTATTTATTTATTTATTTATTTTATTACATTTCTATACCGCCCAATAGCCGAAGCTGTCTGGGCGGTTCACAAAAATTAAAACCATGAGAAGCATAATAAAACAACCAACAGTCTAAAAACACAAATACAAAATACAGGTTCCATTTAATGAGGGGGAAACCAAGTTCCTAGTCCCTGTGATGGAGTGGATGACGTTTGAAGCACGTGGGCCGAGCCATCCAAATTCAGAGAACCCGGATTAGTTCATGCATAATTTGTCTAAACTGGATCATTCTGATACTTGCTGGTCATGGGCAGCGAAATAGCCTGAGCACTGCAACCCAGCCCTTCTGGTCCCTGGAAGCCTTCCACAGACACGCTTTTGAGATTTCACACGCACTTCCAACCATACCTTTTTTTAAAAAAATAATAATCGTAAGGACTATTTGCTTTTAAACTAAGCTAAGGCAGGCAGTAAATCTGACTCGGCGTCTGGTCATTCTGCGCTCCTGTGTTGGTTGTGGCGCGTGCCTGGGCTGGCTCTTGTTAAAGATCCGAAGCGGAATGCGGAAGCTCTTCCGCTGTGACCTTTTTTTTTCCGGCTACACAGCCTCCGCTCTGCACTGATGCCAGGATGCTAATATTGTCTGCCCAGAGCCTGCAAGGTCAATGACCTGGCTAAGTAGCTTACAACGCCTATTTCTGGCACTTGCCCTCTCTTGGTTGGAGAGTCGGAACCAGGCCAAGCTGCCGTGAACACGCTTCACTCAGCCTCACAACAAACTGCAAAGCGGTCGGCCTGCTCAGAGCAAGTTGCGCTAAAAATATATTGCCTGGATAACCGCAGCAAAGTTTTGCAATCTACACAGACAAAAGCCAAAGCCTCTGGTTTCTCTTAAGCATTGCCTGAATTTATTCTGGCGTTTCCCCCTCTTTTGCATAACCGATTCCTCTTCTGCGAATTCTGTGCAAATTTTGGCCATCAGAAATCTTATTTGGCTGCCACGATTCCAGCGGGCAGTGCCCACACTGGGCGTATCTTTGCAACCATAAGTGGAGAAACAAGACCTTGTTCTTCATAGGAAGACCAATTCTGTGAGCCAAACTATGTCCTGAGGCTTTTGCATCCTCTGCACACAACCACTATTACGGTTATTGCTGTGTTGTTTTATATGCAATGGTATCTCCATGTATCACACTTTACAGAGGACAGGTCCCTGCCCCAAAGGGACTACAATCTATAATTAAACACAAGGGAGGAGGCAACCCAGGCTGGGAAGGGAACTGGAGGTGGGGTAAAGAGGCGTAGAAGTTTTGCTTATTTCAGTATACTATCCTGCTTCCAAAGAAGCTGGTAGGGGAGAGGAAGAGAGTACCTCTCTGTAGTTCACACTCTTGACCTCCACCCCCGAAAGGGTGGTGTTCTTCTCCCTTGCCCTTCGCCCCGACAGACTTTATACTCCTGAGAATTGCGAGGCTGCCGTGCAACCTGGTGCCCTCCAAATGTGCGGGACTACAGCTCCCAGCATCCCCTGGCCAACATGGCTTGCTGGGAGTTGTAGTCCAACACATCTAGAGGGCACCCAGCTGATTGGCGGAAATGGCAAGGGAGGGGCACAGAAGCATCCATTCTGGCAAGTTTACTATCCGGAAACGTCTGTCGGTTCCAGCCGCAGGGATCATAATTGGTGTTCAGTGGCCGGATCCCATGCTCTGACCCTTCGCCACCACCTTTGGTTGGCTTCTAGGCTCAGTCCAAAAACTGGGCATTTAGCTCATGCGGCCCTTAGTGGCCTAGATCCAACATACCCTAAGGATCTCCTTTTTCTCATATGAACCTTCCTGAGCTGCAGAGGCCCTGTTCTGCCCTGCCTCCCCTCGTTGTCAGAGTTACGACAGGTGAGCACACGAGGCGAAGCCGCTTCTGTCATAGCCCCTAAAATGTGGGGAAGCCCTGCCAGGTCTCTCTCCTTCTGGTGCTCAGTCGAGCACTTCAGGCTTACCTGTGTTCACCAGGCTATGGGGTTTTGATGGTTGCTGCATGGACTCTTTTTAAAAATTGATACTTTGGTGCTGTGTTTGAATCTGTGGTCCCATTACTTCCGTTCCTGTTTTAATTGAGATTTTCTTGATGGACAGGCCTGGTGTTGCTTTCAGCTTTTAATACAGAAAAGCAGCTATGAGCGTTAACAAAACTGAATACAAATAAGGGCACCCCTCCAGCGGGACCGGGCAAACTCAATGCTTCCCACCACGCCTGAAAAGTATTCCGCGTGGCCGTGCGCCAAGAACAAGAAAGGACCTGCTTGTGCTCAACCCTGCCTGTCCTGACGTTTCCTTCCTCCCTCTCTCGAACAGGGTCTCTCCCATCAGCGAGAACCAGGTCCCGTCAAGCGAGGGCTACGTCCTTTTCTATGAGCTGGACGACATGCACTGGAAGAAACAGTAAAAGTATTGAACCCAGCACTTCGGCCTGCTGCCCTCTTACCTCAGAGACTGGTGCTCGGGTCTTTTAAAATAAATCTGGTGGGGGGGGGGGAGACAGTGACACAAAAAAATGATAAAACTAACAAACGACACTGTGTGGGGTTTGTTTCTGAGAGCGACTTGGGTCATCCACCCGCTACATATATACCCAGGTTTTCTTTTGTTTTCCTCCTCCTCCTCCTCCTCCTTCTTCTTCTTTTAAGTTCACCAGGTCTTAAGGCAGGATGGGGGAGAAATGTTGGCCCCAGGGAAGGACTTGAGGTTGCAGGGGAAGGCCGGAGAGAGAGGGGTGTATGCGTAAGGAGAAATGGGGGGCCTCCCTTGTCTGTCCGTCCATCCGCCCGTCCGTCCCCCTTCCAGCCTTCAGGGGAAATAATGTGTGCTCACCCCTCAGACAGAGACTGTGGCAATCACTACTGATTTTAACGACTATGTGACTTTGTACATAATGATGGGTTTGTACATAGATGATGAGAGAAAAATGAAGAGGTTGAAACTTTTTTTTGTGAATAAATTTACTAAAAAAATATTATTATTATTTGGGTCTTGCTTCTTATTGAAGGAGTGCAGTGCTACAATAACGGAAACACTTTTCATAAAGTCCAGGTGCTTTTAAAGAATCCCAAAAGCAAGGCAAGCGGCCTTCCCTGCGTCCCAGTAGGCAGAGGGACACTGCCCCTGAGGCCATCCCCCTACCTATCAGGACAGCCAATTCCATCAGTGAAGGAATTCTCTGTGTGTATACACACATGCACATCTCTGTGTATATTTATTTATTCAGTTTACGAGTCTCCCAATCATCAAAGCTTTTGGTGATGAACACAATAAAAGCCAAGGCAATAAAACCACCCTAAAAATTTAGCATTGTTTTAAAAGCAGCAACAAACATTCAGCATGTAAAAGAGAAATAACTGAGCTCTGAAACAGACAATGGTTTTAAAATGCAGCATTCAACTTTAAAAATGAGGCAGCAGCAGTTTTAAAAAGTACTTTTCAAAGGCCTGGGAGAATAAAAAAAAGGGGTTTTGCCTGGCCCTGAAAAGTCAGTGAAGTAGGTGCTAGGGATTGATGAGCCACGGTAGGAAAGACTGCTCACAAGTAGCCACCCACTGAATCTCAGTTGCTGGGGGTGCTCGGAGCAGGGCCTCCAGCGACGATCTCAGGACATGGGCAGGAAAATATGGTCCTTTACATCACAGAGGTCGGCCTTCATAGTGTCAAGTAATTACATCGGAAGGGCAACGACCATCAACCCCCAGGCAAGCACGGTCATGAAGCGAGTTATAGTGCGAACTTTTGTATCTATGGGTTTTTTTGCTAGCAGAATAAAAGCTGGCTGGCTCTTGGGCAACTCTGTTGAGAAACTGCTTGATGTTAGTTGCTGGGTTTAATCTCGCCAGGGCCCAATTAGTGTCTTAGCTCACTTGGGATGAAGAAAGCTCCAGTCATTGGGGGGGGGGGGTGTATCCCTCTGGATCTCTTCTCTGGCTCTGCTCAAACTCTCTGGTGTTTTAATAAAAAGTAACCCTCTCTGTGGTGTATGCCAGATGTCTTACTTGACACCCCTGAGCTAAAATATAGCCATCTTATATAATGCAGGAGACAAAGGAAAGGTGATTCTGGACACCGCACCTAAAAAAGGATGTAGAGCTTGAAAAAGTGCAACTAGAATGTTTAAGGGTCTGGAGCATCTCCCCTATGAGGGGGAAGGTTACATCAACTGAGACTGTTTAGCTTGGAAAAAAGGAGGCTGAGGGGAGACATGATAGAGGTGTACACAATTATTCATGGTATGGAGAATGTGGAAAGGGAGACATTTTTCTCCCTCTCTCAAAATGCTAGAACCCGGGGTCGTCATCCCATGATGTTGATTGGTGGGAGATCCAAGACAAATACAAGGTAGTACTTCTTCACACAGTGGAACTCACTACTACAAGATGTAGTGATGGTGGTCACCAATCTGAATGGCTTCAAAAGGGGGTTGGATAAATTCCTGGAGGCAAAAGCTATCCATGGCTACTAGCCCTGATGGTTGTGTGCTGTTTCCAGTATTCGAGGCAATAAGCCTGTGTGCACCAGTTGCTGGGGAACATGGGTGGGAGAGTGCTGTTGTACCATGTCCTGCTTGTTCAATGGCTGGTTGGCCACTGTGTTCTCACCTGTTAATACATAACATTTTTATAGTGCTTCTCATAAGAACATAAGAAGAGCCGTGCTGGATCGGACCATGGTTCCGTCCATCCAGTCCAGCCTTCTATTCACACAGTGGCCAACCAGCTGCCCATTGGGAACCCACAAGCAGGACATGAGTGCAACAGCACCCTCCCGCCCATGTTCCCCAGCCACTGGTGTACGTAGGCTCCAGACTGATACTGGAGGAAGCATAGAGCCATCAGGACTAGAAGCTATTGCTAGCTACTAGTTTCGAAGCGCTATATGTGCATTATCTAGTTTCAATCCTTACAACAACCTTGTTAGGTAAACAGGTATGATTATCCCCAATATTGCAGTTGGAGGGGTTGAGGCTTAGAGTGAGGGGCTTGCCTAAGGCCACCTGAAGTGTTCATGGCAGAGTTGACATTCGAATTGGCAACTTTTTTATTTATTTAACTTCCTGATTCTTTGCTCCATCTCTTAGCCACTATGCTGCACCAGCTCTATTTTTCTATAGTGCAGCAGCTTTATACATTAATTTCTTAAATAAACTAGCTGTAACAAGCAGCAATGCCATTGGATGCAGTTCTCCAGAGCAGAGAGAAAGTGAGTGTGTACAATGTCTTAACCTGTTGGATTTCTGCCTGCCATGTGTTTGCTAAAGGCACAAGAGTTCTGTCTGGAGGAGGAGCCTTTTGAAAGCAGGGTTCGCTTTTAATGATTTGTTTGCAAAGTGAAGTTCTGAATTTCTTAATCCTAAAGTCTGTAAATGACTTTTTTTAAAAGAGAGCTCCGTTGGGTGGAGCTACCAGGAGGCTCCGCCCGCCTCTTCACAGACCCCGCCCACTAGAAGTTATGTACAAGAAGTATCACCCGACGTTCCATTCGCCTCGCCTTCCCCGTCCTTTTGGCTCCGCCCCCCGCGCTCGGGGCGTTTGATTGGAGGCGAGTCGGTCAGCCCCCTTGAACTTTACGTCATTGTCCTTATTAACCAATCCCAGACGGAGGGGAGGAGCCTTGAGCTCAGCTGCGGAGGAAGAGACTTGATGCAGGATATCAGAGTCAGGGTCGGTATCCGGATATCAGAATCAGACCCAGGTATGCGTGCCTTGCAGTGGTGTTTGTGCTCGTGTGAATGCAGCCAAAACGTGTAGGAGAGAAGGTGTTGATGTAGGAGGAGCCAGTCATTGCAAAACTGGGGCCATGAGGTTGTGGGTCATGGAGGGGTTTGGGTGGCGCAGAGGCTGCAGGGATAACTGGAAAGCGAGTAAAGGAGACATAGAAGCATAGAATAGCAGAGTTGGAAGGGGCCTACAAGGCCATCGAGTCCAACCCCCTGCTCAATGCAGGAATCTTTGCAGGGTCAGTGTGCATTACGGAGCCAGAAGGGGTAACCGGAGGTTCTGGGTTCGGATGGGTGTATTCCACAGACTGGAGGAGAGTAATGCATTAAAGAGAGACGATGGAGGGCAGTGACCGACCAAGAAAGAGATCTTGGGGTTGTGGCGGACGGCTTGGTGGAAGGGTTGCCCCAGCATGCAGCTGCTGTGAAAAAGGCAAACAACTCCACGTTAAGTATAAGTAGAAGAGGGATCGAAAACAACTGCCAAGATCATACTGCCTTTATACAAATCTATGGTGCCAACTCGCTTGGAATACTGTGTACAGTTTTGGTCACCGCGTCTCAAAAAAGAATGACGTAGAGTGGGGGAAAGTGAAGAAGAGGAAAGGTTACAACAGCTGGGACTGTTTAGCTTAGAAAAGAGGTGAGTGAGGGGAGACCTGATAGAGGTGTACAAAATGATGCCTGGTGTGGAGAATGTGGACAGGGAGACGTCTTTCAACCTTTTAGAATTGCGGGAGGTGCGAACCCCGCAAAAGCTGATTGGAGTAAAGGGGGGGGGGGAACAGGGCATGGTTTTCTGGTGGATATGCCCCACCCCCACCCCTGTGTGAGGTTCTGCACCCGTGATATATACCATCCAGAGCTGCATAGAAGAAGGAAAGGGTGTCATTATCATTATTATTATTATTATTATTATTATTATCATCCTCTCTAGTCTTCTGATGCAGCGGAAGGTGGCTGTCCTTGGTGGAGGGGTGAGCGGTCTTGCAGCCTGCTATTACCTGGCCAAAAGTCCCCAGGCACCCAAGGTGAGTATTTGCCCCTCTATGGACCACTGTTGCTCCCAAGAGGCCCAGGGCATAGTAAAATGCCCTTTCCTCTTCACTTGGCCATGCTTTGTGGGGGTGGGGGGTGACCAAAACCATTGCAAGATGGTAAACACTTATATCGATCCAAAGCAATCCTGCATCTCATGAAAACAATACCAGGAAGTCCAGGCACTACAGCTCCAACCCACCTGCCATCCTTGAAATTTGAGCTTTCTTCCAAATCTTTAGCCACTTGCCCATCAAACGGTGTTAAGATCCGCCAAAAATGTAAAGGCACATTTAGATTAAACAAAATGTGAGGGCCTGCAACGAAACAATGCAGCATGAGTTGATTGTGTTCTGGATACTCCATTATGTCCCCATCCCCCTTCAATTCTGTCAGTAACTTTCCATGGCGCCAAAGCATGCTTAGATCTCGCTGGGCTGTTGGTGGGATTCCCCCCGCTTCTGCAAACTTTGGGTTTCCCCAAGTCTGGTGATATCCCCCTCTTGCACATGGGGCAGGGATGCTTTGCCTGTGCAGTGATCGGCATTCACCCCGTGAAGATTGGAAATAGAGGAAAATATGATGACAACCAGTCCAGCAATCCTGATGAAGACATGGCTGAATGGATCCCATTTGCTCACCTTCTCTGTCTTTCTTTCTTTCTCTCTTTCTCTCTCTCTCTCTCCTCCACCCAGATAATCCTCTTAGAAAGCAGCAACCACCTGGGCGGCTGGATCCATTCCACCCGCACGGAGGATGGGGCAGTTTTTGAACATGGGCCCAGAGGGATCCGGCCTGCTGGGGACGTGGGAAAGAACACCCTTCTTATGGTACATTGGGAAGGAGGAAGAGGGAGGGAATCAAGGCCTGATTGGTGAGATCCACCCATCTACAGGAATCTGTCATTGATGAAGCAATTGTTAGAAGGGCGCAGGGAATCCATTTGTGCTGACCACACATTAACTTCCAGCAAGCAGATTGATAAGTTAAAAACACACGTGCCTCAGTAAATATTAATGAGTGTCCCAATGCAAAATTTATCTGTATAATGACCTCCCCAAGGGGACAACCAGTAGGCATTACCAAAACATGTGCTTAAAAGAAGCATTAGCTGCTTAACACCTCCAACAATTAGCCGATCCTTATTGAAGAGATGTTGGGGTCTCCAAGAGACGCGTAACAAAAGTCGTCGTCGTGAGGATAAAATGGTGAGGAGGACCGTGCAAGAGGAAGAAAGGCAGGATGAAAATGTAGTGATAAATAAATGGTTAAGCATAAATGGGGTCACGATTCTTCTCTAGGTGTCCGAACTTGGACTTGAAGGGGACGTGCTTCCAGTCCCTGGTGACCACCCAGCTTCCAAGAACCGCTACCTCTACGTTGGTAGGATGCTGCATAAACTCCCTTCGGGTATTGGGTACGTTAATTTTCCAGAAATCCCGTTGAATGGGGGGAAAGGCCATCTTGCTTAATGGGTACCAGAAAATGATGGTTTTGTGTCCTGTGCTTTTTCCCCCCCTTCTGCTTTTTCTGCGGGGGCGGTGTGGTTTTCAGGGGCCTCCTCCGGACGGTGTCTCCTTTCACCCGTCCTCTGGTGTGGAGCGGGCTGAGAGAGCTGACGGCCCCTCGTGGCTCCGAAACAGACGAGACCATCCATGCCTTCGTGAGGCGGCGCTTTGGGCAGGAGGTACTTGTGCCATGTTCGGTGCCCTGCTCATCTAAGAGACTGTACACCTCCCCTTGCTGCAAAGCAAAAAACAACAACCCACAATTGCCTTCTTCTAAAACACAAGGTTGGCACATGCCCCCACCCTCCTCCCACCCAGTGCTGCTGCTATGCGTCTAGCAGCTGCCTGCCATACAGAAATCACACAGCTCAAACATTTATAATCTTCTAGGAAAATCCCCACCCACTATATTTCTACATGCCAGGCCCCTGATAAAGGCACAGGAGTAGGGCTAGAGAGTGAAGTGAAAGCAGTCAGCACTGGAAGAGGCAGTGTTGTGTAGTGGTGAGAGTGTTGGACTGGGACTCAAGAGACCCAAGTTCTAGTCCTCACTCGGCCACGAAGCTCACTGGGTGGCTTTGTGCCGGTCACCAGCACCCAAGCTAAGTTAATTCGCAGGGTTGTTGTGAGGGTAAAATGGACAGGAGGGTCATGTACATTACCTCAGGCTCCTTTGAGGATAAGGCAGGAAGTAAATGTAATAATTAAATAAATCCCTTCCCATGTCAGAAGAAAACACTGTTTTAAAAGTGTTGTTTCCTTCTGCCTTAGGTTGCCAGCTTTCCCCGCCCCCTAGCCTGGCCCCTTTGCCTTTAAAAGTAGGCCGGAAGGCTGAAATTTCAGTGGCCAACTATTTTTTTTGGCAAGTTCAGGAACATTTTGGCTGCTTCCTTCCCCCCCCCCCCCCCCCCGTGCTGGGTGGTGGTGAAGAGGGCATAGGCCAGAAGGGGAGATGTAAGAGGTCATATTTCGCTGGTGTATTTTTTTTCTGGGCGTTGGGGAAGAAGAGAAACAAGTGAAGGGCGGGACGGCGGCTGTTTGCGCTTATCAACTCCACGCAGTGCCTGAGAGGCCTATGCTGCTGTTCCCGCCCCACCCTGTTCTCTCACGTGAAGGCTCCCCCACCCTGACCTGTCAGGATAAGCCATTCCTGAAACAAAATGTCCTCAAAGGAGCAGAGTTACTGTACACATATATATATAAAAAATGCCAATCCCCTCAGAGCTGGCTTGTAGAAGCTCCCATTTTGTTGTCTTGTTCTTCTCCTCCTCAGCTGGCCGACATTGTCATCGACAGCCTGTGCCGAGGAGTGTTTGCCGGAGACTGCCGGGCGCTGAGCATTCGCTCCTGTTTCCCGGCACTGTTCCGGGCCGAGCAGACGCACCGCTCTGTCATCTTGGGCATGGCCCTGGGTGGAGGTGAGGCCTTAAAGGAAAGCAGCTAAAATGGAGGGAGGGGAGTTCAACCTCATTCTTGCTGAGGCGTTCAGTCTGTGTCTGGACTCTACCACCTCAGTCCGTGTCTGGAGACTCTGGACTCTACCACCTCAGACCAAAGGTGATTTGGAATGCTCTTCTGTGGAACAAGCGCCCAACAATTAAGATCCCCCGTCACCCTTCCAAATTTAGCCTTAGGGTTAGCCTTAGGCTAGAAACTTGATCTCTTTTTAGATACTGGAAATTAAATCCGGCTTGGGATTTTTTTTGAGTGGGTGGAAATGTGGTAAATTTCAGAGGTGGAGAAGCTGATGTTCATCAGACAAGACTGATTAAGGTTTTACCAAAAACGAATCAAGGCGTGTAATCAATGTTTTAACGCCTCGACATGCATTTAATAAAGTGGGTTGGATCCAGACTTAGTCATTCTTAAAGTAGACTCATTGATGATTTCAGTGGATCTGCTCTGAGCGTGACTTAAGTTTGGATCCAGCCTGACGCATATTTGGCAAGTTTGGATGCATGTTAAGTGTAAAGTTTAATACAATGGTAGAAAAAGGAAAAGAATAACTCCCTTTATGTAGAAATCTAGCATATCAGGATCCTTTCTTCCTGTCATGCTAGATTTCTATATACTTTTGTATACTTTTTAATGTTCACTGTTTTTAACTTTTGTAAACTGCCCAGAGAGCTTCAGCTATGGGGCGGTATATAAATTGAATAAATAAATAAATACAGAGAATTTTGGGGTGGGTGGAGGAGTTTTCTATCACCTGGATGTCTGCCTGCCACACTGCTGTTCATTTCTAGCAGGACCCCTGCCCCAAATCACCCCATCAAGCGTTCCTGAAGGCTGTTGAGTGAGCATGAGGTGGAGAGGAACGCATATAGCCCATGGTTGGCAAAAAGAAGAATTGTCCACTGCAGTTTTCCTGTCTGCCTCTCAACAGCCTTTTCTGCTAGGGAAAAGCGTCCCTGTGGACTCTCCGCTGATCCGCAGGGCCCAGGAAGAGCGCTGGAGTCAGTGGTCCCTTCGCGATGGCATGCAGTCCCTGCCTGAAGCCTTGGGGGACTTCTTGAAGCAACATGGGGTGGAGACCCACTGTGACAGCCCTGTGAAGCAGCTGGAGAGAACAGCGTCTGGTTCCTGGCGGGTGAGAAAGGCTTGCAGGGGTGGGTAACTTGTGGTTCCGCATGGCCCGAAGACTCCACCTGGAGAAGAGCCTTCCGTGTAGTGGCCCCCTTTCTATGGAACTACAAGCAAGACCTGAGTGCAGCAGGACCCTCCCACCCATGTTCCCCAGCCACTAGTGTACATAGGCAGACTGCCTCTGATCCATGATGCATAGAGCCATGAGGACTAGTAGCCTTTGATAGCCTTCTCCTCCAGGAATTTGTCTAACCCCCTTTGAAAGCCATCCAACACTAAGCTGGACACACACACACACCACACCACATGAGAAGCAGGTCGTAATGCAACAAGGGAAACGTAAAATCTGAGTCGCTGTAGCCATTCTTGAGGTATGTCATCACAGAGGCCTCTGTGGCTGGGTGAGGAACCTCTTTCACTCAGAGGGTCAAACTCCATTTGAGAGATGCTCTCGGGAGGAGGGGGCGCATTCTGGTGGTGGGCAGGGCCAAAATACCAGTGTATTGTAGCTGCAAGCTGTTCTGCCCAGTAACTCAGCCTTTCGACTTTTTAGAACGGGAAGCACCACAGCCTCAGTGGTTAGGGGAAAGGGGCTCAGAGCCTTGGCAGAAACGAAGTTAACGCTGGTGGCGCTTTCCTTCCTTCAGATAGCCCTAGAGGACGGCAGCGTGGAGGCCGACCACGTCATCAGCGCTCTGCCTGCCAAAGGTAGGAGGGACCGACGGCTCTGTTCTTAAGCCACGGTGGTTAAGCATTTTAAGCTAAACTGCATGGCTTAGTGTGTCGTGTGAACCATCCCTAACCACGGTGGCTACATAACCACGGTTTAAACATGCTCACTAACCATTTGCTACAAAAGGGTGAGCTGCCTAACTGTGGTTTAGCGTGTTGTCTGAACAGGTCCTTCTAGGGTTGGTTGTGATTACTGATGATCTTCCCGTCCCAAGAGCAAACTTGGTTCTCTCAATTTTTGGTAGCCAAAACTACACCTTCTACACAGGTATCTGGGGAGGAATTGGTGGGCCCGGGGGAACCCCAAGGTTTGCAGAAGTACCCAAACTCTTTAGATAAAAGAATCCTACAGAGGGGGAAATAAACCCAAAAACAGCCAGATGAGGACTAAGCGCGCTCAGTGAGCACCAGATGCCGAGGGTTTGTTGGGGATGGGAGAAGGAAAACGGGCGGAGGAGGAATGTAACGGAGTGTTTGGGGAAAGGGCATGGCTGGCTGAAAGGAAGCGTGCTGCTCTGCTACTGTTCGTTGCAGATGCCAGTTGTGGCCCCTATAAACGAGATGGAGGGAGAGAAAAATGGCATCCTGCAGGGCCCCAAATTCCCCTTCAGGATCCCGGGCTCACTTGCTTTTTCTCTCCTCTGCTTCCAGCTCTTGCTGCTTCACTCCCCGGCTGGGCCGAACCGCTGGGCCGAGAGCTGCTGGCCATCCAAGCTGTTTCGGTGGGGGTGGTGAACCTGCAGTACGAAAGCGTGAGGCTCCCCGTCACGGTAGGAAGGCACTTCAGATGCCAAAACACAGAGCTGCTGAGAGAGAGATTCTCTCTGCCCTTTCCAAGCTATCAGTTGAATCTAGGCCAGGTTGGGGGGGATCATGTTTACAACGAAGTAGCAATTGGGATTGGTGAGGCCTTACCTGTTGAATTTCTGGCTGTCACGCTTGATATGGCTCTTCCTCCCAGTATCTTTAAGGAAGAATGAAACAGAAATATAAAACTTCCAAACTATGCTTGTTAACAATGCTTATTCCTGACATCTCTTTGCTCCAGGGGTTCGGGCACTTGGTGCCTTCCTTTGAGGACAGTTCGTTGCTAGGCATCGTTTACGACTCGGTCGCCTTTCCTGAACAGGATGGGTCCAGCGGAACCAGCACTCGCCTGACGGTAAGAACTGGAGTGGTGTTAGTGGCAGGGAATGAGAGGAAAGTATCCTGTTTTCTCCCCCTTCTACCGTAAGATTTGTGTACTAAAGATGGTTTCATGGAGAGCCGGTGAGTGCGCTTGGTATTCAAACAGTATTCACGTTATTTGATTGCATGAGGCGGCAAATCTCACAAGCGCCTGCCTTCATCTCTAGCGATAAAAAAAATGCAGCACTAACAAACTGGCTAGCTAACCTTTCGCTGCCCCTTTGAAATCTCTGCCTGAGGCAGCTGCTGCACTCTGCCTCATGGTAGGGCCGGCCCTGGAGCAGGTCATGAGGAAGACCCTTCTCTACCCATGACCCTGGAGAAGCAGCACTGCCCATCAGGGCAACTGCACTTCTTTCAGCCTGAGGGCCTGAATCCCATTTCAGAGAAGCTCTTGAGGGCTGCATTGCCATGGTGGGCGGGGCACAAGGGGCGGAGCCAAAAATTCCTCTTCCCCCCCAGACTAGTGTGTTTTAGAATAAAGCACTTCCTGCCAGTAACTAAAGCCTTCAGAGAGGCATTCAAACCACTTAGTATTGGGGGGAAATGTGGAAAAGCTGGGAGACCACCCTAAAAAAATTGGTCGGTGGAAAGGAGATGCAACGGGAAGGGTGCATGGCCATCTGAGGAATCCTGGATTGGGACCCCAGGCAAGCCAACCTGGCATAAAAGCAGGCTCCTTTGTTCACCCTTCTTTTCAGGTGATGCTGGGTGGCGCATGGTTCACGCCAAGTTTCGGTGACCCAGACACAGTCTCCCATGCTGTCTTGCTAAGCCGAGCACAGGCCGCTGTGCAAAACCACCTTGGGATATCGGCTGAGCCGTCTCGCTCCATTGTCAAGGTGCAAAAGGTAAGTCCACTCAGCAATTGCAGGCCGGAGAGAGAGAGAGAGAGAGAGATTTTCTCTGCTTTAGTCCTCTGTCTTTCTAGCCATTCTCCATCAAGTTTGAGAAAGCAGCCGAAGTGGAACAAGCCGGGAACAGAGGACCTAAACAAGTAACTGAGGATAATGCACGCAGGCGATGAATGAAGAAACAGTCAATGTGAATGACGCGGGATAAAGACTGTATAACAGTAAACAAGTTTAACAATATGAATAAACACCGTATACAATGTCTATATAGTAATTCAGTCTATGACAATGAATCTATATTTGCTCAGTTCATGTATATCCATTTTGTTCATCTTTGACAGATACTTTAGTTCATATCTGCTTTTGGTTCAGCCGATCTAGTTGGCACTCGTACTGAGCAAATATTAATTACATATACTTTGTCTATTCATATTGTTAAACTCGTTTACCATGGTCTAGAGAAGATGTGTGATTTTTCCCCAAGCAGGATTTGCCATTGCCAGGTAGTTCGTCGTGTTTGAAGGGGGAATTAAGTGGTCTTTTAGTCCAACCCACTCTCCCTGCAGGATTTGCAATTTCAGCACCCTGGACAATGCCTAAAAATATTTAAAATAGTTGATGGTTTAAAACACAGAGTGAGGTCCACTGTCTATATGTTTCGTTGAGCTTTGTACCGAGCATGGTTTTGTGAATGATATTGTGTATTTTAATTGTTGGTTCATGGGCTTGTTCCAGCCCTCCCCAACCTCCAGACATTTGGGACTTCAGCTCCCATCAGCCTCAGCCAGCATGGCCAATGGCCAGGAATTCTGGGAGTTGTAGTCCAAAATGTCTAGAGGGCATCAGGTTGGGCCGGGAGAAAATCATGTGCGTAGAAACAGAATGAAAGGCATTCCAGCTTTTGCCGCTTGGCTTTGAACTCCCACTTTTAATGCACCTGTAGAGCAGGCTGAAAGGCATTCAGATCTGCTGATTCTTTGCCCCTTTCTGTCTCTGTAGGCTTGCATTCCTCAGTACACCCTTGGCCACTGGAAGCACATAGGTAGGTCATGGAAGATGCTTCTATATCCCTTTCCATCCACCACAAAAGTTTTGGGGAGGTGGGGAGAAGGTGTAGTGCGAGGGTAGAGTGCCTGCTGTGCATGCGGAAGCCTCCAGCTTCGGATCGTGAGATCACAAAAGGATTCTGGGAAGTAGAGAAGCCTTGGAGAGCCGCTGCGGGTTGCAGGAGATGAATGCAGGTGAGGCGGGTCAGCCTAGGGCAGCCTCCCATTTAGGTGCTTAGCCCAGACTTCGTAGGCCAAAACACGTAGAGTGTACGAACTGACTATTTTGTTTGGAAGCTACGAAGGGTTTTTTAAAAAATAAAATAAGCCTCTAGTCCTCATCGGTGCCAGTCTCCTGCTAAAGATAGACGATGTTCAAGTGGAGGAATAAAGTCAGTTCCATCTCTCTCTCTCGACTTCCAGTCATTCACACACCTTGTGCTCTCTGGGTTTCCACCCCCACCCTTTTGCCCTGCTTGTATATTCCCAAAATACAGGGCAGAGGAAAGCTGGATAGATAGATAGATAGATAGATAGATAGATAGATATATGAAGTCTATAGAAATTAAGCCATTGCTTCTGGGCTTCCTATGGGCCTCTGGTTGGCCACTGTGGGAGCAGGTAAACCAGCCTTCCCCACCTGCGGCTCTTCAGTGTATTGGACTCCAACTCCCATCAGCGCCAGCCAGCACAGCCAATCATGAGTTATGATGAGATTTGCAAGCCAAGACCGCAACTTCCCGATTGGGTGAAAAAGCTCCAATTTGTGCCTGCCTCCCGTTGGCCCACCCGACTTGCTAACTGGTTCTCCCATTTCCCTTTTCTCTAGAGAGTGCAGCCGCTTACCTAGCACAAGAGAAGCTGCCTCTGAGCCTGGTCGGGGCCTCCTACGAGGGTGTTTCGGTCAACGACTGCATCTCCAGCGGCCGGACCGCCGTGGCCAAGCTTCTCGGCCACGTCTCCTGAGCGAGGGCTGCGCTCCGCCGCAGTTTGGGATCCCTGTGCCAAGTCGCTCCTCTCCTCCAGCCGGTGATAGCTCTGTCCCTATCCTGCTGGCTTCCCAGGACCAGGGGTGCAGGGGAATCGACAACTTTTTAACAACGGTGTTTTTAAGAGGAGGGCCAGTTGCCTTGGGCCGGCAGGGAAAGACGAACAGCACCACCCCGTCCTGAAACGGCATCCCCTCCTCCCGCTTGGATGCCTCCATGAGTGCAGGTACTTATCTCTCTGCACCATCAAGTGAGCGTCATCCGGATCAGGCTTTCCCCGGGATGATGGGTGTGTGAATGTGTGCTGTCGGGCTTGGAAGGAGGCTCTCCTGTGCATGGGGAGCCTCAGTCCTACACTCCCCCAGCAGTGGTGTTCCAGATATTGTCCTGGTGGGGTTTTGGGCATTCCTACTCTGTCCCAAGATGTGGGGGTTGGCACACTCTGCAGGCGGCGTTGGCCCTGCCGCACGCCTGTGTACAGCTCACTGGTACGCCAATAGCTAATAAAAGAAACCCAGCAGACCTACCGATGGGGCTGGCTGGGATGACTTCTCAACTGGCCTGTGCTGTCATTGAATGAATGAATGAATGAATGAATGAATGAATGAATGAATGAATGAATGGGTGTTGAGGACTTGGGTCCAATTCAGGCATAAAACTAATCAAGGGCTTAGCACAGGTGTGTGTGTGTGTGTGTGTGTTGTGGGAACGACCTTTTTCCCCTCAAGGGCCACATTTCCTCAGGGATAATTTGCCAAGGGAGGCCTGCCTTCTATCTCTCCGTCACCAGGGCTGGTGCCAAAGTATTTTGCGCCCCACCACCACCCAAAATTGCCAACTTTGATTCAGCTGTTCAAGAAGAGTTTCTGAACGATTAAATTTTCCTTGTTTTTTCTTGGAGCCCAAGGCAGTGTACATAACCCTCCTCTTCTCCATTGAATCCTCACAACAACAACCCTGTGAGGTAGGCTGGGCTGAGAGTCTGTGACTGGCCCAAAGTGACCCAGTGGGTTTCCATGGCCAAATGGGGACTAGAACACAGATCTCCCGATTCCCAGTCCAACCCTTACAGGCATCTTAGGGTGGGGTCTTGGGCCTTTTGACACACAGGCAGAAATTCAACAGGTGAACCCCACCCTACCACTCCCCTCTACTGAAACGAAAGCCAAACCAGTTGATTTTCTGTCTGGCCTGTTGGACGAGCGGCAGCCATAGAAGGGGGAAAGCCGGCGACACTAACCAAAAAAGGACAGGCTTATACTTTAATCCCTGGACAATTTTTATTTTTATTTTTTAAAAATCAGTTTATCAAAAAAGGGAGGCGTGAGGACAAGGCAGCGGCAGCGGCATCTACGGCAAGAGAGGACTCCATAAATAGAATAAATTACTACATACCATTGGCAATAGCTAGAGATTGTGAGACGCACACGTAAGGTAAGGAAGAAGTTGGAGGAGGAGGGCAGATTGCAGGCTGGGACCAGCCCTAAGACAAAAGGGGGTCTGTGCAACGGAATAGAGCTACAGCTTAAGTCCAGGCCTGTGTGTTTTGAAGGGGTGGGGAAGAGATCTACAAAAGTACTTCATTCAGCAGCTAAAGGAAGTGGCGGTGATAAACCTCGTTCCGCTGCCTGCCGCATCCCCGCTCTCCTCAAGCCTGTCCCCGGAGGCCTGTTTCCAGCCAGGAGCATCGCTAAAGTGCCTGGAAGATTCGGTGGTAGGGGTAGAATAGGATTGCAGCACAAAGTGGCCAACATTTCGGGAGGAGGTTATTGCTCCAGAGCAAAGAGGACACGGTAAGCCCCGATTCAGCCAGAGAATGCAGCTAAATCCATGGCAAAGTGCTTTTGCTTGGCTCCCAAAAATAAATCAATAGACTTCTGGCCTCAAACCGGGCCCCTCTGGAAACGGCTTGGGATGGGGGCACAGCCAACGCCAGCTCAGGCCCAAGTCCCTTGGTTAAACCACTCTTGGAGCGGCAGCACGTTCACTGCTTGACACTCCGATCGTGCAGGTCCAGGGAAGAAGCCGGGCGTTTCTTCTTCCCAGGATCCTCTCTGGGTGATGCCCCCTTCTCTCAGGCATGAACAGACCTGCAAGAAGGGTTTTTTGCAGGGTGAGGGGAATACCAGAAGTAAATAACAGAGCCTGCTGTCAACGAAGGCCCAGGACAGTGTATTTTAAAAGGTGGTGGTGGGGAAAGAGATGAGCCAGACCGGCTAAGCAAGATAACGCTTAGTCTCCTGGCAGTTATGACATTATCTAGCAGCACCAGGCCACAGGGGTAGGTTCAGAACCCCACACGCAGTCTTCTCAATGGAGCCCAGAGGACGTCAGGAGCGTTCCTGAAGCCACAGCAGCAGCTTCCAATTTGGGACAGCACAAGTCGTGAGGCTGGCGCCCCTGCAGGTGCCTCGTACCTTTGCTTGCGTGGAACCTGCCACCATCAAAGGAGAGGGGGGGGTTGTTCCCCTACCCCCGTTCATTCACGCACAGCTGGCTTTTCTCTAGCTCGTACCCCCCCCCCCCAACACACAAACGTCAAGTCAACGTGATTACCCTTAGGAGTGTATATCTAGACCTGCGAAGGCCCAGGAATGGGATGCGACCTCCACGCTGCAGCGAGGGCTACTCTTTTGCCTACGGTAGGCGGAACCTCTGGCCTACGGCCAAAGCTTCCTGCCTTCAGGAGAGGAGTCTGCTGGTAAGGGAACAAAACGTGGAGCGTATTCCCAGTGAAACGGAGTGAGTGTTTCATCCTCCCTTTGCCCACCCCCACCCCGGCCTCTCTATTGTCCAGTCAGGGTTCACATCAGGCCAGCAACTCAGCCTGGCCACCCGGCAAATGCCAGTTAGGGCCTCCCAAAGGCTTCTGGGCCACAGCAGTAATGCAGCTCCTACGATTGGGTCTAGAGACCGAGGTCCGGCTGTCGTTTCGGGTCCTGGGGCCCGTGGTCTTGGACTCGTCCCCTCTAGTCGTCAGCCTTTGGCCCGGTGTGATTGCTTGCCTGCTTCTGGGGCGTCGAGTCGGAGGCCGTGCGTTCATGCGAGGTTCCGGCAGGGTCCACGCTGGCTTGCCCAGATCCAAGCGGCTGCTTCTCTTTCCCAGCATGCTCTGCTGCTCGCTTTGGAACTGCCGGGCTGGGAGCAGCCTGAGCAGGCATTCCACGGCGTGTGTGTCCGACAGTCGGGCTGGGCGATCCGTTCCCCTCCTTCCTGTCGATGGGGCTGGTTTTGGGTTTCTCCGATTTCGGGGCCTTCTTTCCGGAGTCCAGCAGGGCCTGGATGGTTCCAAAGGGCACTTCCCCCCAACCCATAGCCTGGGAGAGTTTGGCGAAGGGCGTCTTGCGCAACATCTCCTGCCGGAAGTCGTGGTTGCTGCCGCTTGGGTAGTTCCTCCCTCCGAGGCTGGGCAAGGAGCCCTTCCTGCCCTTGGTGGCTCTCGGATTGGTGCCGATGTCGGCCGTGACGTTCGTGTAAAGGGGCAGCAGTTCCTTGGAGAGGAGCGAGTACGTGAGGGAGTTCATGCCATCCTGAGTCCAGGCCCGGTGGGTCCGGATCAGCAGATCAAACCTACAGGAGGAGGAGAGCGAGATGTCACGAGAGAGGTAAGAGCCAAGCGACCCCAAAGTGGAAGGCCTCGTCTTTTCACCCCAGACACTCCCAGGCCCGCCTTGTGCCTTTCTTTGGGCTAGATGGACAAAGGCAACAGCCTGGTATAAGGCAGCTTCCTAGCTGATTCTCCTTTGCCTTTTTAAGAATTTCCCAAGCTAACAGAAGATTAATATATATATATAAATCTCTCTCTCTCTCCTGACCAGGATGTAGGAACTTAAATATTTATATTTTCAGAACGGCTGGGCAAAGCCATAGATTTAACCTGCTCCTGCCAGACATTTAGCACCTTTAGCCCTAGGCCAGGGGAAAGAGGCCAGAATATGAGAAGCTTTGATTTTTCAGAATGTCCCCACGTTTAGATAACCAAACACTGGCAGCGGCTGTAGCGTAATGAAGCCAATTTTGGACAATGTGGCAACGGCCAGCACCAGCTCGCCATGCGTGTGCTCTTCCAGATGCACCCCCCCTCCTCCAACCCAGCCTCAAGGGAAGACACTGCGCACCCCCACCTGTGGGGGTTCTCCTCGTTGCCTTTGTCGCCCTTGTGCCGCACCATCTTGTAGTGTCCGACGGAGACGGGAGGTCGCAAGATCTTCATGCCGGCCAGGCGCACCCTAGAAACGCAGACGTGAGAACGCAAATCGCAAACTGAGCCCAGGGGCCGCCTGCCTGGGTCCTAACCCACGCAGCCATCTCCTCCTGGGATGAGGTCAGACTTTGCCCTGGCTGCGGGGTCGGAGACTCCCAGGCAATCGGGCGAGGGGCACTTTGCATCACTGAGCGGTATTGACAGCTGATTCGCAACATTTCCAGAAGCAGCCAAAGGAGTAAATGTGAACACACCCTCAGAGCCAACGTCTCCTCCTCCTCTTCCTCCTCCTCCTGCCTTTGCACTCGGGTTTCTTTACGTTTCTCTTTTGTCTGCGCTCAAGGTTAAGAATGAAACGGTTTCTCCCCCCGCAGAGGGAGGTGGAACAGTTGCTATGGCAACAGATGCACAATCCTAGTCGAATTTCTCAACAAGACACAATTTCAGGGAGCCAAACGGTTCCCCGGGCGAGTCCGTTAGAACAAAGCACCAATTTTGTTCGCCCCTCGTTACCCACGTCCTCTTCCTTTCCTCCCTTTTGTCATCGTTTCGCGCTGACAAACCTGGAATAAAGCCCTTAAAGGCTGGGATCTGCCACTATCCTGATTAGCTTACATGATTCTATAAGGTGCCACGGGACGTCGAGGGCCTTATATCAAGAGCGCCACCACTACGGAGCTGTCTTCCCCAATCTGGTGGCCTCCAGATGGCTTGGACTATAACTGTCTGGAGATGATGGGAGCCTGACGCATCTGGAAGTTGCCAGGTGGGGGGGAAGACTGCTGACCAGCATGTTGGCATTTAGCCAGAAGTGTCTGGGACACTGGGCCCACTGGGACTGCAGAAAATGGCACCTGGCTTTCAGAGGGCAACGAAGGAGAAAATTGGAGGAAATGAGATTGGAGCGGAAGGTGGATTTGGAGTATGGGAATCTCCCCTGGGCTGAATTTTCTCCCCTCTGATTTTTCTGCAGAGGCAAATAAGTTATTTATTGTATTCTTGGACTGTGCAACAACAACAAAGTTCTCTGGGCAGATCCTCAGGGCTATTCTAAGGAGCGAGTCTTCTACAACATAGTGACAGGGGAAGGCAGAAACGGAAGAGGAGCCCTGCTGGATTGGGTTTTAGCCGAAGAGCTGGCTAAGCGATGGGATCACTGATCAGGGCATAGCATCGGCAGGTGGGCTGCAATTCTCCCACCCCGCCCCCTTACCTGGATGCTGCAGCCTAACTGTCACCCTGTGCCAGGGGGAAATGAGCATGCAAAGATCCAAGAGACAGCACAAGGTGGGACGGGAAGAGAAAGAGAAAGAGAAAAAACAACAACGTGATGATGACAACGAAGGCAATGAGAAAGCAGGCACCACTCCAGGTGCAGGCCAGGAAGCGGGGAGTGGAATAAGTGTTACACACAGGAAACACAGGAATGGAATGGATGTTACATGTTTGGCTGCTGGGAAGTCAGGGTTTTGAGGAACCCCCAAGCCTTCCATAGGAGGTGAGCAACAAAATGAGACGGGGAAAGCTATTGCACCACAGAACTCCAAAAATTATCATCTGAGACGCTTCCGCAGTGGCCTAAAAACACAGCGGTACCTATGCCAACACTCCAAACAACCACAGACAAAGCAAGAAAAGTGGTACCTGGCCCAGAATCCGCCCTTCTAAAGAACCCGAGCTGTGGCTTCTTCTATTTAAGGACTACCAACTTGCTTTAAGTTTGTGGAGATGCGTTTGAAAGTGTGTAGGCCAGCCTTCCTCAACATGGTGCCCTCCCGATGTTTCAGACAACAGCTCACAGCATTCCCAGTTATTGCCCATGCTGGCTGGGGCTGTTGGGAGCGGAAGTCCAAAGCTCCTGGAGGGCACCGTGCTGGGGAAGGTTCGTGCGGACGACGCCTGCCTGGCTCGGAGGGCTGGAAGCTTCCAAACCCTTCCCGGATCCTACCGAGCGAGGCACAAAGACAGCAACTGCAACGCAGATGCTAAGTGAGGGAGAAGTCTGGCCGAAAGAACAGGTCGGGGTGGGGGGGGTGGGGAAGCCGAGGTAAACCTCACCTGGTGGCGATGTCGTCGTCCTCGCCTCCCCAGCCCCAGTACTCGTTGGGGAAGCCGTTGATTTTCAGATACTGGTCTGGAGTAAGTGCCGACACGCCGCCAAAGTACTGCGAATACGGGAGGCTGGAGACGGAGAGGCAGTCAAAGGCGTTACCTGGTTTTGAGTCGCACTGGGCTCCTTCGCGAGGGGAGCCCACAACTCAGTGGAGTGGAGTGGACTCCTGTGAGTAAAAGCGGTTCACTTATTCTTAGGGTTCCCTGCAGCTGGGGATGGATGAGTAAGCAGACGATTCGCTGCACTTCGTGAATGCCAGCCTGTTGTGCGTGCATTTCAAGGCAAAGGAGCAAAGTTTTTTTAAAAAGGAAAAGGGACGGAAAAGAGGGACGGGGGGAGCCCCAGTGGGTTCAACCCTCACTCCTGTGAATGAGGAGGCTTTGTTCCACGGAGGGCGCACAGCCGCCCCCTCCTCCCCGCCCCGTCTCCCAAGCCCCCCCCCCCCCCGCGCTCACTTGTAGCCGAACTTGTTCATGGCGATGGAGACGTGCTTGGGGCTCCAGGAGTCGCAGACGTAGAGGTTGTGGTCGTTCTCGGGGATGAGGTCTACGTCGTGGAGGAAGAGGCAGTTCCACTCCTCATCCTTCATGGCCTCCTTCACGCCCACGTTCAGCAGCTTGGCTCGGTTGAAAGTGCTGTTGCCGGCCTACAGAGGAGCAGGTAGGGGAAGGTGGGAAATGGCGGCAGGGCGCACGACTCTCGCACAGAGGGCATGCTGGCCATGCCACCTGCCAGACGCTTTGCAATTATCGGCTTTTTAAGCACTGGGAAAATGCCGCCTTGGATGATCAACCCAGCAGCCTCGTTTACGTTAAAGATGTTTTTCCTAGTCCCCAACCACTGTGCCCTACCAGACAGCTTACAAATTCAATTATATATAATCAAAAATAGTGAGACAAATTTAAAGTTAAAACAGCCTAAGAATGATAAAGGTAAGGCAATAGCCACGTCTTCATTGCAGGGGAAAGTTTGAGTAGATGGGCTTCATAATGAGACCTGGAGCACCGTAGTGGTTAAGGCAGGGAGGGGAAATGTGATACGTTTGGAGTGCAATTCCCATCATTTCATTTATATCCCGCCTTTTTTCCTCTTGCAAGGAACCCAAGGTGGCGCACGTGGTCCTCCTCTGCAAAACGCCGTGGCTTCGGATTGTATAGCTAAAAGGCAGAACGGGGGAGCTAAAAGATGAACGATAGCCGTGAGAGTTTTTGCAACTTGCACGTTGACTGTGCTGCCTGAAGATGCAGCTCTGGGAGGAGGGGGAGGAGGGAGCAAAGGCCTCCTGCTGCCCTCCGAATGCCAGGGCTACGCTCAGGGCTGGCGTCAAGGGTAGGCACGGCTGGGCACCTGCCAGGCTCCCCCCTCTCAAAAGCAGCCCACTGACGAGAGCCGCCCAGAGTTGCTCCTGCTGCCTCGTGCTCTGGCCCAGGCAACTGTGCTGGTGAGAAGGAAGAGCAGCAGATGCCTCCTCGCTCACGGACTCTGCCTAGCAAGCAAGTGGGAGCGACGATGAGGAAGAGGGACCACAGCAGCTGGCGACAATGGCAGGGAGAAGGTAGGCTCACTAAAGGTGTCTTGCCCTGAAAACCTGACGTTGGCACTGGCCATGCCACCTCCCTCATCCACTACCGGGCACTGCCAAGTTTATTTATTTTTATTTATTTATTTATTACATTTTTATACCGCCCAATAGCCAAAGCTCTCGTTCCCTTGCTGTCGTTTTCTTCCATCTGTCCCCGCCCCCTGCTCCTTCCCAGGGCTGCCTTCTCCTAAAACACACCTGATGTACGACATAGATTCCATATTGCAGCTGCTGGCGCTGGAGGAAAGGGTGTAGGTAGTACAGTAAGTAGCGGAGGTGCGTCTCCCGGTTGCGGTGTGGAATGATGACGGCCGTCCGGGAGCGGGGCTCGCAGGCGGAAGGGCGGTACCTGCCCCCCAGGCCCACCGCAGGGTTCTTCTCCTGGATTTGCTCCAGCGTCGGCACTTGGCTGAAGCTCACCGTCAGGGGGCCGACTGAGATGGGAAGAGAAGAACGACAGGGATCAGAAAGGCATTCGTTCCCACTCCTACTCGTCCGGGACTCTTGCTCGTCCTGCTCAAGTTTCTAGTCCTCATGAGAACATTAAAAAAAACACACCTGAAATGAAGGAAACATTCCCCACTAAAGGTTTCTCAACCCAAAGCCAGGGATCTAAGCTAAGCTAACGTTTTCCCTGTCATGCCACGGGTGTTGGCATGTTGTGCATATCAGTAACTTCACAGTTGAAGCTTTCGGCAGAATCTCCAGGGGGAAAGGGAGCCAAAGAGGCATCTATATGCAAAGACAAGGATAACAAATGCTGCCAAGGCCACCTGGAACTGCCAGAATCCCACCAGAGAGAAGTAGCTGACCATCTGCCTCCAGGAAATCGGTATTAATACCAGATGACACTGCCACCGTTTTGGTACCAGGTAAGACGTGCTCATTTTCCCAGGCATTTGGACATGAGTTATGGCCCAACTGTTGTGGAGTTGATTCTAGGCTTGGAGGAGACGGGGTGGGTGGGGGAGGTATACCACTAGGTATACTGGCTACTAGGGTTGATGGGAGTTGTAGGCCAAAACATCTGGAGAACCAGAGGTTGTCCAGCCCTCACACCCACACACACCAGCCTTCCCCAACTCGGGAACTTTCAAACGTATTGGACTACAATCTCCCAGCCAGATAAGGCTAGAGGTTGTGGAAGGCTGGTGCACATCCTTAGCTGAGAGGAATTCCCCCTGAATTCTGAGCAGACATGCGCAGGCTTGTGCATTTACATAGCAATAGGGCACAACGGGTCTCACCGGGAAAAGGCAGAAGTGCTGAGCGCTCCTACTTGGAAAGGGAATTAACTCCATCACCCTCCTGAAAGGCACCTTCCTCGTGGGATTTACAGTGCGTTTATCTTCATTAAACATTTACCCAGGTCCCAACACAAAGAGCCTGCAGGGCACAAAGCAGCCGTGCCCTTGTTGTCTGGAGCAGGAGACTTTGTAATCTCACCACACACCCACATTGCTTCTGAATTTTACTCTGGCAATACTGAGCTTTATTGGGAATAATTTTCTCGGTGGCCCTGTATTTGTTTTATGGCGGTTTTAATCAAGTTTGATTTTTTTAAAAAATGTCTTATTTATTTGTAACATTTATAACCCATCTTTCCTCCCAGAAGCCCAAGGCAGCTTTCGGGATCCTCCGCCTCTCCATTTTTATCTTCACAACAAAATCACCTAGTGACCTTCACGGCTCAGTGGAGACTAAAACCTGGGTCTCCGCAGTCCCACTCCAATACTCCACCTATATTGAATGCCACTATTTTTGGGGGGGTAGAAAAGTGGGATACAAATCAATCAGAGAGCAATCATATAGCCTCTAGAGTCGGGGGGGGGGGCTATAGGGTACTTCGGATTCCTGGATCCGAGGTTGGAAACGGCACTCCAACCTTGGGCCCATGAGTCTGAACATCCCACCACCTCCCTGTTGCAGCCGGTGTGGAGAGAATCTCACCGGTTGCCTCTCTGAGGTTGGAGAGGACAAAAAGGGGGCATTCTTGTGGGCGGGGGGGGGGGGGACTGAGAAAGCAGGGATACAAGCCACCCTCCGCCTCCTTCCCTTTCCCACCCTGACACCTCGGCTAGATGGGCAAAAACACCCATCTAGCTGAAATGCAGAGCAGGAGGAGTGCAGAGGGGAAGACTACCTCCATGCTCTTCCCACTCTGCATTCGATCCCTGTCAGCCTCTAGTCCGGAGGCTGACGGGAATCCCGATAGGACTGCGCCCTCAATCAATCAAATCAAATAAAACCCAAGGTGGTGTTTCTTTAATCCAAACTCCCGTTTCTCCCTATTCTGGCACTTCCAGGGAAGCTCCTGAGCCCTGCAACTTTATAAACCTGCACTCACCGCCACCAGCACCCCCTTGTTTTTTGACCTCCGAACTGAATGATGGGACCAAAGGCCCACAAGCACAGGGACACCCCCCCCTTTTTACCCTTCACGTTCAGACTCACGGAGGTAAGGCGACCGCTCTGGGCAGTAGGGGAGCGACCTCGTGGAGCTACCACGGCGGGGCTGTTGAGGCAAGAGGCTGAGATTAGTGTAGACGTCGTGGGTTCGGGAATAGTCGAAAGACGGGTTGGCATCATGCCCGAAGATGGAGGCCAGGTTCCGGAAGCCCCCGAAGGAGAAATATGCCATGAAGGCGAACTGGAAGCCGATGAGGAGGGCCAGGGTGCAGGGCCGATCCAGAAGCCTTCGGAGCATGATGGTGGGACGCGAGACCTTCGTCCTGCAATCGCACCTGGAAAGGGAGAAGGGTACATAGAAGGGAAGGCTAGTTGGACTGACAGTCTGATTCAGCAGAGCTTCCTCTGTTCCTCTAACAACATTTGAGCGTTCCAGTAGGCCATTCCACCATCCCTGCTGAAAGGATTCCCCCACTTACCCACCCCTTCCTGTCCCTTTTTCCTTGCATGCCTTTTTAAATTGTAAGGGGGCACCTTGTTTTACTGATTATATGTGAGACACTCTGGGACGCTTTTTGTCTTGAATAAAATAAACAGAACCGGGGGGGGGGGGACCCCTACAAAAGCCAGGAAACCTCCAAATGACAGGTGATCAGGGGAAAGGTGGCCTGGCTTTGTGAGAGACCCGTATTCAGATCCCAGGTCTGCCACAAGCCCTACCTGTGGGCGGTCCAGAGGCGTTTCTTTGGCCGATGTGATGTGTAGGCTGCTGAAGGAGGACGTTTGGTCCAAGCCAGCAACGCTCTTCTTCTGTTCTTATCCCTGTGCGCCATCGTACCCCTCTTGACCCATGCCATCGTCCTTCCAAAGCTAACAATCTTTCCCGCAGGACTCCAAGGGAAAAGTGAAATGGGCGGTTCTCAACTGACACCCTAACATTCCATGTTAGAATTGCTGACTTTAACTGATGGGTTGGCTTTTGTCCCCCTATGTAGTTGACTTAGAAATCTGGTGCAACTGGTTTTAGTGACGTTTTGCCTGACAACTGTGTCTTTATTGTATTTCATGTATCCACATTTTTCTTATCGTATCTGTGTAATTTCTGTGAGCCTTTGGTAGAACTGCAGGATACAGATTTAAACATTAAAAAAATCACATGAATGACTCCCGATTCCTTTAACCCAACCTTTTCCAAGCTGGATCCCTCCAGATTTTTTGGATCACAACGCCCATCAGTCCCAGCCAGCATGGCCACTGGTGAGGGAAGACCAGACTTGTCGTCCGAACCCTTTGGAGAGAAATCCAGCAGCATGGCCCACCCAGTTAAAAACCATCACCACCAAGCAGCACTAAAGATGGCAGTTCCTGTCTCTGGCATTCAGTGTGAACCTTGAGATTACCTCCAAAGTCTATGAGATAAGTTACTAAATATTTTCTTTATCTTATGCCCTTAACAGGACTCTGTGTGTGTGTGCGCGCGTGCGTTTTCCTCCTTTTATTTACAAACTTATATACTTGCACATATTTAGGCAGTCCCTCAAGTACACAGCAAACTCTTTTTCCCCCTGCCGGGCCAGTTTCGTTTTCAGACTGATAGGTATGCCACCAACCAAGTTCATTATTACAAGGAATAATAACAGGTCTATAATTAGACACTTATCTGGGTAAACGAGCATTTAGGGATGCTTCTATAAATTGGATCCTACAGCCTCCCTAATGCTAGAATACTGAGAATCATAGTTCGGGGGTTGTTTTTGTTTTTTTAAACACACACAAACATATTTCTAGTCCTCAAGGCAAAAGTGTTTCCCTTCCCTGCGTTCTTTCGGGCTCCTGGTGTGCTGCAAATGGCTGACACCGGTCTGCAGTGATAAAATGTGGACCATCAGCCTTGTAAATAACTTCACAACAGCTAAGTACACCACCTGGGGATCCTCTGAGGAAGAAAGGCAGTTTATAAATTGAAAATAAACACATGCAAGTGTGAGACTGGACTTTGAATTTGTTGGCAGGGGTGAATTCAAAGGATTAATCAATCTCAGAAGTCTTTCATGGATTCACAACTCTATTGATGAGAATTATAAATGGCTGTTCTCAACCAGCAACCACGTGTGCCAGGCTTTCCTTTCTCCTTTACAAGAACCACACTAAGTGACTCCACCACAGGACAAAAGCACCCACACAGACACATCAGCACTTCCCAAACCTTCAGCCGTGGGGCCAAACAACAGAGTCAATTGCCCACGTCCAGAAACCTTTTGGTTGCAGGTAGGAAATGGGGCTACACATGGAATCAGTTAATATTACTTGTTATATTTTATCCTGTTCTTTCCCCACACAAGGAAATAAGGACACATGGCTCTCATCTCCTAACCACAGTTTATCTTCTCCAGAACCCTGGGTGTTTGAAGTTTTCCCCAGTCCCAGGCCAACATATATCCCTCCCACTTGCTGGCTTGAAAATGGCTGTCTAAATAAATTGGTGTGTCTGTGAGAGAAAACATGCACCAAATAGCATGGGCGCAAAAGAGACAAGATCTGGTGCTAAGAGAATTCGTATATGTTTTTTTATTATTTGTATCCAAAGGTGCTCAACGTTTCAGACCGGGAGTCCTTCGTCAGGAGCTATAACAATTCAGAATAAACAAGTTAAAAGAGAAAAGAGAAACAACACCCAGAAACTAAGTTACATTCTTTGAAAAATTGTTTTGTGAATCACAACTACCGAAACGTTGAGCACCTTTGGATACAAATAATAAAAATATATATACGAATTCTTTTAGCACCAGAGCTGTCTAAATAAATTGGACTTTGATATACACATTTCCAGAACACCTGGGGTTGAAGGTTTCATGCCTCTTTTCCTAGTTAAGGTTAAAGTTACCTGCAGAGCTATGCCACAGCTTCAGGCAACACCCAACTTTCTTGGGGGTGGGGTGGGAAGGATGCATTTGTTTTCATGGTTCTAGACCGCATGATCTCAAAGAAAAACTTCAAAGCAGATGTGCAAATCTCAGAAGTCATAATGGTGGCTGAGTACAGGTTTACAGTGGCTATATAGTGGCTCTTCAATACGCTGCATAAAGTCCAAATTGCATGAAGCAGAAGTCATGCATCAACCTTAAAATGTCAAAATAAATCACACCACAAATAAATAATGTGGTCGTCCTTCTGTCTTAGGACAGTGGCTGAGGGGGTGAAGCGTCCAGGAGTGGAATAAGATACACACACCAATCCCTTAGACCAGTTTCATCCCCCACTCTTATTTTTCTCCTCCCTTCCCTCTCTCTTGTGACTTGAAATCCAACAGGAGAGGAAGAGACCTTTGCAACTCTAAAACTTGCCCATTTCATTTTGAATCCCAGATGGTTCAAGCAATAAGAATTCTACTCTTACTTGCTCTGCCTTCTCCTGCACGCATTCTGGAGGGATCTATTGTCCTACCCTCCCAGAATTCTCCATCACTAATTTGTACTCCAGCCTCCCATGATCTGGTGCCCTCCAGATGTGTTGGGATACAATTCCCAGCTGTGAATTATAGTCCAACACATCTGGAGGGCACCAGGTTGGGAAAGGAAGCTCTGTCCCACGCTGCTACCACCTTTGCTCGCTCATCTTAAAGCCCCAATGGAAAAATATATAAACACACACACATCCATGTTGCATCAAAGCAAAAATTCCCACCTGCTATTGCGTGGGCATCAGGGATAAATCTACATAAGCAGAACTCAGCTGAGAAAGGGGGAAGAACGAATCCAGTCGTGTCCTCCCCATTCCAGATTCTTTTTCCAAACCTAATTTAGGGAGAAGGTTGTATTCATCCCCTTCCTGATAAATAAGCAACACAAGGTTGGCTCTTTCTACCTCCCAGCACCATTGATCCAGATGTCCTCTCGGCTCTAGCTGGCAGAATGAGTTGTGTGTGTGTGAGAGAGAAGATCTCTAGTACCTACTCCCTCCTGCTAGGAAGCATCTCACCTGAGCACCCAGGAGTGCGTGCACGCACACACATACACCTCTTCGGATCTCACTCAGGTACCTGAATGTTTTGAGTCCTCCTAGCCAGGAGTTCTTGCTCTCAACTGCACCCCGGGATCCAAAGCACCATCGCCGCCATCTTCAGAAGGTGAAAATGCAATTAAGGGGTGGGGAAGCCGTGGAAAGGGATGGAGGGGTGGGGGGAAGAAGGGAAGGGCTTGTGACGTAGCACGACAGGGCGGGGCCTGACTCTCTTTCCCTTAAAGGGCCCCATATTTTAGTTTTGTGTAGATGGAGAAGACGGAGAAGGTGTTGATTTGATTTTCTACAGCACTTCTTTTTAAAGGACGGAAGCCCCAGGATGTTTTGTTTGGCAAGCACAGGCTGAGCTTTCTTGGAACATGTGGAGCCCAAATGTTGTGAGCATCCCTGAGCATGTACAGAGCAGGACAAATATTACCATGTTTTCCATTGTGATGTTTTCCATTGTCAAGAAGTTTTAGCAGGATTTTGATGTCTTTTTACTGTTGTTTTTATGTTTTGAAATTTTGTATACTTTTAATGTTTACTGTTTTTAACTTTTGTAAACCGCCCAGAGAGCTTCGGCTATGGGGCGGTATATAAATGTAACAAATAAGTAAATAAATAAAATAAAAAAGACGAATCAGGGGGGACTTGATAGAGGAGTACAAAATGATGCCTGGTGCCCCATACCTGCCCCCACAAAGTACAAAAGAGGTTACAGATCTGGACAAAATCTGGCCTGTGCTAAAATATATGTAAATGTGGAAATGATTCCTCAGTTTAGATATTGCCAACATATTAGGGACGACCTTGACTAGCTGACCTGTGTGCTTGCTCATACTGCTGTCCATGGTGCTGGTGCTGTCGATGGGCGACTTCAGGGCCCCTGCTCTGCTCTCCCTCCTTATGGCTCTTTTACTTCTGAGTAAACAAGGATAGGACTGAGCTGCATAGGGTTGTGCCAAATCGTTGCCTTTTTAACAGAACAAAGGAAAGGGTGAACAAGATTTAGCATTTTAATACTATACGTACTTACCTGGGAGTAAGTCGCATTGAACTCAATAGGCTTTGCATTTTAACACTTTTCTCTCCAATGCCACAAGAAAGATAATAACACACGTGTAGCTGAACTGGACACGTATTTTTCTTGTTTACCCTCCCCTCCATCTTTCTTCACTCCCTCTGTTGCCTTCCCCTGTGGCTAATTTCAGATTGTAAGCTCCTTCGGGCAGAGACCTAGTTGTTGCTCTGTAAAGCCCCATTCACACTGATGGTGCTGAAAGAATAACAAACAGTGGAAGTGTCTCTTAGTGGAAGAGATGTGTTATCAAACAGCTTGAAGCCTGCAGTTATTGTTATTTCACTCACACAAAAATCTTAGTTCTAAAAAGCCGTTTTTAAAATTATGCTCTAGTCTAGTTCGCTTTTTTTTTGGTGGGGGCCCCTAATTTTTCGAAATCACAACGTTGTACAAAACATTATGGAATGAAATTTATTATTACCGTGTTTTTCTGACTCAAAGGTAACTTGGGCTTCAATGTCTCCGACATGGACACCCCAGAACTTAGTTGTTGCCACTATCCTTATTATTATCATCAGATTTTTTTTTACTCAACGGTAGTCCCTCCATCACGGACACCCCAAAACTCAGTTGAGGCAGCGCCGCGTCCTTAGCGCAAGGGAAGGGCTGAGGCGGCCGGTAGGCCCCGTCTCCATGGTAACAGGAGACCGAGGAAGCGCGGCGGCGGCGGCGGCGGCGGCGCCCGGGGCTTCCGCGTCCTCTCTGCCCACCCTCCGCTCGCTCTCCCGTGCTGCGATTGGCTGGTGGGTGGGCCGGGGGCGGGGCCGGAAGTGGCTGCTGGGGGTTGCCATGGGTGCGGCGGTGGCGGCCGGGGGTCGATGCCGGTGCTGGTGCTGCGGGAAGGGGCGGTGCCGGGCGGACCCGTGTGGGCTGCTTTGCCTGCTGCTCACCTACCTCAGCGTGGGCTACGCCGATTATGTCATCCTGGAGCATGTCCTGCTCCAGCCGGGCTTCCGGGGCAGGTAGGGCGCGCAAGCCCCGCAGGAAAGGCCCTCTGCACACGCTCAGGGGTACTGTGCCCTTGCGGTGGGGTTGTTTCTGGAGGGGGAGGGGCTAGAACGACTTTTTCCTCCTAGGAGAAAAGGCCTTCTGTACACGCCCAGGGGTACCGTGACCTTGTGCTGGGCTTGGTTTTTGGAATGACGTCTTTCCCTCCTGAAAATAGAATCATAGAATAGCAGAGTTGGAAGGGGCCTACAAGGCCATCGAGTCCAACCCCCTGCTCAATGCAGGAACCCACCCTAAAGCATCCCTGACAGATGGCTGTCCAGCTGCCTCTTGAAGGCCTCTAGTGTGGGAGCGTCCACAACCTCCCTAGGTAACTGGTTCCATTGTCATACTGCTCTAACAGTCAGGAAGTTTTTCCTGATGTCCAGCCGGAATCTGGCTTCCTTTAACTTGAGCCCATTATTCCGTGTCCTGCACTCTGGGAGGATCGAGAAGAGATCCTGGCCCTCCTCTGTGTGACGACCTTTCAAGGATTTGAAGAGTGCAATCCTGTCTCCCCTCAATCTTCTCTTCTCCAGGCTCAACATGCCCAGTTCTTCCAGTCTCTCCTCATAGGGCCTTGTTTCCAGACCCCTGATCATCCTGGTTGCCCTCCTCTGAACACTCTGCACACATAGTCACTCTGCACACGCTCAGGGGCAGTCTCCTGTATTTTATTTTTTATTTTTACAAAATACTTCTTTGCCCTTGGACTGGGAAATCGTTGCCTCTACACATGTTCATTGGTACTTAGATGTTTCGGAAACCTTTACATCATGGAAAGGGGGTGCTCTGCACATGGTTGTGGGCGCTGTGCCTTTACGTTCTTCTTGGAAAGCATCCTTTTCTCTTTGGAAGGCAACATGGAACTCTGCATATGCTTGTGGATACTGTGCCCCGACGGCCTTTTCTTAAGATTTTTGGATGTGCTTAGAGGCAATGTGCTTAAGTCCTTTTTGGAAAGCCTTTCTCCTTAGATAGGGTTACTGAATCCGGCACATGCTTAGAGATATTGTGCCCTGAGTTTATTTTGAAAGCGGCCTGCTGTGCTATGGGGAGAGCAGAGCATTACGTGTTTGAACAGATGTATAGTGACTGATAAGGACAAATTTATAGAGTTTGCTATGATAACGGCCCTTAGTTTAGAATTTGCTGTTGATTGTTATATATATATCCTGACTTTTCATGCAAGGAACCTATGGTGACCTACGTGGCCCTCCTCCTCAATTCCATTTTATCTCCACAACAACAACCCTGTGGGGTACATCAAGCTGAGAGCCACTGGCTGGCCCCAAGTCACCCAGTGAGATTCATGGCTGAGTGAGGACTAGAACCTGGATCTCCGGAGTCCCAGTCCAACACTATAACCACTACGTCGCACTGTCTGTCAAAAAGAGATTTAGGCTGGAATCTTATGTATACTTAACAGAACTCAGTGGGGCTTATTTCTGAGTAGACAAGTGTAGGATTGTGCGTTTACTTTCCCCCCCTGATGTGCATCTCGCCCTTCAATACATGTATTTCCAGAGCATTCTGCAATCCAGATTCATGGAGTTTGGAGAAGTCTATTAGCAGCTACTAGTCATGATGGTTATATTGAGCTCCCATGATCAGAGGCAGTATACCACAGAATACCAGTCGCAGGCACTTAACAGTAGGGGAAGGGCTGTTTCTTTCCAGCCTTACTACTGGAGCTTTTCTGCTACAGGAAACAGGATCTCGGAGGAGATGAACCTTTGGTCAATCCAGGAGAGCTCTTATACTTGTGTGCGAGTTGTATTTTTAATTGGGGCTTGAGAATGCCTTTCCCCCCTAATAGCTGGAACTTTAGAGGCCATAGCGCAGTGGTAGGACGCCTGCATTGTATTCAGAAGGCCCCAATTTCAACCCCAGCTTCTCCACGTAGAGCAGGAGAAGCTCTTGCCTGAAAACCTGGAGAGCCACTGCCAGTCAGTGTTGACAATCCTGAGCTAAATGAACCATGGTCTGATTCAGGAAAAGGCAGCTAGCTTCCTATATTCCGAATTTGTTTTATACTTTGAATGGTTTTAATTTTTGTGAACCGCCCAGAGAGCTCCGGCTATTGGGCAGTATAGAAATGTAATAAATAAATAAATAAATAAATTTAGCACTCCCAGCGTTCCCCAGCTAGCCAGCGGTAGAACTTTTCTCTCTCTAAACATCCATAGGATCACGCCCTTAGCCTGCAATGCTAAACATGCTTGCTAAGGAGTAAACATTGTTGAACACAATGAGATATACCTCGAGTAAGTTTGCAGAGGCAGAAGTTATTTGGAGGCCAGGATCTAGAGAAATGTGCTGGAGTTTCAACTTCTGTTTCTCAAACACCATCTTTCTTCCCGCTTCACCCCCAATGCCACATTTTGAAAGTGCAGAGTATTGAAAACACAACAGAAAACTGACTGAAATCCCACTGGGTGCACCCGGCCATGAGATATCCCTACAGAGGGCCTTTGGATCCCAGCTGCACTGAAATTAATATTCCCCCTTCCTCCCAAAGCTTTGCTGCATTAGTCAGATGATCCCTGCTTGACTGTCAGAATGCGCCATGTGCAACGGGATAATAAGAGTGTTAAGGATGATTATGATGGTGCAGGGATAGAATGAGCTCTCGAATTTCACTGAGTTAGCCTCTCCTGGGAAAGCACGCGGGGATGCTGTTGGTGGAGGGGAGCGGGGGAAGGAAGCTTGCAAGATGACGATGATCTCATCGCTTCTGTTTGTCGCAGCCTCTGGTGTCCGTTCCACGCCGTGGCGTTCAACTTCATTGTCGTGATGCTCCTGGCCTGCCACACACGGGCTGTCTTTGCTGACCCAGGTAAGCCTCCTCCATGCCTTGGCTGAAGACCTCCAAGGCCCTCTCTCTCTCTCATTGGCTGTGGTGCAAAAGGACCATTTTGCACTCACTTGCTCTCTAACCAATCCATGGCTTCCTAATGGAGCTTGCTGCCGTAGGATGGAGTGACATTAGCCACCAACTCAAGTGACACTGGAAAAAAGATGAAGCACAATCTTGTGCCTGTATTCCTAGAAGCAGGTCTTACTGTGTCCAACGAACGCGAGAGCCCTGCTGGATCAGACCAAGGGTCCATGGAGCCCAGCGTTCTGTTCACTCCATGGCCAGCCAGCTGCCCACAGGAAACCCGCAAGCAGGACGGGAGTGCAACAGCACCCTTCCGCCCATGTTCCTCAGCAACCAGTGTACATAGGCTCACTGCCTCTGATTCTGGAGGTAGCACATAGCCGTCAGGGCTAGTAGCCCTGGGTAGCCTCCTCCTCCATGAAACGATCCAGTCCCCTTGCAAAGCCCTCTGAATGGGTGGCCATCACTGTGGTAGCAAATGCCATAGTTTGAGCTGTGTGAAGAAGCCCTTCTTTTTATCTGTGCTGAATCTCCCACCAATCAGCTCCATGGGGTGACCCCTTTGGGTTGTACCATTACGAGAGAGGGAGCGAAACGCCTCCCTGCCCACTTTGTCCACACCAGGCTTTTGTACCCCTCCGTCACGCCTCCCCTTACTCGCCTTTTCTCCAAGCTAAGCAGTCCCAGATGTTGTAACCTTTCCTCATAGAGGCGTTACTCCGGCCCATTGATCATTTTAGTTGCCCTTTCCAGCACTTTTTCTGTGGTCACTCCATAGATTTGTATAAAGGCAGTGTGGTCTTGGCACTTTCATTTTCAATTTCTTCCCTGGTTATGGCTAACCTGGAATTTGCCTTTCTCACCGCAGCTTCCATGAGCGTCTGTCTAAGACAGGGGAGGGCAGTCTCTGGCCCGTGGTCCTGATCTGGCCTGTGGAGATTCCCCACGCGTCCCACAGAACATGGGCAGCTGCCTTATATCAAGTCAGGCCCTTGGTCCATCTAGCCCAGTATTGTTGACACTGACTGGCAGCAGTAGCGGCTCTCCAGGGTTTCAGGCAGGATTCTTCGCTGGCTCGACCGGGAATCCCACCTGGAGCCTTCCGCATGCAAAGCGCGGGCTCTGGCACTGAGCCACGGCCCCTCCACAGATGTTTTTAAGAACTCGCTTTGAGGCCCAAGTTCCAAGGGGCTTTGGGGGATAAAGAAGCACAAGCCAGGAGAGGGGCTTGAACTCACAGCCCCTGGCTCTTCAGCCACCCTCCCTTACCCGCTGGGCTATACTGACTGGGCTAGGAGTCGCACCTTTGTGCTCCATAGCAAGGACGGAGCCAAGCCCAGTGCTGCTTTTTAGCAAACCTAAGCAGAGCAGCTGCAGGAAGCTGAGATGCCTCCCTCCTCCTTGGCGGGTGTTATTTTTCCATAGCTGCTTGCTGGGCTCCAGCTGAAGGTTGTCACCTCGGCTTCCTTGGACGTGTCATCTTACCCTCCTCCCTCTCCCGCCTGTGAATCTCCAGGAGTGTTTATCTCTAGCAGAGGGAGGCCGTCGGTCGTCTTTGCCAGTGGCATTTGGGACAGAAGGCATTTAATTTAAATTAATCAGCCTGCTTTCTGTATGTGATTTTCTCTCCCCCCCTGCCCCCGGCCACTTCCCTAAATGCAAAATCAAAATATTTAGCGAGCGAATGTGCCTTCTCTGCGTCACTAAGAGATAGAACAACTCGGTTGAGTAATGTGCCTGCATCATGGTTAGAGAAGTTCATCCTGTTCCCATTTGTTGGGAGTTTGTTTAGATCATGATATACTTTGAAAAAGGGGAGGGGGGGTCAGGAAGTCTTGGTTCTCGCTTCCAGATGGGGCCAAAGGCCCATCTTGTCCAGCACTCCAAGAGCGGCCAATCGTGTTCTCTAGGAAAGCTCAAGAACAGGGCATGACGGGGAAAGCCACCCCCTGCTTTTTGTCCCACGCATCTGATACTCAGCGGTATACTACCTCTGCACTAGGAGGCTCTAGTGTGTAAGCCGGCAGGAAGACCCTCAGGGTCTGCTCCAGTTGTCCCCTCCTCTATGCTGTGGGGAGTTTCCCCCCAGGAAAACTAAGTGGACCGACCCTTCCCCAGGGGCTATAGGGATGTACCATGGCAACAGCTGAGCCTAAGGGTGCCAGCAAGCATGACTTTGCTCAGACAGGGCCGGGCACAACATGCCCAAGCCTGACAGCTACATAAGTTCTCTCGAAGGCTTTGCTGCATCAGATTAAGGGCTCTTCCCATCCATGTGAAGCCGGGAATAAATGATCTGGGCCCCCCAGGGAAGAACATGAACCAAACATGCCAGGGTGCGTGCATGAGATCTCTTAATGTGGGCAAAGGATGCTCCTTAATCCCTGTTTTTACGCCTGGTCAGCGTGGGTGCGAAGCAGAGGATCACCCACAGCACCGCACCCGTCTTTGGCCCAGTTTAAATTGGACTCCGGCTCTCTTTCAGGCATGGTGCCGCTTCCCGACACGGCTATTGACTTCTCCGACTTGCGAAGTAGCAGCAGCAGCAGCAGCAGCAGTGCAGCGCACAAGAACAGCCGGGTGAGCTGTCAGCCTCGCAAAGGTTCAGCCTCCCAGGGGGAGCCTAAAGCTGCCTTCCCCTTCGCCCGGCGTCCCGCCAAGCTCAGCGCTGACTTCTCCGACCGGCAGCGGCTCTCCAAACGCTCGAGCTGTGCAGGCTGGGGGTGATGGGAGTTGTAGTCCAGCCCATGCAGAGGGCATCGGGTGGGGGAAGGCTGCCCTAAGCGATGGCATCGTGGCAGCTGCACTCTCTCGAAGTACTGCAGCGGGTTCAGATAAGCACCATTTTTCCCAGTTTCCCTCTGCAGTCCCCAGGGAAAGAGATACATTTCTCAGCATTAGGTTGCAGGGTTTCTTTTTCTTCTTAACAACGGGTATAAAGTTACAGCTGTCACTGGAAATCGCCACTGCCTTCCCCACCCCTCTGCATGCCCTTTAATGAATAGGCCTAGTTCTCTCTGAGGTGAGCAGCCTGTGTCTTGGGTGTGCCACCACCGACTGGAGCAGGGAGCAGGACTCCTTTTAATGTTCCTTCATGCCAGTAACAATTCGACACACATAAATGAGTCTAATGCATGAGGGAGAATGGTTCTCCCCTTGCCCTCTCCCTGACATCCTAGTTGTCCATATGCAGGGAAATTCTGGGGGATGGGGAAGAGTCATGGAAAGCAGCTGGCATCGTTGGCCACTGCTGGGGTGAGGGGGCACGTCCAGGCCGGGGCTCTGTTGATACTTGCCCTGGGGGGGGAGTGGGCTTAATTTTTCTTTTTCCTTGCTAGGTACTTCAACCCATGCTGGGAGGCTAGGTCTCGCTACCATTTTAATCCCCCACCGTGCCTTTGACATATTGCTCTGGGCAACGATGAGCCCAGGTGCGAAGGCAATCTGAGGCGTGTGGGTGCCGCGGTCCCTTTGCCCCCTCCGTCATCCTCTCCTCTTTTGCCTCCCTAGAATAACGAGGACTGGACGGTGTGTAACCGCTGCGAGACATACCGCCCGCCACGGGCGCACCACTGCCGTGTCTGCCACCGCTGCATACGCCGCATGGATCATCATTGTCCCTGGTGAGGATCCTGCAGTCCTAGGCCATGGGGCTGGCCTTTGGCTGGGGTGGTGGGGTTAGGTGGTTCATTGCAGCCGCTTGGTTTCTGGCCAGGGGAGGGAGATTCCCAGGCCATTCCACAAAACAATGGGCCAAACGCAGAGGACCTTCTTGGTGGTAGCCCCCGCTCCCCAATTGTGGAACGCTCTCCCCAGTCAGGCCTGCCTGGTGCCACCGCTGTGACCTTGTGGCGCCAGGTTAAGACTTTCCTCTGCTCCCTAGGCATTGGATGACATATGATCACCTCCCTTATCTCATTGTCACCGTTTTTTAGCTGTTTTAAAGTGTTTTGAAACTTTGTACGTTAAAGATTTGAGATTATGTTTTTATCGTGCTGCATTGTGGGAATGTAGTTTTTGTGAGCTGCCCAAAGAACTTTGGCTGTTGGCTACAGACTAGTATAGAAATGAAATGAATTAGACATTAGAATTCAGCTTCCTGCCCCCCTCTGGCAACTAGAGAAAGCAAACCTTTCTTCTTTCAGTATGTTCTCTTGTGCTGTGTTTTCTTTTCAACGCGCCCGCTCCCTCTCTTCATAGGATCAACAACTGTGTCGGGGAGCTCAACCAGAAATACTTCATCCAGTTTCTCTTCTATACAGGTGTGTTGTGGTTTGGAGGAGGATTTCCTGGGAAGCGGTGGGGTGGGGTGGGGGGTCAGGGCACTGTGAGTAGCAATCATAATGGATCTTCTGGCTTAGCGGGCCCCATTATGCAGTCAGCCCCTGCCAGTGGTAAATTCTGAAGTGGAGGCAGTCATCAGGACAAGAGAGAGAGAGAGTCCAAAATTGCAGGCAGCTGCGTTGATCCATACCGACAAACCATCTCCAGCAGGAACAGGTGATTTGCAAAGCGAATGGGTCCTAATTGCCCATTCAGGACGAAGCCCCCGTAAAATACTTTGCATGACCACAGGGGCAGCTCACAACTATATATTGTTGCTGGCGAAATCCGTTTCCCCAGCCAGCCACTATGAGGATGGCAGCTGCGTTCAGAGAGAACGGGGGAATTCTTAGGGGGGTGGGAGGTGGCAGATAACGTCGGGACCCTGCTGGGCCTGCGTCCCTGCATGCCCTGGCCCCGCTACACCACCAGCCTCTGTGGGCCTGGTGTGCGCCATCCGCAGCAAACAATCTGTAAGCTTGTATTGCTGGTTGAGCAGCACACATTCCTCCCTGAAGCGTCTTGTGGGCCTCAGAAGAGCGCACAGTTCTGCACCGACTGAAGTGGATCCAACCGCCTCTATTTGTGCTCTGAAACCTAGGCAGCAGTTCCTGCCTCTCCCCACTGGAGGGTGCTCTTGTCTCAGGGACACGGTACAGACACACACACTCCCGTCCCGGGAACCCTGGAGACGTTTCAGATTTCTACCCAGTTTCTTTGTCTGTAAGAGCTGCGAGTTCTTGTTTGCCGGGGCCTGCGTCTTCCAGGCCCCCTACTACCTGCAGGACATGCAGTGGGGTCTGAGGATTTCAGCACAGGGCCACCACACCCGGCTTCCTGATTGCCTGCTTCAACCTTTGTAGCCTTTGCTATTCTGGCTCTGCCGCCCCCACCCACAAGAGCAGGGGTGAAGATGTTGGGGCCGGTGGAGTGACGGCTAAGAGGGCGGGGCCAAAAATGCCAGCATATTTTAGCTGAAAACTCTTGGTGCTCCTAACTAAGCCTTAGCAGAGCCGTTTTGGCCTTTTAGAAGTGGGGGGAGGGGGGGAGTTGCACAAAAAGGCCTGCGTTTCCATAGCTCTGTGCTAGAGGCTTCCCACCGTTCTGTGTTGCACTCTGAGGACCCCTTAGGCAAAGCACCCTCCGCCAGCCTTCGTAACGTGGGAGAGGTCGGCTGTGCACAAGCTAAGCAGGCTCTCACCTTGCTTCATACCTTCTCGGGTCCTCCATGCAAAGCAGAAAGGCCCCTGTGAAGATGCCGGTGGGCCCTTCGCCAGTTTTGTCCTGCTTCCCCTGCAAATAATAATAATAATTATTATTATAACGCCTTTTTCCCAGTACCTCTACTCAAAGCGCCACCTCCCCACTTTGGCCGAGAACCCCTTTCCAGTTCATAGAATCATAGAATAGCAGAGTTGGAAGGGGCCTACAAGGCCATCCAGTCCAACCCCCTGCTCAATGCAGGAGTCCACCCTAAAGCATCCCCAACAGATGCTTGTCCAGCTGCCTCTTGAAGGCCTCTAGTGTGGGAGAGCCCACAACCTCCCTAGGTAACTGGTTCCGTTGTCGCACTGCTCTAACAGTCAGGAAATTTTTCCTGATGTCCAGCTGGAATTGGCTTCCTTTAACTTGAGCCCGTTATTCCCCTTTTCTCCCTTCTCAAAACGTATTCTTTCTGTAAAGGTTTTGGCTTAATCTCTCATTCATCTACTTTTAGTTTGTGTTTGTGACCATGAGGGCTAGAAACTTAAGGAAAGCTGGGCTTCTTAGGCATCCGAAAGTTGTGCGGGAAGCCCTCCCCCCACCACACACTTTTTTCTTTGTACAAACAAAAGCCAGCAGTAGCATCCTTTCTGCCCATACTTGGGAATTTATGACAAGCGGCCCTAAGGGATGATGAATATAGACAGCTGGACTGATGCACGTTTTTCTTGGTTTCTCTCTGCCCCCTCCGCCCTCCCTGTTTCCTGGCCTTTGCTGACCTAATTCTCCCGGCCGCAGGCTTGGCTAGCCTTTATGCCATGGGGCTGGTCTTGACCACCTGGCTTTGGCCCGCGGACAAGAGCTCAGCGGGGAAAGGAGAAGGAGCCGAAGCCAGCGTTTCCGGCAACCACGTCCAAATGTGAGTGCCCGCTTCTTCCTCCCGCCAGGGAATTGGAAAAGAAAAAATACACACACGCACACACACACACACAGAGGCATAAATGGGGGTTGCAGAGGCCCTGTGAATTTCTCGGGCTTTGCAAAATTAAAAAGGAGGAAAGAGAAGGAATTGCCATGTCACACGGTGCCTGCCAAGAACAACTGGAGCACGAGAATGTTGGCTCCAGGCCCAGGGGAGGGGAGGAATGGATGCTCCAAGCCAGCCTTTGTGAAAGAGCTGAACCACACCGCTCTCTGGGCAATGGGGGTTGGGAGTTGCTCCTTTGTTCACCCAGAGCCTCCCCACCTGTCTCCTCCTGTATAGAGCCGGACTTGGTCAGTCGACACCTTCAATTTACTACATGGAAGGAGCCGGACACAGCCTTGTCCCGTGTGTGTAGATGTGTGTGTGTGTGTGTTGTGGTGTCAAAGCAAGTAATTCAGAGTGTTGGGACAGTGTGTGTGTGTGTGACTTTGGCGACTGGCCCCTCGGTGATATTCCAGGGCTCCCTGTCTTGTGGGTGTATCAAAACACGAAAGCCTTCTACTTAGGGCGATAGGAAGAAAACGGGTGGGGCATATTCTTCCCAATTTTTTAAGGGAAAAGACGTTCCCTGTTTTCCCCCATGCGCCTCCAGCCAGCTTGGCTCCTGTGAGGATGGAGTGGCCAGTACCTGTGACGCACAGGCCAGCCTTACGTAAAACGCAACACACACCCCATCCAGAAAACCCCACGGGGTGGACGGGTGACCTCCTTAGCCAGCAGGCTGACTGCCCTTTCCCCTCTCCTTCCTCTAGCGCTCATCGCATCATCTTGCTGGTAGAATCCATCCTCTTTGGGCTCTTCGTCACAGTCATCTTTTATGACCAGGTTAGTCTTACGGATTGGCCACCTGTGGCCTTCAACACGTTGTTATTTATTTCTATAGCACCATCCATGTACATGGTGCTGTACACAGTAAAACAATAAAAGCAGCAAAACCCTGCCACGTAGGCTTATATTCTAATAAAATCATAATAAAACAATAAGGAGGGGAAGAGAATGCACCAAACAGGCACAGCGGACAATAAAACTAACAGTGTAAAAGTAAGATCAACTCAAGGTCTAAAAGCTTTAGAAAAAGGAAAAAAGTTTTCAACTGAGCTTTAAAAACTGCCATTGGACTCGTGGTCCGCAAATGCTCTGGAAGAGCATTCCAGGCATAAGGGGCAGCGAGAGAAAATGGACGAAGCCCAGCAAGAGAGGTAGAGAGACCCTTGGGCAGGTAAGGAACATGGCATTCAATGAGCGAAGGGCACGAGCGGGGCAATAATGTGAGATGAGAGAAGAAAGATAGGAAGGCGCTAGACTGTGACAAGCTTTGAAAGTCAACGGGAGAAGCTTATATTGGATTCTGAGGTGAATTGGAAGCCAGTGAAGGGATTTCAGGAGTGGAGTAACATGATCAAAGCGACGAGCCAAGAAGATGATCTTAGCAGCAGAGTGGTGAATAGAAACCGAGGAACTGACATGAGAGGAAGGAAAGCCAGTCAGGAGAAGGTTACAATAGTCCAGCCGAGAAATTCTTGGACTTCAGCTCCCATCAGCCCCAGCAAGTATGGTCACTGTTCATGGACGATGGCAGTTCTGGTTCCCCACCTCTGTTTTTAAGAGGGGGTTGCACAGGGCACCCTTTTTCAGTCACCAAAAACTCTAATTTGTATGTCAGCACTTCTCATATAAAGGCCCAGGCACAATACCGGAAGAGAAATAACATCCATGATGGCATTGGCACTAGCCAATACAATCAACAGATGCACCTGCCTTGTGCAAAGTCAATCTATTTAGCCTGGTATTATCTATTCTGACTAACAGCAGCTCTCCAGAGTCTAAAGCAGGGGGCTTGTTCCTAGGCTGGAACGCCAGAGATTAGAATTGGGGCTTTCTGCATGCCAAGTAATGTGATCTCCCACTGAGTCTTCCCATCTACCCCAACTCATTCAGCTAAATCCAAGATCTCAGGCAGAGTCACGGAGTACTTCTTGACACAGTGCAATACTGGACAAGATGGACCCTTGGTCTGATCCAGCAGGGCTCTTCTGAGGTTCTTAGTGGCGAAGGACTTTGGAGGTCTTCCAGTCCAACCGCTTGTTCAAGGCAAGATCTGCACTGCAGGGTGCAACTGCAGCCTCCCCGACAGACGTCTGTCTAGTTTCTGCTTAAATCCCTCCAGCCGAGGAGGGCCCAGGAAGGGGCTCTCCCATCCGTCCTGCCCGTGATCCGTTTCGGGGTTGGAGGATTTGAACTTGGGAGCCTTCTGCGTACATAGCGATAGCTTTCCCCCTTGCGGCCCTGCTTCACCTCTGTCGCAAGGTGCCGTTCGGGGTGGGGGAGGTAACGGGGCTGAAGGGCCAGGCCTCGGAGGACCTGCCGAGGGCCTAAGGAAACCCGGACGGCCGATTTGCCCGGGATGGCGGTGCAATGGGAGCAAGGAGCCAGGCCGCGTCATCTCTCCCGCATCCCCCTCACTGCTTTGTGTGTGTCTCGTCTCCCAGCTGGTCTCCATCATCACGGATGAGACCCCGATCGAGCAGCTGCGCAACCGGCTCCTGAAGGAGGCGCGCCAGGAGGTGTCGCACACGCGGAAGCCCAAGATTGCCCTTTTGCGGGAGGTGTTTGGCCGAGGTACATCAGACAGCCGGGGGGCAGACGGGGCGGAAGGGCGCCTTCCCCCTGCGCCAATCTCTTCTTCCTCTTCTTCTTCTTCTTCTTCCACTCTTTCAGGTCTCGTGATCTGCTGGCTCTTTCCCTGTCACTGCACCTCTCCATCAGCCAACGGGCCTTCCTACAGCTACTTGCCCAACTACGACGTGTGACTTTGCTGTGTTGCCTCCTGGGGCGGGGGGAGTCTCCCCCCTTGCTCTGCTCATGGGTGCTCTCGCTCTCGCTCGCTCTCATTCTCCCCTCTCTCAGTGGGAGCCAAGGGTCCCGTTCTGTTTCATCTGCTACAGCCCGCAGAGGAAGCAGCGGCTTGCGACGTTTTCCTTGAATCCTGGAGGGGCGCCGGTGTCCCATGACTGTTTGAAACTCTGCGCCCTCCCTTGGAATCCGTGCTCCAGCTCATCTCTTCTCCTTCCCGTGAGGTGGAGGTGAGTGAGAGGCCTTTGAACTCCCGGCCTGCCAGCGCTCCTCTCAGAATCGTGGGGTGGCTCATGGTGAGCCCCGTGCTGAAATCCACCCCGGGATCTGAGCCAACAAGTACTGGGCCTGTGAGAAAAAAGGGGCAGAGATGGAGCCCCCCTAGTCTTCTGGGCCTAACCCTGCATCACAGGGCCCTGGCATCGTTGAACCTCTTGAGTCCAAAGAGATCATCCCCCTGCACACCAGCCTACACGAACAAGGGATTCCCAAGGCATTCGTAGCCTCTTGGCAGCTGCTCGTGCGATGTTCGTGGGTCGTTCTCTTCCTCTCGGGATCTGTGTGACCTCTACCTTCTGGGGATGTGTTTACCTGCTCTTGTTTACCTGGTTGCTTACCCCAAAGCGAGGGGTGGGGATAATTCCGTTTCCAGTTGGCCTCATCCTCCGGTCCACTGCTTCTGTGTGCAACCAAAGTGGGAGGTATCTGGTGAGCAGCTCACGATTTGTCATCGGCAAACCACTACAATTTTCTACGTCACTACAAATCGGCCAGTGATCTGAAAGTTTGATGGGCGCTGTAGGTATTTCTCTTGTCCCCAGGCAGAGCTTGGGGAGTCCATGAAGAGCAGGCCATGGTACCCTTCTCTGAATGCAGCACCCACTTCCTGAATGTTTGCCTCTGGTTTGCCGCAAGTGTTGTCCTTTCTCGTTTCAATACCCCCCCACCCTTCCCTTACATCTTTTTCTGTTGGGCTAGAAACTGAGTGGGAACGAATAGTGACCAGGGTGGAGATGGGACCCCTGAATATTTAGGCTTACCCATCTGCCTTGGGGGGCTTCTGCCATGAATGTTTGGCTTGGAAACAGGAAGGCTTGATGTTGTTTTGCGTATCTCATTTTCAGGGGAGGGGACTCCTGTGTACCCTAAAGGATAACCCCCGGGGTGGATCACAGCCCTTGAAAATAAGAGCTTAGGTTTGCAGCGTTATTTGAGGGTGGAGCTTCTGAACCGAAGGAGAGGGAGAGATTTGGGGGTGAGGGCAGTTTCTCCTGACTTAGCATTTCGGTGGTGGAGGCGGGGCATTACACCCCTTGAAATTCTACCTCTGTGAAGCTCTCTTAGGACACAATCTTATGCATGTTTAGACAGAAAAAGAGCCCTACAACTCCCAACATTTCCCAGCCAGAAGGCTGAAAGCTGTAGGACTTCTTTCTGTCTAAATCTGCAAAGAATGGCACTCGTCCTGTGTGGAATCAGGTAGCCATAGTATCAGCTGCTTCTCCTATCTGGTGTATTATCAGCATTTCCCCTCACCCCATCCCATGTTTTATGGTTGTGTTTTATTTATTTAATTTATTTAAAGTGATCTATTTGCAGTGTAAAAAAAAAAGTTCAAAAACAAACAATAGTCAACAGGTAAAATAGCTCATTGGCATTAAAACCAGATGGCTTCAGAAGCTAGGAGGAATGTAAACGCCTTTGCTGTGTCGCGTTGGCACATGGTAAAGGGAGACGGGAGGGACTTCCAGAGGTAAGGAGCCATGGCCAAAAAGGCCCTGTTCCTTGTTGCTAACCGCTGCAGCACAGAATGTGGAGGCGCTCTGGGCTGAGGATGGTTTTGGAGGCCTTCAAGAGGCAGCTGGACAAGCATCTGTCAGGGATGCTGTAGGGTGGATTCCTGCATTGAGCAGGGGATTGGACTCGATGGCCTTATAGGCCCCTTCCAACTCTGCTATTTTGTGATTCTATGGACAGGCACGTTCACATGGGAGCGCCCTGACCCAGGTTATCCAGGGCTTTGTAGATTTCGTGTGTTGTGTGCAATATGTTCCAATTAGGGCCGTGGCTTTTAGTTAATTGAGCAGTTAGGTTGTTCAGTTAAAAAGGGTTTAATGAGCTAAAATTGTGCCCCGATTGATCGGGCAGCAGGCTTTATTATATAATTTTAAAGAAAAGTACTTCTAAAAACAGTGGACGGTGAGCATGATAAAAGAGGCATTCTCCTTCCTCTCACGTAGGAAGGAATGCCTCTTCTGAAAAAATGCCTGCTGTTATACAAGACATTAATAATCTAAAATCAAAGAAGATGTGCCTCTAGCTTCAGAAATGTAGTTTCTACCCGTGTAGAAATTTAACTGATGGGTTTAAGGGCACGACCCCCCCCCTCCCCTTCTAGGATCCTCTGCCTTCGACCTGAACTCATACGACTAATCAGTGTAAAATGCCTTTCCTTGGGCTGCAGCCCTGGTATCAGGAAGGGAGGAAAGAAGGAGACCAAGTGCCCAAGGAGAGGGTTATGTTTTGAAATAAATCCCTTCATAAATAACCACCCTCAACCTAGCCTGTAAGCTACGATTGAGCTGTGTACCCATTTTCTTCCTACGATTGATGCCCGTTCGTTTCTCCTGCAACCTGAGTTTTGACACGAGCAGCATGTCTGGACTATTGGGTACTAGGCTGGAGAAGGCTGCAGTACCCCTTTCCCATTTTTTTTTTTACTTCAGCTGGGCCCCTGCTGATGTGCATTAATACCTTTGGTTTGTGCCTGAATAAGACTTCGTGCTTTTCCTTTCCTTTTAAGCCAGTGGTTTCACTCAAACTTGGCAAACAGGTTTTGAACTATGAACTTTGTGTCGAAATGAATGGAAGGCGTGGGGAGGTGGGGGGAAAAGAATGTCTACAGGATTTGATTTTGACAATTTTCTTCCATCGAAAGTCTAGACAGACCCAAATGCAAGAGTGTGAAGGAATAAGGGTGTGTGTGAGAGAGAGAGAGACACACACACACACACAGAGCAACTGATAGCCTCTGTGCCCTGCGGACAGTGTTCACGTTGCAACGTAGCGCTGGATGTGGAATAAGTCAAGCGTTCCATTTGTTCTCTGCTTCTTGGGGCTAATTGCATGCGATGCTTCATGCGCTGGCCAGCTGCCACATGCTCTCTTTAAAACAAACAAGGTGCTCAGTCATCTGCACTCACTGCAAACTCCGCAGACGGTGGCTCCAAGAGTGGGCCAGGAAGCCAGGGATCCGGCATCTTGATCAGAACCTTTGCTTTTCATTTTTGTTGTCCGTGGTGTTTTATTTTTGTCTGTTAAACCAAGGCTCTGGCCCTCATTGCTGCAGTTTCAATTTTTTTAAAAAAAACCATAGCGAAAAGGAGTTCAGTGCCCTTGCTACTTTTCTTGCTACTTGGCACAAATATCAAGCTTCCAAAGTTTAGAGGATGTCTTTTTTTCCCCTTTCACTTGCAAACAGAAACCCTGATCCCAGGTTTATGTTTCTAGTCTCTCTCCCTCGCCACCAGCCCAGTCAAAATTATGCGGTTACTCAGAAATGAAGCAAGTGGTGCAGTTTTGAAAATGGGTTCTAAATGAAAGCAGGTAAACGGCTTCCTTAATAGATCCAGGCAAATTTGTGTGGCTGTGTTTACTTTGCGTACCATCCTGCGAGTCCCAGTGAGGACGCAGGTGGCCACCCAAGACCTTGAAACTAGACAGATAACCTGCGTGTGTCTTTGGCACGCACTGCCCCAAACGCTCCCACTCGCAATTCTACAGTTCTAAGGGCTAGAAGCTGGCTTTAAAATTCAAAGCGAAGTATTTGACTTGTGCAGCAGTGGCATCACACACGGCTGGCTGCCCTGCCCCCTTACTACGCCTATTTTGAATTGCATCCTCTAAAAGTGACATGTGCAGGTACTGTAGAGCAGGGATGGGCAGAAGATACTTTGAGATCTTCTACTCTGGGCGATTTGCAGCCAATTGTTGTTTAAGGGCAGTGGCAACAAAACCCCAAATTTTGCTGTTGAAAGCAAGCGAATCCCGGGGTGGGAGGAAACCAGGTGGGGATTATTGTGAGTCAGGAGTGGAGTTTCTTGTCGAAGGTCTGCGAACTAAATTCTGATCTTGGAAAGAAATTTTCGGGTAGCACCTGTTTTCAGAGGCACCCTGTTCCTTAATTCTGCCTGCCCTCCTGAGCCACTGTTTTGCAGCAGGCTCCAGTCGGCAGACCTCAGGGATTCTAGTGAAACAACGCCGCGAGATTGCGCAACTCTGAAGTCTGCCCACCCTAGCTGTAGCGCAACCGCGAGGCTTCTCTGGAAGCCATCCTGGTTTAATGTGACTGTGAATGCGCCCAAGTATTTTTTTTTGGGGGGGGGAGGGAAATAGCGGACAGACAAACCTGCCACAACAGTGCATCTGTGGGGAAGGGATGGGGCAGACTTTGCCAAGGTCATTGCTACACATGTGGGACTGTTAGTTCTGGGACTAACGCGACGGCCAGAACTTTTATACTGAGGAATGGACTAGTCTGGGCTAGTCTTTAGATGCTTGTTGAGGAAAGGTGTGTTTTGGGGAGAATGCTGACCTCGTAGCAGTCTTAAGCAGTATTAACAGAACATCTCTCTGTATGTGTATTTGTGATTTGTGTTACTGCAAGACATTTTATATATAAATCTTTCCCACCCACCCCTTCGTCAAATTGCGCTTGAAGGTGCTGCTTTTATATTTGTGACTCAGTCGCCACGTGCACAATCTCTCTCTCTCACACACACACACACACACGCACACACACATCTCGATTTAAAATGGCAGCCGGGCATGCTGAGAGTTCCACCACCACCCCGCCCCCATTTCTGCACACGCACCCCTTTCCAGGACCAGGAATGGAAATTGTAGCCTGCGTTGCGAGCTCTGGAATCTGATCCGTGGCTTCGCGGCCTTGGGAGGCTTGGGGACTTGGAGCTGGGCCTGGGAGCCTTTCAGCGCCGCAATGAGTCAGAGAAAGCCCTGGAGGAGGGCGAACGTCTGGAAAGGAGATCTGAGGAGGCAGGAGGAGATGCGGTGGTGGTCCTTCCTCTTGACCTGACCCCTGGGATCTCCTTCCTCTCTGTGATGGGACGTGGCCCGGAACCTCGTTTTTGCGGTTCAAGTAGGCCGCACTCATATGGTAACAAAAACAGCTGTCAGGCAAGGGTTGTGAGGATACGCCTTGAGGATAAGGAGCCCAACGGGGATTCCCAGCTGCTTTTTGTGTGGAGGTGGAGACAGGTCATCCTTGGGCAACTGTGAGGGTCTTGGCAAAGCCCACCACTAATGCCTGCCCCTGGGTACTCTTAAGCAGCCAGCCTGCAAATTTCCCAGGATGCCCCTGATCTAGCATCACTGGGGTATTGTGGGAAATTTTAAGGAGTCCCAAGGCAGTGCCAGGCCAGGTTGATTTCCCCCCTCCCCCATTTCCTGGCAAATTGCAATGTTGTCTTCTCTCCCCCCCCCCCCCATATCTTTGTATGCTGAGCAGCACACCAAAGCTGCATTCCTGTCCCCACCTGCCTGCAAGTAAGACCCCTTGAACGCAGTTGGGCTTACTCCTGAGTAGACACATCTAGGATTGCACCGTAACTGATCAAAAGTCAAGCAGGGCACACATTTCTTTATGACCCTTTACATCGGTGTCTTAGGCGTAGCTGCCGAAGAGGAGAAAGATAGAAGCTGGTAGACTTCTCCTCTTCCTCCTCCTGGAAAAGTACAGGGAGAGAGCCTCTTCCTCTCCTCCAGCCCCTCGAGAAGTTTCTCTGTTGCTCCCAAGGGCAGGACAAGAATTAACGAGTGGATATCGCATGGAAGCCAACTTTGTCTAAATGTTAGGGGAATTTCCTAATTGTCGGCCCTGTGTGAAATTTCCTAATTGTCGGCCCTGTGTGAAATTTCCTAATGGTCAGCCCTGTTGACTTCCTCGGGAGGCAGAGGGCTCCTTCGTTGGAGGTCTCAGCTTAGTCTGGACGGCCATCAGGGATGCTGTGATCACACAATTCCTGCACTGAGCAGAGCATTGGCCGGGATGGACCTGCGAGTACTCTTCCCATCCTAAATTTCTATGGTTCTTACACTTGCGTAGCAGAGGGAAGACATCTCAGGTAGTTTGGCCTGCAGGCAGTTGGCGGATTTGCCCCTTCAGTTGGGCAACCCTGCATGGTGGGCAAGTAGCAAGGCCCATAAGGCCACCAAAGGCGACCCAGCCTGGTGACTCCCACCTGATCCCGAAAAGACGCTAAGATCTGTTGTATCCTTTCCCCTGAGCCTCTGCAGAAGTACCAAACCCCAGAGCCGAACGGCGTCCACCGAAAGGACCACACCACACCAAGATCGGGTTTATAAATAGCATTAAATAACCTGGCAGAACTTTATTATTTTAAAAACAAACAAAATAATAACCCCGGATCCCTGACAATAATTATTAATATTAAACATGTCGCTTATACAAAATTGATAAAAACAAACAGACCCTCCCTCTCGGCCCAGGGGACTTGCCTCAGGGCCAGTAAGCCGTTTTGCTGCCGTTCTTTAAATTATAATTTAATTAAATTATTAACCTCCAGCATCAATCTCTTGGCTGGTGCAGGTATTGTGGGGGAAAGACCATTCCTGGGTCGAACGGGGGGCTTTGAGAAGGGGACGGGTGGGTTCCCTCTGGTTCTACAGAGGTTTTAAATAAATTCACCCCCTCCAGGGGGAAATTTTAGGTGCATCAGCCCCAGGGTGGGCATAGCTCACAGCCACAGGAAAATCAAGCCAGGTGCAGCACTGTGTGGTTTCTCCTTCCCCAAGTTTTCCTCCTTTGCTCCGACCACTAGAAGTTGGACAGAGAAGCCGGGCGGCCTGCCCCCTCCGCATTTCCTCTGTCGGGACCCGCATTTTAAAATTTACCCATCCTAAGGGCTTGTCAAGGGTAGTGTTTGGGGCTCTACGACGTGCGGAAGGGGGTTCCTCCCGCCCTTCGCCGCTTTGGCTCACACTTCTGCCAGGGCTCCTTGTGGTAAAGGAGTCCACAGTTGGAGTGTTTTCCGCACTCCAAGCTGGTGTGCGGAAAACAGTAGCCGTGCATTACAAAGTGCCCTTCTTTCAGCGGGCCTCCCCCAGTGCACCTCAGGACCAACCAGATTGGAGATGGGGTTCCAAAATGGCTGCCTCTTCCAGGAACGTCGGAAGCTGACGTATACCGAGTCAGACCCTTGTTCCATCTAGCCTAGTATTTGTCAGCACTGACCGGCAGCAGCGGCGGCTCTCCGGCGTTTGGGGCCGGAGTTTTCCTACCCCACCTGGAGATACCAGAGCCTGAACCTGGGACCGTCTGCATGCAACACAGGGGCTCAGTGACTGAGCTACTGCCTCGCCCTCATTGCCAGACATGGTGTCTCCCCTGGAGCTGGTGATAATTGAAGCCCCATTATTCCCCTCCCTCACTGCTCCAACCACTCCTCTGCTCTCATTTTAGAACTGAGAATTGGATGTGGGAGTCTGCTGCTCTGTCTTCCTCCCTCCCGCCTGCACTGGGTGAACCGTGACCGCCTTTTAGGCTGTGGAAAACTTCCCTTGAATCGCCTGCTCTGTGGAGAGTGCCTTCTAACCCAGAACGTTAAACTTCCCAGTCCCCTCCCCGGCTTGTTAACCCATTGGGAACCGGCCCAGAGATGCAACGTTTTCTGGGCTAAGGGGGAGGGGGGAATTCTTCACCATGGCCTCTGTGCATGCTTTCAGGGTCAAGCAGGGCTGCGCAGGCCACAGCAGTGACATCGGCATGTGGACCTGGCCCCTTCCTCCTCCTCCTCCTCCTCACCCCTGGCTGTATGAAGGGAGGCCAGCAGGGAAAGGCCGAGGACCTCAGCCTGACCGCTTTGGGATGGAATGGAGGCCTGTAATTTCTCTGGTGCCTATTCGTTGCCACAAGAAAAAAAAATCCCCCTGCCAAAAACCAAGAGGCTTGGTTGTCCTGAGAGAGGCCGGTCGAAGCCAGGAGAGCCGACGGGGCCCGAGGAAAGAGTTCCTTGTGCGAAGAGGCAGTGAAGAAGGAGGCGCTAAGAGGCTGAGGTAGACACCGCTGATTCAAGCACATTTTCTGGCTGGCCCAGAAAACGTGTGGCATAAACTTGCCAAGTTTTCCGTTAAGAGCTAAGGACACAGGGCTGCTGGCTTTGTTCTGGTTTGTGTGTGTGTTTTAAAAGATACAGCCCAGCCCACAACTACTACTTGACGTACCCAGAATGGCGAATAAATAAAAACCAATAATAAATACAGTACAGAAGCGGTCAGGAATCAAAAGGGTGCAGCTACGATGGATAATAAGAGGCTCACTGAAAGCCTCTGCTAACCCAGATGTAATTCTTCCAGAATTGATGCCAGCTCTCTTCTGTCTCTCCGTCTCCTTCGCCTTGTTGCTGGTATTCCCTAATCCTGAAACGCCAGGACGCTTTTCTTCCCAGCCTTTTCCCCTCTCTGGATTCCTTTTGGGAGCCTGGTTTATCGCCCCATAACTTCTCAGGAAACGGGTTGGCCTGACCAACCAACGCCACAGACGGCCATGTGAGCAGCACAGGTTTTAGGCCTCTGGGCTCCTTTCCCTCCCCTGCACCCCACCACCACCCCACTCGCCCTGGTTTGTGTCCTGCATCGCCAAATGTCCAGGCCGTGCAAGCGGGCCAGAAAGCAGCCCCCGACAAGCTGCCGAAGGACCGTGAGGCGTCAGCAGCTGTCAAGCAGGGTCCAACATGGCAGACTCTTGTTAGCAGTTCTTTCCGCTTAAGGGTCCTTGCAGGGGTAGCAGTTTTGTCATCTTTGGAAAAGCTGAGACGTAAAAGTGCCTCTCAGCCCCCCTCTCTCCCCACGCAGGCATCCCTTTGTCGTTTGGAGAAGCTTTTGAGGCGTTTCCCAAGCACCTCACTTCGGAGTCTATTTGTGGCCTCGCCGGTTCCTTAGGACTTCTAAGATGTGGGCTTTTTGCTTCAGCCATTGATTCGACAGCCTCTTCGGAGGCTTGGGGACAAAGAAAGTGTACTTGAGGCGTGGGGTCTTCTGGTCGGTCACCACCAAGGCCTGCAGAGTGAGGGGCTCCTTCAGTGGCCCACGCCCTGTGATCATCTCCATGGCCTTGGTGGCCCCGTTGTAGCGGAGGACCGCGCCGCCCTGCAGGTGGACGTCCTGGTCGGAGGGCACCAGGATGTAGTTGCCGTTGAGAGCGTAAGAGCCGTCCCGCCGGCGCAAGGCCAAGTAGATCCCATCGCTGGCGGACGTTGAGCCGCTGTTCTGGCGGATCAGGATGTGCGTGGCTCCTGCGGGGATGGTGACCACGTCGTTGTAGCCGTACCTGGTGATTAGAAGGACAAGGCACGTCAAGGGTAAGTTGGGATGGAGACCAACCAAGGCCTTAACGTGAAGCTTCTACACCTGTAGCCCTGAGAGTCAACTTTTTGGGCTTCATTTACATACACATACACCCGCCCCCGTACATCATTTTTATCTGGGACCATAAATTGGGCTTCCGATGGTTATTTTCGGCATAGGCCTGTATGAATTAGTGGCGGAGGTGTTGCTAGGCCTCTATTTTCCATGGCCCTGGATCTATTCCCCGGAGACCTAAGCGTCCTTTGGTGCCAATGGAAAGGTTTCTTTCTCCGATTAATTGCCATGCAAGGGGAGTTTTCAATGGGACTGACCGCATGGCAATTAATCTTTAAAAAAGAATCTTTCATTGCTGCCAATGGGAAAGGATTTCCCCCTCGCCTAAGCTTTGGTACCATGCAGGGGGGAATTCCCAGGGAGGTCATTGTTGGGGAGGAAAGAATTAACGCTCCCCTCCCTGTACATCACGGCAATAAAACTTAGGGGAAAAACTTTCCAGCAATGCGAGTGGGGAAAAATGGCCCCGTTTAGTCGAAAGACTGATAAATACCACAGACAGTGTGAGGGAACCAGGGATGCTTTTCCCGACGCTTTCGCGCCACAAGCAAAAAACTTCACTCACTTGGGCTTGGTGAAGGCGCCGTAGATCTTGGTGCAACCGGAGTTGTCACCGCCGCACACCATGCATTTATCAAACTTCTTCTTGGAGCCGATGACACGGTCGCAGCCGGCGTGAACGCAGCGTCCCTGAATGCAGACCGAGGTGGATTCGGGGGAGCAGGGTGTTCCATCAGCCACCTAGACAAAAGCGACAGGTCAGTTTGCTGCCCCAGGGATTTATGGGGAAATCTCTTTCTGCTGCCCTCCGCGTCTTTCCACCATTTTTAGCTCCTTCGTTTTCTATCCCTCCCTCTCCTGCCTCCGTTTTAAATTTCCCATCCATTGCTTTTCTTTTTTTTAAAGCCTGTCCTATAAAATCACCACCCAGCCTGCTGAGGGATGTTAGGCCCCGTTACCATGGTAACACTTACCCTTGGTTCCAGGACATAGTAGTAGCCCAGGGCATGGGACTGGCAGGTCAGCTTGCACTGGTCACGCTCCGCCACGCCGCTGTAGCGGGGCACCCAGTCCATAGGGGCAGGGTAGTCCTTGAACATCTCCGTGCGGTGGTTGTAGGCAGCACACTGCTCTTCACGGTAGGTCAAAGCTGGAAGGGAATTCACGCATATTTGTTTATTTATTTATTTGTTACATTTATATACCGCCCCATAGCCGAAGCTCTCTGGGCAGTTTACAAAAGTTAGAAACAGTAAACATTAAAAGTATACAAGATTTAAAAACATAAAAAACAACAGTATATTTGTTTATTTGGATGTGGGGTGAATCTCTCTGCACCATTTGCCCCAAATATAGAGCAGCCCCTATACATTTTTATTTATTTATTTATTGCATTTCCATACTACCCAGTAGCCAAAGCTCTCTGGGTGGTTCCCAGAAATCAGAGATGTGCATGATGTGATCTCTCTCCTCCTTATCTTCACAATAACCTTGTGCGGTTGTACAAAGTGCCTTTGTCTGCCTGTTTTGTAGAAATGCGGGTCGTGCAGAAAGCTGTCAAAGAATGAGAAGGGTCTTACCGTTTCCGTTGGAACAATCCTCGGTGTTGCAGGAGCGGTACTGCGTGCGTTTCCCCTCGCAGTACTTGCCGCCGTTGCGCGGGACGGGCTTGTCGCACTCGCGGGTGGAGTATTGCACCCCCCCTCCACAGCTGCGCGAACAGTCGCCCCACGGGCCCCAGCGCCCCCAGCCACCGTGGGTCGGAATCTGCAAGCGGGAGAAAGGAGAAAGTGGGAAATGATGCTTTGCGTCCAAAAATAAAACGTCGTGTTTTCAATATAAGGCTTTCAGGAGTTCGGAGCACATTGCAAACCTAGTCATGCTTTAAGGGAGGTCAGGGTTCGTCTACCCTTGTATTGCAGTTGGAAGTTGAGGAGGAGTGGAAATGGCTGAACTAGGTCCACTTTGTGAGTTCATGGCAGCATTTCCTGATTTGCAGCTTAGTGAGAGCCGGTGTGAGGTCGTTGTGAGAAAATCGGGCCCTGCTGGAGTTCCTCTGGGGTCCCCCCTTCCCCACCACTTTCCCCTGATCACTGATCATTTTGTGGTTTCCTGGATTTGGGGCTGTCGTTCCCCCCTCCCCTCATTCTACGAGGTTGAACTGCCTCTCCTAGGACTTTGTTGCCAGCAACCAGAGCTTCAAGCTTACATACTTTGGTATTTCGGGGGCAGCTCCACTTGTCTTAGGATTTGCCCACTTGGAATCTGTCCTTTGGGCTGGAACGCCACCACCCCGCCCTAACCGGCCCTTATGGGCTACTTACATTGTATGCCTTCAGCTCCACTTTGCTGATGCACTGGCCACTCATGCAGCTCTTGCCTTCGCCGCAGAGCGTGCCGTCAGCCCAGGGGAAATACTTGGTCTGGCACATGAATTGCCCGTTGATCCGGCCTGTGCACCACAGGGAGGAGCATGGCGGGTGCATGTTGGGGCAGTGGCGTGACTCCGACCCAAAGCTCAGCTGGCACTGCTGGTCCACGTCGTAATTGCTGCCAGGGAAGACGGCCGGCAAGCTCAGGGATTCGTGCGGCTTGTCGAGGAGGCAAAGACCTGCAAGGAGAGGGAACCAAAGAGTTAATTGAGCCTAGGCCTTGCTTCCGGGAAGAAGCTACTAGTTCTGCAAATAAAAAACGGAATAAAAGATAGCTTATCCTGACAAAGAGTTCTGGAGAACTTGAAAGCTTGCACATTTTTGTGGAATTTTCGTCAGCCCTAATAACGGCCCTAACGGTTGATTTTGGTTCCTCAAAGTTCCCTTTTCTTAAAGGATCACTGTTTTGCTTCCCCTTTACAGTAAATTGTCTAGGCATCCTTGTGAGCTGTCATTTATTCCTGCTCCTGAATGATTAACTTCATGTTTTTACCCTTAACTGAACAACACTAAAGTGCATTGAGAAGCATTGGGTGATTGTCCATTTTACTCACCAGCAGGTGCTGGCTTTTCTCAGTTGTCTTTAAGAAACATTCTGGTTAATGGGGTTGGCAAAATGACGTTGTTGTTGTTTCTATTATTGTTGTTATTATTACTCAGGATCAAAGGCAGTATGAATCTGATGTTGCTGGGGAGCAACAGTGGGAAAGAATTGTTTTCCTGCTAGGGATACTAGTATATAAGATGTGTATTTTAGGATCGGATATGTTTAGATATGCATATTTTAGTGAAGATAAATATCCACTCATTCACACAGCCGCGGTTGTTCTTGTTGACTCCCTGCAAGTGAAGTGCACTGCGATTATCCCCTCTCCACCGTCCAGTGGTGGCCTGCCACGCGGCGTGGGCAGGATGGTGCGGAAGGGAGCTCAGCCACAGCAGAGAAGAAAACCCAGCTGAACGGAGGGGAGACGCACTAATGGGAAGACGAAACCTTACCGTGGCCGTTGTCTAGGAAATCGGTGATGAAGCGGCCGCTGCACGGTGACCACATCTCGTCGGGGTCCACGGGGGACATGACGGAGGCCATCATATGGCGGGAGTTGCTGTGGCCATTGAGCTCTTTGCAGTGTTTGTCATCGTCATGAAGCATATTGAAGACATGACCTACGCATGGGCAATGAGAGGGGAGAGATATAAGGTCAGGTCCCCGTTCCTCTTAAGCCTCTACCTGTGGAACTGCGCCGTATCCCATGCAAGGACAGAATCTGTTATCTAGTGTGCAGTTTTAGAATCTCTCAGTCTTCATTTTTCTATTCTTGTTTTGAAATCAAGTTTCTGGTCCTCATTCTTATCTGTCTTCCCACAGCCTGCTAAATGATTTGGCGAAAATTAACGCCGAATACATGTGGGAAAACAACCTTTGCAGATCCTTCCTCTTTGACTGGAGAGGGATTGGAGATATATCTACATCCCAATTACAATTCTCAAAATTCATTGGGGAAAATAAGAAGTTCGTTCAACTGTTATAAAAAGCAATAGAAAATCATATATAGTATGTGTGCGCGTGTATGTTTGTGTACCTATATATCTACCTGTATATATACACATATACACACGCATACATATATTCAGGCTGGATAAACACTTACGATTTTACATTGGATTTTATAACATTTGAATGGGCTTCTTATTCTCCCCAATCAGTTTTGAGAATTGTGGTTTAGTTAGGAAGTTGAGGACTCTCCATTCATGATCTTCTGTGAAGAGTTAAAAGTTTGAAGTGCAGTCCTATACACATTTACCTGGGAGCTGGTCCCGTTGAATTCAGTAGGTCTTACACTTGAGTAAACATACTCAAGGATTGCGCTGCCTGCCTCCTTTCTTAGGGGCCGACCACCGGCCTTGTAGGCAGGGATGGGGCAGTAAGGGCTAGTGTCCCAATCCCCACTTACCGAGTTCATGTGCCGCGGTGAACGCAGACTGGAGCCCATCGTCCTCCACAATGGAGCAGCTGCGTGCTGGGTCACAGACCGTGCCGACGTCCGCCATGCCGAGCGTGCCGCAGCTAGCGCGCCCACAAAGATCCTGCCCGCAAAAGAGAAGCACATACTGTAAAGGCTGCTGTCGCAGAGTGCCTTTTCCCTGGAGTTCTAGCTCTTCGAAATGGAATTGGCTTGCCCATGGGAGACACTCCTTCAGGCAGAACATCCATTAAGTCAAGCAAGGAGCTTTCACAGAGGTGGAGGCATGGCACCACCCCACAACCGCGTAAATCAGTAATGGAAACAGAACTCCACGTCCTGAGAACTTTGGGCTGTCAAGCCTTCAGCCAGCCTTCTCCAGCCTGGTGCCTTCTGGATGTTTTGGACTACCACTCCCATCATGCTTGACCATTGGCTGTGCTGGCTGGTGCTGATAGCAGTGGTCGTCTAGAATGTCTGGAGGATATCAGGTTGGGAAAGGCTGTTCTAGTCACTATGCCACACTGGCTTTCAACTAGCTGTGAAGCAATCTGGGTGGCCTTGGGCCAGTCATTGAATCCGAGTCTAATCTACATCACAGGGTTGTTGTAATGGTAAAAATGAAGAGGACGACGACCGTGTAAGCCGCCTTGCATTCCTTGCAAGGAGGGCAAAAGGCAGGGTATAAATACAAGAAACCTCTGGCTGTGGACACAAACTAGAGGCTCACCTGCCGGGTGAAGAGAATGGCCGTGTCGAAATGCTCAGGATCCTTGTCGCTGGGCTTGTTGAGGCCTTTCTGCCACGTGCAGAAGTTCCGCAGCGTCTCGGCGGCGTTGGAGGACACGTGCAGCCCGTCCTCGCCTTCCCCGATCACCACCAGCCTGGTCACGACCAAGTTGACCGGGTTCTTCAGGCTGGGGTGGCGGAAGAACTTGGCGGCGGCGGCCATGATGGTGAGCAGGTACGGCTTGAGGCCTCCACCGTGGAAACGCACCATCTCCTCGTCGGCCACCACCAGCGTCTCCACGAAGCGTGGGATGGAAGCGAACCGCTGCAGAGGGGAAAAGTGGGAAATTAGGAGACAATGGGCAGACGGCAAGGACTACCAAAGGCACCATATGCAGGAGTTCTGGGTTGGAATCCTGCTGGCTGGGGTTGATAGGAGTTGTAGTCCAAAATATCAAGAGAGCACCAGGCTGGGGAAGGCTTATCTAAGCCCGTCAGTTGAAACATGGCAAGCAAAATTGCTGATACTACACCGAAAGCATTTGGAGCAGAGGAATAAATTATGTCTACATTTAAGAGCCTTTTTTGGTAGGATGCACATGTGAAGATGCATCTCTTCCTTGTCACTTTTCATGATATGTAGTTATTAAGGTTTTAATGCTCTCTTTTTGTTTTACAGTTTTAACGTTCTTATTTTTATTGTTTTACAATAAAAACAATATTGTTTTACCACCTCAATGGCTTTTTGAGCAATAAGGTGGTATATAAATGTTAATAACAGATAATATTTCTTTAACTCAATTTTCCCCAGCATGGCGTCCTCCAGATGTGTGACTACAACTCCCACACATCTGGAAGGCTACTTTAACCAGAGTCAATGGATGTGCCTATGAGGCCTGTGTTAAGGGCTGAAGGTTCTACGCTAAATGCTTAGTTGATTAATCCGTCGAGGCCCATTTGACCGTGGTGGGCTGCGAGTTAACGGCCTTTGTGCCTGAGCGCCTGACGTCTTCGAGCGGTGGGAGGGTTAACGAGCCGGGCTTGTGTGCCGTTCTCCTTGGCTGAATGCCGGATAGAATTCCTGAGAATGGAGGGAGGGGTATGTGGCGGCGGTTTTGGGGGCGGTTCTTGCCGCTGGCACAAAGCCTCGAGCGCTGAGTCCTTCTCTGGCTTGTGCTAAGCAGGGAGGGGAGCAGGGATTGTGCGGCCTTGAGACATCCCCGCAACACGGTGAGGTCAGAGCTTGCTCCGCTGCGTGTGGGGCGTATGTCAAGAACCAGAGGCAAAAGGCCACGGGGGCAAAACGCGCACGGCTCTAGCACCTCCTCGGAAGGGGTTCTCAAAACCAGCGCAGCATCCAAGTAGGGTGGCCGGCTGAGCTCTGCTTTACCGAGAACAGTCTTTTATTTGAAGACTTCCGGCATGTTGCTCACAAGGCTGCGGCTCTGTTTCAAGAACTGCCCGTCCAAAGTGTGGTTTAAAGAGAACTCTTAAGAAGGGGGAGTTTCAGGGGCCCTAATGCCATGTTTAGGCGGATCCACGTCATCTTTTGTTCTTTGCTTTCTCTGTGTGTGTGTGTGTGTAGTGCATTTGCTTCAGAAGCCTTCTTCCCCCTTGCCTAAACGTGTGGATGTTGGTTGTGCTTGCTTATTCAGTGATAAGGGCAAGGGGCATTCTGCGCATGCCTAGGGCCAGTTTTCTTCCATTGCGTATTTTAGAGCTGGAGCGTATCACCTGATGTTCAAATTACAGGTAGGGAGGAAAGGTAAGGGGAATCCTTAATGAAATCCACAAATGCTGCTTCCAGACTTCCCCAATTTTAGCCAAATCCTGCCTCCCCATCGCCTTCTCAAATGGATAGCCCGGGTGGGCGATGGGGAGACAGGTATCACAAAATGCAATCCACCCACCCCTTTGCTGTTCCTGAAATTGGAGCAGAGGGAATGAGCATTGGGAGTCTTGATTCAGGTTCCAGTTTGGTAATCCAGCTCCTTAAAAATAGACTGTAGACCCTTTGGGGCAGGGACCCGAGTTTTGCTTATGTTGCTCTGTAGCGCTAAGCTTAAGGAATGATAATTAAGAGTCAGGAAGAGACGATGATCATTCAGGCAGCATGTCCAAATCAGCTGGCTGCGTTGGTCCGAATAATATTGTGAACCGCTGAGAGGTGGGAGAATGGCGTTGGATGGGTTGAGCCGGTGCAGGTACAAACAACACCTGACCCCAGAGCAGCAGGGCAGGTTCAACCTGCTCTACCGTCTGTCGTTTTATGACTGCTTGGAACTACCCAAATTAGAGACCTGAGATTGTATGTGCCTTCCCCACCCTGGAGCCTTCCAGGTGGTTTGGACTTCAACTCCCATCAGCCCCAGCCAGCATGGCCAAAGGTCAGGAATGCTGGGAGTTGTGGTCTAAAACACTAGGGCCATAGCTAGACCTAAGGTTTATCCCTGGATCATCCAGGGGTCAAACCTGTTCATCTAGGTGACACACAGGGGATCCAGTGCTCAGGCAGGGGCGAACCCTGGATGATCCCAGGATAAACCTTAGGTCTAGCTGTGGCCTTGGAGGACAGCAAGTTGGCTCAACATCGGGTCCAGCAGTTGGCTGGTGGCATGAAGCCTCGCTTGATTGGCCAGTCCTAGTATAAATACTGGCCCACAGCAGGTCAGGCACCACCTTTCTCCCAGGTCAAGATCCATTTCCAGCCTTCAGGGATCCTAGCTTGGGAGAACACACTCTGCTGGACCAGATTTGGTTTCTGCCAACCACAGCCTGCCTCTGACCCAAAGCCCTTTGAACGGGACTCTGGGACACCGCTATTATTTTGCGAGGGGAAATGCGCCTCTTCCCGCCAGAGCCACGCGTGTGAAATCCTGCCGGTAGCCTCTTCCCACTCTGAAGCCCATGCATCTTCCCTTCCTGCTGTGACGCCTGTTCCAAGATGGTAGCCAAACCGGGCTGACCGGGCCTTTCCGGTTGTCCTTAGCGATGGCTTGGCTCAGCAGGGCTAATTACTTTCCCCTGCGGTTTTGCCCAGACTTTTCATATTGCTTTCCCAACCCAGCTGATGACTTCTCGCAGCCAGGGCAAAGAGCAGCCGGGAGAGGATTGTGGGTGGCGGCGGAGAGCGTGGAATTGCGGCCCCAGGGTTGGGCTTTCCCCCAGTTCAGTCTGTTCCGTTATTATCTCTCAGACTTGCCCCCAGGAACAATCGGGGTGGTGGTGGGGAACAGTTGTCTCATCTCAGCCCCTTGCCACTGAGTGGGAGGAGGGATACGTCTGTAACACTGAGTGTGCATTTAAGAAACAGGACCAGAAGGAATGCCAAACCAAATGACGTGGAACCTATTATTGGTGCTGCTTAGCGAGGAGGTAGAACTAAAATGCCGTGCTAGGCGCTGTGTGGATCAGGCCCCGAGAGAGTGCCCCCAAATGTTTACAATTTATAACAGAAGGCAGGGGTAGAGCATTGAAGAGGGGGGTCAGAGGCTAATTGGATTGTGAGAAGGCCCTAAAAGAGAGTCAGGCTGCTTTGGCGGTGCGGGTGAAGGGGATGCGAAGGGCTGATATCCGCACTCATCCCCCCAAAAAAGTACACAGCGGCTTGAGCAGTGAGGCCACGTGGTGGCTGAGAGTCCACAGGGTGCTTTGATTTCCCCGGGCACAGACATTTAATTTGTCCGGGGGAGAGGGGGCAGGGTTGCGCTCATCCCTGCATATTGTAACCGCTAAGTAATAATAACCGTGGCAAATATCTGTCCTCGTTACCATCAACGACTTTGTGATCTTGCCAGGAATGACTGTTTCTAACGGACGCACCATTGATGTTGTTGACTATGGTCAGAAAACCACAATGACTCTGAAGTGTTACCAGGGAAAGCCGGGTGTCGTTAGAGCCATGTCTAGCCACGGCCAGTGTCAAGGTTTGGCACCATTGGACATCTGTTGAGGCCCACAGGGCAGCTTGGAGCTGCTACTTACTCCCAGCTCTGAGCCCCCTGTCCTCTTTCCTTGCTGCCTTTTCCCATCTTCCCTCTCCAAGCGTGCGAGGAGAAGATGCTTCCACCGCATCTTCTGGTCAGTGGTTTCACCAGGACACCCTTCTCCTTCTCTTTAGATGGTAACGTGCATTGCTTCGCTTCAAAATATGTTAAGTCAGCCCTGTTTCTGCTTTTGGGGGAGGACTCCTGCTCATTCCGCTGAGTGGGGCCCCCAGACCTCTGCCCCCACGTCCTACCCTGATGGCCGTGACGGTGACAAGGACATGGGCTCACTCACAGAGGGAACCCATTGAGGGCATCTCGCCTAGGAGCCTCCTTTCCTCCCCACAGCAATCTGGAGCAGTCACTGCTTCTAGCTCCCAGAACAAATTGGGAGTCATCCTGCCAGCTGGCAGAGTGTCACTGTGGACAGTTTCTCTGAGAACTTCCCAGGAGCAAATGAAAAATACTAAAATTGAGATACTAAAAACTGGAAGAGGTACTAAGGGAACTTTCACTCAGAGGATGGGACCAAGGGCAGCATAGAACTGAGCAGCATCTGGAAAGCATTACAGGTGGGAGGTTTGTCAGCCGTCCTCCACACAACCACTCTTCTGCAGCCAGTAATCCATCATTATTATTATTATTATTATTATTACTCTTACCTTTGCTCTCCTGGGAGACCCTTCTGTCTTGGTCAAGGGTTCACTTCCTGGGGCTTGCCCCATGCTCTCCGGTGTCTGGGATCCGACGCCGCACATTGGTCCGTCCGCTTTTTCCGGCATCTTCTTTCTCACCACGTGGGCGCCGGCTCCTCCTGCCGTGTTTGGGGCTCCCCCTTCCAGGGGCTGCACATGGTACTCAGCGCCACGGTACTGCAACACCCCCAGCAAAGATGCCCCGTCGTAGTTGACCGCCACAACCGATTCTGGGTCAGAGTTCACCGTTCCGGTGAAGTAAGTCCCTCGCTCAGTCAAGCTGTCTACCGCTTCCCTGGACCGGCCCAAATATTGTACTGTCAAGCCCTCCGTGAAGAAGCTGGGGTCTTTCTCTAAATGCAGGACCAATTCTTCGCCAAATACTCTGAAGCGGTAGGAGAGCCGTTCATCCGGACTTCCATCGCTGCCCAGGCTGTTGTCAAAGGTGCCATCCTTGCTCCAACCCGGAGGATGAAAAGTGGCATTCAGTCTCTCGGGATAGATGATCTCTTCTCGATACCTGCCGAAACGAGATCGCTCATCTGCCCCCAGGACCAGGCTGCAACAAGCGGCAAACCAGAGAAGGAACATTGGGAATAAAATATTGTTTTTAAAAAATCAGCCTTAGAAAAATAGGGGCAACGTGGTTTTTTTAAGTAGTGATTTTAGGGGAGAATCCCCTGAGATTAGCAAAATAGCAAGTCCAGCAATACACACAATAGGAGCAAATTATAAATACAGATAATTGATGGCTCTCCTCTTTATCTGTGGTTCACAGCGTTTAAAGAGAGAACGTTCACAGCGTTGCGGGTTTTATAGGCATGAAAATGCGGAGTCTCCAGTCACCCTGTACGCCCGAGTGTGAAGTTGCTTCTTTGATTGTTCGCGTTCTATTTTAGTTAGCAAACTTCTCTTTCCATATTTTTTTCCCTCCTTCCCCCTTCAGTTCTGCCAAGTCTTTTTTTTTCTCCCTCCGAATGACTTTTGTCTTCTTTTCCACTCACGGCACGGTCTTCAGGATGTCTCTGCAACAGGACAGACTTGAGGCTTTCCTCCTCTTTATCTTATGTTCCAAATTTGAAAAAAAGCAATCTTTATATATTCAAAAACAAGCTTTGCTTCCCTTTCAATAAAGAAGTTTGGATGGGGGGGAAAAAATCAGTGGAAGCAAGAGAAGAAGAAAAGAAAAAAGACGAGAAAATAATATAATTCCAGTTGCAAATTTTCTCTTTTTTTCTGTCTAATAATCCTTGGGAATTTTCCGTGTTTGAGAGAGAGAATGTGTGTATATATGTCATATATGAGTATGTGTCTGTGTATATATTAATCTCTCCTCCTCCTTTATTGAATTGTAAGCTGGCCCAAGTGCACTGCTCCTTTTAATAGCTGGGTTGTGTTTTTTTTTTGCTCCTGTTGATTGGCTGGAGAAAATGGCTTTTTTATAGCAACTCCTCCACTCCCCCCCCCTTAAATTTTGCTGATGCACATAGGACGCACGCCGGCAGTTGTTTGATGAACAAGAACTAGGGTTAGGTTTTTGTTTTGCTTTGTGTGTTTTTTATTCCAAGGAAGGGAAAGGGGGGCTAAATTGAGAAATAATGGTTTGGCCGTGGGCTAGAAACCATCCTTGAGTCACAAAATTCTGACACAGCACTTTCTTTTTACTTTTTTTTTTTAATGCTAGGACCCATTGTAGAATCCGTTCTGCTGATCCCCCCACCACCAAGATTTGAGTTGGCTTTAAGATATCAACTATTTGCAGGCACTGCATTACTACAGTGGATGAATGGCGTGCTGGTTCAGAGTTCGGATTACCCACAAAATAAATACATTAGATTGCAAGAATTGGTCTAGGATGAAAAGAGCTATCAGCCCTAAACTCTGAAAAAGTAATGATCAAAGTCTGTCTGTCTGCCTGTCTGTTTCGTGTATGTGAGTGAAGTTACCAGACATTCAGGGCTTTTCTATATAAGGCTTTTTAAACCCGCCACTTTGCTGAGGTGTCTGCTTCTGAATTCTTTGTGTAAGATCGGTTCCATGTGTTTTTTCCCCAGGGTTTTTGTTTCTCTGCCTTTCAGCCACTAGGTGGCACTGTTATTATAGCACAATTATGCAAATACAGCAGTGTTTCATGCTGTCATTCACAGAAATACCAGACTTTCCATGTTAGAACCACCCCCCACCACCCCGAAAATGACTATGTTGTGTAAAAGACCGGCAAACTACCGTGAGTGAGGAATCATGAGCGCACAATAAATGCCTTGTGTAGAAAGGCTCACAGTGCAATCCTATGCATTTCTATTCAGAAGGAAGCCCCACTGAATGCAATGGGAGTTATTTCTGAGAACCTCCATGGACTAGCACTGCAAGGCACTAATCCTGTATACACTTACCTAAGAACCAGTTCCATTAAACTCAATGGAACTCCCTTCTGGTGTGCATGGGACTGTGCTATCGGATCTGAAGCCAAAGACAGTATGTTTGCTAGTGAAGCATAAGTTGGCAGGCAAGCACAGTGGTTGCACATCAATTCTAGCAATGTAAGCAGTTCTTAATCTGGTTTAACTGTAATGGCTTCCTTCCCCCAAATAACTCTGGGAATGGATCCTTGTGTGATAACTGAGAGTCGTCCCTTCCTCTTTGACAGAAGCGAATCTCTGTATTTTCTTGTTGGGGAGAGGGGGAGTAATGAATCATAAATCAGTTTGAGTTTATAGCACAGGTGGGCAAAAAGTAGGTCTCCAGATGTTTTGGACGTCAAGCCCTTGCCAACATGGCCAATGTCCAGGAATGCTGGGAATTGAAGTCCAGAACATTTGGAGAGCTACTTTCTGCCCAACCCTGTTTTACGGTGTGTAGACTTCTGTCCCTCAGGTTACAGATGTTTGGTCCAAATTAGGAAAAAAATGGTCATAGTGTTGAATAGGTACAGCTGGACGGTTTATGGTATGGGTCTTCAAGCAGCACGGGAGTAGGCCAAGACTTTTTGGTGCCTGAGGCGGAATGCAAATGGTCTCCCCACCCCAAAGCCCATCTTTCATAGTACCCGAGGCCAGCAAAGTTGGCTCCTGACATGTTGGTTTTGTGCGTTTAAGTTAGATTGTTATTGTTGTGTTTTAAATGGTTTTATTGAGACAGTAGGGTTTTAGGGTTGTTTTACTGGTGCTTCATTAATATTGCAAGCTGCTCTGGGCTCCGTTTGGAGGAGGGCGGGGTAACGTAATTTTAAATAATATTGTTCTTTGGGCACCTGAGGAAGAATACCTCACAAGTGCCTTTCCCTGGGAGTAAAAATATAATGGTAATACATTATATAAGTAGCAATTTATTTAATTGTTTCATTTCATTTCTATACTGTGCAATAGCTGAAGCTCTTCGGGCAGTTCACAAAAATTAAAACCATAAGTAAAGTATAAAATACATATAATTTACATAAATGTACATGTCATCATCATCATATGTTGCCCTTTTGAAATATCCATAATTAGCTGCCTGAGGACACTGCCTCACTTTACCTAATGGTAGGGCTAGGCCAGCCCCACTAGGAGAATTGATGCAGGTTAATCCCAATGGCAACATGACAAGTCAGTTGACCTTGTGTCCTACTCTGCAGAGGACAGTCCTTGATTATTTAAAGGCATCCTCTATTTGAAAGGCAGTCGTTTAAAGCTAACCCCAGAAAAGGGGGGGGGGCACAGTTTATTTGTTTGTTTGCTTATTCAATTTAATACCTTGCTTTTCCACCAAGAAAATGCCTAATTAGCACCTGGACAGCAGACCAGGAAGACAGACATATGGACCACCTGGCCATTGCCTGGAAAACACGGGTTATATTATAGTCATCATTTCTGAAACGTGCATCTCTTGATATGAATTAGCACGTGGGAATCTCATGCAAATCTATTAGTTTCCCCTGTTTTGGTGACGCAGAAGTGGTCTCTCTGACTGGCCTCCAAGATGGCCTTGTCGCCCTTTGGGAAAATCAACTTTGCAGTCATGGATGACACTTGCGCTTCCCAGAAGATGTTGTCATGTTCAACTATGACAGCTTAGTTTGTGCTAGATAAATCTCCTCTTTCTCTCTCTTTCTCTTTCTCTCTCTCTCTCTCTCTCTGGGACAAACGAGGGCTGCCAGTTTATGTCACTCTCCCTACCTTTCCCAGACTGAGAGGGTTCTTCTGGGAACAAGCTGTCCTGCTTTCCCACAGTCCCTTGGGCCTGCGTTGGGGAAGCCGGGAGGCAGGCCAAGCTGAGCATAGCTCAGTAAAGCAAGCCATACTAGGGGTTAAGAGCTTGGAAAACACCATGCTTTCGAAAGAGGAGAAAATCAGGCTAAATTCCAAAGAGAGATCTTTCTCATGGCTTGGCAGCTGGGCCCTACAATTATGCTTTCCTCAGCTTGTGGCAGTAAACTAACTAACTAACTTACTTTCCTTCTTTCCCTAATGCAAAGTCCTCCTCCTTCCCATGTGGATTGCTAACTTAAAATGGAGGACTTTGAAGAAGTTTAGAATACTAAGAATGATCTAGATCATGAATGGCCCATCAGACATTGTTCTCCCTCTCTCAAAATACTAGAACTCAAAGGGGTCATCCCATGAAGCTGATTGGTGGGAGATCCAGGACAAAGATGTCGTGATGGCCACCAATTTGGATGGCTTTAAAAGGGGGTTGGATAAATTCCTGGAGGCGAAGGCTATCTGTGGCTACTAGCCCTGATGGTTGCGTGCTTTCTCCAGTATTCGAGGCAGTACACCTGTGTGCTCCAGTTGCTGAGGAACATGGGTGGGAGGGTGCTATTTCACCATGTCCTGCTTGTTCATCCCTGGCCAATGGCTGGTTGGCCGCTGTGTGAACAGAGTACTGGGCTAGATGGACCCTTGGTCTGATCCAGCAGGGCACTTCTCATGTTCACCAGGCCCAGCAGGAAAAAGCTCTTATCTCTCATCAATCTGACTGGAGATAAGAGCTTTTCCCTCCTGGGGAAGGGTGCAGGGCCTGGGGAGGAAAGCTGCTGGACGATCTAGTCCTGTTTCCTTCAGAGGCTTGTCCTGCTTCTGAGTAGACGCGAGGAGGCTTCTATTGCTTATTTGTGAATGCGTACTTCTGACTGGACATGTGAAGGCTTGTCTTGCTTATTTGTGAGTAGATATGCCACTCATAGTTACTTCTGAGTAGATGTGCAAAGCCTTGTTGGCCTCATGTCTGAGTTGGCTTAAAATGGGTAAGAAGAATGTTTTGACCCACTTTGCATTTTGGCCCCACCTGGATAGAGATATTATTTGCCCCCTTCCTCATAATACTAAAACTTGGGACATGCAAATTAATAGGCTGGCAGTAGGTTTCAGATAGGGAGAATCACAGAATCATAGAATAGCAGAGTTGGAAGGGGCCTCTAAGGCCATCAAGTCCAACCCCCCTCTCAATGTAGGAATCCACCCTAAAGCATCCCTGACAGATGGCTGTCCAGCTGCCTCTTGAATCCCTCTGGTGTGGGAGAGTGTGGGGTGAAAATACTTCTTCACCCAATGCGTTATTAATGTAAGGAACTCTCTGGTACAAGATGTGGTGACAGTGGATCTGAAACTAGTTATCCACACCTTGTTTACATCACGGATAGATTACTGCCAGGAAAAACACACACCAAATGATCAGTGGTTGGGGGGAAAGGGGTGGGACTAGGGCAATCGGGCACCGTGGCCCCTCTGGGGAACCCGAGGGAATGAGCTTAGCACCCAGGGAGGTTCTGCACCTCTGCGTTTAGCCCGTCTTCTTAGTTTCTGAGAAACATTGAAACAGCCACTGATGAAATCCCGATACTGGATTCGGCCGACCGTTGGTTTGATCCCAACAAGAGTGCTTCTTCTGTTTCAGTGTGATGAGCACAATGAATGATGTGTTGCATGCAAAAGCAGTGCACAGCTCTTGGTCTCTTGCCACGTTCTATATAAAGTTATGACTTACAATGGGCAGATTCTATAGGATTCTTTCGTTCCCTCCCTTCCTCCTTCCTTTGTCTTCCTTTGTCCTCCTCTAACCCCATCTTCCGGCCTCTCGCGGCTCAGATTCAGGCATCTGGGCTGGCTTTCCCTCTAATGCCGTCGAAGGAGCAAGGGGAGATCCCTTGACTTAATCAGTCCGTTGGCAAAAACTCTTAAGCCCCCATCTGGAAACCTCGGTTAGGAAAAGGCAGAGCCACCAAATTCATCCTCATCATTGTCCCATTGCTGCGCTGTATTTCCTCCCCTCCTTCATACACACATCATCTCTGATATTTCCCCCTCCCCATGCCCGCCCCACACTTAATTTCCATTCTTTACTGATCTTCATTCTCTCTCTCCGTAGGTCTTGTATTTACGTTCGTGCGGTTTGTTCTACCTGACTCCCCCGGGAAACAATGGGGCGCAGTTCAGAGCTTTCCATATTGGGGTGATGGAGTCAGGATATCGTGCCCCTTTCACATCTGTACACACACACACACACACACACACACACACACCAGCACATGGAAAAGACACTGCTCTAAACTGGAGATGGACTCAGCAGCTTGTGTAGGTGAAGAGCAAAATCCGAAGTCGAGAAAAACTGGGGTACCCTGGCAAACGCATCACCAGTGACAGCAGCAAGTCCGGGCCCACTCTTTTCCTTGGAAACCAGCAAGAAATCTGTCTTCATCCTCCTGTTCCTTTTCTCAGCGGGTTGCTACCTACCGCCTTGACATTGTGGAGGAAAAAAACCCGGGTATGACTTAAACAGAGCAAAGTTTAGGAAGGTGTTATATTTCCTCCTTGTAATATTCTTCGCCCACCGCTTTCTGAATCAGATGTTCCATCACCTAATACAATAGCCCCAACCCTTCACGTATGGCCAAGTATCGAGGCAAAGAAACTAGGTCAGGTATTTTTAATATCTTCATTCATTCGGCTTTCAAAAGGCCTATGAAAAGAAAACCACCACAGTCCTATAAAGGGAAGGGTATCACCCGCCCCTCAAAGCCCGCTCTCCTCTCCAGCCAAGAAACCCAAACTTCATTGAGAAGGAATTTTAGCCAATATATATTTACATACATTGGCACAGTTTTGCATGCTATATCCTGCTTTAGGCACTTGAGGCTTTGGAGATTTTTCAGCAGGCATAGGGACTAGAAACATGAAAATTTTGTTTATTTATTTTTATTTATTTATTTAAAACATTTATATTCCGCCCTATATCAATAAGATCTCAGGGTGGCGTACAGATTTGTCTTTAAGGAAACAGATTGCCCAGAGCCTACGTTCTTGCTCAGACAGAAGGGGTTTTTTTATGTATAGATCAAGCTCATCAAGGCAAAGGCTTGGGTTTCGTTTTCCCTCCGAACTGCCCATCATAGGAACCTGCTTTTTACCAGGCTGTTTTTGTTTCTAGCCCACAATTGTCTCTTGTTTATTTGTTTGTTTGTTTGATGGATTGATTTATATTTAGCAAAAAATGACACCCGATGTGACTACAATAATTTATTTATTTTATTTATTTATTGCACTGATAATAAAATCAAGATAACAAAAAAAAGACTTTAAAACAAATCATTGTGAAACATAAATAAAAACACAGCAAAGGAAATGAAAAGCAATCATTCCAATGAGACCCACTTCAGCAGCAGGCCAGTTTACACTCCAAAGCCCTACCTGAATATAACTGTCTTTGCATGCTGGCAGAGGACCACAGAGAAGGAGCCTACTCAGCCCCTCTCTGCAGGGAATTCCAAAGCCTAGGAGCAGCCACCAAGGAGGCCCTCCCTCCTGTCCCCACCAAACGTGCCTCTGTTGGTGGTGGAACAGAAAGATGAGATCCACAGCCCCTTCGCCATCCCTTGGGACAGCAGCGAGCCACACCCCATAATTGACTTCTGTCTCTGTCCCACTGCCACTTGGCATTTGGAAAGTTTGTGAACATTCTGTGACATCACAGCAGCTCCGCAAGCCCATTTTTAGCGAAATAAGGCATTGACTGGCATACTGGAACGAATGAGTCTCCTAAGCCTTTTATTATATGTGTGGTTTTGACATTTGCTACTCGGCCTTCAGTTGAGGTTTCTGTCGCAGGCAGGCAGGCAGGCAGGCAGGCAGGCAGGCAGGCAGGCAGGCGCAACTTGGCTTCCTCGTACCTCATTGACCTATATTTGGAGCGGAAACCAGGTCAAGGAGACCAGACCTGGAAGAACTATTTAGGCTCCATTTTCCGCCGGGCGTTTGGCTCAGGAGGAGGTCGGCAGGGTGGGGGCTGATGACCCAGGCAGCTGTGAAAGGAAGCTCTCTCCATCCGCTGGTGGAACATGGCCTCACTTCCGTCCTTTTCTCCACCCGCACATGCTGCGGCCGTTACCTTTTTCACTCCTTAGAAGGGCATACAGGAAAACATGACTCAGCCAAGCCCGGCAGAGACGTGGGAGAACTGGACAAAGCTGCTGGCACTGAGAGCCACAGAGAAAAACAGATCAACGTGTGGGGTGCTCTGTTTTAAGGGTCCAGGACACTCCATCCCATTAGGAACATAAGAAGAGCCCTGATGCTGGATCAGGCCAAGGGTCCATCCAGTCCAGCATCCTGTTCACCCAGTGGCCAGCCAGCTGCCCCAATGGGAAACGCACAAGCAGGACATGAGAACAACAGCACCCTCCCACCCATGTTCCCCAGCAACTGGTGTACGTAGGCAGACTGTCTCTGATACTGGAGGAAGCATATAGCCATCAGGACTAGTAGCCGTTGATAGCCTTCTGCTCCAGGAATTTGTCTAATCCGTTTTTAAAGCCATCCAATGTGGTGGCCATCAGTACATCTTAGTGGTAGCGAATTCCATAGCTTGGCTCTGTGCTGTGTGAAGAAGTCATTTTGCTCTGTCTGAATCTCCCACCAATCAGCTTCATGAGATGACCTCATGGGGTTCCACTATTACAAGATCCCAGGTTCTAGTATTTCCTTTCTCTGCGCCCAACCCCCAGGAGTTAGCACCGAGCATATCCATTCCTCATTCGGACTGTTTTGGGGTTTCCCTCTAAAGATTCTCCCAAGCCCTCTGAGACCTCCCTGTTGTACACAGGTGCTGCCATTTCGACTTCATGAGCACGTGGAGCCAGAACATCAGAAATAGAACGATGATGCTCGTATGTCCTCACTTCCGTACAGGATAACAACTAAGCGATTGTGCGAACGGCTCACTGGAAAAGGTATGTTTTGAAGAGGGGATTAAAGGAAAAGGGAGAGGCAATGTCCAAAGGTGTTCTGGGAGGGAATTCCTGGCATGGTGGAGCTACTGATGCGTCGATAACAGCACCAGGCCACCTTTCTTTGTATCCGGTTAGGTGAGGAAGATGAATTCCTGACAGTGAGGAAACTGATGACCTTATTGAATAGGATATTTTCTGCCTGCTCATGTCCCGGGGGAGTCCTTTCCTCTTTTTGCTCTGCAAATCTGACACTGAGCGTCTGGAAACTGATGATTAGAGGCGGGGACGGAAAATTAGAAGCAAAGTCCTTGTCATATCCTAGCAGGAACTGGGGTTGTGGGGGAAGAGGGAGTCACCATTTCCTCTGGGAGTGGATGGGACACTGTTCACCGACAAGGCTGGGATGGTGAAGGAGGGGGGAATCAATGGGCCACAGACCTGGATTTCATGGGTCAGTAAGGGTTATACTGCACTGTGCAGCCTAGTGTGGATTCCCTAGCAGAGACATGAAATCACAGCTCTTCCTTTTCAAATCCATGCCAACAGCACAGAATGGCTCCTTGCATGCCTTTTACAGGGTTGTGCTGTGATTTATACACCAATATGATTAGGGCACATTTTGCACTTGGGTGGTAGTCCCAGGCCGGTCTACCAAAAGCATCCCCTTCTATGAATTGGTCACCCATTCTCCGCTTTTTTTTTTTTTAAGTAAGATTTTATATACTAGCAAGTTTCCTAGTACTCATGGTTGTAGGGGGAAATGTCAAAAACGTGAAAAAGGTTTGGAAACCAACATGGGTTTCAAGTGCAAAGAAATGTTCCTGCCACTGGATAGTAGGGAACGCAACAAAGAGTCTTGTGGCACATTAAAAGACAAACTTATTTGCGCATAAGCTTTTAGGGACACTGTTCACTTCATCAAATGCTAAAAGTACAGCCAATTTTAGCTGAAAGCTCTTGCTGTGGGCAGCTAGGCTTTAGGAGATACGTTTTAACCTTTTAGAATGGAGGAAACCCATACAAAAGTCAGGAAACCCCGCAACAAATGGTGATCTAGGGATTCCCAATGGGAATCCCCAGAGGTCTGAAAAGAAATCCTCAGAGAGCAAAATTTAGCCCCACAGCCTGAGTTGCCCATTCCTGTTCCGTAACATAGACCATCAGTCCTTTGGTTTAAGCTCTAATCTAGAATGGCTCAGGCACGCCTTTAGAACACAGCACATGCAAACTCTCCAGCGTTAGCTGGGCTACCTTTTTGTAAACAGAAAAGAAGATTTCTGTGTTTGTGTGAAGGCAGCTTGAATGTCCATACAAGTCCAAACAATAGTGTCACTGAGGCATAACTCCCAGATCAAATCTGGAGACAATTCGCAAATCATGGCTGGATGTATTCTTAGAAAGAGATTCCAAGTTCTGGCTTGCTTTCCCAGACCAATGTGTTTTTATTTTATTTTTTTTGCAAAGCTGGCTAGACCTTCCTATAGAATTTTTTCTCCCTTCTGTTTCCATCACACAGAGAAGAGAAAGAAAGAGAAAACCATGAAAGTGCAGACAAATAAATACACACCATTAATCAGGCTTAGATGGGTGGATGGGGAATTTTTCAGGGTTTTGAGAGCCGGTATTGATTATTTTAAAGAGGCAACCCTCTTAAATGGGCTTGAAGAAATGTTTAAAATTTCTAAATAGGAACAGCAGCACTGCCAAATTTGAGGCAATCATTTCTCCTGCCCCCAACCCAGTTCAATTAATCATCATTCACTAAAAAAATCAAACCCAAAGCTCTTTGCTATACAGTTAACTATAATACTGGGAGCCCTTTATTTCTCTAGGGCAGCCTTCCTCAACCTGGGGCGATCTAGATGTGTTGGACTACAACTCCCAGAATGCCCCAGCCAGCTGGCTGGGGCATTCTGGGAGATGCAGTCCAACACATCTGGAGCGCCCCAGGTTGAGGAAGGCTGCTCTAGGGCCATCCATGTCCTTTACAGAATAAAGAAGACAAGGGCCTCTGCCCACATTTATTTATTTATTTATTTTATTTGTTACATTTAAGTACCGCCCCATAGACGAAGCTCTCTGCAATCTAAAGGAACTTGCAATCTAAAATTTGACACAGGGATACAACGGAGAAAGGAGAGGAGTGAGGTCAGAGAAGCAATACAGTAAGAGATAAGAAAGCAGGGTGGGCACATATTCATCAGCAAAAAGGAAGAAATACATCACACACACAAAGGGACAGAGATTTGCGTAAAGGTAGCAGTGGTTAATTTATATGTATAGATGCACATTTAGAGATAATGGCAGCTTCAGTAGAAATACAGTACTTTTGTGCGTGTCGTGGTAGCATTGGTTGTTGGGAATCCTATTGGGCATGAGGGAAGGGTGTGTGCATCCAGGGCAAAAAGAGGGGCGTGCAGGGCAAAAGGGGAGGATTAATCCTGTTTCATATTCCTGGAACAGAAAAGGAAATGTTTCACTTGATGCAGGTCACCCCCCCCCCTATCTGATCCCGTTCTATCCTGTTTACCAGCTTCCCCTACAGGCTGGCATCAATGGTAAACGTAGCAGAGATGAGGGCCCACTCCCTGGCTGGGGCCCACTGACAGAAGCCCCCCTGGACTCGCTCCTCCCCTTCTTCATGGCAACCTGCTCGTTCACCTGTCTCTCGCTCTGGGCCAGAGAACGGTGCTGATGGTGAGGAGGAGGAGGAATCATAGAATAGAATCATAGAATAGCAGAGTTGGAAGGGGCCTACAAGGCCATCGAGTCCAACCGCCTGCTCAATGCAGGAATCCACCCTAAAGCATCCCTGACAGATGGCTGTCCAGCTGCCTCTTGAATGGAGCAGGGGATACCCTGGCCAACTAGCTCAATGCCTCTCTGCCTGCCAAGCAAGCAAGTGGGAGTAATGGCGAGGAGGAGGAGGAGGAACTGGTGACAGTGGTGGTGAGAAGGAAGACTCAATGAGAGAGGGCACCCACAGAGGGTGTCTTGCCCAAGGGCCCTCCAAAAACCTACAGACGGCACTGCCACCATCCCACTCCCACCTATGTGTAAACTTATATTTTTATACCCCCCCCCCTTCATTCATGCTCAGTTTTTTTAACTTTACGCAGTTCATCCAGAGGCAAAATCATATTTGGCAAGCATGTTTTGTGGGAGAGGCTTGAAGGGCTTGGGCCATGCATGCCGCGTTAATTGGTCCCGTTGCCTCTCCCTGTGTTCAATGGCAGAGTTTCCAAGGTGGAAGACATAAACCCACCAGGCAGGTTTGAGATTATTGACTTTTGCCCAGGAATAGCAATGCCTGCAAACGATTCTGACCGAATGGATGCCTCCCCGGCCCACTCGACATTCCCCCGTTTCCCATCATGCACTGCTTCCTCTCCCCGCTCCTCGCCGCACCACCTGGCTGTGGGGGGCAAGGGCCTGTGACCTGAGGTAAAGAGGAGCAATGGTGGACTTATCCAGAGGAGACGTCGCTCTCAGCCCGCAGGGCTGAGGGCATGAAAAACAAGCCTCGGACATCTCAAGAGGAAAACAAAGGAGGTGACGAAATCTCGCAACAAAAAGACTTCAGTGCTTGAAGCCCAGCTATCGAGCGGCACCAGCAAAAGATGCTTCTAGACAAAGGGTCTCTCAGTACGCCGCTGGCGGCAGCAGCAACGCCGAGCTGGTAGGCCCAAGCGCAAGAGGCCCGGCCGTAAATTGCACTGCCCCGCTCCCTCCGGATACGGAATCGGAAAGCGTTTGGGGCCGCTGCGAAGGCAACAAAGGCAAGCGGGTTGTGAAAGGTCAAGGTTTGGCCCCGATTCAGGTGGAGTTCCATCATTTTAAAAAGGGCTCTGAACTCAGGTATACCTCACAGTTCAATAACTATGGCCTTGCTTTTCTAACGCAATGGATGTTACTGGTTTTGGAAGCTAGGTTTCCGGAACTTGGTAGGTAAATGTTTAGGGGGAAATTACTAGACTGCACCAGTTCCATGTTATGAAAATCTCTGGCCCTATGCCCGGGCCCTTTTTAGCCCGTTCAAACAACAAGTTCAGAGCCAAGACCAGGTCTTGTCAACTGTTCTGCGACCTTTCTGTGGGGCACCTGAAGGGGGTTTGTGGACCACCAGTAGCCCACACTGACCACGTTTTGAGAACCTCTGTGCTCAGAAAAATGTCAGGGACTTGGTTCCTGTGTTTACTGATGGCAAAGCGAAGGCTGGACAGACGTAAAATGGAAGAAAGGATGTGACCAACGAGCGTCATCATCCACCGTATCTATTACAGCGGAACAAATTAAGCCAAGGGGGTCATTGCCGGTTCCCCATTTTTGAATAGAAGTAGGTTAGATAAATATCTGCAACAGATGCTTTGAGTCAATGGTTTCTACTGAATGACGGAGATGGTGGCCCGCATGTCCTTATAAGGGTGCCTTCCAGCCCTAAATTTCAGGAAATCCATGAAGAATCCATGCCAGCAGGGCCTTGCATTTTGTTCTGTTTGCTCCCAGCCAAATGCGAACATATGTGACTCAGCCGTTTCTGAATCGAGGGTATCACAACCGTGTGCCCTGCCTGCCAGATAAGGCAAGAGGAAACCAAGTCGTTGCACTAGAAGCAACCGCAGGTTTTCAGCACAGGACGTAGGGAGCAAAAACCAGAATGTTCTAGGGGGGCTGTTGAGCAACAGAACCGGATGGCCCACTGTAAAACGCTCTTCCCGGGAGGATGTCAGTGAGGGGGTTTGCAACATGGGCTTGGCAAGGAAGGTGTGGCAAATCGGCGCATTTTCTGCTGACAGCTGGGCTCGAGATTTGCTCCGATGGCAAGCAGGAAGGGAAGGGAAGCGTAGGCGGACGGATGGTGCAGCGTCATCGGAAGCTGCCTTATGCTGAGTGCATTGGCCAACACTAGGGTGGGAGACGTTTTTCTTGTCAAGGGCCACATTCCTTGGAGATTTTATTATGTTAAGTGGTATGGAAATACTTTATTAATAAATGCAGAAAAGGGCAACTGAAACGGTCAAGGGGCTGGACCATCTTCCCTATGAGAGAAGGTTAGAACAGCTGGGTTGTTTAACTTGGAAAAAAGGAGGATAAGGGGAGACATGTTAGAAGTGGACAAAATCATGCCTGGTGTAAAGAATGTGGAGAGGGAGACGTTTTTTCTCCCTCTGCCAAAATACTACAACCCAATGGGGTCATCCCCTGAAGCTGGTTGGTGGGAGATTCAGGACAGATAAAAGGAAGGATTTCTTCACACAACACATAGTTAAACTATGGAATTCACTACCACAAGATGTAGCGGATGGCTTTAAAAGGGGGTTGGATAAATTCCTGGAGGAGAAAGCCATCAATGGCTACTAGCCCTGATGGCTATGTACTACCTCCAGTATCCAAGGCAGTAAGCCTGTGTGCAGCAGTGGCTGAGGAACATGGGTGGGAGGGTGCTGTTGCACCCATGTCCTACTTGTTGGACAGCTGGTTGGCCACTTTGTGAACATAATGCTAGACTAGATGGACTCTTGTTCTGATCCAGCAGGGCTCTTTTTATGTTGTTCTGATGTTCTTAAATACATTTCTTTGGGGCATTCTGCCGGGGCCTGTGTGCCAGTGAAGAGCAGGACCAGAGCGAAAAATGGGGGGGGGGCAGTGATGTAGTGGAGCAGGGCTCAGACGGGCGCAGTTTTTATTAGCATGGATGCTGACATCAACTGCCCCCGTGCCCCAATTTCCCTGTTTCCTTCTGAGCTTAGCTGCCAACCATGTAGTAGTTGGGAAGAACAGAATTTTCCCAGCCACAATGCATTGTTTTCAGGGGTAACGCAACATATTTTGGGGTGACTTGGCCTGCAATGGGCAATTAAGATCCGTTTGCTTTACAAACAACCTGTGATGAAAACTCATAGAACTGGTTGGTTGAGATGGATCGACACAGCTGCCTGCATTTTGGGACACTCCCTTGGGGGCATGGCAATGAGGACTAGCATTATGAGTGCCTGCACTTCCAAATTTACCACTACATCACTGGTTCCAGGGCCAGATCCTGCCATAGGAATTAAATTCCAGGCTTGATCCCTGGGGCTCACGTTAAATCCTTATTCTGGCGTCCCGTGCAGCAGAGGGGGAGGACACACACTGAGAACTGCCTTTGGTTTCTTTGCGTGCTGCATGCCAACTCTCCCTTGGGCGGGGCGGGGGGTGATGGTAGGGAAACCCAAGCAGGAGAGCCAGCATTCCAGTGGCACCATTCCCAGTCTCGTTCTGGGCGCAGACACACAGACATGGCTGAGATCCACCTTCTGCCACACGGACGGCCTGAATCAATTAGCAGCAGGAGACCTGAGAAATGATGACTTCGCAGGCATAAATGTAGACTTCCACTCATATGGGGCAAGAGCAGCTTGGATTTCTTTCCACTTTGAAGGAGGGGGTTGATAAAAATCCTAGTTTGCAAAATTTGAGTGGCGGGAAATTATTCGGCAGATGATCGGGGTTTCCCCCTCCCCTCCAGAGAATTGAAGGCAATTCGGGAGTAGGATCGCTGCTTACAGTGTGTGTGCTTATTCAGTGTGTGTGCTTATTCAGCCTCATATTTAAGCACTTGCCTGGTCGTCATGGGCGAGCAGGGATTTCACATAGGCAAGTGAGCGAGCTGGCATAGCAGGGACGGCGCTGGCATTTCCACATCCATATTGCCGAAAAAGAGGAAAAATGCATTACCCAAAAAAGAGGGTGCCTAGATTTGCATGCACTGATTTAGAAATGATTGCTATAATTTACATGGAAATACGCTTAGTGTCAACATAGTAAGGAAGAAGGTGACCCGTCCAGGTGAGCTGCGTGGCTGCTCAGTCTGCTCTCTGGGTGCTGCTAAGTACGGACGGGCAATTTCAAGGCCTCTGCAACTTTCCCTTCTTAGGGCTCTTTAACTTGGACTTGGATCGGTCAGCCCATCAAATAAGGGGCACTTCTAATAGAGGGCAGTCCTCTGAAAAGTAGGAGACACAGTCACTCTAGATACCCTCAACAAGTGAATATTTTTTGTGGACCTATTTACAAGGCTGCATGTATTCACTTCCTTCTCTGGTTAAAAAGGTCTTGCAGGATTTGGCACTGGTGGCCGAAGGAGGCGGCCATTTTAATTTCCCACCATGCCCTGGGGAGAGGCTACATCGCAGGCATGATGGGTAAGCAGGAGAACCACAGATGCACGAAGATGCCCCTCAGACAGGATTTTACCAAGGGCCAACCTCTGATCTGGAACCAGCCCTGGTTGCAGCACGATTCTAGGCACACAGGATGAAGTCCAACTGCGCTTAACGGGTCCTACTCCCAAGAAAGTGGGGGTTTGGATTGCAGCCTTAAAGAGTGCCTTTGTCTGGATCACAAAGATCACAACACACACGCACACAGAATCAGAGCCTGAGTGAAACTTGTGCAGCTGTTGTCCATTAAAACAATCCACCACGTGTGCAGAAAAGAAGAACCAAACCAAACAAACCCACCCTTTGACATGTACGCTCCGCTGCAAAAGCATGTTCTAATGGTGAGAACATCCTGGCAGTGTCGGCTCCAGGTTTTGGAGGGCCCTTGGGCAAGACACCCACAATAGAGCTCCTCCCTCTGTGAGTCTCTCTTCTCACCGCCGTGGTCACCAGCTGCTCTCGCGCCTCCTCGTCTTCATCACTGCTCCCACTTTGTTTGCTCGGCAGGCAGAGAGCCAGGGAGCAAGGAGGCCGCGGTGTCTCCTGTTTCTCCTTCTCACCACCTCTGTTGTCAGGGCCAGAGAAAGGGGCAGGTGGACAAGCAGGTTGCAATGAGGAAGAGGAGGAGCAACACCTTGCCAGTGGGCCCCTGTTAAGGTGTGGGTCCTCGGCAGATACCCAACCATGCCTGCTCTTGATGCTGGCCCTCCTTCTTGGGGGGCAGGGGGATGCAACGCTTACCCGGGCTTGGTTCCCTTTGGAAAAGGGGTCAGTGGAGGCTCATTGGCATTTTGTAAGATTTGCCTTCGTTTACAAACATTACGGGTGCGCAAATCAGCGAAACCCCAGCTGAGTCCTCTGGATTCCATCTCAAAGCGTCTTCTGACTCTAGTGCAGTGTTGCTTTTTGCGTGATGATAGGTGCGTGTTTTTGAACGTATTTTCCCAAGTGTACTCCTCAGTTGTACGCACCTTCGAAACGTACATATTCTTCCCTCGTTGATTGAACCGTGCTTGTGTGCTTTTGTCAAAACTCTGCATTTTTTCATGCGCCTTTTTTCAAATGGATGCGTGCTTTCGAACACAATTTGGGGTGTGTGCGTTACGTGAATCACACTGCAAGCTCATAAATGGATGGACATTGACTGCAGATCGCACGTTGGGCTGGAGAGGTGCGAACTGGGTAAATTCTGATTGAAAACGAATTTCTAAGGAACGTACAGATGGTCCAGCATCGATGGAGGCACAGCTTAAAAGTGCTGCAACAGGCAGCCAAAGCCCACTGCTCCTACTTCAGCCAGCTCCCAAGAATTGTCCAAGCCCAAATTGTGCCTCTTCGTCTGTGCCTTCAAATTACAGTCTCAGTTCGTGTGCAGACATATACATCACAACCTCTCTAGATGGGGCTGCAGGAGAACGACCCCCTCCCCTTTGGGGATTTTTTTTTTAAAGCTGTTCTTAAGTCCAGCTATTGAGAACCGTTGTCGGCCAAGTTCCATAAGAAAAGGAAAATACTTGGCAACTTTGCTCAGGCTATAAGTGCCTTCCTCAGCTCCATTAACCCTCTCCTGTCCTTCATCCATCCTTACAACAACAGGAATTGAGATGCAGAAGGATTTTTGTCTCTGTTTGCAAATCATGCAAAACAAGCCCTGTTTGCAAACTTGACCCCGATTGCAAGTAGGAGCATAATTCTTGGGATTTTTTGTGTGCAATTTTACGAACTTGCCTTGGAAATCACTCTCTTGCGCACATTTGTACTTCCAAAATGCGCATCCCCTACTTACCAAAAAAAAAAAAAAACACATTCGCGCCTTGGGCTATTGGGGGTGGGACTTGCATGTTTGGGTTGGAATGTACCAATTTTACGTTAAAGCACTTACTGACCCTTTTCAGACGACACACTTAAGCCACAGTGGTTAAGCGTTTTGAGCTAAACGTTATGGCATAGCGTGTCATGTGAACCGTTCCTAACCATGATGGCTACATAACCACGTTTTAAACATGCTCACGAACCACTTGCTGCAAAAGGGTGAGCGGCCTAATCATGGCTTAGCGTGTCGCCTGAACAGGCCCACTGTCAGTAAGTAAGCCTTAGAAGAGGCATTTTAATGGAATGCTTGGAAAGTGCACAAAAGCCAGGAAACCGCCAGATGATTGGTGGTTGAAGGAAGGGGGCGTGGTCTGGAGAAGGGGCGTGTCCTGCTGGGGAACCTCAGAGAGCCAGATTTGGCCTACGGGGGGGTTCAGCAACCCTGATATAAAGCCATTCTTTCAATTATAACAGTTTCCAAAGGGAATCTGCAAGGCTCTTTGTACTTGCAGTTTTGTTGATTACTGCCAACTCAAGGGTGTGGTTGGAAGGAAGGACTGGCCATAAAACGGTGCCCCTGTCAAAGACTGTTCCGTTATTTGCACCTTCTCTCCCTGTAGCTCAGGCTTCTCAGCAAATAGTGGAGGGCAACCCTCCGTGACGTCCCCTTCCTCACAAAGAAAGAATCCTCGTTGAAATGGAATGTATTTCTTCAGATCTTTCTGTCCCGCGCTCCCATTAAACCAGTTTCTCAGTATGGCATCTCTCGAAATGTACGTGACACGCGTACACATGAAGCAATAAAAATATAAAGAACACTAAAACAGTAGACCAGCTTTCCCCAAACTGGTGTGTTGGTCTACAGTTCCAATCATCCCCAGCATGCATAGCCACCAAGATAAAGTATACATCAATACAAAAGTGTCAGAATATAGACAATTCCAGCCAATTTGCAAGGCTACTCAAAAAAAACCACTTACAACCGCCTTAAAGTACCAGTTCCACTTGGAATGGGAAAAGGGCCAGAAACGTCCCGCCTTTAAAGAATAGTAATGCAATTCTCTTCGGGGCATTTGCAATCTGCATACACTCAGGGGCACTCTGTCTAGGGTGCCAGAATAGTTGAAATAGAAAGTTGGCAACCTTTAACTCCGCTGCAAGAGAGGAAGCTGACAACTGAAGCTTTGAAATGAGTTTGGCCCGTCTCTTCTTCTCCCTCTCTCTCTCCGCTTGCTCTTGGTAAGCGTTCCAAGAGCTGGGATGAAAGATTTCCAGCTTGGCAAGAGCAGACCGTGGAAGGCAGGAATGCAACGTTCCCCCCTCTCTAACCCAGTGCTTAACCGTTTCTCCATCTGCACTTTTAGAAGAAACTGAAAGCTGCTTCCAGAGCTTATTAAAAAAAAAACCCACCTAGAGGTGTGGGGGGCAAGCGGAGGTAGTGTGGTGCAGTCCTTTGACAGTTGATCTAGGATTGGGGAAGAGACTCAAGTTAGCATCTCCACTCAGCTGTGAGGCTCACTGGGATGACCTTGGAGCAATCACTCTGTCCAATCTTGTCAATTTCCTTCTATGTTACCTAGAAGGAAACATAGGTAGTGCACGCACTGGTAACTTCGAGGCTCGACTTCTGCAATGCGCTCTACATGGGGCTACCTTTGTGCCTAGTCCGGAAACTTCAACTAGTTCAAAATAGGGCAGCCAGGCTGGTCACTGGTACACCTAGGGGTGACCACATTACACCAGTTTTAAAAATCTCTTCACTGGCTGCCAATTAGTTTCCGGGAAAAGTATAAAATGTTGGTTATCACCTTTAAAGCCCTACATGGTTTGGGTCCAGGCTACCTGCGGGATCGCCTTCTCCCGTTCAATCCGCCCCGCAGACTCAGGTCCTTTGGGAAGAATCTACTTCGGCTAGCAAAAACTAGATTAACAACTGTTACCCAGAGGACCTTTTCCTCTGCTGCTCCCAGATTATGGAATGACTTGCTGGGAGAGATTCGTTAACAGTCTTCCAGATTTTAAGAAAGCTATAAAGACTGATCTCTTCTGGCAGGCCTACCCAGTTGAATTTTAAGATGCCTTTTAATACTGTGCTGCTTTTAATAATGTATTAGTTTTAAATGTTTTAATCAATTATATGTATTTTATGGCATTGTATTTGTGTTGCACCCGGCCTCGATCCAGAGGGAGAGGCAGGTAACAAATAAATAAATATTATTATTATTATTATTATTATTATTATTATTATTATTATTATTATTATTACACTTCTCAGATCCATTTGACAGCTGAAGCCTACAAGGAAATTGACCAGGCGAGACTAGATGTATCGGGCAACCGTAAGTGCACACTTGTGAAAGACCAATAATAATAATAATAATAATAATAATAATAATAATAATACATTACAATCGCATTTGCGCATTTTGACGCACTGAAAAATAATTTAAAAAAAACACTGGAGAATGAAAAGGCGCAGCAATTGGAGAAGGGAGGGGAGACAAGACCAATTTTGCCACGATCTCCCCTGGGGTATGAGCCAGAGCCGGCTGGAGAACTGAGGGGGAATAACGCACAGCAAGCCTGACCATCTGTTGGACCTACCAGGGGTTGTTCCATGAACAGCCAGCCTACCATACCTTATTCACAGGGCGGGCTAGCATGCCGTGCAGACCCGCCCCATGTGTCGCACTTCACTTCGAAATGTGGTGCGCCTGCTCGGCTGCGTTTGGGGCCCCTCCTGCTGCATGGGGTTCTTGGCATCTGCCCCACAGTCCTATCATGGCGCCTCCACATTCCAGTCACTTACCTCGACGTTTCTCTGGCCCTGGATGCTTGCAGCCCCTCATCGACCACGATTGTGGGTCTCATTGTGATTTCACACCTACGCAAGGCACTCTGCGTGCACTCAGAGATACCCTTCACTCTTCAGACCTTCACAAAAGGAGGTTCCCAGTCCTTTGTTTCTGGATAAGTAATTGGGAGAATCGCGCCAGACCTGTCTGGCAGGCACACAAGTCTGGGGAGACCCTCAGTCAGCCCCCACAGGCTAGCCTCGGGCTGTTTAATGACAGTGATTTGAGGCTTAATTTGGAAAGAGCCATCTGGAGTCGGTTAGAGACAAGATTCCTGACATGACTCGACATGGCTTCCTTGCAAAGAACATCTGGAACCACCGCGTGGATATAAAAGGGAGCAGAAAGCAACAAAGGAGTGAGCGGCACTGGGAAACGGACAAAGCCAGGACTTGTGTAGGCCTTAAATAAAAGACTATAAATGTAACTTTACGCTCCTGCATTTCTCCATCGGGAAATTTTAGATTCTGCGACCTGAATGTTATGCAAATTCTAGATTCTGTGACCTGAATGCATTATGCAGATTTGTTTCCCTATGTATATTTTCTCTGGGCTTTTGCTTAAATGACATATATTCACACACACACATTCCCCACTGCTGGTTTTCCTTTCTTTTATTTTTTTACTTCGCTTGCTTTGTGCATGTTATTATTTATTTCATTTTTATACCTCCCCATAGCCAAAGCTCTGGACTACAGCTCCCACCTGCCTCTGCTAGCGTGGCTGAGGATTGGGGCTGATGGGAGTTGTAGTCCCAAACCTCCGATAGGTACCAGGTCGGTGGGAAGCCTTTTATTTGAGCTTTCTTTTCCATTTTTTAAAGAAATAAATTGTAGAGATCGATTGTGCGCCCAGCAGGCAGGCTCTTTTGCGGGGGCCGTGGTTGTGGGGCAGAGAAGAAAGCAGGCCAGGCGGAATTCCATACTGTGAGCACAGGGCTGTTTTCCCTTGTTTGTTTGCATCTGAGGACATACGGGCGGCTCTGTCTGCCAAAGGAACCATTATCGCTTTGCAGTCGCCGCTCATCATGTTTCTCGCCGATAACAGATGTTTTCTTTATCGTCTGATTTACGGTTGATGTCTCCCTCTCCCCCATGTCTTACACTCATATGGTCTCTGACAGCAGCAGGGCAGATTTACAGACCCCTGGGTCGGCGCCAGCACAAGCCCTGCGTGGCCCGGAGCGGCCGTGACGTCTCCCGAGGCCTGGCCAAGAACAGTACACGCGAGCTTCTCGGAAGGAGATTGCAACGGAGGGATTCTCTTCTGGACCCTAGCCCTGGGAAAGGAAAGGAACAGAAGAAAAACGTAAGGAAGGGAGAAAAAACCCCACTTTTCCCCATTAGGGTGCCTAATATCCATCATCTCTCCCCACTTCCTTCCCGTCCAGTGTTGTGCTAGACGCTGCAGTCATTGTGCAAGAAAAGCCTCCTTGCCAACGCACCCTTCCCAGTGCCCAGAAACAGTTCAAAAGCTCTCTGATTCAAACCACACCCACCGAGCCTTGTAAATCTGGCCGCTCTACGGAAGCAACGGCTGTCGTTCCCTGGAGGGAAGATCCAAGACGTTTGGTGCACGGGACGAAAACGAACTGGATGAACTTGCTTCTCCGAGTCTCTTCAAAACCTGAAGCTGACATTAGTCAGGTGACTGAGGAAAGGGCCTTTTCTGTCGTGGCACCCCAATTGTGAAATGCACTCCCTACTGAGGCTGACCTGGCTCTGCCCATTCTGTTTCTTAATTCCAGGCGGACATCTTTTAGCAGTGCTCTCTCATCATCACATTGATGGGCCCCCTCAGAGTCACCTGGCAGTTGCAACAGCATTCCAAGGGCGGCAATTTTAATTGCCCACGATGGCCCAGAGTTCCCATGGTGAAATTAGAATGGAGACTTGCAGACCCGGCTGCCCCTGGTGGTGGGCAGGTGGGGCATGACATGTGAGCCCCCCTGAGACGCAGGGGCCCTATCAATTGCCCTCGGGTGCCAGGTACTGATGCAAAGTGATGCTACGTCGGGGAATTTTGAAAAAATTAGAATGGCAGCGGCCTACAGTTGATTGGAGCAACAGTTTTTAAAGCAACAGACATTCCCAGTGTTGGGGCCTTGCCAGCTGTCTGGAGGAGGCCGTGTGCTGGCACCAAGGCTGGACTCCAACTCTGACGGAAGCAAGTCATAACTGTTCGTCCCACTCGCTACTGGAGGGGGTGTGGTGCTTTCATTTCACCCGGAGGCTGTGATGCAAATAGAATTTGCCGGCCATTTGTCCTGTACATGACAAATGCCTCCATTACGTTTGCCAGCCATTTCTTCTGTACATGACAAATGCCTCCGCTCCGTCTTCATTCTGATCAAACTGTTCTGATTTTGGAGTGGGGGGAAGCCCTCTTCAAAAGTTGGGAAACCATCAAATGATCAGCAATCGGGCAAAAGGGGTGAGGGCAGGGAAATGGGCGTGGCTGTCTATGGAATCTCAGACTCCGAGCACTGGGACCTCCAGGTGGACTGGATTTCTTGGTGTAGCATGCCTTCACTAAGTAATCCCAGCTAAATAGGCTCATCCTCGGAGCCAGGCATTTTTGCCTGCCTGGCTTTCTGCAGAGCCTGCCCTACCATTAGGCAGAGTGAAGCAGTTGCCTTTGGGTGGCAAATGCCAGGAGGCCTGCATGCCCTGCGGTCTGCTGCATGTGTCCTAAATTAGCCTGCTGCCTTCAGGTGCAGTGAAGGAGACTATCCCATCACCAACGTTGAAGGAAGATCCCGCTGTCGGTCCAGTCAGCTTTTCTACATGCGACAGCAGGGGGCGTCATTTTGCCCTTTGTGAAAGGACTGGGGCCACCCTTGGCCACGCCAGTGACTCCCTCTGGCCTCGTGGCAAAGGTCAGGGGTGGGGGTCACGATACGGTAGTGATAAAGGGGTTGGGAGGCACAGCGTTGGAAGCTGAAGGGTGTCGAGGGCGCGCCGTGGCAAGGAATGAGGAGTGACAGGAAGGGGGCGCCACGTGGCGGTGGTGCATCCGCTCCCTTTTGCCAGGGCTTATTGCTGCTGACGCCGCTAATGAACAGCAGCCTTTTTACAGTCACTGTGAGAAATCCCCCAATGTGGTGCTCTGGCGTTCCCCCAGACGGCCGCACAGCCCGTTCCCTAACCAGACAACAATTGGTGGTTTCCCAGCATTTACGTTGTCGTCCCCCCATTGCAAATGACTGAAAAGCCCCTCCTAAGGATTAGTTCCTGGCAGAAAGAACTTTAAGCTACGATATGCTGGCATTTGGGTGTGTGTGTGTGTGTTGTGGGCCCAAATCCTTCGGCTCTGCCCTACGCTAAAATGCCACCCACCCCCCACGAGAACTCCTCCAAAAGTTAATTAGGAAGCATTTCGACACCCCTTGGTGGGCTGTGAACAGGCAGATGATCGAGAAGGCCCCCAGTTCGAATCCCGTTCCCTAAGTGCATTGGTGCCTCCAAGGGGTATAATGAAACCTCTCGTTGAAAAGGGCTCAATCCTCCCTCCCCATTTGGAGTCCGGAGATGGAAGAGAGGAAGAAGAGCAGTGTTGCAGCGTTCATCCGGTGACTGGTCTGTAAGAACAGCCTGTTTGTTCCCTCCGCTGGAACATCGGTGCTGTGATGGATGCGTGAAGTTCCTTTCACTCCATTGTACTGCGAAGTTTTGTTGGCTCTGTGGTCAAGGCTGCTCCTTCCCCTACTGCTTGAAGCCTGATTCCTACCGAAGGGCAAAAGTTCTCCAGCTTTGTGTCATGGTCTTTAGCCTTTGTAGTGGCAGCAGCCTCACCTGGCATCGGTTCCAATCAGGCTGGGCTGTGGGGGAGAAGTCCAGTCTCCCCCCCCCCAATGCCGCAGCAAGCTTTCCTCATCGCATTTTGACGTTAGTGAAGGAATGCATATTACCACCGAGAGAAGCTTCCCCCCACCATTCCAATCAGGATGCAATCCTATGCATGTGTAGACAGCAGAAGAAAAAAGCCCAACCATTTTTCATAGGACTTTTTCATGGTAGCATGTCAGGCTACAGGAAAATCCAGGATCAAATGAGTTAGGGGCAAGAGATCCCAGGATGCTGCCCGGAGACCCCTTGGAGGAAGTCAATATAATCAATACATTCCATACTGATCGAGTTTTGTGGGTTTTTTAGATTCCTTTCTGGCTTTTGCCCTGGAAAGGCCATTTTGAATCAGAACACCAGAACGCATATTCACAGATGGTGTAGGGCGGAGAGTGGCTATAGGTCAGGGTTCCAGAACCTCAGGCCCAGGGTCAGAACTTAGCAGTCCTGGTATTCCCATCTGGTATTCCCAATGCAACCCCCTTTCCCCCAACCATTTTCCTGTTTTTTGGTGCATCTTAAAAAAATTGAAATGCTTCCATCTTAAAACTTTGAAATGCCTCTCCAAAGCTTTAGTTACAGGCAGTAGGAAATTTCAGCTATGACATGCTGGAATATTTGGTATTTAGTCCCTCCCCTTTTGCTTTCAGCTCCGCCCATTACTGGAATGTGGCCCTCGGAAGCCTCTCTTAAATGGAATCCAGACCTCGGGCTGAAAAAGGTCCTGCATCCCGGCTATAGGCGCTGCAGCGGAGACCTCAAGAGGCCTGTGATCTGCTTACACCATTACTGTCGTGAGAGAAAAGCCCCGTCGAACGAGTTCAGAAGCCAAGGTACTAGAAAGCTGCAATCTTTGCCCGTTGGGGTTGTTTTTGTTTGCCCTGGGAAAGCTTTTTGGAATTCGTCTACCTAGATCGCAGTTCTGGAGTGTCCTCTCTTCGCAGTAATTGTAGGGTGTTTCCCGGCGGTAGAATCCCACAATTGTGAGCTAACGTTCCTGTGGATTTAAGCCCCCCACTTATCTGGGCAGGGAATGACCTTCTGGGCTGGTTTTTTTTGGTGTTCGTTTGCTTGATTTGGCAGCAGGTTCTGTAGCCAGTAAGGAAAAAGTGACAGTCATAGAGGCAAGAGCTGTATGTTCAAATCACCTGTTGGCTTAGTTAGAAACTGGAGTCCCTAGAATAGTTTAGCCTGACGTTTTGGAGCTCAGCTCCTATCTCCCTGAGGCCAGCGTGGCCAATAGTCTAGAAAGATGGATGATGCAGTCCAAAAGGTCAGGGGAAAGGTGCCCTAGAAATTACGGCTTGTATCCAACAACAGGTGTCCCTCTGCTAGCTCAAAGCTTCTGCCGCTTGAGGAAACCCTGTGTTTATCCTTGCGCAAGTGTAAGAACATCAGGACATTGGAAGATGCCTTACACTGAATCAGACTTTCGGTCCATCTAGCTCAGTGTTGTCGACACTGGCTGGCAGCAGCTCTCCGGGGGTTCAGACAGGAGTTTTTCCAAACCTACCTGGAGATGCCGGGGATTTAACCTGGGGCCTTCTGCATGCAAAGCAGGTGTTCTGCAGTTGACCTACAGCCCTTCCCTCAAGTGTCAAATCCAATACGATTCAAAATGCTGGCTTTGACCTATAAAGCCTTAGACAGTTCAGGACCACAATACCTGATGGAGCACCTCTCCTGACATGAGCTACGTTCAGCATCTAAGGCCCTCCTCCAGGTGCCTCCTCTGAGGGAGGTTTGGAGGATGGCAACAAGGGAGAGGGCCTTCTCTGTGGTGGCCCCCCAGTTTGGAATGGTCTCCCCAACAAGGCCCTCCTGGCACCAACATTGTTGTCTTTTCAGTGCCTGGTTAAAACTACACTCTTCTCTCAGGCTTTGGCAGCATAGAATGAGTCCAGGATTGTCTTTGGTCAATTGTTTAAGAACAGTTTTTACAAATATGTAGGCTATCTGTTTATATGTTTTTATGTAAATGGTTTTGTACTTGGTATAATGTATTTTACGGGTTTTAATTTTTTGTGAAGCACCCAGAGAGGTTTGGCTCCGGGGCGGAATAGAAATATAAGAAATGAAATGAATATTTTTATTCTGCTTGCACAAGCGATTTTACAGGCGATTGCAGAATGTGGTGCATGAGGTGTTCTGCAAATCATGTTGCACAATTCAGTATGATTTAGTTCAGCGAGGTGTTGCCTGCACCAGTTGAGGTAGTTCTAATAGCAGAACAGCTCTTGTCATTTTTCGACTTGCATAACGTTGGATACAAGCCAGAACTAGCAAAAACAAGCGCTTGCAACTCCCAGTGTAATGAAATTGTACTTTGTGGAACACTTTGCAGAACACCTTGTGAAACACTTTGCAGAACAGCCCGTGCAACACCTTGTGCAACAGCTTGCCCCATGGCTTGTGCAGCGACTATTTTTCTGGGAGGAGCTCCTGATGAATGGCCTTTGAGTAGTGGGGAAAGTAGGTTGGTTGTAAGACCAGCCAATTGCATGTTCAGTTTCCTCTGTCGTTCTCCATTTTAGCTCTTTTAAGTCAAAGTAGATCCCACATGCCGGAATCCTGTTCTGGAGATACAAACTCCAAGCAGCCTTTCCAGGGTAAAAGCACTTAACGAGACCAAGGGGATCTGAACGTACAACCATCACCTCTCGGGATCCTTATCCTTCATGCACGCACACATTGGCAATCTGGCACAGGACACCCAAATCCGTGGGACTTCTTTATTGTAGGAAACTCCATGGCCAAAGCTTCGTGGTTACACTCTTCTGAAGTATTATTGCTGATGGTCATTGGCTGTAGGCTAACGTTCCACTACAAGATGTAGCGATGGCCACCACTTTGGATGGCCTTAAAAGAGGATAAGACAAATTCCAGAAGGCCGTCAATGGCTACTAGTCCTGACGGCTTAAGTGCAACCTCCGGTGTCAGAGTCAGACTGTCTGTGTACATTAGCTGCTGGGGAACATGGGGAGGAGGGTGCTGTTGTACTCATGTTCTGTTTGTGCGTTTCCTGTGGGAAGCTGGTTGGCTACTGTGTGAACAGAATGCTGGACTAGATGGACCCTTGGTCTGATCCAGCAGGGCTTTTATTATGTTACGTGAGCATTATGAGCGGATGAGTTTCGACAAAGAAGCCAACAATAATTATGAGCTTTAGCGGCATCCCTAATTCCAACAGGCCTGCGTCCTGATTGTATGTTTGATTTCTTTCCTGGGGTGTGTGTGTATGTGTGTTGTTCAATCATTTGTTTCTCCATCTCTTCTGCGCAATGGGTTTACCTGCTGTGTGGTTTTCTTTGCTTGGTTGCTTTTAAAAGAATGGAGTGTGATTGCTTCTAGTGTGTCTGTTGTAAGAAAAACAGGGTAGAAACATCCGAACTAATTAATTTCTGGAGTCCGTCCCGAGTCTCACGTGGTGGGAACGGCAGGGAGGCTAACCAACCGCAGGCCGCTCCTTCTGAATTAGTTGGAGGCTGAATGCTGCGACCGCTGCACTATACTGCTTTCTTCTGAGTCCCGGGCTTTTTAAGCAGGAGGAAGGCTTGTTGTTATGATTGAGCAGTGACTCTTTGAACAGAGATTTCATTGTCCGTATCAGAGGCAGGCACAAGTGTTGCTCACAGTGCAATCTTGCACACGTCTACTCAAGGAAGTCCCACTGGGTTCAGTGAGTTTACCCCCATGTAAGTGGGCACAGGATTCAGTGCCAGCTCTGGGTTTGGGAGGGTACTTAGAATCCTAGAATCATAGAATAGCAGAGTTGGAAGGGGCCTACAAGGCCATCGAGTCCAACCCCCTGCTCAATGCAGGAATCCACCCTCAAGCATCCCTGACAGAATAGAGCATCCCTGAGAGCATCCCTTAGGCAAGGCACCCTGCCTGGGCCCCTCCCTCAGTGAGTCCATCTTCCTACCGCCATGGTCACCATCTGCTTTTGCTCTTCATTCTCTTTCTCATCATTTCTGCCACTTGCTTGCTTGACAGGCAGAGAGCCAGCGACAGGGCCGGCCCTACCATGAGGCAAAATAAGGCAGTGGCTTAGGCAGCAAACTTTAGGTGTCATAAAAGGGCAGTAGTTATTTACCTTTTTGTTATTGCATTTCTACTGCCATGGTGGGGAAGAGGTGTTTATGGCGTTTTCTGCCACATGTACCAAAATAATTCAGCTACCTTTGGGTACAAGGCACCTTGACTCAGGTGAGTGGAAGGGAGGCTACCTTTACGACTCTGCCTCAGGCAGCCAATTGTCTTGGGCCAGCCCTGGCCAGTGAGCAAGGAGGCCGTGGCATCTCGTGCTCCTCCTTCTCATTACCATCATTGCCTGGGCCAGAGCGAGAGTCAGGTGAACAAGCAGGTTGCAAGGGGGAAGAAGAGAAGCAACTCCATGGGGCTCTGGTCAGTGGGCCCCTGCTGGGGTGTGGGCCCTCGGCAGGTGCCCAAACATGCCTGCTTCTGACCCCGGCCCTGATGGAATTGCACTCTAAGAGAGGGGATCTGAACCGGTGGCTTTCTGAGAAAAGAAAGAAAATGAAATCAAATCATGTTTCGTTTCGCCTTGATATTTAAACATCTTTTAAAAAAATGTTTTTTTAAATTTAAATTTATTTCTCTTAAATTTAATTGATCGTTGTTGTTTCCGTTCATTTGCTTCAAGCTCTGCTCGTCTTGTTTCCTGTATTTCTTGGCACTTTCTTTGTGTTTCGTTTGAATGGGGAGAAAAGGGCACATTTGAGATGGGGGGAAATGCACAATTTTTAAAAAGCGGACCGGAAACGCACACTTTCTCTCCATAAAGTAAAACATAAGAATGCACACTTTTTAAAGTACTTTTTTTTCCTAGCATGAATGCAATTGTGAGAATTTGCCATCATTTTCAGAAAACATTTGCGTTTGGGGTTGCAAATGAGACGTGTTTGCATGATTTGCAGATATACCTGAAATTCTCCTACATCCCCTGCACGCACCATCTTCTACATGCAGACCGTGGCTCCCTCCATCTGATGAAAGCTCCATACCACGTATTGTACTAGATCCCACTAATTGCGGGCGAACAATTGAACTAGGAGCGCATTACGTTCAATTAGCGTCTTCTTCTGTTCAGCGGCACTTGCTGTGCGTTCATTAACGGGGCATTAGGCTGGTGCGCTAAGAAAGCGTCAAGGAAACACCAGTGCCGCATATCCGAAGGTCAATGTTCTGCAATCAGAAAGTTGAGTTGACGACACAAAATTCCAGAACGTCGGGTACCTGCTGGTATTGGGAGTTGCCAACTTTTTTTCCCTGGCTCCGCTGCTGTGCCTTTAAGCGAGAGCCGGACGTGATTAAATTCAAGCCGGCAAAGCTTCTGCCGTCACTTTTATCTATGACTTGTTTAACCTGCTGAATTTCTGCATTCTGCTCTGCTTTTAAGGGCAGAGGAACAGGGCCAGGGAGAGAAAATTGGCAACCTGGCTTCCCTGTCAATGGTTCACAACCCCTCCAGTTTTCTAGACCCTTAAAGGGTTGCCACCTTTATTTTTCCCCAGGGTTCTTGTGTCTTCTAAACTAAAGGTGCGAGACAGGCTGGACTGTAGTGGTAGCTGCTTTTATAGCACAGACATGTTGGCAATGGAAGCTGGTGGCTCCGATTTCAGTGGGGTTTGTGATTCCACCCTGGGTTTCAGTCAGAGCCAGCCAGAACTCTAAAGGAGCAATGCAAGGTGCTGGACCCATTTTGGGATAGCGATCAGCACTTTGGATCACTCCTTTAGAGTTCTGGCTGGCTCTGGCTAAAACCCAGAATGGAATCATAGGCTCAATGAAACCATAGCCATCAGCCTCTGCTACATGTTGTGATGGGGAAAACCATACCAGTGACATCTCTGCCTGTCCTCCTGCTTTATAAAAGACTCAGGAGCCCTACCAGGAAAGGAAAATGACAACCCCTAACTCTGAATAACAACTTACAAACCAAAGAAAGAACTACTAGCTTTTAGCTTTATCCACTGGAACACAGCAACCCTTGGTAAAAATTACCTCCCTCGTCCTCTATATCACAGGCACAGAACCTCAGATTCAGGGGCCGAATCCAGGCCTCCAGCTTTGCCTAGATAGCCATGCCTCTCTCCTTGCCCCAGGACCAGCAATAATTTGGCAGATTCTCAGCTTTTGTGGAGTTTCCCCCCAGTTCTAAAAGGTCGGAATGCCTCTCTTAAGGGTTTCTTTACTGGCCGAAGGAGCTTCAAGGCATGTTTGGCTCCGCCTCTTTTGTGTTTTGCCCCGCCCACCACTGGAATGTGCTGGGGTGGGGGTGCCTCAGAGCTTCTCTGACACAGAATTCGGCCCTTCTGGCCAAAAAAGGTTCAGGGGCCTTGATTTACTGGATCATCTTTTAAAGCTGCGCAACGGATAGAAATTCAACAGGTGCGGCTGTCCCGGCGTGGCGATGCAATGTCGAGAAAAATTCCGCCTGTGAAATGTGGGTCAGCCGTGCAGCTGCTCATGACATGCTGGGGTGGGGCAGCCCTGCCAGAAAAAAAGAGAGGCCGGTGACCCCCAACGCTTCGCACCAACAGGAGCAGCTGCCGTACCAAGTGCTGGCTGCCAAAGTGGATGCTAGAAAAACCAACGTTTCCTTTACCGAGGTCATCAGGAAGCCACAAACGTTTTAGCTTGGACGGGTGCTTTCAATGCCCTTCCTTCCCGCTGGGAAATGGCCCCAAATTCCTGTCCGTTTGCAAGTTTGCACTGTGGTCAGTTGTAGCCTCAGTGCAGGAGCATCTGTCCTGTTGGAACTGGGCTGGACTATATTCCTACTGCGCTGATGCTCATGCGCTGAGGTTGTCAGCCAAGCCGTGCCGCATCTCAGCAAACTGCTCCACTTCCACCACCTAATCGCAGTCCCCAAAGAGACCCATTCAACACTGAGTGAAAGAGGCACCCATTGGGCAGGGGACATTTGGTGTAAGCCAGGCTGTTTATACCTTGGGATTCTGCCAAGCGCAGAACGTGGCATTGGGTGCAGAATCCAGTTTTCCTGGGAATCTCTGATTTTTCTTCTTCTTTGAAATCAAGTTTCTAGCCCTTATTGTTATGAAGTTATCCTCAAAGGCCTGTGCAATTCCTGGCAGAATTGCACAGCCCAAAGAGAAAGTCAAGGAGCAAGGATGAACTGTGCAAAAGTGTAAATATTGAAGGATGGATGACAAAAAGGAAGAGGAAGCGAATAGGACTGATTTGCCTGAACAATTCAGGGCACATGCGTAGAACCTTCATGGCTGCAGCTTGGAGGCAGGATGTCTGCATTGCAGGCAATAAGCCCAAGGAGGTTCAGTCCTGGGCATTCTCAAGGTCTGGTTAAGAAAGAGCTCTCTGAAGCCCCCAGAAGACTGCTACCAGTCAGTGAGTGCAGAATTGTAGACCTAGAGGGAACCAAGGTTCTGACTTGGCGGAAACCTGCAGTAGAGGCTGATGGCTCTGAAGTCAGTGGGGCGGTGAATCCACTCTGGGGGTTGGCCAGAACTCTAAAAAAGCCCCCAAAGTAGTTTCAGCACCATGGAGAGCTCCAGAGTGCACATACTTTGCATGTGGTCTGTCCCAGGTGCCAGTCAACTCCATGCAGGGCAGAGGGTGACTTTTTTGAAACCCTACAGAGCTTCCGCCAGTCATTGTACACCCGGGGTGTAAAAAGTGTAGTCCGCGACCGGCATGCCGTTGGCTAAGCCATTTTCGTGGATTTTTGAGGTGATACGCGAAGATGGTGTGTGTTGGGGGGGGGGTCCATTTTCCCTTTAACTATCCTTTTTATCTTCAGCTCTGTGCTTTTGTTTTATTTTATTTTCTCAACATCTAGGCCCCAGGTGCAGAATCTCTTTCAGCCTGTGTCCAAATTCCATTTTGGACAGTTCTTTGGAGGGGGAGGGTTGCATTCCAGCAGTAATTGGGGCCAAAAGTGAGAGGGTCAGGCCCAACACCAGCACCTCCCCAAATACCAGTATATTGTAGCTTCAAGCTCTTCTTTTCATGAAAGGGTTATTTTATTTTGAAATAAAGTTAAGAAAATGCAGGCAACCAGAAGAAGATACGTAATAAAAATTCGAGAATGCTAAAGAAATAAAAGAATCCGCTAGTTATAATGGTTAGTCTATAGCCGATAAGTTTATGGGACATGTACAGTAATGCTGTGGATTAGGCCTTAGAAAAGGCATTGCATACTTTTAAAATGGGTGCGGGTGGGAGGGATAGCAGAAACCACCAAATGATCAGTGGTTAGGGTAAAGGGATGACCTTCTGGGCGTGGCCTTCCATGGAACATGAAAGTCCTGGTTCGTGGGGCTACTGAAGTATGGGTCCTGATGGTACAGGCTCATGTCACATCTCAATCAATCAACCAACCGACAATTCCCACGTGGGTTTCTCACCATCTGGGATCCCTCTGCAAAGTCTTGAGTCAGGTCCTTGCACAGGAAGGAACACTTCCCAGAAGTCACGACCCGTGACCCGCTGATGATACCCCTGCCTCCCACAGACAAAAACCCAGCTGGAAGGCGTCTCGTGTGCCTAGTCCCTAGTGACTCAGCAGCTCAGCCCAACAGCTCTTTTACTGACACACTGGAAATTCCGGCAGGGTTCCTTTGTGTCTCTCGGGAAGGAGGGGGGAATTCTACAGCAGAGCTCAACGGACAGATGGATCCTTCTTGTGGGGAGACCACAGAAGGGCCCCGTGTTCTGGTCGAGGGAGCAAGATCTCCACCCGCGAACATGAGTCAAAGAGTTGGACTCAGCTCAAATCCGGGAGGCCGTTAGAAAATAAAAAAAGTCCCCGGAAGGGAGAGAAATACTTGGTATTCTCTCTGAAAAGATGCCACAATGAAAGAGGCAGGGAGGGGCGATGCTATGGGCTGGCACTTGAGAACATAGTGGGCAAGAGGGCACGTTTCTTAAGAAGGAACCGAGCAAGGTCAAGGAGGCTGAACTGCGGAATGCCTGGAATCTGGGCACGGTCACTGAGCTCACCGTAGCCATTCTTTTAACCCTTGCGACCAGAAAAACCCTCTTCCAGCCAGGGAGCAGGCATGAAACGTCGTTATGAAGGTGCAGTTTAGACAGAAAAAAGGCTTGCAACTCCCAGCAGGCCCCAGCCAGCCTTTTTTTCCGTCTAAACATGCACAGGATTGTGCCTTTAGTGGCGTCTCGCGGTGCACCGCCATCGGTGCGTGCTTTGTAAAGTACAAGAAGAGGCCAGGTCGCTGCCCCAAAGCGCTTACAATCTAACATTTGATAGGGAGAGGGGAGGGAAAAGGAAACCAGACAAGGGAGGCATAATATGTGTTTGTTTCAGTTGGCTGCGTTTATGCTGAGATATAGATGGGTGCAGGGCCGTGCTGGCTCCAGGTCTCTTCAGGTCCTGGTGCAAAGCTTCCTCAGTGGCGGGGGGGGGGGGGGGGCTACCTGCTCACCACTATGGTCACCACCTGCTTTTGATCCTCCTCCTCTTTCTCATCCTGGCTCTCACTTGCTTGCTTGACAAGCAGAGAGCCAGGGAGCAAGGAAGCCATGGTGTCTTCTGCTGCTCCTTCTCACTGCCCCATTGTCTGGCTGGAGTGAGAGGCAAGCATTGAAGCAGGTTGCAATGGGGAAGAGGAGGAGAAACTCCGGGGAGCCCTTGCGAGTGGGCCCCTGCTGGCGTGTGGGCCCTCAGCAGGGGCCCGACCATACCTAGCCTTGACACCAGCCCCGGTACGGTAACTCTGTGGGGCTGTGCCAAAGGCCATGTAGAGAAGTTGGTGGGGGGTACAGGAGGATTTGAAAGAAGGGGGAGAGTTGGCATTGCACAGACCCCCCTGGAAGGCAGTTTCCAGGCAGGAGGGGAAAGGGAAGTCCGGGAGAAAGAACGCAACCTTTTGTGGGAGAGAGAACAGGGGAGGTAGACCTATTTCAAACACTCTCCATAGATAAGGAGCCCTTTGAGTGGCTGAAGATGTTGGCACTTGGAGGAGGCCAGGTCACAGGGAGGGAGGAGGGATCTGGAGGTAAGAGGGGGCAGAAAAGGAGGGCAAATGGGGGGACACCGATTTGCATAAAATGTACATAGGCTGGCTTATCTGCATTGGTACAACTTTGGAAATTATGACTGTAGTTTCCATTAAAATACAATCCGGGTGACCTCTAAACCTGCCTGCTGAGTCCAGGTGCTGCCAGTGGAAGCTGGTGGCTCCGGTTTCAGTGGGGCACTGTGAAATGGTAGGCACCGCGTGAGTTTTATGCCTTACAGCACGATCCTATGTGTGTTTACTTGGAAGTAAGTCTCCCTGGATGTAGTGGGAGCATAGTTGGAGGCTGGTGGCCTAACATAATGTGATTTTAGTGGACAGATGAAGGGGGGGTGGAAATGGGCAGTTGGCAGGTTTATCTGAGAAGGCCCCAAAATGTCTTTGGCTCTTGATTTCCAGTGAGATTAGATTTTAATTTATTTGTGGCCTTCCACCCCAAAAACACAAATGCACGGCTCGTAAAATAAGGCAAGGGGAGGAGGGAACCGACGGGCGTAAATCAGTGACAGGAAGAACATTGCTGCGCATTTCAAAGTGTAGCACCGTTTCAAGAACGATGCGTAGCAAAACATACCGAAAACCTAGAAAAGCATATTGAGGAAAAGATAAAAGAAAGGAAAGGAAAGACCAGCCAAAAGCAGGAGCGAAGTCAACGAGGAGGCTGGGGAGAGTTCGGTTTTGCTCGTAACCTCCAGATGCTCCCTTGCCAGGGGAAGAGATCGTAAAGAGGAGACTGGAGCTGGAGCGGGGAGTCAAAGGCAGGTTTGGCGGGGAGGCGTGGGGCTACCTCTGACCCAGCTCCTGCTGATTCCCTCCCTCCCTGCTTCTAATTTATCTCTCCAGCGTTTGCAAGTCCCACAGGGGGGCTTTGGACAGCCCAATCATCCAAGCCAGACCCTGGAGCCGCTGACAATGAAAAAGAAAAGAAATAAAAAAACCGTTTAGCTGTGTCAGGAAATAGTTGGCTGATGTGCAGCCCTCCCCCCCCCCCCAAACCCCTGCCCCACCCTGGATTTTTGCTTTTGGCCGAGGGAGGGTTTGGAGGCGGCAGCAGCTGAAACGCCAAAGGGTCAGACTGTGGGGTGCCAGGAGGGAAGACCACAGAGAAGACAGCACTGTGGGTTTTCATGCACGTTTTTCTGGGAGGTGAAAAGCAGCGCCCCCAGCTGGCCAGTGGCTGCTCTGCAGTCCCAGCGCCTTCTGGCTGGTTTAGAGACTCTCTGGAGACAGCTCCAGGGAACAGCTGGATTTTATATTTTCAGAATCAACTCCCCTTCATTGTCCCAGAAGTCCAAGGGACATTCCTAGGTGCAACCTCTAGAGCGTCCGGGTGTCTTACTCTGCAGAAGACAGGGCTGCCTTCAAAGGCATCTTCTCTTTATTAAACATCTGCCCAGTCCAGGTCCAGATTGAAGATAAAGAAGCAAAAAAGAAGAAGGGCACATACGTTACCCAGGGAGTCAGGGGAGTTGAACCTCTGTCACTCCGAGGGCCAGATTCCATTTCAGGGGCCGCACGTGATTGGTGGGTGGGGCCAAAGGGGCGTGGCCAGAATCCCAGCCTATTTGAGCTTGAAAGCATTAGGAGAAGCATTTCAACCTTTTTGAATTGGGGAAAGAACTGCAGACAAAAGCCAGGAATGATTGGCAGTGGGTGGGAAGGGGGCGTGGTCATCAGGCAACCCCTGGAGGGCTTCCTGGGACCCCCAGAGGCCCACATTTTGCCCCTAGGCCCGACTTGATGGCCATTGGCAAATCCTGCCTTGACCTCCTCAGTCCCTTCCAACTCTATGATAAAGCTGCAATAAAAGAAAAAGAGGGTGTGGCAACTGTAAATCCAGCGATGCTGGATCCACTCCCAGAAGCTCTGCCTTGGCTGATTGCAATGTTGGAGATGGCTAGTGCAGAATTTTCTCCGTGCCCCTGTATCTGAGCTTAGCTCCTCCTTCCTTGGCTTCACATCCTGTTACTTCTTTGGAAGGGGGAAAAGAGAGGCTGCCATTGAACTCTTTGATCTCCTCCACGTCCCTTGGCTAAGCAAGCAGAGTTGCAAACTGACCTCTGCATCCTTCATCCGTTGCGCATCTCAGCGTCCAAACGCCCCAGGAGTGTTGAACGGCTAACCGGAATGTGCTGGCAGGTAAAGGGGATCTTAAATGAGATGGAGGACAGGGCTTTTGGAGAGGCGTGGCCAAGCCGGAGAGAGGGCATGAGTCGAAGGGCTTCCAGAATGCGGAGCAGAGAATAAACATGTCAAGGAGGCGTCGGATTACACACAAACACGAACAGGCAAGGGCTCTGGAATGCCTGGTCCTTTTTGCGGGACATTTAGCATCCTCTGACTCATACATGGAGTTCAAATCCCATCTATAATAACAAAAGAGTGTGTGCGTTTTTCTGTCTGTCCATCCGCCCACATGTGCCCGAGAACGTGAAACCTAGGGCTTGTTTATACATTGTATATACTCTGTCGTGGCTGCGCAGTTGTGCTCCGTTGTTTATATGACGTAACCACCAGTTCGTAGCCACATCTTTCGGTTCCCCGCGAAGCTGCTCATTTTTGATGTCCTGTTTTACCGTCAGTTTTTACTTTGCTCCAATGTCACCACGGTTGTTTGTGCGTGTGTCACTAGTGGCTTTAGATTAAGAGTGTGGGTGTAGTTTGGGGTGTAGTTTGGATCCCGAGTGCAGGATCGGCACGAGAATACAGGGCAGGTGTTTAGTAACGGCCGCCATGGCGACATTAAAGTCTGATTTTGGAACGAAGTAAGGACAGTTATTATGTATAACGTATAAATTCAATGAACTGTGCAGCTGGGCAGCTGCAGGCTTCCAAAGCTACAACGTTGCGTAGAGTTGTCAGGAAACAAACAAAAAAAAGTTTTGGCGGTTTTCAATCACTCGATATTTGCTGCGCATTGTGACAACCACACTGCAAATTTTCCTGGCTGGAGAACCCGTGCTCACTTCTGCTATGTAACCCTCTTGTTGCTGCGCTACAGCAACCGTGCTGTGCGTTTTGGGAGGAATCAGTACCAAAGTTCCACCGTATAGAACAGCCTTCCTCAACCTGGGGCGCTCCAGATGTGTTGGACTACAACTCCCAGAATGCCCCAGCCAGCTGGCTGGGGCATTCTGGGAGATGCAGTCCAACACATCTGGAGCACCTCAGGTTGAGGAAGGCTGGTATAGAAGCACCTGTGAACACCTGAAACTTGACATGCATACTTAAGGGAACCTCGGGGGGCGTGCACCTCCGGAAATTATTTGGTATCTAAAAAGCATCAGTTCATTTTAATTAATTTAAATGTGCCCATGTGGTTGAAGCCTGCGGTAACATCTTCAGCCACTGAGTGGCAGACCTCCCTAACTAGCACATAGCTTTGCCGCCCTTACAGTTTGAAGCGAGGGGTGATTAGTTGGCCAAGGGGCAGCATTATATGCCTGCCCCCTCCCTTGGGAAATGAAGTGGACAGACCCTTCCCTTTAAGTGCAATATGGTTGCACTGCGCTATTGGGCGTGACCTAATTCAGGTGGGGCACGTGCAATGCATCCAACTCTGACAGCTATGTAAATTGGACGGAAGACTTCAGTGTATCAAACCAAGGGCTACTCCAACCCACACAAAGCCGGTTCCGTTAGGATCATACAGGAGTCTACCAAATTTCCAGACCAGGTCTTTTTTCTGTGGGGTGGGTGGGTGGGCATATTAAGGCATTCCTATCAGCCCTTTAAGTGGAGGTGGTAAGGCAGGGGTGGGTGACCTGCAGCGCTCCAGGTGTTCTTGTCCGACTCCCGTCATCCCTGTCCTGATGGAAGTTGGACCACAGCCTCCCCACCCTGTGCCTGAAGGGATTGAACCCAGGCATGCGCCCAACCACTGAGCTACAGTTGAGATGTGGCGATGGCCACTAATTTCGGTGGCTCCCCCATTCCTGAACACACACACACACACACACACACACAGAGAGAGAAAGGACCACAGCTACATTTGTAGAGGAGCTGGTTATCTCCCAATGAAGCCTCCGTGTTCAGGGGTGGCATGCGCCACTTGCACCCTTGCGCATCTCACGCTTGTTTCCATGGCAGCTTGCTCAGGAGGCCTTCCTCACAGGGAGTGCTTTGTGTGAATTAGTGGGAGGAGTGGATGCCATCTGGGTCTGCCCATCCCAAACGTCGGCATTCCTTCTTTTTGAACCCAAGACTCCCCTAACTGAAACAAAAACCCCAGCTTGCTCTCCCATCTCAAGCCGGGCGGTTTCCCCAATGAACAATTCGCCCCTCTCCACGTTTTCTAGAGCGCATCCTCCGTGTGTGTCCCCCCCCCCCATCATTTCGCTTTGTCTTTCTCCCTCGCTTGGGCGCGTGTTTTCATTTTCTCTCCATTGTTACGCTCCACTTTCTAGACCAACTGGGTTTTTGACTCGCTCGCTCGCCCTCTTTTCTTTTCTTTCCCCTATTTCGCTGACACAGGGTTCGGGCAACATCTGGAACCAATCGGGACTGTAAATAGATCTGAGTTCCAACTTTCCACAAGAGCGATGTTGCGGACTGTGGAAACCGAGTCTGGCTTTTGTTGCTGTACTCCCCCAAACCCTCACCATATCAGTTGTTCCTGTAGAAATCAGCAGAAAGGGAGAGAGAGAGAGCCTTCTCCCCAAACCCCTCTCTCCCCCCTCCCGATCAACTTCAGAGCCACCCAATTCCCAAAGTGATTCATCCCCAGATGTGCGCCCGTCTGAGAAATCCGAGCTACGTCCCCCATGGGAGACGAGTTCACGGAGAGAACTGGGCTGTCTTTTGATGGGCAGCGCATGCTTTGCATGTCCGGTGCTTTCTAGGAAGCCAGTCAGACGCAAAGAGATTGCTAAATCCTCACGGGACCAAGTGACTGGGGGTGGGGGTGGAATAACAGCTGGGTGAGTTGTGGGATGCTGAGTAAGTGGAAACGCTGAATGCAGACAGGGCAGCGGTGGAGAGGAGTGAAGGGTTAGAGGATGAGAATGGGGATAATGAGGATGAATTACTTTTCTATACTGCTCTGCTCTCTGGGCAGTTTACAACGATAAAAGACTGGGTTTTAGCTAAGTACTGCGGACCCCTTATTTTTCAAATGCCAAGCCATGGACCCCCCACTTTTGAAATGGTAGTTACCTGTGCGAAGCAATTTTTTGGAGAAAATAAGGAGTAGCCCCTCTAAAGTAGCCCCTCTAAAGGATTTTAGGTATACTGAAAAACAGAGCATAAAATTTGTGATTTAGTTAGGAATATAAAGACGAATTTAATTTTACGAATGTCTAGTTTACAATTGAACAAATTGTGACTTGTCTAGCAGCTACTAAACCTAAATGTGATGGGAGAAATCGTGCCTCTTTTTGCCCCGAACAATCCCTTCCACATCCGGTTCAATATTTCCTACTTTTAATCTCAAATCTGGATCAACATTGAGCCGATTTCTGTGCTTGTTCTTCATATAACAAAATGTCGAAAATGTTTGTTCACAAAGTTATGTGGAACAAAAGGGGACTAGATGTTTCAAAGCTTTTTCACCTAACTTATAACCAGGAGAAACCGTCAGCTAGAATTGGTCCAGTCTATATTCTTGGGGAAATGATTTCAATGAACCATCACAAGTCACGTCAACAAGTGCATCTTGCTCTTTCGCAGATAGAATTGTTAGGTGTACATCACCACATTCAAGAGGATTCCTTCTCCGTGAGTTTTCAGGATTAGGTGCAGGGAAGTCATCTCTGAAGCTAGTCGCTAAATCACGCAGGTGCTCAGTGATGGTATATTTTACTTCTGGTAAGAATTCGTCATCAGTGGACTCTAGAAATGAATGGTGAATATGTGAATGGTGCCACGGACCCCCTGGGTGGGTTACGCAGACCCCCTGGAGTCTGCGGACCACCAATTGGGAAACACTGAGCTAAACTGTAAAACTAAATCCAGGATCCATTAAAACTCATCACATGCTGGGAAAAGAGGAAAGTCTTGACCTGGCACCGAAAAGTTAGCAATGTTGGCACCAGGCGGGCCTTGTTGGGGAGATCGTTCCATATTTGGGGGCCAGCACAGAGAAGGCCCTCTCTCTTGTTGATGTCTTCTGAGCCTCCCTGGGAGTAGACACCTGGAGGAGGACCGTAGTTGTTGAGCGTAGCTTAATACGCTTAAAGACGTATTTATTTGTGCAAACCTTTGGGATATAAGGCAAAGTGCTCTGCTTTTTCTGGTGTTTGCATGGATGGCTTTACTGTGTTTTTGATATATTTGTGGTTTCAGAATTATTATTTGAATGGTGTTTATGTGCCATATTGTTTTGTACAAGTTGTTATTCAGGGTTGTGAGAAAGGGTGCGATATAAATCAGATAACAAACAAAGAAACAAATAATAATGCTGCTAACAGTAAAGTAGTTTTACAGTCCTCATAGTTCTGAAGAAAGGGCTGGTTTAACTAGGAACAGAGGGAGCCGCCTTCTATCAAGTGAAGCTATCTAGCCCCATACTGTCTTCACTGACTGGCAGGGACTGTTCTACTTCTGCTCATTGGAGGCTCAATCCTGTGGGCATTTGGAAGGTATTCAAGCAATTACCATTGATAAGGACTTCTCCATGGTGGCCTCCCTAATGCAGAGCACCCCCTTCCCCTAGGCCCATTTGCCTGGCCCCATCTTAAACTATCACACAATTCTGCTCAGTTTGATGTTTCACAGGTGCTTACCTGGCTTTTCTAGACCACGCTTTTCTTTGTTTGCTACCACATTTTATATTGCTTTTAAATCATACCAGTTGCTGCCTCGAAGGCTGTGCGCGGTGGAAAGACGGATTTAGTTATTTTTAAGCAACGAAACCAAACTGTCATCTGTCAATGTGCAGAGTCTGGTTGCAACCACAAGGGGGCAGCAGCAAGCCTTCCAGTGATGCTCCTCCTTTGAGTCCTAGAAATCCCCCGTGAGATTTTGTTCTGTAGGGCGCAGGCGGCAAGGGGGAGCTACAACAAAATGTTGCAGTGGGGGATGATCCCATTCAAGATTCCAGAAGCCCGTTTACTCAATCATCTGACTCAGACTACAAAGGACGTTGGCTTTGGTAAACTGGGTGTGTGTCCCTTTCGGTCTTAGGTTGCTTTTAGAACATCAGCACACTGTTAGATCGGACTGGAACTTCATCAAGCCCAGTATCCCGCTTCCGATAGTGGACAGCCACATGCCTTAGAGAAAAAACATAAAGCAAAGTTTAAAGGTAACACTCTCCTCTCCCCAGCAACTAGCATTGTGGGGGTCTTTCTTTTATTACATTTACAGGCTGCTTAGGTAGGTGCGGGGGCAAAAGTATTCCCCAAGGCACCCCAGCCTGCTGCCTTGCACCTAGCTCCTGAACCGTTCATTTTATTTTTTATTTATTACATTTGTATCCTGCCATTTTTCCTCCAAGGAACCCAAAGCAGCGTATATAATCCTCCTCTCCATTTTATTCTCACAACAACAACAACCCTGTAAGGTAGGTTGGCCTGAGAGTGCGTGGCTGGCCCAAAGTCACTCAGTGGGCTTCCATGGCCGAGTGGGGACTAGAAACCAGATCTCCCGACTCCCAATCCGACGCTCTAGCCACTACACCACACTGGCTCTAAGTGAGTTCTGGCTGCCATCAACCATCCGTGTTCTGATGAAGCTAGGACTCACCAGGGCAGGATCTTTTGATTACTAGGGTCGCTGAGACCATCAGCTACCCCACTCAGAATTCCCTGTTCCCCCCTGAGTTTAGCCACAGGCAGTCCTCGCAGTAACTGGGAAGAAATGAATTTTCCAAGCAACAATCTATCCCCTGCTTCATCTTGAATGCGCAGTTCAGACCCATTTGTTTTACAAAAGACCGGATCCTGGTGGAAATGAAAACTGCTAGAGCAGCTTTGTTAATATGTATTGATGCAGCTGCCTGCAATTTTTGGACTAGGGTGAGAGATGTATTTTATTTCTATTTAAATTATAGAATATAGAGATATTTTTCTAAACGTGCATCTGTAATTAGTATGCGCCAATTTCACTCAAAACCTGTCCTCTTTTGGGATGATGTATTTGCTCTTTTTGGGGGCAATGGGTCAGTAGCCAGCATAAGGGAGATGTACCTCTACTGACTGTCCCCCAAAGTTGGGGGGAAGGATGGCGGCTGGAACAGGAAAATCCTTGAGTGCCTTCCTGCTGGCTGGTGGATTAAAGGCCTTGTACCAGACATTCGCCTTGATTCCAAGAGTGATCTTAGCCACGGAGATTATTCACGGGTAAAAGATTAAGCAAACTAAATATGTCTGGGCCCGACCTGGAAGCATGAGAAACACGTTCCATGTGGCCAGGAGGGTGGGCTGGGGGCATAAACATCTCCCGAGGAGTGGAGGCGGCTGGTGTGTCCTGCCTCCTGCAACTGCAGCTGGCTTGGAGGCCGAGCAAACCTAACAGGGAATGAATGTGTAAATTCTTGGGGTCAGCCGAGGGACAAGACAGTAGAGCTGGGACACTGAATGCAAGCGGTGCTTCGAAACATGAAAATGTGCATTTAGGTATCCAGTGTGGTGTAGAGGTTAGAGCATTGGGCTGGGACTTCAAGATCCGAGTTCTAGTCCCCATTCAGCCATGAATCTCCCTGGGTGACTTTGAGCCAGTCACTGACCTACTTCACAGGGTTGTTGTAAGGATAAAATGGCAAGGAGGAGGAGCAGGAACACGTAATCGCCTTGGATTCCTTGGATGGGAAAAAAGCGGGGTGTAAATGTAATAACAAATAAAAGGTTTTGTTTTTTCTCTCTCCGTCTGCTTGGAATTCACTGCACCTCTCTGTGTTTTTGAAGCTATGCTGTAGATGAAAGGTTTGTTCGTTTGTTGGCTTGCTTTGAAGGTGCTTCCTTATATAGAACCATAGAATCGTAAAGTTGGAAGGGGCCTATAAAGCCATCGAGTCCAACCCCCTGCTCAATGCAGGAATCCACCCTAAAGCATCCCTGACAGATGGTTGTCCAGCTGCCTCTTGAAGGCCTCGAGTGTGGGAGAGCCCACCACCTCCCTAGGTAACTGGTTCCATTGTCGTACTGCTCTAACAGTCAGGACGTTTTTCCTGATGTCCAGCCGGAATCTGGCTTCCTTTAACTTGAGCCCGTTATTCCGTGTCCTATGATCAGCGATGGTTTTTGACGACTCGTGGCTAGTAGCCACCAGACAGCCCAGGTGACAACGACGTCTTCCTTTGGTCTTTTTTATTTATTTATTTATTTTTATTTAAGGGTTTTTATGCCGCCATTCAGCCAAAAAAGGCTCTCACGGCGGCTTACAAAAGTATTTCTTGACAGTCCCTGCCCACAGGCTTACAATCTAAAAGACATGACACAAAAGGAAAGGGGATTGGGAGGGAGGAGGAGGAGGGGAAAAAGGAAAGCAAATTCAGGCACTACAATCTTAGTTGGTCTTTTTCTTTTTTGTTTTGCAACTAATAATGGGTAGAAGGGGGGCACGGTGTTCGCTTTCTGGTAGGACATCTGATGCTCTTTGATAGATTGGCATAGTCAGTCAAAAGGCTGCTTTGCTGTCGCCCCCCCCCCCCCCCAGGTGTGATTTCAGATGTGAAAAATAATCATACTCCTCGGGGAAGTGTGAAAGGCAGGAATTAGCACACACAGCCACATAGCAAACGTCTTCATCAGGCAGTAAATATTGCTTAACTCAGCTTCCCAATTTGGCACCATGCAGAGGTTAGGATGACACCACCATCATCCCTGACTGGGGCTGATGGGAATTGTAGTCCAAACCATATTGGGTGGATGTGAGGGAAGGTTGACTTAAATCTTCTGAAACAGAAACCAGAAAGGGAGAATGCGGCTCAGGACGTAAAGGTGCAGAATAGCGGACGGTGCGAGCAAAGGTGTTCCGACTTGGAAGCCCCACAGATACAGAAGCCACCTTTTTGACGAGATCTTACAAGATCTGCTGTTGATCCCATAGCAGTTGGCATGTTTTGAAAGTGACTAGCAATGAACAGTGCCAGACAGTACTAGCGGCCAAATAAGGGACTCTGATGTGGTCCTTTTTATAGTTCCTTTTTATGGACACAATCCAACTTAAGTCAGTGTGGTGTAGTGGCTAAAGTGTCGGACTGGGAGTCGGGAGATGCCGAGTTCTAGTCCTCACTCAGCCATGGAAACCCACGGGCTGGCTTTCGGCCAGTCACAGGCTCTCAACCCAACCTACCCCACAGGGTGGTTGTTGTGAGGATAAAATGGAGAAGATTATGTACGCCGCCTTGGGTTCCTTGGAGGGAAAAAGCCGGGATATAAATGCAATAAATAAATAATTAAACATAAGTCCTACTTAGAGTAGAGCTGTTAAAATGAATGGGAATTAAGTTAGTCATGACTGAATGAAGCCCTATTCATTTCAGTGTGTCTACTCTACTTTTATGTTGGGTTTTACCCTATATTTTCTGGAGTCTGGGCCCTCGGCAGCTGCCCAAATGTGCCTACCCTCAACGGCACCCCAATTAGGGGGGCTTGCAAGTGGAGGTGTGTTCTCCATAGCCCTCCTTGTTGGTTTATTCCTGCGTTCAGCTCTCAGCGTTAGAGGGTCCCTCACATATATTGGCCAAAGGCTATTGATGCGACCCGTGACCCGTGTCTTGACCTATTGCTTGTGGAAATCGTGGCCGAAACATAGAAGGTGGGTATGGCAGAAGCATCCTTTGGCCTGGTTTGATGCTCGCCTTTCCGCCCCTGCCCCCAATACACCAGTGGGCCATTTTGTGCCTAGGCTATGGGGCTGGCTGGAGCCTAACAGCAATCTATTTCAAGGTAGGCCTGGTGAGGTACAATCCAGCTTATGGTCCCAGGCTGTGGCTAAGCTGCTAACCGTGGGGAATCCTGGCGGCTTAGTGACAAAGTCAATTAGTCTCTGCTGCCTGTTGTACACTAACACAAGATGTTACCGAGGGAAGGCGATTAAAGGTAACAGAAGGCTGGAAATACGAGGGTAATTCTAACTGATACATTGAGGACAGCCCGCGGCCCAGACTTCGCACATTCGGATACAGGCAGGATTAATTGTTAGGCTATGGATGCAGAGGAGCGGGGGCCTAGACAAGGCCGGAGCCCTGCGGGAGTAGGAGGACCAAAGAGGATATCGTTCTGGGAAAGAGCAGTGCCGGTTCTAGGTTTCTGTGGGCCCTCAGGCAAGTCATCCTCCATGGGCCCCTCAGTGAGTCAACCTACTCACCGCCATTTTCACCAGCTGCTTTTGCTTCTCTTCCGCCTCTTCTTCATCACTGCTCCGCTTTGTTTGCTTGGCAGGCAGACAGCCAGGAAGCAAGGAGGCCGTGGCGTCTTCTGCTCCTCCTTCTCACCACCACTGTTGTCTGGTCCAGAACATGAGGCAAGCAAACAAGCAGGTTGCAATGGGGAAGAATTGGAGCAATGCCTGGGGCTCTGGTCAGTGGGCCCCTGTTACATCTGGGCCATTGGCAATTGCCCAGTCATACCTACGCCTGACACTGGCTCCTAGAAACAGTCTTTTTTATGGTGATGGGTTCCTCAAAATTAGTCCATGGCACAATTCAGAAGATGGTCCTATCTTTTCCTCATTTTCTCTGGACAATTTATTTATTAATTACCTTTCTCTGCCGCCCATCAGCCGAAGCTCTCTTGGTGGTTCACAGCACAAAAATTAAAAGCAATGACATAGCAAAACTTATTTTTTTAAAAAACCGCCAGTTTAAAACAGAATAAAACCAAAGTAAAACCAGGATCAAAGCGACAACACTGCAACAATCTAAGAAAGAAAGGAAAAGCACAAAGGGTGTATTCCTGTGCATGTTTAGACAGACAACATCCTAACCTACCTCACAGGGTTGTTGAGAGGATATAATGGAGAGGAGGAAGAGGACCGCGTAAGCCGCCTTCGGTTCCTTACAAGAGGAAAAAAGCCGGGATATAAATGTAATAATACAGGAATAAATCTGGGTCTTCTCAATTTGCTGTTTATCCAAGTCTCAGGATTCAACTTTTCTTTTTGTAGCATCCATAGATAGGGGAGAAATTAGTTCAGGTCGCATTTTAATGAGAACTTACCTAATTTTATACTTTCAAGCCAATATGCAAACTGAAAAGCCGCTAGCTTTTAAAATTCGCAGGTCTCTCCAGTCAAACTAGGCTTATATTAGGAGAAAGTATGACGCAGGATACGTATATTAGTCAAAGTAACGTATAAAAATGGCTTAATTAGGGGAAATTGCTTGCAAAAATGTGTACATTGAGATTTATTTAAACATGGTAAGCAATATATAAATATGATGATGGAATGAATATTGGTGAAATGATTTATCGGTAACAGATATTATCCATAGAGCCTGTTATAAAACATTATTGTGAATAAATAAGTGCATGTATTTATTTACTATAATGATTGCAAAGTAGAAGAATGCAGTAGAGAAGAGGCAGAGTCTTCCGTAATGTGAAACTGAGGAAGGGGTGAGACTCACAAAGTGACCCTTGCTACGAGGATAGGTTACAAGAATTGTGTTTCTATTTTTCATTGGTGGAATGTGGACGTTTAAGGCAACCGGAGCGTATCCAGGCTCCAGCTGCTCCCTTCCCCTCTCAGGCCCATAGAAACAGCCTGCTCCCCTTTTCTGATCCACCCACAATTCCTTCCCCACAATTATCCAGGGCCAGCTGGGAACCCAATTAGCTCAAGCAGCTTTCCCAGCAACCCAGGTGTCCACAGAAAAATAGTTCCTTTGCCGCCGCCACCTCCTGGAAATCCGTTTACACGGGCACCTTTTAAAAGTCTGTTCAGTGTTCCAAAAAATAAATGTATGGATTGCGAGGGGGTCAGTTTCACAGCTCCCATCGCCTGACATCAACAGGGAAACTCCCCTGGGGTTCAGTATGGGACCCCTGCTATAACGTACAGCCCCCGGATGGTTCGTGTGGCTCGAATACGAATCGGCAGCCAGCCGAGGTTTAAATGGAGCTACGTTTTCGCAAGGCCACAGTGCTAGAACAGCCAAGGTTTGGGTGGAGCTCTTGAATTGTCCCAACAAGTTCTGATTGATAGTTTGGGCCGCCAGCCCAAACAACTTTGAGTACAGTACAGAACATGTTCCATGCAGCAGCCAGTTTCGCATTGAAAATGCGTGAAATCTGTACAGGACGATTTAGAACATGACAGCCTGAGATTCTCCTGAAGCCAGGACAAAGAGAAGCCACGTTATGAATTAGTTATTTCCATGTTCTGATTTGTTTTTAATAATTGGGGAGGTGGGGGGAATTCAAGGGGAAACTGACCCAAAAGTGGCAGCTGAAGGGCCTAGTATTGAAAGTTGATTTCCATTCGACAGCTGCCCCCGAATTTCGTCGGAAGCAAAATTTCGAGGCGAATCCGGACATTGCAAGAAAACACCTGAAGCGTGGGGAGGCAAATGAACAGAATTTCTACAAAACCCGTACGTTTTCGCTGATGGTGATGTATCCCAGCTTGCAAGGAATGGCAGAATGGGCACGTTGCGAAAGCTAACATAGAATTACAGGAGAATTGTTGTCTAAAAGAGCAGCAAACTATGGAGGTGTCTGATGCAGGTTAAACAGCCCAGGAAAATAAAACCCACACCACGTTCCTTGTCCACCTTCACCTTTCCTATTTCATTGGTTTGCTTGTATTGTTAACCACATTTTTATCCTGCCCATTTACAATAAGTTCTCTGGTTAGTGTCCAGAAAAAAATTAACATGAAACACCCATGGTGACATCCCCCAAAGGTGTTGGACTACAACCTCCCATCATTCCCAGCCGAGAAGGATGGGGGTTGTAATCTGGAGAACACCAGGTTGGAGAAGGCTGCTATAAAATATGAAAATACAAAACAGAGATAAATAGGAATTCTCCATCGCGTCCTAGGAATTCTCCACTAGCCCCCCCCTCCGTGCCCCCCATTCCCTGTGCCCTCCCCGGCAGCCTAGCAAAGGGTCGGGTTCAAACAGGTGTTATTTAACCCAGTGCAGGAATGCTAAGTGGCCGATAATGTGTGGCTGTTGTCTCCCTAATCCTTTAAGGCTCATCAATTCCTACTTGGGTGGAAGCCGCTTGCAGATCTGATCCGGGGAAAGACTGTTTAACACAGCTGCCGCTTGGCACTCGCCCCGGGCGCCTCCAATCCGCTTTGCTGCCACCGGCCTCACGGCTGCTTAAATCGCCCCCTCTTCCTTTCTTGCCCCCCCCCTTCTGCCCAGGCCTAACTCAAAGATGTTTTGCTCTAGAAAGCAGAGGGACAAGATGTCAAATCCTGCTGCCTTCCCATTTGACACAGGAACCGAATCTTATTGTTTTGTTTTATTTTGAAGTTTGTTGTTTTTATCCCTCTTCTCAGCCGAAAAGGTTCTTGGAGCAGTTTATATATAATCAGCCAAGCAGAAACATCACTGCCCACAGGCTCACAGTCTGATTAGGCACAACACACAAGGAAAAAGGAACCGGGAGGAAGAGGAAAAATAACTAACTAAATAATCTTGCTTCAACACTGGCCACCACACAGCATCTCCCACTGTGCCAGAGGGCAGAGAGGTAGAGTAGGGGGTGCATGGCAGGCCCGTAGCACACTCAGCTCTTCCCTCTAACACCACGCCGCCTCTCAGCATTTACCGCCTGAGGCAGTTGCCTCGTTCTGCCTAATGGTAGGGCTGGCCCTGCCTCCGCCACCCACCCAAAAAAACCCTTCTCTGTAGCCTTGCTGGAAGAGATAACTCTAATGCAAGTGGGCAAGACGGGCTCAGGCTGGGAGTGAAGCACCCACTGTGTCTGCTCTTAAAATCTTTTGCCTGCCTTCTCCTTAATGCCTTTTAACAGCCCCACTTCTTGCCCTCTCTCTAACCACACAGGCTGTGAGCACAATGGGATGGTTAGGACAAGCAGAGGGGCAGCAAGTCTATACCGTTCCTTCAAGGAAGAGACCGCGTGTTGCAGATGAACTCATTCTAAACTAACAGTCCGATTCCTCACTTTATGGATCGATCTCTGTTGTCGATGTTCTTATTTATAGGATTTTCATACTGCTCCTCAGTCAAAAAAGCCTCCTGGAGCGGCTTACATTCCATCAGTGAACAAGGCAGTCTCTGCCCCGCAAGCTTACAATCTTTTTTTAAAAAGAGAAAGACATAAGAGGTTTTGTCTGCAAATATCTGGGCACACAAAAGAGCAACGGACGTTTAAGCACCGGATTAAGCAGCGCTACGGCCACTCTGGGGGAAACCGGGGTCAAAATCGAGGGCTGAGCCCGGTTGAACCAGCAGGAGTTCCCAGATTCACTTAAGGGGGGAACCGAGGTCTCCGAATCCCACCCACCCATCTGGCTTGCTTTCCGTTCCCGTTAGCCGATCCAAAGAGAGCCTCGGTGGTTGGCGACCTTTGCAGCGCAACCCACCCACCCTTTGACACATAAGAAGTCAGCGCCTGGCGCACTGTCTCCCTGAGCCGTTTAAAACCCTCTCACACGGGGCGATTAGCTTCCAGTAATCAGAGTGCCAAAGTATCAAGACTTCATCCCAGCCTTTCAGAAGATGCTCTAGATACAGCAAGGAAGCCCGCTGCTAGGAGCTGGCAGCTGTTCGCACGCAGAGCGCTGGGGCCTTTCAGGATGCGTCCGCACCTCCGGGTTGTCTTTCCCGGCATTCCCAACTCTTCTCTGGCTCTGTAACCGCAAGGAGGACATTCTGAGGATAATAAGGTAAACAGCATTTGTATTAGAATAGCTGCTTTGAAACAAACAAACTAGAAACTCGTAAAAACAAACGTTTTTCAGATCAGCTGTTGAAACAAAGTGTTCTTAGTGATGCTGTTAAAACAACGATTTCATACAGGTGCTGTTTCAGGTTTCAGTCAAGGTGAGGTTGCCAACTGATCACTAAAAAAAATCCGGGCCTGGTTCTGAGCTTTAAAGGTCAGCCATATTGGTGAATATCAGACGGTGACGTTTACACTGCACAGAGAGATCAATTTCTCATTCCTGAAAATCGAGCCACCCCAGTATTGCACAAGCACAGGGGCTGAATTAAAAGTTGGCAACCCTAGAGCGGAAGTGGAACCTCAAAGGGTATGATTCACAGCAAGTTGTAATGCTGCTGGAATGGCAAAATGAGAAGGAAAGCCGGAATTGTAAGCTAATTTGTTGTACTTGTTTGTTTATATCTCATAACCAGAGATAGAGCTGCTACTAAGGAATAAATTAGCTGTGATCTGGAGTCAGAAGATGAGGAACAAGAATTTCCCCTGCTCCCGTTTCCTGTGTAAATGGTCCCCACGCCCGTTTTACCACGGTTCGGTTGCTTTCCAAACACACCAAGAGGTTACTGCTGTTGGAATAGTCCTCAGGCTACAAAACGATGTCTGGGCAGACTCAGATATCTAGAAGCTGAGCGGGGAAGAGAATGTCACCTTAGAGTAGCATTTAGATCAATTTGGCTGGTTTCAGTGGACTGCGAGAGGGCAGGGTGGCCGCTTACATAACGCCAAAAAAGAGGAAACCCAAAGCGAGGAGAAAAGAGGGCAATGTTATGTCTGCTGACGCACACTTGGAAACAATGAGGATTTAAATAGAATTACATCTCACCAGAGCATGGAAGAAGTCGGCGTCTGTGTTCAGAACACACTGTGGAATGGCTCCTTGAAGGCCCTGCTCTGCTCTCCTTTCTTAGAGTTCTTTATCTTTAAACCGGACTTGGACCAGGCAGCCTGTTAAACAGAGGATGCCTACAAAGACACGATTGTCCTCTAAAAGCCCTTCACATAGAGAGCTATTAGGGTTGCCATGTTTTAAAATTAGTCCTGCTCCTGTGCCTTTGACACGCAGAAATTTAGCAGGCTGGGCTTTTCCCAGAACTTTTTCCAGAGCTGACTCAAATAACCCGCTCCCAAATCAAACCTGTCCCACAGGACCCCAACTTCTGTGCACCTAGAAAACCGGACTCCAGCAATCTGTGTCAGAAATGAGTGAATAAAGATTTATATGGGCCCCTCAATGTGCGTGCAGAGTCAAGGATTTCATAAGCCAAAAGAACTGGTCGTGGTGGAGGGGAAAGGCCTCTGCTCCCAAGGCGTATACAGTCTCCATATCAACAGTGGGGAATACAATTTTATTGAAGTTGTCCATTGGCTGGCCCAAGCCATTTTGCATCCTAAATCAATCAATCTATCAATAATACAATAATTCTTCTTAAACAAGCCTTCTGGGGAGTGGGAGAGCGGACTTCCAGAAAAGAATGAAGGTGGGGGTTGCTACTCCCCACCTGTTACTATGACAATAAATGTCTCCACTTGTATTATCTGTATTATTTTGTATTATTTTTCCCGTCTTTCCCAAACTTTTCTCCTGTCCTCACCCCTCCACTCAAGACATTCCAGGCGCTCTGCCGCTGTATCCCCTCTCCCCGGTTCGGCCATCTTGTTCTCCCTCACCCCGCTGGCCGGCCTCTAGAACATTCCGTCCCTCGTCGCCTCGCCCACCCCAAAATGACCTTGCCCCCACCCAGTGTCTCCCTCTTTTCCCCAAGCCAGGTGGCCCGCGTCTGCGAAGCCCTGCAGGAGAGCGGGGAGTTTGAGCGCCTCGCCCGGTTCTTGTGGTCCCTGCCGCCGTCTCTGGCCCTCCGGCACCCTGAAGGCCTCAGCCGAGCCCATGCCAACTGCCATGACTTGGACTTGCTAAGCAACCCGCTTCCCTCAGCCACTTGGCTGGCGCCCTATTGCAACCAGGCCGCTGCCTACTACCTGGAACCGTTTGCTGCGCTCCGGCCCGGAGACAGGTTTCTGGGGCACCCACCAGACCGCTTGCCTGCCCGGAAGAAGCTCCCGGGTCTGCCGAGGGATTCCGCCCAAGAGGGGGAACAGAAAGCGAATGGCTTCAAGGTGAGCAATAGGGACCATATCGGGGGTCACTGGCCACTGTGTGAACAGAGTGCTGGGCTAGATGGACCCTTGGCCTGATCCAGCATCAGGGCTCTTCTTATGTTCTTAAGGGTAGGCATGGCCGGGCTCTTGTCCAGGGCCCACACCCCACCGGGGCCGACTGACAAGAGCCGCCTGGACTCGCTCCTCTTCCTCATTGCAACCTGCTTGTTCGCCTGCCTCTCGCTGTGGCCCAGAAAACGGTGGTGATGAGAAGAAGGAGCAGCAGAGGCCCCGGCCTCCTGGCTCTCTGCCTGTCAAACAACCAAGTGGCAGCCATGAGGAGGAAGAGGAGAAGCAGCAAGAACCGCCCATATTAGCCTTCCCCCAGTTTAAGATCAGCAAGAGGGACCCTTCTCCATTGCCCACCTGTGAGGGCAGGTAGGTGGGCAGGTAAACGAGAGAGGGCCTTTTCCACAGCGGCCCCACTCCTCTGGACGAAGTTGCCATTGGCAGTTCGCCAGGCCCCATCACTGCAGGCTTTTACGAAGGGCCTGAAAACATACCGCTTACCTCTGGCCTTCCCCCGATTACGGTTTATCTGAGCGGACGGTGGCTTCAGATGTCTGTTGCAAGTTTTATTTCATGCTGGTGTTTGCTGTTTTTAGAATGTTTGCTGCAGTTGCTGTTTTTAGTGTTTTTACTGTTTCTGTTTTTACCGTTTTAATACTGCATTATTATTATTATTATTATTATTGTTATTATTGTTATTATTGTCTTTTTGCACTAACCCCCTTCCTCTCTTCCTCCCAGGAAAGGACGCGGAACCTGCTACGGGAGTGGTACCTCCAGGATCCGTACCCTAACCCTTCCCGCAAGCGGCATCTGGCTCAGGCCACAGGGCTTACTCCCACCCAGGTGGGGAACTGGTTCAAAAACCGCCGGCAGAGGGACCGGGCAGCATCAGCCAAGCACAGGTGAGACGTTTGGACTGCATTCATGGCAGGGTGGCAGGGTGAGCAAGGCAAAAACACCAGGCCTTCCAAGGCAAATATGGCTCCGGTGGCTGGCTAGGGAATGCTGGGAGTTGTGTGGCTTTTTTCTGTGGTTTACCGGTTAGAGGGCTGGGCTGGGACTCGGGAGATCTGGGTTCTAGTCCTTGGTTGGCCATGAAGCTCACTGGGTGACTTTGGGCCAGTCACTGACTCTCAGGCCGAGATGAATAAATGAATAAATGATATAAAAGGCAGCAGTAAAAGTTAATGCACATCTTCACATAAACCTAAGCAGCACTCCCAAAGACTGGAAAAATTCACTGTGTTCTCCCATAACCACAGGGAGCTCTAGCTAAAATGCTTGCTCTCTCCCTTTCTCTCTCATTTTTAAATCATCACTTTCTCAATTCATTCATTTATTTATTTATTTATTACACTTATATACCGCTCCCATAGCCAGAGCTCTCTGGGCAGTTTACAGAAATTCTAAAATTGAGATAAAAACAAGTATACAAAATTTAAAATTCTAAAACACAGAACATACACACATAAAGCATTAAAAACCATTAAAAAATTAAACAAGTGGGTGATTAAGATGTGTTGCCATATACTTGGGCAAAGAAGTCTTAACCTGGCACCGGAAAGATAGCAGTGGTGCCAGGCGAGCCTCGTCAGGGAGATCGTTCCATAGTCTGGGGGCCCCCACCGAAAAGGCCCTGTCCCCCGTTGCCACACTCCGAGCCTCTCTCAGAGTAGGCACCCAGAGGAGGACCTTAGATGTTGAATGTAGTGACTGGGTATATTCACGTCGGGAGAGGCGTTCCATCAGGTATTGTGGTCCCAAGCCGTGTAAGGCTTTATAGGTCAAAACCAGCACCTTGAATTGGGCTCGGAAACATACAGGCAGCCAGTGCAAGCGGACCAGAGCAGGTGTTATATGGCTGACCCTTCTGGTTCCCGAAATCAATCTGGCCACTGCATTTTGCACGCGCTGCAGCTTCCGAATTCTTTCCCTCCATTCCTTGCTAGGCTGCAAAAGGAGCCATCAACCCAGCCTAGAGACTCTATGAACTCGACTAGAAATGAGAGCCTAAATAGCACCTCCTTCCTGTTGGAGGACAGCGCTACGCCCAGTGAGCAGAGAGAACCCACCGCACACACCAGCGATGATGAGAACAATCAAGGAGCAGTGAAGAGCTGGGAAGACTGACCCACCAAGAGGTTCTCTATTTAGCAAAACGGACTGGATGGGTTGAGGGAGGGTTTGGGGAGTGAGCAGGCCTCATAGGCCCTGTTATCCCAGAGAATGGAACGGGAAACAGGGTTAAGGAGAGCCAGGTGCAGATAGGGTGCATGGCAGAAATTTAGGGAATGGAACGGATTGTTTGCTGGTTTTCTCTGCATTCCACCTTTCCCTGAGCAGGGCGGGGTGGGTTTTTGCAAGGTTGACATCCTTTAGAGAAGACAATCCTGGAGTCTCATGGCCACCTTTCAAAAAGATGTTTATCTTCATCAAGAGAGGGATCCCAACTTGCTTAGTGCAAGCTCCAGAATCTGACAAAATTCTGGCGTGTGCTGGGTTGCTGGCATGCGCTGGGTTGCTTCACGCAAATCTCTTTTTTTGGCAGCATTTAATACAGCAGGAGTGGAGACCCTCTTTCAGCAAAGCTTGGGGGGCATTCCAGTGGTGGGCCGGTGGGAAAGGGGGAGGGGTGAAAAATACCATCCTGTTTTAGCTTAAAGTTCAAGCTTTAAAATGGGATTAAATGGAACATGCAAAAGCTGTGGAAACCACCACACAGTCTGTGGTTGGTGGGGAGGGGGCCTTCTGGGGAACTCCAGAGGAGATGGCGAGCTAGGGCTTCTCTACAAAGAGGCTTTTTATCCTGCAACTTTACTGGGGCTTCTGCTTCCATATTCTTTGCAGGATTAAAATTGCCCCTTTACATGCGCTTCTGCTCCCCCCACCCCCAGGAGTTCCTTTATTTGCAAGCTCTATATATTTCATTATGCAGCCTATAACACCACTTCCTCTTTTCACAGAGAAATTCAGCTCAGGTTATTTAAATAGCTCATTATCTGCTATCTTAAAAAAAAAGGATAAAGATCAGAAAGCACAGGAGAGACCCTGGAGCTTGAAGGCGTCATGTAAAGGACCCGCAAACTTCTGTGAGTAACCAGTCTCAATTGCAAGGTAAAAACTGTGGAGAAGCCCCTAGATTTCACCTCTGAGTTCTGAGGTTCTCCACCCCTCTAACACACCTAGGACTAAACTAAACAGCCTGCCTGACTAATCTCTCCTCCAGACCCTTCTGTAGTTTCTAGAAAACTCTCATCACATTCCATCAGGTTGGTAAGCCTACCAGATGGACTGACTCCCTGTTTGGCCTGGTCTCCAGGATGGGAATGTTATGGAGACAGACAGAGGGGTACAATTTGAACAAGAAGGTGAAAAATCAGGATTGAGGTGGGGGGAAATAGATTTGGGGCATTTCTGTGTTAAAGTGGCTGTTAATAAGAATTATTAAGAGCAGAGAGGGCGAGGCCAGAAATATATATAGAGATAAGAAAAGTCAAGAAAACTGCCCAGAGAGCTTCGGCTATGGGGCAGCATATAAATGTAATAAAATGAATAAATAAGAATAAATTTAGATGGTGGGGGTGTGCACTCCATATCGGAGAAGGGGAGGCAAGATTGAGAATGATTACCATAATGGTACAATTATTTGTCTTTTAAATTATGTGCAAGAGATCCCGTTGTGAACCTCTTAGTGTAAGATTATTATCTACATGCTGACACTGAAAGCACCAATCACCTTTTGGGGAAGAGGGAGGAGAAGCAAAGGCCTGTTCCCCTCTGAACGGGGATCACTGGATCCAGGGATCTTGCAGCCATCCTATAAATTGGGGTGAAACCACATGTCCGTGGAGCTTTTGGCTTAACGCTGATCATTTCTCGATTGAAACACAATGTACCTGCCGAAATTTAGATTGTCAGCTCCTTGAGGGCAGAGACTTGTCTTTTGAGTTTATTTGTGAACGTTACTCTATGTATCAACTGTTGTGAATATTTATGATGCTACACTAAGGAAGTGGTCCTGTTCTGGCGTTTCCAGCACTACCAAACCACAGCGTTGTGTTAATAAATGACGCTGATTTCATATTCTTGATTCTCTGGGGCCAATGTGTTGCTTAAAACCATCCGGTGGAAATGACATAGTCACCATCTGCGGAAGCTGCTTTTACCTGCTTGGACATCTAAGATTGCCCCTGTGGAAGAGCTCTTCATTCTGAAACGAATCGTAATAATGGCTGGCACCTTTGAGAACACATTCTTTGGGAGAGCCGCTGGCAAGAGGCAGTGATAGTTGGTTTGTCTCCCATCCTCCCAAGAGAGTGCAATTCTGATTCCTGTATGTGTTGGTAATTGAATATAAGCAGGCCGTAACGGCATGGGGTGTGCTTTACCATCTACAGAGGGGGCCTCCACGTTAGACTATTAAGATTGGAGTGTCAGATTGTTGCACCGCTAGCAGCTGGGGGTTCAGAGGTACAGATGGAGGTTCGTTTTGTAGTCACCATGTGCCTAATCATGTCAGAAGAGCTCTGGCTGAGAGAATAGGCCACAGCAAGCTGAGATCAGCCGTGGAAAAGTCTCCATGACCCATCTAGGCTAGCGGCCATCGCTGAAGCTCATGGCCACGAATTCTGTTAAGTAACCAGGAATGGAGAGAGTTTGTTGAGAGAGGAAACGGAAACAGAAGAAGAGCCCTGCTGGATCCGACCAAGGGTCCATCCAGCATTCTGTTTACACAGTGGCCAACCAGCTCCCCATGGGAAACCCACAAACAGGACAGGAATACAACAGGATCCTCATGCCCATGTTCCCCAGCAACTGGTATACATAGGCAGACTGCCTCTGAGACTGGAGGCAGCACAGAGCCATCAGGGCTTATAGCCATCGATACCCTTCTCCTCCCCTTTTAAAGCCATTCCAGTTGGCGGCCATCGCTACATCTTCTGGAAGTGAATTCCACTGTTTCGCTCTGCGCTGTCTGAATGTCCTTTAATGTGTCCGGAATCTCCCACCGATCAGCTTCATGGGGTTCTAGTCTTATGAGAGAGAGGGAGAAAAACGCCTCTCCATCCACTTTCTCCACGCCGTGCGCCATTTACTACACCTCTCTCGTGTCTCCCCTTACTCCCCTCTTTTCTAAGCAGCCTTAGACGTTCTTCTACCGCTTTTGTCGATAGCCGGTCTGAGCGTCCACCCGTCCTCCCGAACCAGCTCGGCGCAACTTGGGTCGAACAGAATGTGAAGATGGGTTTGCTTCAAACTGGTGGGGGGAGGGGGGTCAGAATCAGATCTGCAGAGTGGGTAATAAATGGAGTGTGTGTGCGTGGGGGGGGGGGAAGAGACACGCTTTTGGCTCTGTCTCCCTGTCACTCCGCAACCATCTCCATGGCAACGCTGGAAGGATGAGGATGCTCTCAGGCGTGCGCAGATGCACGGATCGGACAGCAGGCAGCCTGGCAGCCACCACCTGAGGAGAAGCGACTTATTTCCAGACAATTGACTCCATCTGCTCGATGCCACGGCGGTGTTCCTTTTGGCTGCCGCGGTGGCTGCTGCAGAACCAGGACGTCGATGCAACACAACCGCGTGCCCTCAAAGCCGCGGTCCGGCGCCGTTCCTTGGTTCTGCATCTGTTCTTCACTTATAATTTAAAAATGAGCCTCAATCAATACGTAAGAAGAACCAGTGGGGAGGGAGGCATGGAAGCCCAGTTCTGTTGGCCGGGAAATTCCTTCCTGTTAATCACAGATATTTTTTCTATCAGCTTCCCCAAGCCTTCCAGATGTTTTGAGCTAGAACTTCCATCATCCCCAACCAGTATGGCCAATTGCCCTAGTCTTACCCATGTCTTCCCTCATCATTTTTGGAGGTTTCATTGCAAAAGGTGAATGCCAGGACTCATCTATTTCACACTGTAAGCTCCTTGGGGTGCAGAGATTTGTCTATTCTTGCCTATCTTACCAGATAGATAGATGGATGGATGGATGGATGGACGGATGGTAGATATTCTGTTTTACCCCACTCCAAAATGGAGGTGCTCAAAGCAGCAAAAACAATTAACATATAATAAATTAAATAACTAAAAGACAGCACAGAGCAATAAAGCATGTACCTGAACAAACCTTAAAAAAGCCAAGACGAAATAAAACAAACTTATGCGTCGTAAAGCTCAAGATGAAGAGAGACTGAAAAAGAGGCAGACAGACAGACGGGATGTGGCAGGTTATTCTCATGATTTGATGGGCGAGGGATACGCAATCTGTATATATTCAAAGGTATTATTTTCTGGAGTTGAGCATGTATTGGAAGAATTCAAATTCAAAAGTGGCTTGCAAAACATTGAATTTTACATTCTCTAATTGATGGTTTCCCCTGATGTTTACAAAAGTTGTGGAAGTTAAAAGATTTTATGGGGTTCAGTGGTACAGCCGCTGCGTTGAATGCCGAAGGCCTTGGCCTGACCTGGCGCCCTTCACATGTTGCCTGTTACTCAACGCTGAAGTAAATGGGCCAACGTTCTGACTTGGTATAAAGCAGCTGGAAAGCTGAAGTGGATGTCAGTTACCCCAGTGCATGTCAGTTACCCTCATGGGCCAGAAGGCTGGGAGAGGAGCCAGTGCGTTTAGTGGCACTGGAAAAGCTATCGGTTGAGCAAGTCCAGGTTGAGCTGCTAAGAGGTATATGGCTAGGAAAGACTTTGAAGACCCACTGGGCATAGAAAACACTGATTCAGATGAGCCAATGGTATCTCGGGCCTGCGAACCAAATCCACCCTCCTCACAGGCCAAATTCGGCTCACTTGGGGATCCCCTGGTAGCCATGCCCCCTTTCCCCTGGCCCCTTTGCCAGCTAATGGTTTCCCAGTGTTTGTAGTTCCTCTCCTCATTCCGGAAGGCTGGGATGCCAGCCCTAAGGCTTAAGTCCCTGTCAGCAAGAGCTTTAAGCTGCAATATGCTGGTATTTTAGGCCCCACCCCCTTTGTCTTTGGCCCCGCCCACTGCAAACTCGGAGAGCTTCTTCCTCAGGCATTGAGGAAACTCAGAAGACCCCAGATTCAGACCTTTGGCATCGCCAGATAAAATGGCTCAAGGAAGACATCGCCCCGGGCCTTGGACTTCTCCGTTGCTTTGTGGAAAACACCGGGTCTCACGCTTTTTAACGGCATCTTTCTTTCCCACCTTGCCACAACCGCCCACACTGCGAGGACACAAAGGGAGGCATCCACACACCTCAAACGTTTTTTTTATCGCCCCATGAGGATGGGGCTTGAAGATATTTTATTTCATTTCAACATCAGCGGGTCCAGTCCCAACGTCACCACCCACGCCCCTCTGTTTATATTATTTTCCCTTCTCCACATTCACGTCACACAACCGAGTCTCTTCTAAATTGTGCCTGAGTGACTCGGGAGAGAGAGAGAGAGAGAGAGAGAGAGATGCAAAGGGAGCAGATTTGGCATTCTGATAGTGTTCCCCCTTTTCCCAGGAAGCAGAAAGAAACCAAGATCTCGATCCAAAACCACACTGAAGTCGGACAGTGTGGCAATGCAAGGTCCACTTCGAACACACACACACACACAACCGTAATGGGCTGGAGGAGCACAGAATAACAAAGGCTTGTATTCGATTTTAGTCCTACCTACAGTAGACCCATCAAAATGAATGGGACTCAGACACAACCCCAAATTTGCCCCATCGATTCCAGGCCCTTCGCGCCTGTGTGTTTCCCACCAGGGGAGAGGGATGGTGGCATCTCAAGAGAAGGAGGCCGCTGCTGTGTGGGGATGCCCCGCCCTTCCTGCTTGAAGTGTGGGAGAAGCCCCGCCATGTGAGACATCTGGAGAGACCCGGGTGGAGACGGATCACCACTGTCCACCAAAGGACTTAATCATGACGGGACGAGGCAACTGTCAGAAGCTGAGCTGTCGGAGGGACAGGAATGCAAACAGATCCTCTTGCGGTATGTTTACACTACAAGCTTATACCGGTTTGATGCCCCTTTCAGTGCACCCAAAGATTGTGGTGTTGCTGAAGCACCGAGTATTAAATGCCACAATTCCCATGGTGTCCTGGGGAGAGAATGACTGTCCACCGCCAATCCCAAGGCATCTCAGTACAGCAAAAACCTGTCAAGACCAGACCGGCTTTACCCCAGCTCTGCCAATGGCTCTGAACTAGAGAGGACAACTGTACCCCCAAGGCCTGATAGGGCCGGCCCAAAATGAAGGACAAGATGCATGAAATGAAGGACAAGATGGTGTGTGTCCTTGCTTCATTCCAAACTGTGTACAGAAGCCAACAGGACTGCCCATTGACCCTTCCTTCAACATGGGCAACGGGACAGCATTCTCCACCGTACCTGAGGGCGACAGCCTAGCTGAAGGGGGTGCAGGACAGGCAACTGGGCCATCACAGTTCTGCCCTCCCACACCGTACCTGAGGGCAGTAGCAGCATGCAACACATATGCAGAGCTGCACATATGCGGTGCCTGCAGGAGTGCATGGCCCGGGGGCGTGTTCTGACAAGGCAACTGGGCGAGACAGGAATAAGCAAGCCTTGCTGCGGAGATGCTGAATCAGGAGGGCGGGTACAGCTGGGGTGCTCAGGAGAGAATGGAGCAGGGCTTGCCATTACTGCCCCGCCACCCCCAGCACCTGCCGCCTGAAGCGACTGCCTCGCTCCACCTAATGGTAGGGCTGGTCCTGAGACCCGGTCTCGTCCCAATATTCTCCATGCCATCCAGTTCTGCCTTCCCTAATAGGTTTTGGTCTACACCCGTTCAACTATGAAATTCGTTGTTTGATGAATATGCAGTTGAAAGCGAGGAAATCACCTGAGGCAGTTCCGTCTGGTCGAGACCAAAGGTCCAGCTAGGCTAGCGACCCATTTCTTGCAGTTGCCAGCCAGGGAAGCCCACCAGCAGGACATGAGAGCGAGAGAGAGCGGCCCTCCGCTATAGTCTGTCCCCAGCACCTGACGTTCAAAGGTGTACTGCTCCTAACCATGGAGTCTCGCTTAGCTATCCTAACAGCCAATCGCCATCATTAAGAATGTATCCCCTACGAGTCTGCAAGCCAAGATGGCTGGGAGAGCCAGCGTGGTGTAGTGGTTAGAGTGTTGGGACTAGGACTCGGAAGACCCATTTCAAGTCCTCCACTCTGGCATGAAGCTCACTGGCTCTCAGCCTCACCTACCTCACAGGGTTGTTGCAAGGACAAAATGGAGAGGAGGAGGATGATCATGTACAGCCCCTTGGGCACCTTGGAAGTAAAAAGGTAGAATCGAAATGTAACAAATAAATAATACATTTTAGGGTAGACAGAAATCCGGGCTGGGAACGGCCTCGGTTTTTAAAAATATTATTATTATCTCTGCCTGTCGTGAACGTACGGATACTCAATCCATTAAAAATACAGGAGCCCGTCTCTTTCCCCCACCCCTGCCACAAGCTTCAGGGGTGAATCCCCCCTCCCCAATGCATCCATGGGCCTGCAAGGGTCAGGTCTCCCGTAACCACAATGCAAGCACAAACTCTGGCACCTGGCTCAGAATTCAGCATGATTTCAGGGGGTTGAGCAGCGCAGCGTCAAAACCTGAGAAGCGACAAAGGTGTCAGGGCTCCTAGCCCTCAGGAGCAAGGGCTCTGGTCCCCATGTCCCTCCACTTCCCCAGGGAGACGATTCCCCGGCCCCACAAACTGCCCAACCCCAATCCAGATACCCTCCCTGCCTTTTCTCTTTCCGTTTTCATGAGTACTTGCTGGGGGGGCAGGGGGGAACCCTCACATCCTTTTGAAAACCTGGGCATTTTGGGAGCAAGGAGTTTCAGGAAAGAAGCCATCGTTTTGACGGCTGGCTCCGTTTGCACACGCACCCAAAAGCGGGGGCAGGGTGGGGTCTTTCATTTCCCTCAGAGACGAATTTCGGAGAAGGGCGGAAGGCAGGCCAAAAGTACCCAGAGCCTGTTCAACGGGGGTTGCCAGGGGGGCGGGATGGGAATGAGGCCGGGGGCTTGCAGGTTGCTTTCCTTGTGGGGCTTCGCTTCCGCCACCCTCTCTTCCCTGGGATCACAGCGGGGTCCCTAACGCCCTCCCTGCAGGGCCCGGCCGGGGCCCGTTCCGGTGGCAGCCCTCCCCGCCATGCACAATGAGCACTGGGAAATACAAAGCGTCCTGGTAGCAGGGCGGGCTCTCCAAGGGCTCCGTCTCGATGCTGCTGCTGCCCACGTGGCTCCCGCTCAGGCTGCGGAGGATGCCGCCACACCTCCGCGCGCCCCCCAGCGAGAAGCGGCTGCAGCTGAACGGGAGGCGGGCGTAGAGGGCCCGGGTGCCCCGGGAGGGCAGCGAGTTGCTGCTGACAGTCCGGCGGCACCGCTGGCAGCTGCGGAGGTAGGCGGCGCCGGCCACCACGGTGGAGTCCATCAAGACCGCCTCCGAGTAGCTGGGCACCAGCTGCTGGTTGGACCGGATGTGCCACTCCAGCTCGGTCATGTCGACCGTGTTGACGCGAGAGATGCGGCGCCCGTAGCCCCCCGCGGCGTCCAGGGGGCTGGGACCGTCATCCGCCCCAAAGAGTTTCTCCACGTGGTAGTGGACGTTGGCTGTGCGGTATTCGGCCAGCACGCGCAGCGGCCAGGAGAGCAGGAGGAACGAGGCCAGCCAGAAGACCCATCGGCGGGTGTACCAGGGCGGGCGCCCGGGGTCAGGGAACACCAGCATGTGCTCCTTGAAGTCCACATTCTTGAGGTGCATCCCCTCGCGGGCCTCCATGTAGTCATCCAAGCCCTCGTTCTCGCCGAAGAAGCGGGCCCGCTGGGTCAGGTAGGCCGCCTCGGCCTCCCCGGTGGCGAAGCTGAAGCACTTGGTGAAGCGCAGCTTGGTGACGGGGTAATCCGAGAGGCCCAGCAGCTCCTTGGAGACGTCCTTCACCCCGTGTCCTGAGTAGTCGAACTCCGTCTCGGCCACGTGGGTGTTGACCCGCTCGTGGTAGACCTGGGTGGTGGTGTAGGCGTCGCCGTTGCGGTAGCGGGTGACCTGCCGGGTGCGGCGGATGTAGTGGTAGCTGATGGCCTTCCACCAGATGCAGGGCGTGGCCTGTTGCATGCGCTGCACCTTCTCGTAGACGCTGGCCGTGTCCACCCGGTGCTGCATCTGCCCCTTGGCGAAGCGGTGCCAGCATTCCACCAGGTAGACTACGTAGAGCATCCCGAGGAACGCCAGCGGGATGTAGATGTAGCCATTGGAGCACGGGCTGTCGTGGTAGATCATGGAGGCGCCCTGGTAGGAGCCGTCATAGCTCAGGCGGGTCACCGTCGACAGGCGGCACCATCCCATCACCCCGAAGCAGCCGAACATCAGCAGGGTGAGCACGAGGCACTTCCAGTGAGACTCACGGCACAGGGAGCTGCTCAGCGACTGCTTGAGAGGGCGCTGCTACTTGCCCGCAGGGAGGGAGGAAAGAAAGGTGTTAGGTTACAGGGCTGGCCCCATCAGGAACATTCCAGACCCCCTTCCTCAGATGTTCAGCTTTCATCAAACACACACTTGCACACCCCAAGTTTCTAGTCCTTTCGCTAACAAAGACGTTAGCATCCTAGTGGATCAGGCCTTCTGTCGTGGGAAGCAGGAGGGGCGGAGATGTGTCGCTTTCTCTGCCTTGGACGGGCCCTGCCTACCGCTCTCCCTCCATTTCCCCATCCCCAGCTAGGGAAATGGTTGGGCCAAAGTCCCCGGGAAAGCCGCCAAGAGCAAATGGCTTTTAGGAGAATCCCAGGAGGGACAAGAGGGGTGGGAACGGAACCACTTGCAGTAATGCACTCCAGGAGGGGGGCAGGGAGCAGCTCTAGAACAGAAGGAGGGGAGGAAAACATTTGATGACTTTGGGGTGGAGAATGCTCTAACCACTATTTCCCATTCTCCCCCCAAGCACTGGGGATGAGCAAGAGAGGTGGCCCCTGAGAGCCACCTCCAATTTCTTCCTCTTTGGGAGACAGGCGCACTGGTTTCCAGAGCCATTTGCTCTAACCACTAGGCCTATCTCCCTCATTGGGACCGGAAACCTCCCCAAATAAGGTGAAGCTTTATTTAAAAATGCCTCAAGCACAGCTTGCCCTCCCCCACAACTCTTAGAATAGGGGTGGGGAATGTCTGAGGCCAAGGGGTGAAAGCTGCCCCGCCCCCAACCTGTGATTCCCAGTGGCCCCGCCCCCTTCCACCAACCATATGTGCAGTTTCCCCCTCTATTCTAAAAAGTTAATGATGTCTCTCCTGAGGCTTAGTTACTGGGCGGTTACAGCTTGAAGCTGAAACAGGCTGGGTTTTTTGGGCCCCGCCCACTTTGCCTTCTGCCCCGCCCCCCACTGGAATACAGCTTCCAAGAGCTGCTCTGAAACTAAATTTGGGCTGGAAAAACTTCCCCAACCCTGAATTAGGTTGCTCGGGGGAGACTTGCGAAGACAGAGGGATGATTGTCCTTCCAGGTAAATTTTATGTCCCCGCCCCACCCAAAACAACCCTCAAATTTACCTTCTCCCTTTCCTACTCCTGGGAACAGATGCAAAAAATATATGGTTTGTTGTCCTTTCATTCCAAATAGTAGTCTCTTCTTCCTGCCTAGAATTTTCAGCGCAGAAATAAAATCAGTTGGACTTCAACTCCAATCATTCTAACTGATGATGGGAGTTGTAGTCCAACACAGCAAGAGCGGAAGACTGGTTTGCAGAAAAAGGATCATCCCCATACTTCTTTGCCACTGACTGTCCTCTGTGCCTCTGCACCGGCCATATCACTCCTTGCACCTTGCCAGAAAGTGGATGACTTTAAAAAAAGAAAAGAAAAAAGAAACTCCCTGCACATAGAAAGCTAGAGTGTCACTACAAGGTATTCAGCTTAGCTCACCTCCCTGACACGCTAGATTTCTAGATGCGGTGCTGTGGTTGCTTTAATGGAAGTGCATTTAAACACACAGCGCTCCTCTCCCTGCTCCACCTGCCACCCCCGAGCTGCAGCGTGATGTGATATGCAAGAATTGGCTTTGCCACTTGATCCTGCCAACTGTATAAATGAAAATGGGCAAACTAAAACAGGAGCAGCAAGACCAGTAGGCCAACAAACCCTGTGATCCCAGAAAATGGTTCTGCGTCTTCCCAGCCCCCTCTACGGAGGTTGATAAAATAACTGGAATTCCCTTGCCAAATCTTCTGTGTCACCCTTAGGAGGCGTGGGGGGGGGGGGGGATAGGGCCACTGACAATATGGTACTCATCTGCGCTACTTCTCTTGGCCAGTAGGGGGAGTACAGGGGGTTAGGTGTTCATGTGCACGTATGTGTGCAGGACATGGGGGACTATGGGAAATCAGCAAGGCATCATGGGAAGAGGATTGGAAAGATGTTTGAAATGGCTACGTGCAGGTTCAATATTTGGAGGGAACAAGTATAGTCAGGGCCCTGATTTGCAGGCAGAAGTATTTATTTATTTTATTTATTTATTACATTTTTATACCGCCCAATAGCCGAAGCTGTCTGGGCAGTTCACAAAAGTTTGATCCCCGACGTCCCCAGGCTAGGGATAGAAGAGAATCCCGCCTAAAACCCTGTAACCCAGCCATTGCTGTCAGTCCGTGTCAGCAACAAAAATGGATGTTTTTATATTGTTGTCTATATGTTTGATAGTTTTTTAAAAAAATTGTACACTTTTTTAATGTTTACTGTTTTAAACTGTTGTAAACCACCCAGAGAGCTTCGGCTGCGGGGTGGTATATAAATGTAATAAATAAAATAAATAAATACTGGGCGAGATGCACTAAAGGGTCTGACTCCGTGTATGACAGCATCCTGTGTTCCTTTTTGGACTGCCCAATTTCATTTGGAAGCCAACCAACCCCAAGGAAAGGTTTTAATTATTGTTTTAATGGTATTTAAAGCTACCTCCAGTATCAGAAGCAGTAAGCCTATATACAACAGCTGCTGGGGAACATGGGTGGGGAGGGTGCTGTTGCACTGTGTCCTGCTTGTGGGGGGCCTAGTCGACTGCTGGTTGGCCACTGCGTGAACAGTAGACCCTTGGTCTGATCCAGTATGGCTCTTCTTACGTCCTTATTTTAAATTCTCAGGATGTCAGCATCAAATTTCGAGGCACGTGGAGGACCAAGCAATGGGGAACGTCCAGTATTGCATCCAAGAAAGCAGGCACGGCCCAACCCACCAGCGCAGAGAGGAAACTCAGCCCACTGAGGCCTGCTCCCTACGAGGCAGAACTCATGTCCGGTTTCCTCTGGAAGGAACCCTTGGCCTAAGAGAGAGAGAGAGAGAGTTCTTTGCCTGGTATTCTGTTGGCACCAAGAAAAACTGCCCTGAGTGCAGGTAGGAGAACTGGCCAGCACTACCACTGGGCAAGGCCTGGGTGGTGTGTACTGGGGTAGGGGGGCACGGGTGTGTATGTATGTATGTAGCTAGGTTCAGCACCCTGAAGAGCGGAAGATGCCAGGCACAAGCAGCTGGGGAGAAGAAACCCTTATTAAGCCCCACCAAAGATGGGGGCACCTGCCCGTTTCAATCCCCTCCCCTCGCCCTTTGAATTATCTGGAGAGAAGGGAGGGAGGGTGGGAGCTGCAGGGTTTGTCCCCACGCAGATGACGGGGGAAACTGTTCTCCCCCAGAGAAATCTAATACGTCTTTTCCTGCAGGGAAGAGAGAGTCCAAGGTCTCTCTCTCTCAATCCACCTGCCCGACTTGGTGAGGGAGGGGATGGGGGGGGGGGAGAAAGGGGGACAATGCCGGCCAGTGGCAGAATTTCTCCCCCCTCCCTTTCTCTCTCTCCTCGCCTGCCTGCTGGCTTTGTTTCTCTCCCCGCAACCCGCCGGCCACTTAGCCTCCCCTTTCTTCGAAGACCAGCTCTCCCCCGCCACCAGCAGCCTCGCCAAATCCCCTCCATGAGGAGTCGGGAAAGCAGCAAAGCGGAGAGAGAGAGAAGGACGTTTGCCTGGTACTGGTGCAATGCAGAACTTCGCGCCGACGGCCCCCTGACCGCCCCCCCCCCCAGCCCCGCGCCGGTCGCAAAACACGCACAACGCACACACCTTTCCTGCGGAACCACAACAACGCCCCCTCCTCCGCGTTCCTAACCGACCTGACCCCCCTAACAAACCTTTCTAACCCGGGAATCCCGTATTTTACGCACCACCCAGCCGCGCACAATGAACTCCAAAACACAAAGCTGATTGTGCCCATTTTTAATTTTTTTTTGCTTGGGGGGGTTTAAAAAGGGGGCTCTAGGGGTGGGGGCAGAAGAAGCCCCATTCTCTTCCTTTATCCCCCCCCACCCCCAGATCCAGGTTTATTTTTAACCCTAGTTGAGCTATTAATAATGCACAAAGCGGCACGTGTTCCCTGCAGCAAAATCGGCGGTGCCTCCCTCCCTCTCCCCTCCCTGCCCCGCCTCGCTCACCAATAGAAAGTGGGCGGAGGGGGGAAGGGGTGCCCGATCCCCAACTCCCCCCCCCATCCTTGACCCACCCCCGCGCCCCGCTTTTTCGGGACTTTGGAGGGGGGCACCCCTTCTCCAAACGGTGCGCCCAGGGCGCAGCGCAAAGGCGAGGTGGGCTCCCCTCCCCGAGGCTGGCCGCGCCCGCTTCCCCCTCCGCGCCCCCGAGCGGGCCTGGCCTTACCTCTTCCCGAGGGGGTCCCCCCGCGGGGGTGAGCGTGGGCAGCTCCCCCGCCCCCGGCTGCTGCGCCCCGTCGTCGTCTTCCCCCACGCCGGGCATGGTTCACGCGTGGCGCCGCCAGCAGGCGCCCCGGCCGCATGTTAGGGGCGGGCGAGGGGCTCCGCGGCCCCGCGGCTGGTGCTGTGCCGACCCCGCCAGTGCCCGGAGCGGGGCATGGAGTCGGCCGCCGTGCCTGCCTTGCGCGCACCTTCCCTGGACCGGCGGCTCGCCTCTCCGCCCGTGCACTTAGCGCCGGCTCCGCCCTCCTCCTAGCGGCTGGAAAGGAGCCCGCAGAAAGCCCCGGCCGCTTTCTCGGCGCTGGGCCACCCCGCCCGAGGAGGCCCGAGCCGGGGGCCGCAGAGGGCCTCAGCCCCGGAGCCCCCCGACCCGCAGCTGCCCCCCGCCAAAAGCCCCCCTCTTTGTCCCAAGCAGCCGCCAGGTTTTCCCTCCCCTTGCATCTCCCGCTCCCGTTGGGGCACCGTGAGTAGACATCGGAAGGGTCGCTTCCCACGTGTTTTGTTCGGCCCTCGCTGCAGGTCCAGAGGTCTGGCTGCACGTCTGGATGAGCCCACCTGGCAGGTTCAGAGACTTGGAGGGCAGGAGGCGCGTGCCTGCGTGCGTGTGAGCAGGTCATCGGGATAGTAGAGAATAACGGGCTCAAGTTAAAGGAAGCCAGATTCCAGCTGGACATCAGGAAAAACTTCCTGACTGTTAGAGCAGTACAACAATAGAATCAGTTACCTAGGGAGGTCCTGGGCTCTCCCACACTAGGGGCCTTCAAGAGGCAGCTGGACAACCATCTGTCAGGGATGCTTTAGGGTGGATTCCTGCATTGAGCAGGAGTTTGGACTCGATGGCCTTGTAGGCCCCTTCCAGCTCTGCTGTTCTATGATTCTAAGACGTCAGCCAGTGGACGCTGGTGGCTCCGATTTCGGTGGGGCTGTGAATCCATTCTAAGTTTCAGTTAGAATCAGCTGGAATTCTAAAGGAGCTCTCCAAGGCGCTGGACCTGGTTTGGGGTTAGTTTGGGGAGCTATCCTAAGTGCTGGACCTAGTTGAGGATTCACGGCCCCAACAAAATCGATGTCACCAGCCTCCACTGGTTTCAGCACTACTTAACAGGGGTGGGCAACTTGTGACCCTCCAGATGTTTTGGCCTACAACTCCCCTCTATGCTGGATAGGGCTGATAGGATATGTAGGTCAAAACATCTGGAAGGCCACCCCTCAAAGTCTTAGAAGACCTTTACTGGCTCCCAGTTTGTTTCTAGCCCCAAATCAAGCTCACGGTTTTAAATTGTAAAGTCCTGAACAGCCTGGGAGTGCAGGCAGGGTATTTAAAGGTCCACCTCCTGTATGGAACTGGCCATCTGCTGAGATTGTCACCTGAGGACCTGCTCTGAATACTCCCATCTTTGGACGTTAGGCAGCTGGTTCTCAGAGACAGGGACTTCTCTTGGTTGGCACCCAAAATGTGGAACTCCTTACCCTGACACATGCCTTGGCACTGCTAGCCAGGACCGTCTCCAGATGGGTTTTTTCCTCCTTCAGTATGCACTGGTGGGTTTACTTGGCTGCATTAGCAACGTAGCTGGGTTGAGATGCCCTATGCTTTGTTCACAACTCCCCCAGAAAATAATGGTGAGGCCGGATCCAGCTGCATGGCATTCATTGGACTGCTGGAGCAGAAAAACAAAAATTAGCTGGGAGGAGCAGGGGGGCAGTCAGACATGGGGCCCAGGTCAGCTATGGAAGGATGGCAGTTTTTGGTGCCGTCCTGGCTGCTAGACTTTCGTTTGCAAGCTCAAAACTGCCCTGTTCTCCCAAACCGTTGATGATAAATATGATGGATTTGCTTATTAGTTTTAACCAGTGGAGGCTTTTGGCTCGGTTGTCAGTGGGGCGGGAATCCACTCCAGGTTTCCGTCAGAACTCTAAAGGAGCAATGCACCTTGAAAAGCACCTTTAGAGTTCTGACTGGTTCTGTTCACTGCCCCACTGACATCGGAGCCCCCAGCCTCCACTGGTTTAAGTGGCTGCTCATTTCCACCGGTTTGACGCCTGCCTAGAATGAACACTGCAAAAGAATCCAAAGGCAACAACCAGGCCAGAGCGAATGTCTAAATGGTTGGGGAAATACATCTTTGCCTGGTGCTGAAAGGATGACAACGATGGTGCCAGGCGAGGTCCTTTGGGGAGAGAGTTCCATAAACCCAGGTGATCATAGAAAAGGCTGTTGGGAGTGTGCACCCTGGGCCTGTTCTTGCAAGTCACCCAGGAATCAACCAGCAGATCTGGATTTCCTTCTGCCCACCCTTGATTCTAGGGGAGAGTAAACCGATGGGTCCTGGACAGCATCTCGGGAGTGAATGGATAGTTTGGATTCCTGGATTTGAGGTCGGGGACAGCGCTCTGACCTCGGGACCCAGGAGTCCAAGCTCCCTGCCCCGTCACAGCCAGCGTGGAGAGAACCATAGCTGGCTGCCTCTCACAAAAGTAGCCTCAGGGAAAGCGGGCAGAGAGGCGACTTGGGAGGCAGACTCCCAGCTAGATGGGTGATCAGGAGAAGCATGGAAGGGAAGATGGCCTCCACGCGGCTCCCACTCTGTATAGGATGCCTGTCAGCCTCTGAATCTGGAGGCTGATGGGCATCCCAATAAGATTTAATCCTAAAACTATTAAAGTGTGTGCGTGTGTGTGTGTGTTTTGGAGTAGTAAATGTTACTAGGTGGATACTGATGAAGTCATGGACTTTTTTATTCAGCTGCTGGAGATGCCACAGCCTGCAACCTGTCTGGATCTCTGCCTACCAAGCAAGCAGGTAGCAGCAATGATGTGGAAGAGGAGGAGGAAGGGCAGCTGATGACATTGGCGTTGAAAAGGTAGGCTCACCGAGGGAAGGGGGCATAAAAACATTATTTTAAGGACCTATGTTCTAATCTCAGCCAGGTGGAAAAAGAAGATAGGGGGTCCCACATGGTTACACAGGAGAGGGAAACTCATTCAAACCTGCTGAATAAACGTGCCGTCAGGTTCCTTTTAGACAGGGATGGGAAATGTACTCCCCCCCCCACCGATTTTTAGGAGTTCAGATCCCATCATCCCTCACCATTGGCTGATGGGAGTTGCAGACCAACAACGTCTGGATTGCTACACATTCCCCACATGAGCTGTTAGAAAATTAGTGATATTATTAACCCACGGCGAATCTCTGCAGAATAGTGGTTGAAAGTATGCTGTAACCCTCTCAGCTGGGTGCCCTATAGATGTTTTGGACTTCAACTCCCATCAGCTCCAGCCAGCATGACCAATGATCAGGAATGCTGGGAGTTGTAGTCCGAATCATCTAGAGAGGACCAAGTGGGAGAAACTGGTGTAGTGCAGGTATCCCCCTGAGTGGGTGTTAAAGTCTTGCATTTCCAGCATCATTCAGTATATGGCAGCATTGAGTTGTGAAATTGTCCTGAGCTTTTAAGAAAAAATCACATCAGTGATGAGCAGATATGATAATATTTGGTTTATTATAATAACACAATAATTTTGCAATGGAATTGTATGTTGGTTGGGGTGAGGTTTTAGGCAGACAAAATATTGTTGTTCTTTTCATTATCATCATCATCAATAAACATCATCGTCATCATTATTATTGTTATTATTATTATTATTATTATTATTATTATTATAAACAAGAAAGTATGTGCAGAGCCAATAATTTAGCGGCATAATTTCATCCGCACATTACAAGGGAGAGGGCCTTTTCGGTGGTGCCCCCTTCCGACTGTGGAACGATCTCCCCGATGAGGCTCGCCTGGTGCCAACACGGTTATCTTTCAGGCGCCAGGTCAAGACTTTTCTCTTCTCCCAGGCCTTTAACAGCATTTAACAACACTAAGTTTGTCTTTTAACAGAACCCAGAACTGTTGTTTTTAAATGGATACTGTTGTTTTTATACTGTTGTTCTTACGTTTTTGATGGTTTTAAATTTTGTATACATTTTTAATGTTTACTGTTTTTAACTTTTGTAAACCGCCCAGAGAGCTTCGGCTATGGGGCGGTATTTAAACGTAATAATAAAATTAAAAAATAAATGTAAAATCACAAAACATATAACATGCATATCTGTAGCATATTTTCAAGGAATTAAGCATTTGTAAAAAAGGGTGATCCCCCCCCCCAGCCTCTCTTTAGACTAGAAAGATGTACTCCTTTTGCAGATGGAGTATCCTAATAAAATTTATTTTTTTAAAAAAAATCTATTGTTTTCTTTTAATCTAACACAAGTAAAAAGTTAAAAACTGTGACCCCTGCGTGGCCCAAAACTTCAACAATTTATGCGGGCGGGAAGGATAAAGGAGGTTAAGGTAACAAGCTATAAATATAAAGCTTCAGCACAATTCTATGCGGTTTTTGCTCAGAAGCTAGTATTCTATATGCAAGGAGGTCTTGTTTTTACACAGGGAAGCGTTTAAAAAATGACACATGGATCCCACCTGCAGTCTGAAATGGTACAGCCCATTCTGTCTCTCTCTAACCTGGCCTATGCATTGATGAGGTGGCAGAGGTCTGAGATAGTAGAATGGACTGTACCATTTCGGGTCTGCGGGGGTGTGCTTTTATTTTTTCACTGCTCTCCCCTGTGTAAAAACAACAACCTTTAACTTATTTAAGTAGAAAACTTGAAGATCAAGGAAAGTGGTGGTTGGGAAAGAACCTGTCTCCTTGATATGTGAATTATTTGCAGGGAGTTGGTTTATTAAAACCACACACACACACACACACACACACACAATGTGGTAGAGCATTCAAAAAAGGCACACACACCCTCCAACAGTCTGAAGTGGTACAGTCACCCCAACTATCTCAGGACTCTACCACCTCATGTTTTTACATGTCAAAAGAGGACGTGGCTTTAACAATCTCGGTTCTATGTGTCACTACGCAGGTTGCCTGGAGCCATTTCATGGGCCATATGCTTCCGATCACACATTCAAGATGTCCTGAAGGATTCTGTGCCGTTGCAGTTCTTTGAACACAGATGGTAGGAAGTGTCAAGAGAGAGGGGGGGGCAGAAATAAGGCAATGCCTTGTCAGGGAGGAGTTCCTGCAGTTCCTAAACATATTGCATCGACGGAGCGCAATGCACATCCGAAGAAGTTTACCAAGGAGAAGGCGAAAGTAATTTAGAGAAAGAGCCATGTCTTCTAAATGGAACACAGGGAAAGCGAGAGGAATGTCGTCACACGCTTGTTCATTACATGGCAACAGGAAGAAATCTCTGTCTTTCTGTGTGTGTGCCACTGTATGTCTGTGTGTGCTTGCACATGAGGCAGGAATAAAAAGACCCCCAAGGTCATTGGCTTGTTTCACGCACAACTGTGCTGTGATTTGGGTGACAGGCAGATAGATGCGGATGGGACGTAATACACCAACAGGGGCTGAACTGGCAGTGACTAATTATAAAAGAGTTCATCAGCGGGTTCATGACAGGGAGCTCAATTATAATGCCAACTCCGCCTCTCGCAGCAGTGGGAAAGGCAAATTCCACGTGAGAGATAATGAGGAAAGGGGTGGGAAATGAGACAGCCACTATGGTCATGTCTTCATACAAATCCACGTGTGGACACATGTGGATCAGCACGTCCAGGGATACATACATTTGTATCTCCATCCCAAAACAGAGATTGTGGAGGCGGGAAAGGAAGTGATGGGCTTTGCAGCCACAGGATGAAAGTGACGGACACTAATTTGGTTGGCTTTAAAAAGGAGGAGTTGTCTTTTTGTCACTATGAGCTAGGCGGAATTGAACCTCAGTTTCCAGAGGTTCTCTGCCTCTGAATGCGAAGGGCAAACCACAGGGGAGGGTTTCTATCTGGGAGTGCTATGAGCTTCTTGGCTGGCCATTGTTGGAAGCAGGAAGCAGGCTTTGGGGATTTGTGGCCCTCGAAATGTTTCGGCTTGCAGCTTCCATGATCCGTCACCATTGTGTCTGCTGGTAGCCTTAACATACCTACTGAGATGGACAGGCTGCAGCGCTCAGACGTGACCACTGGAGGAATCCCCATTATAAGTGCTGGGGTCTTAACATGGCTGTTCAGATGAGCAAGCTGTAGTGCTCAGAGGAGGCCGTAAGAGGGTACCCCAGTATAAATCCTGAGGTGGTATTATTATTATTATTATTATTATTATTATTATTATTATTATTATTATTATTTATTTATTTATTTATATAGCACCATCAATGTACATGGTGCTGTACAGAGTAAAACAGTAAATAGCAAGGCCCTGCCGCATAGGCTTACAATCTAATAAGGTGAGGTCTTAACTCTGCTTTTGAAAGAAGCAGACTTCAGGGCTCAGAGTTGGCCACAAGAGGGTCCTCCAGTAGAAATGCTGACGTTGAGATGAACAGGCGGCAGTGCTCAGTGGTGGCCACGAGAGGGCAACCCCGTATAAACACTCCTGGTAAATGTTCACGTCTGCACATTTCACAACCAGCAACCATTCCAAAAGGCTTCACTGGTCTGGATGTGATGGATAAGTGGGGCCATTTCACCAGCAGTTTCCTAATTTTTTCACCTAATTTCCCCCCTCTTCCCTTTTTCCTTGTCTGTCATGACTTTTTATATTGTAAGTCTGCGGGCAGGGACTGTCTTCTTGTACTGATTATATATACGCTGCTCTGGGAAGGTTTTTGCCTGAGGAGCAAGCAGGATAAAAATGCTGTAAATTAATAAATATGTTTTCTCCTCCACGGCTAATAGTGGTGTGTGTATGTTTGTGGTTGGGATCTGGATTGGAGCCGTGTACGGTTAGACCAGCCTTCTCCAACTATAACTCCCAGCATTCCTGACCACTGGCCATGCAGGTTGAGGCTGATGGGAGTTAAAGTGTGAAACATTTGGAGGGCACCAGGTTGGGGAAAGCTGAGATGGATGACTGACATTCTCCCTCTGCTACCGCCTTGATCCAAGCTGGTTCTTCCACGGCAGTGTTGAGCTCACCTATCAGGCGCCCTTTAAAACTCCCACAATGCTCTGGTGCTACGTTGGGGGGAGCATTGCGGGAAATGGAAATGGCGGCTCCCACACAGCTTCCCATCCCATTGAAACGCTAGCAGGGATGGGGAGCGCCATTTTTAATTCCATAGCCCCCGAGGCAGTGCCGTTTAAATTTCCCACAAGGCACCAGAGCTCTGTCGAGGGCATTGTGGGAAATTTAAAGGACAAGTCTGCACCTGCAAATTCCCTTCTTTGTGGCGGTCGTCGGAAGAGCAGCTGTGGAGACGGAGCGCAGCGTGGAAGGGGCGAGTTTTGCTTAGGGGGGTCGCGGCGCGCGTGGGGGGGCCCCGGGGAGAATTAGCGAGCCTCTCCGCCGCCCTCCCCCCGCTTCCTTTTAGGCACGGAAAGGCGCTTCCTGGGCGTCCACGGAGGCCTTTTTCGAGCTTAAAGGAAACGCGGGAGGGGCGGGGTTTCGAGGGGGCGGGGTTTCGAGGGGCGGGGCCCTGGCTTTGGGGAGGGGGAGTTAGTCCCCCTCCTCCGTAGCCGCGACCCCCTCTCCGAAAATGCCCCCCCCCGCACCGCTTCTTTTAGGCTCTATTCGTGCCAATAGAGCCTCCAGGAAGCAGGGGAGGGGGCATCTTTCGGGGGTGGGGTAGCTTGGGGAGGGGGAGTTAGTTTTCGCCTTTCAAGCAGCGACCCCCCACTCCGAAAATGCCCCCCACTGCTTCCTTTAGGCTCCATTTGTCCGAATGGAGCCTAAAGGAAGGCGAGGAGGGGGCATCTTTGGGAAGGGGGGAGTTAGCTTTGGGAGGGGGGTTAGTTTGGCTTCCCAGGCAGCGACCCCCCACTCCGAAAATGCACCCCCCGCACTGCTTTCTTTAGGCTGCGATTGTGCCAATGGTGCCTTTTTACGAGCCTAAAGGAAGGAGAGGAGGGGGCTTTTTTGAAGGGGGGGCATAGCTTTGGGAGAGGGGTTAGTTGTGGCCTCCCAAGCAGCGGCCCCCCACTCCGAAAATGCCCCCCACTGCTTCCTTTAGGCTCCATTCGTCGGAATGGAGCCTAAAGGAAGGCGAGGAGGGGGCATCTTTGGGGAGGGGGGAACTAGCTTTGGGGGGGTTAGTTGTGGCTTCCCAAGCAGCGGCCCCCCACTCCGAAAATGCCCCCCACTGCTTCCTCTAGAGCCTAAAGGAAGGCGAGGAGGGGGCATCTATGGGAAGGGGGGAGTTAGCTTTGGGAGGGGGGTTAGTTGTGGCTTCCCAGGCAGCGACCCCCCACTCCGAAAATGCACCCCCCGCACTGCTTTCTTTAGGCTGCGATTGTGCCAATGGTGCCTTTTTACGAGCCTAAAGGAAGGAGAGGAGGGGGCTTTTTTGAAGGGGGGGGCATAGCTTTGGGAGAGGGGTTAGTTGTGGCCTCCCAAGCAGCGACCCCCACTCCGAAAATGCCCCCCACTGCTTCCTTTAGGCTCCATTTGTCCGAATGGAGCCTAAAGGAAGGCGAGGAGGGGGCATCTTTGGGGAGGGGGGAGCTAGCTTTGGGGGGGTTAGTTGTGGCCTCCCAAGCAGCGGCCCCCCACTCCGAAAATGCCCCCCACTGCTTCCTCTAGGCTCCATTCGTCCGAATGGAGCCTAAAGGAAGGCGAGGAGGGGGCATCTATGGGGAGGGGGATGCTAGCTTGGGGGGGGGGTTAGTTGTGGCTTCCCAGGCAGCGACCCCCACTCCGAAAATGCGCCCCCCGCAGTCAGGCTCCGTTTTAGCTAATGGACACTTTTTCCGAGCCTGATGGAGCGCGGAGCATTTTCGGAGCGGGGGTCGCTGCTGCAGAGGGGCCAACTAAAGTGGGGGGGGACCCAGGTGTTACTGCGCAGCTCGGGGGCGGGAGCAGGGTCGAGGGGGTCCAGAGAAGGGCACGAGCCCATGGCTGGCGTGAAGTGGCCGTGTAGGGGAGGGCTGGTCGGAAAGCGGGTCTGCGGGAGCTTGGGACTTGGCCCCGCAGCATTGGTGAGCCCGGGCCTCGCTGTCAGGGGCGCCTGGGAGCGAGACGGCACCCTCCGAGCAGCCCTAGAGGGTCGCCGCTCTTCTCCCCTGCGAGCGATGGCTGAGTGGGGCCAGCCCCGAAGGAGCGGCTCTGTGGCCTTGGGAAGGCCCCTTGCCGAAGGCTGGGGAGCTGGAGCCCCGTGGGAAGGCGGCGCTCGGCAGTCCTAAGTGTGTTGTGCTTCCTTAAGAGGCCACCCGGGGCGAGAGGCTGGAGCAGGAGTTCCGAAGCCCATCGTGTAGCCCAGCCCAGTGGGAGGTGCGTCAGGCTCTTGGCAATGGGCGCTGTTGCTAGTCCTTCCTGTGTCCATTGGCTTGCAAGGCTGGCCGATGCACGCGGCGCCCCTGGCGAAGGCCGTTGGCAATGGCAGGTCTTGCGAGTGGTGGCGGTGCGTCTGCGCAATGTACGTGGCGCCCCTGGCGAAGGCCGTTGGCAATGGCAGGTCTTGCGAGTGGTGGGCGTGCGTCTGCGCAATGTACGTGGCGCCCCTGGCGAAGGCCGTTGGCAATGGCAGGTCTTGCGAGTGGTGGCCCTGCGTCTGCGCAATGTACGTGGCGCCCCTGGCGAAGGCCGTTGGCAATGGCAGGTCTTGCGAGTGGTGGGCGTGCGTCTGCGCAATGTACGTGGCGCCCCTGGCGAAGGCCGTTGGCAATGGCAGGTCTTGCGAGTGGTGGCCCTGCGTCTGCGCAATGTACGTGGCGCCCCCTTGCGTTTCTGAAGCCTGCACTGCAGCCTCCCATCTAAGTTCCCAGAAGCACTTGCGGTCTGACGTAAGTTCCCACAAGCACTTGCGGTCTGACGTATCCGGCTGGGGTAATTAAGTAGTTATCTCGATCAGGTGTGTGGGAGTTGGCGCTTGAAATATTAGTTCCGAATTGTTCCTTCCAACAGCTGGAATAGCACAGTGGGAAGGCGCTTGGCTGCGGAGCCCAAGCCTGGGAGTTCGAATCCCCGCTTGTGCCTGCCGGGGTCGGCCCAGCTAGATCACCCCTAGTCGAAGCGGCAATTGACGGGATTAACTACCCAGCCGCAGCCCGAGTGGGGGCCCCTGGGGAGAGGTCCCTCAGGAGGCGGAGAAAGGGGGGGAAGCCCTGCAAAAGGGGAGAGAGGGAGGAGCCTTTTGCGCAGGCGCGAGAGGCGGCTGTATATATCTAAAAGATACTAAGTGCGAAGTTTTTCGCCTGGGGGCGTACTGTGATGCCCCCAGGTTACTTTAGGCATAACCGCCCCAGCCGCCTGTGACTTGTGCTGCGTCGCCACTGCCGCACAGTCTTTTGGGGTGTCTCTCTGGGGTTGTCCGCACTCTGGGCTTGTCCGCTCTTGGGTCGACGGCTGGGGGGCAGCTGGGCACCGAGGTCTGTGCAGCTTGCCCAAGGCTGCCCAGGTGGCGGGGCGCGTAACCCCATGAGCCACTTCCGCTCCGTGTGGCCGGGTAGTTAATCCCGTGTATGGCCACTGACTATGTGGGTGTGGCCGGGTAGTTAATCCCGTGCATGGCCACTGGACTATGGGTGATCTCGGCTGGCCCCTCTCCCGGGAGCGCACAGTGGGGATTCGAACTCCCAGGCTTGGGCTCCGCAGCCAAGCGCCTTCCCACTGTGCTATACCAGCACTTGGAATCCACCTATTCGGAACTTATACTTAAGGCGCCGAAGGCGCCCATTGAAAATAAAAAAAAAAAGGAGCGCCCACACCGGGGATTCCAAAACCCCGGACTGGGCGCCCAGACGCAGGCCGCTCTTCCTACGGAGCCAAACTTGCTGGGGAGCTGTTACCCCCAAACTTGCATTTAAGGCGACACACATTGAAAGGGGGAAAAACCCTGCCGGGGCTGCACCTCGCAGACTTCGGCCTGCACCGCTGGGGGCGCTCGCCCACCGCGCTCCACAAAAAGAGGGCCGGAGCTTCCATTGGGGGAGCCGCTTCCAGCCTTTCAAGGCCAAAGGGGAGACCCGGGGGAGCCGCAAGCCCGCACCCGAGCCTCTACAAGCCCAACGCTTCTGACACTCGCCTACAGACCAACACCGCTTCTCGGGCCTACGAGGCGAAGCTCCGTTCCCAAGGAGGCCTTCAACAGGGACACGGCACAATCACGCGCCTCTCCTCGCTACAGTTTGGGGGGGACGTGGAGTTCAGCCGGCGCTCCTGCTTCTGCACAACACAAAACACACCAAGCCACCAAAGGCAATTGCAACTCCAGGCCTCAGCCTCGAAAGTTTATGCTCTAGTTGCAGGCGAAAGACAGACTGTGGCACTTAAAATCATAGAATAAGAGAGTTGGAAGGGACCTAAAAGGCCATCCAGTCCAACCCCCTGCTCAAGGCAACAATCCACCCTAAAGCAGCCCTGACACATGGTGACTTAGATCCGGGGCTCAAGTTCTAAGCTGCCTTTCAAGGAAAAAGAATACACACCAAGGGGAAATGGATCTCCCAACCTCTAGATTGATGCAGCCTTTCCAGGCAAAAACCGAACAAACCGGAGCTACAAAGTAAACTCAAATGTCCAGCCACCAACCCCACAACTAGACCCCTTCCCCTCTGCACTATATCAGGAGTTGGAGAACTCCTGGGGGTTAGTTTAAAAAGGCATATGTTGGAAAGGGGATAGGAACTCCTAACTACCAGATTCTCAAATAGACTATCTTCCTCACTATCCTGCACCAGGCATTGCAAATGTATTATTATAAATTATGATCATTCGTCTCCCCACACTATATGAGTTTACATTTATCTCCCAACACTATAGGAGCTGCTTTTATGTATTTTATTCCTGTAAGCCGCCTTGCAGGGCTTTCTGCTCTGAAAAGCGCCCAAGGAACATTTTACATAAATACATTAAATGATTTGCTGAAAGCTATCCTGTGGAAGGTATTTTAGAGTACGGGTGAGCAAAAAGTAGATCTCTAGATGTTCCTGACTTCAGTTCCCAGCATTCCTGACCACTGGTCATGCAGGCTGGGGCTTCTGGGACTTGAAGTCCAAAACATTTGGGGATTTACCTTCTGCCCACCCCTGCTTTAGATACTGTAATCTAACTGCAAGCAGATTTAAGGGAGGCGGCAGCAGCGTCTTTTTAAAAAAACCTTCTTAGAAGATCTTAACAACCATTACACAAAGATTGGGACACCTTCAAGACCAAACATTTTATTCTGGCACAAACTTTCCATCAGATGCACATGAAGCATTGTGGACAGGTTCAGATTTACATACAACACATACAGTGTGGAGTAGGAGAAGAGGAAAAAGAAAAGCCCAAAGAACAGGGAAGGCAGAAGAAAATTAAATGCCCATCGCCTTATTGACAGTGGTCATTCACAGTGAAGTTATTGCTGATAACACAAACATCAAACACATGTAGTGCAATTTAAAAAGAAAACTTTACCCCAATTAATTCCAGGGATGAATCCTTTATCTAATCTTGGCAGGGCGAGAAGAGAAGCTGAATGGCTGACATTTTGTCTTTCCCAGAAAGCCTTGTTCTGAAGTGGGGTTGGGCAGGGAACTCTGGGAAATCTCAAATGGCTGCTGACGCTTTTTAAAAAACGACTGCTTCCTTAGCCCCTCACTGGGGGCAGCCATTAGAGTGGACAGAAGTTCAATACGCACAGGATAAAAGATACACAACTTTTATAAAATGAACGGATTGTTCTTTCAGCAGCTCACCGTATTTGAGAAGTGCAGCGTTAGCCAATGTCCACAAAAAGGGCAGTGATGGATGCAGGCTTGTTAACGTTATAAAACAGGGGTGGGCAGCTGGTGGCCCTCCAGATGTTTTGACCTACAAGTCCCATAATCTCACCATTAACTATGTCCTTTGCTCAGGCTGATGGGATTTGTAAACCAAAACATCTGGAGGGCCGCAAGTTACCCACCCCTGTTATACAGTCTCAGTGTGACTCAGGTTTTAAATCTGAACTACTAGCAATGATAGACAGCCATGCATAAGCACCATCCCATGTCCACAGTTCATTCCGTTACAACCTAGAATTAAACCGAGGTTCATGGACATGTTTACCATTCGATTGACACAACATACTTAACACTCTGAAGGTGCAAAGTATTTTTTTTATTGTAAATTCAACTTTTGTGCCACAATAAAAATATTTTGCACCTTCAAAGTGTTATGTTGTGTCAATCGAATGGTAAACATGCCCATGAACTCCATTTTAATTCCAGGTTGCAAAGTCAAAAAGGGGGTAAGTACTTGGGCAAGGCACGGTACCCTGCCCACCTCCCCCCAACACACAGTTTCCTTCCCCTCAAATACAGTGTGGAAAATGTCTACAGCTAATTTGTACACAGGCTGAGCCTTCTCCACATGCCCCCGGCGCTGGGGCTACGAGAGCAGAGCCTTTTCAGCAGTGGCCCTTCCCAAAAAGGCGTTCCTGGCATCTATTTTACTGCCTTTCTTGCACCAGGCAAGGAGATTTTTATTTCCCCTTCAACCTTTTATACTCATATATTATACTGTGGTTTCAATAGGGTCATTTGGCTCAGTGAACTTGGTATTGTATTATCTCCCTGCTCTTAATGCAAAGTTTGGATGTCTTGTACTCGTGTTTCAATTTTACAGTTGATCAATTTACTTCCTAATGTTTGTTTGCTTCTCCTGATTTCTCATTTTTCTTCCCGCCCTCCCGTTGGTACATTGACCAGAGAACTGCTGTTATTTGGCAACCGATATACAGAATAAATGGAAGACTACACAGGATTAGGCCAACTCATAGAGAAGAGGTCTGGATCACAGCAAAATGGAACTGCCGTGTTCAGAAAGAGTCTATCTTTTCCTAACAGGAAAGTTTGCCTTGTGGGCTTCCTAGCAGCATCCATTTGATGGAAACTTATGTCTGACTAGATGGACGTTTGCTCTTACTCACTTCTTAGGAAAGCCGTAACTAACTTGCTCTGAAGGACTTAAGTCACTGCTTCTGTTAGCTGCAGCGGGACAGCAGAATTTAAAACATTAATTTGGGGCAAGCAAGGGGTTCTCCCTAGATCCCATCTGTAATAACTCAGCCTTAGGCAATACCATGCCCTTGAGCATGTACAGAGTGTAAATCTCCTACTACAAGGTAATGGCAGCTCACTCCCACCGCCCCAAACTGGGATGAGCAGTCCAGAGGTTCCAGTTTAGAGGACACAAGTGTAGCAGGGTGAGATGCTGTAATTCAGGATTCCTGCAAACCCCATTCTATGGCCCCCTCCATTTCCATCCCCCTACCCCAATAATGATGGATAAGCATGCTCAGTGGGCACAGAATGACAGGTAGCATTCTGGGCTCACTGAGCACACGCAGCCATCATTGGGCTGTTTTTGAGATCTCCCCCACCCCCAGCCCAATTTGGGGGGGGGGGGTATTTCTGCAAATGTTGCCTGCTGATCCCTCCCTCTCGTTCCAGGGGTGGTGCTGTTTTGGCTGCGTGCGCAACAGCATTCACAGCCCAGACGTCGGAAATAGGGGAAACACTGATGGAACCCAAGCAGTCTTGAGAGACAGCGACTGGTGTAAAGCCAACCACGTCCACCTTCTTCCCTACCCCAGTACCCCACCCCAAAACAAATACCTTGGGAGCTATTTTTGGCTGAAGAGAACAAGTAAATAAGTAAAGGAATGTAGGTATCGGAGCCAGAGGTCCGCCGCTGCATATGATCTGCCTACCAACTAGTTCCATTTCAACCCACAACATGCGAGGACTGAGAGGCTAGATGCACACGAGTGGAACTGCAAAGCGTGGGTGGCACAGATTTATTGGCCTCGGCTGCCCCCCACCCCGTCCCATGCCCTGAATTCTGGAATGAACAAGAGGAAAGAGAGAAAGAGAGAGAAGCGTCTGAGGGGAGGTGGCTTTGCCAGGCCTAACGTAGTACAAGAACCACGGTCCATTTGAAGAACACGGAGCACATTGTCACTCAGCCAGGTGCCTCACTCTTATTCTTATTCCTCCTTGACTGCAATGGCGCCAGGCCCCACGTGGCTAGGCACCGGCTTCTGGATGCAGACGATGCCCGCGATGAGCGCGTAGCCAACCCTGGCCTCTAGGCCCACCAGCACTGACAGGATTTGGTTGCGATGATTGAAAGGTTTTTCCTAGGGGTTATTCCCATCCCTGGCACGGCTTTAGGGATGCTGGGCGGGGGGTCCCCTGGGGAAGAAACAGCAAATAAAATAAAAGTGCTGTGAGGAATAATAATTTTGCAAAATCATTTTGGGACTGACCCTACCATGAAGGCAGACTGAAGCAGCCATCTCAGGTGGCAGGCACTAAGGGGACAGGGAGTTGGGAGGACAGAGGCGATGACGTCATGGGGCCTGCCCCCCATACCTAGCCTGCTGCCCTCAGGTGCAGTGAAGGAATCTGTCCCATTACCGGTGGTGAACTAAGATTCAACTGCCAAGCTGGGTGGCTTCTCTAAGTGGAATGGCAGCAGGGAGAGAATCGTGTTGTCCCTCAGCCCTACGGCTTGGTTGTCCCTCAGCCCAAGAGATGGCTTTAAAAGAACATTAGACAAATTCATGGGGGAAAAGGCTATCAGTGGTTACTAGTCCTCATGGCTATGCGCTCGGTGTCATACTACCCATGGGACATAACTGGTTAAAAGCGTTCCATGCCAAGGGGGCACTCAAGCCTCCAGAGGAAGGAAATATGAGTTTCCCATGAAAAGTATAAGTATGATAAATAAATAAATAAATAAAATAAAAGGCAGCAAATGTTTACTTACTATTTAAAATTATAGTTTGGTTCTGTTCCCAGGGAGAGCTACGGGCTTGTTTCTCTGTCTCAGCTGCCAGGACCACCTGGCCAGCCTTGGGTGTTATCAGGGCTGGATCCAAGAGCAGATGGGGCCAGGCAGCTGCCAAGGGCCCACGCCCCAGCAAGGGCCCATGAACAAGTCACCCCTTTTCACCCCTACAATCTGCTCATTCACCTACCTGTTGCTCTGGCCCAGAAGAAGCAGGAGAAGCCACAAGCGCCTTGATCGATGCAGGACAAGAAATAAAAGTGGCAGCAATGAGAAGGCAAAGAAGATCAGCTGCAGCTGATGAGGGTGAGAAAGTAGGGAGGGGCTGAGCTCTTAAAAGGGCAATGCAGTGCTGCAGACTGCAATGCTGAGTTGGCCACAAGAGGGCACCCCAGAGTAACTGCTTACCTCTTAATTAAGCTACTCAGATCAGCAGGCTGCAGCACTCAGTGGTGGCCATAAAACAGCATCCCTGTATAAATCCTGAAGTTTTAAACCACGATTGGGGTTATCTCACTGCAGTGCTCAACAGTGGCCACAAGAGGAGAACCCAGAATAAAAACAATTCATAACAAACCAATCCAATTCAGCAGGCTGCAGTGTTCAGTTGCAGCCACAAGAGGGCAGCCATGCCTAAGTTTTGAATTTTTAAATCTCTAGAGATGATTGGGCTGCAGTGCTCCATGGTGGCCACACCCCATTATATGCCCTGCTATATTAGAATAACCACTAAATTCATAAAACCTATTCACATCAGTTAGCTGCAGTGCTCAGCCATGGCCACAAGAGGGCAGCCCAGAATAACCACTAAATTCATAATTAATCTATTCACATCAGCAGGCAGCAGTGTGCAGTTTTAGCCACAAGAGGGCAGCCCTGCATAACTTTTGAAATTTTAAATCTCCATTGAGATTACAAGGCTCTAGTGTTCAGCAATGGCCACAAGAGGGCACCCCAAAATAATTTTTTATTTTTTAAAATCGGTATTGAAATGACAAGGCTGCAGTGCACCATGGTGGCCACAAGATGGCAGCCCTGTATAAATCCTGATTTTTAAATTGTTATTGAGATTACAAGGCAGCAGGGCTCAGTGGTATAACTATTGAAAGCCCTGTATAAGTCAGTGGTGGCCACAAAAGGGTACCCAGTCATATGCACTGCTATATTAATGCTGCTGTTGAGTTGATCAGGCTGCAGTGTTCAGTGGTGGCCACAAGATGGCAGCCTTGTATTAATCCTGATTTTTAAATCATTAACATTACAAGGTTAATTACAAGGTTGTAATTACATTGTAATTACATTACAAGGTTAACATTACAAGCTGCGGCCACAAGAGGGCAGCCCAAAATAACTTTTTAATTGTTAAATTGCTATTGAAATTACAAGGGTGCAGTTTATGATGTTGGCCACAAGAGGGCACCCCATTATATGCACAGATATGTTAATACTGCTATTGAGATTATCAGGCTGCAGTAATCAGCAGTGGCCACAAGCGGGCCTGTGTAACTTTTGAATTTTAAAATCACTATTGGGATTACAAGGCGGCAGCACTGCCTAAATCCTGATTTTTTAATTGTTATTGATATTACAAGGCAGCAGTGCTCAGCTGTGGCCACAAGAGGGCAGACCAGAATAACTTTTTGATTTTTAACAGTATTTTAACAGTATTTTAACACTTAATTTTAACTTAAATTTAAATTTTACTGTTCTAACTCTGTATTTTAATCTTACATCAATTTTGTTGCGTGATTTTATCCTGGTTGTGCTTTTTATACTGTATTTTGTAATTGTAATTGTGCATTTAACATGTTGGTTGTTTTATTATGGTTTTAATTTTTGTGAAACGCCCAGAGAGCTTCGGCTATTGGGCGGTATAGAAATGTAATAAAATAAATAAATAAATAAATTGTTATTGAAATGACAAGGCTGCAGTACGTGATTATATGTACAGATATGTTAATACTGCTCTTGACATTATTAGGCTGCATTGCTCAGTGGTGGTCATAAGAGGGCAACCTAGAATAACCACTAAATTCATAATTTACCTATTCACATCAGCACGCTGCATACGTTTCTCATTTTTAAATCACTATTGAGCTGATTGGGCTGCAGTGCTCTATAGTGGCCACAAGAGGGCAGCCCAGTATAACTCCTGATTTTTAAATTGCCATTGAAATTACAAGGCTGCAGTGCTCAGCTCTGTACACAAGAGCGCAGATCAGAATAACCACTACGTTCATAATTTACCTATTCACATCAGCAGGCTGCAATGCTCCATAGTGGCCACAAGAGGGCAGACCAGTACAAAATCTGATTTTTAAATCGCCATTGAAATTACAAGGCTGCAGTGCTCAGCACTGGCCACAAGAGGGCAGACAAGAATAACCACTACGTTCATAATTTACCTATTCACATCAGCAGGCTGCAGTGCTCCATAGTGGCCACAAGAGGGCAGACCAGTATAAATCCTCATTTTTAAATTGCCATTGAAATTACAAGGCTGCAGTGCCCAGCTCTGGCCACAAGAGGGCAGACCAGTATAACGCCTGAATTTTTTAATTGTTATTGAGAGGATCAGGCTGCAGTGCTCCATATTGGACACAAGAGGGCAGCCCAGTATAAATCCTCATTTTTAAATTGCCATTGAAATTACAAGGCTGCAGTGCTCAGCTCTGGCCACAAGAGGACAGCCTAAAATAACCACTACGTTCATAATTTACCTATTCACATCAGCAGGCTGCAGTGTGCAGTTGTAGCCAGCAGAGGGCAGACCTGTATAAATCCTGATTTTTAAATTGCCATTGAAATTACAAGGCTGCAGTGCTCAGCTCTGGCCACAAGAGCGCAAACCAGAATAACCACTACGTTCATAATTTACCTATTCACATCAGCAGGCTGCAGTGTGCAGTTGTAGCCAGCAGAGGGCAGCCCTGTATAAATCCTGAATTTTAAAATCGCTATTGAGATGATCAGGCTGCAGTGCCCCATAGTGGCCACAAGAGGGCAGACCAGTATAAATCCTCATTTTTAAATAGCCATTGAAATTACAAGGCTGCAGTGCTCAGCTCTGGCCACAAGAGGGCAGACCAGAATAACCACTACGTTCATAATTTACCTATTCTCATCAGCAGGCTGCAGTGCTCCATAGTGGCCACAAGAGGGCAGACCAGTATAAATCCTGATTTTTAAATCGCCATTGAAATTACAAGGCTGCAGTGCTCAGCTCTGGCCACAAGAGGGCAGACCAGAATAACCACTACGTTCATAATTTACCTATTCTCATCAGCAGGCTGCAGTGCTCCATAGTGGCCACAAGAGGGCAGACCAGTATAAATCCTGATTTTTAAATCGCCATTGAAATTACAAGGCTGCAGTGCTCAGCTCTGGCCACAAGAGGGCAGACCAGAATAACCACTACGTTCATAATTTACCTATTCTCATCAGCAGGCTGCAGTGCTCCATAGTGGCCACAAGAGGGCAGACCAGTATAAATCCTCATTTTTAAATCGCCATTGAAATTACAAGGCTGCAGTGCTCAGCTCTGGCCACAAGAGGGCAGACCAGAATAACCGCTACGTTCATAATTTACCTATTCACATCAGCAGGCTGCAGTGTGCAGTTGTAGCCAGCAGAGGGCAGCCCTGTATAAATCCTGAATTTTAAAATCGCTATTGAGATGATCAGGCTGCAGTGCCCCATAGTGGCCACAAGAGGGCAGACCAGTATAAATCCTGATTTTTAAATCGCCATTGAAATTACAAGGCTGCAGTGCTCAGCTCTGGCCACAAGAGGGCAGACCAGAATAACCACTACGTTCATAATTTACCTATTCTCATCAGCAGGCTGCAGTGCTCCATAGTGGCCACAAGAGGGCAGACCAGTATAAATCCTGATTTTTAAATCGCCGTTGAAATTACAAGGCTGCAGTGCTCAGCTCTGGCCACAAGAGGGCAGACCAGAATAACCACTACGTTCATAATTTACCTATTCTCATCAGCAGGGTGCAGTGCTCCATAGTGGCCACAAGAGGGCAGACCAGTATAAATCCTGATTTTTAAATCGCCATTGAAATTACAAGGCTGCAGTGCTCAGCTCTGGCCACAAGAGGGCAGACCAGAATAACTACTACGTTCATAATTTACCTATTCACATCAGCAGGCTGCAGTGTGCAGTTGTAGCCAGCAGAGGGCAGCCCTGTATAAATCCTGAATTTTAAAATCGCTATTGAGATGATCAGGCTGCAGTGCTCTATAGTGGCCACAAGAGGGCAAACCAGTATAAATCCTGTTTTTTAAATCGCCGTTGAAATTACAAGGCTGCAGTGCTCAGCTCTGGCCACAAGAGGGCAGACCAGAATAACCGCTACGTTCATAATTTACCTATTCACATCAGCAGGCTGCAGTGTGCAGTTGTAGCCAGCAGAGGGCAGCCCTGTATAAATCCTGAATTTTAAAATCGCTATTGAGATGATCAGGCTGCAGTGCCCCATAGTGGCCACAAGAGGGCAGACCAGTATAAATCCTGATTTTTAAATCGCCATTGAAATTACAAGGCTGCAGTGCTCAGCTCTGGCCACAAGAGGGCAGACCAGAATAACCGCTACGTTCATAATTTACCTATTCACATCAGCAGGCTGCAGTGTGCAGTTGTAGCCAGCAGAGGGCAGCCCTGTATAAATCCTGAATTTTAAATCGCTATTGAGATGATCAGGCTGCAGTGCTCTATAGTGGCCACAAGAGGGCAAACCAGTATAAATCCTGTTTTTTAAATCGCCGTTGAAATTACAAGGCTGCAGTACTTAGCTCTGGCCACAAGAGGGCAGTCCGGTATAACTCCTGAATTTTTAAATCGCTATTGAGATGATCAGGTTGCAGTGCCACGTAATGGCCACGAGAGGGCACCCCATTATATGCACTGGTATATTAATACTTGACCAGGTTTTTGCAAAGAGCAGCTCTAATGGGAATTAACAAAAATGCTTATAACTCCTTCATTTTTTAAGATAAAGACATGAAACTTGGCACAATCGTAGCTCTTAGGAAGGGCTTTAGTCATACCAAATTTGAAACAAATCCGTTTATCCATTGATTTTTTAGGAATTTTTTAAAAATTGAGGTTTTAAAATTATTATTTTTAAAATCGTCATTTTTTAAAGTTAAAGAGATGAAACTTTGTACCATGATAGGATTTAGGTAGATCTTTAGCCACACCAAATTTGAAGCAGATCTGTCCATCCATATATTTTTTTAGGATTTTTTTTAAATAATGAGGTTTTAAAATTATTATTTTTAAACTGTCATTTTTAAAGATAAAGAGCTGAAAGTTGGCACCATGATAGCTTTTAGGTAGAGCTTTAGCCATACCAAATTTGAAACAGATCTGGGGGCAGTAGCAAACCCTATTAACAACAACAGCAGCTTGCAATGAGTGAAGATACAGTCAGAAAAGATATTTGAGGGAAGGGGAGAATGTAACACACAGAGTATGGCAAAAGCTTCAAAGCAACAGCACCCTCCCACCCATGTTCCTCAGCAACTCGTAATGAGAGGTTTAAGGCGTTTTTAATATAATTTAAATTTTATTGTGTTTCACAAATACAATTCATACAATCGTAGATCAAGTTACAAAGTACAAAAATACAGAGTCTCTCAGGAAGCATATTTGACTTTTGAAAACAAAAACAATATGAAATCATTTGCAATAACCATAATGATTTATAACTTGGAGGTCCCGTCCAGCCATGTTCTGCTACATTAGTATATTCAATAAACAGTAAACAAACAGGCGCAAAAGAATTCTACTTTCGTTGACTTCTCACGACATAATTTATATGACAATTTTTCCATTCTTGCTGTCTTCCACAGCAGTTTATACTACTTATTCAAATCTATAAATTTAAGGACTTTCCAATTTAACAGTATTCCTTTTTTAGCAGCAAATAAAAGATGCGAAATTAGCTCCTTAAGCTTCACATTCAGATTCACTTAAATAAATTCAGTAGAGCCAATTCCAAATCCATATGTTCATTTAACATTTAACAATCAGGAAACACTGCAATCCATACACGTTTGGGTCTCAGTACATTCCCAGCCCATGAACTGATATCAGCCATTTGCCTGGCATCCCCTCCAGCAGATGGGGGGGGGGGGCGGATTTAATGTATACCAATTATCTAGGAGACAGATACCAACCATGTAATAGCTTCAAAGATGTTTCTCTAGTATTATCAGATACAGATTTATATGGAGGTCTCACCTGCATGTTAGTTTAAACTGTGTCATCAGTAGAGGTACCTAAATTTGCCTCCCACCAACATTTGAGACCATTGCTCTGCCTCCCATCAGAGAGTAAAAGTATCGTATAGACCATGGACACCATCCCTTTAACACAACCCGTATTGTTATCCATTAGTTTCTCAAAAATTAGTTTATTATTTTATTTATTTAGAATATTTATATACCGCTCCCCATTGAAAAATTTCGGAGCGGTGTACAAGGTAAAATGAAAATAAAAACAGAATAAAACAGTTAAAACAAAATTGAAAAGAAGCAAAAACAGTAATCCAAGGCTGCATGTTAAAGAAAGGCTTCTTGGAATAAAGATGTTTTCAGGAGGCGCCGAAAGGAGTACAAGGTTGGTGCCTGCCTGACCTCCAGAGGCAGGGAGTTCCACAGGAGGGGCGCCGCCACGCGGGTGATACCACTGAACTGCCTGGTCCCTGCTGGAGAGGAAAGAATACAGTCAATACCCCATGTAATATCAGGGCTAGCTACTTGTTTAATTTCTGATAACGGAAGAGGGATCTTATTTCGATAAAAACCTTTTCAGTTTATACAGCCCTCTACCCCTCCATCCTTTGAAACCACATGTGTCTGCATCTATCAGAAAAACTGGGTGAAAAGAAATGGACAGCAAAGAAATGCTTCTCCCCTGTGGCAAGAAATGCAGACTCATATATTACACATGTTACATGTGAACCTATTCGAGAGACAATGAAGAGATCTAAGTTTATACTTCATAAATGGAGTAACTGTCAAGGGAAACTCCCATCTCTTTTAACATTCTCCAAAGTGACCAGATGCTGCAATTGACGGGCCTCATAATAAAAGAAGTACATTGAGGATGCTCCACCCTCCCAAATTTCTCGACTTACATAATCCCCCCCCCCCACTTGTGGTCTACCTCCAAATATAGACACATTAAGCTGTCTCTGCCGGGACAGTAACTACACTTTTGGCCCAGTAAGCAGCAGAGTTCTAAGTAAGAGAAAGGCCGTAGCTTTTATAGCTGCTACCCGATCCATAACAGAGAGGGTCATCTTCCTCCATCAGATTTTGCTATAGTTTGCATTATATAACTTATTCAAACTCTTAGTCATTATTACACCTAAGTACCGACATTTAGAGTACCTCACTGTTATCGCTAAATATTTCACCACTTCCAATAGCGCCTTCGGACATACGTTATAAAACATTACTCCTGATTTTCTAAAGTTGACCCGTAATTTGGCCACCATCTGAAACTTAAATAGTTCAGATTTCAGGAACTGCAATGTCCTACGTGGTAGTAACCGCTATGTCATCTGTGTATAACTCAAGTTTATATTCTTCTCCTACCACCTGTAACCCTGGAATTGCTATAATCTGACAAAGTTTCCTTGCCAGTGGTTCTATGACCAGGAGCAGGGGAGGGAACAGCCCTGTTTTGTTCCATGCCAAAGAGTAACATAATTTAAATCTAAATTATTTATTCTCAATGTGGCCCGATTATCCGAATATATGTTATGTTATATGAATAAATTTCAAGCTAAATCTCATTTTTTGGATTAAACCGATAAAAAAACTCACACTGTGCAATCAAATGCTTTAAATATATCTTTAAAAAACTGCCAATGGAGTTGTATTGATTTTACTATAATGTATAATATTTAGCAGCTTGCAAATGGGATCACTCATTGCCAGCGTGGAACAAAACCAGCCTGATCTACATGGATGTAGATGCTCCCTATCTGGTTCAGCACTGAAGTAAAAGTCTTACAGTATTCCAAATGTGGTCACATCGGAGATTTGTATAAGGGCAGTATGACATTTATTCCTTTCCTAATTATGCCTAACGTGGAATTTGCGTTTTTCAAAGCAGAGCAGGCTAGATCTAATGGGATTAAGTGACACAGGAAGGTAAGTTTCGATTGAACGTTCAGAGAAACGTCTTCAAGGAAAGAGCAGTTCAGCACTGGGACCAATTACCTGGAAGGCAGACACCATTCCTCTCCCTCACTGCCTGGTCTTCCCCAAGCAGTTAAAGCAATGAATACACCTTGTTCTGCTGCACGAGGTTTTGTTTCCTTGAATCAGCGACGTCTTCTGTAATTCCATAGAAAGACAGAAAAACATTTAGTCATTCATTCAAAAATTGTATAAACCACCTTTCTTTTTAGGCACACACCCTCAAAAAGCAATGTGCACGAAGGAATTGTATAAGATAAGGTTAGGCATTTATTATTATTATTATTATTATTTATATTATTTATATAGCACCATCAATGTACATGGTGCTGTACAGAGTAAAACAGTAAATAGCAAGACATTGAGATCAATGTACAATTATGATCATGGCAAAGGTGCTCTGAGAGTCACAGAAGAAACTTTGAGGGCTGAATTCTAGGTCGACTCGACGCAGAAGGAAGTCCTACAACTCCAGCCTGGCCAATGGGCAGCGAGGCCAGGCACTGTAGCCCAAAACAGGCGGAGGGCACCAGGTTGGGGGTGGCCGTGAAGGCAAGCCTCCACCGTCAGGGGCAAACTACCGCGAAACGACCGGCGTTGCAGCTGCGAAGCCCAGCTCGAGCCCTTCCTTGTATGGCAGAAAAAGCCCAGACCACTTCCTCACGCGCATGCGCCCTCGGAAGGACTCGGCTTCAGGGAACACACAGCAGAAGCTCCGCCCCTTTGGAGCAGCTGCGAGAAATGGATACATTTCCTGCCAATCGGAGCGCAGGGCCCAGCCGAAACCGACACCGCAGCAGCCAATGGGAGGCGGAGGATCGCAGCGCCGGAGGCTTTGAGGACGTGGCTTGGACTCGCTGCCTTCCTCCCCTTTGATCTCAAGTTTTTTGTGGGGGTTTTTTTTGGGGGGGGAAGGGGCTGCAAGTTTGAGCAGACTTTTACACGCGAGGAGGCGAACGTGGGGAGCGTCTTGCGAGTTACCGTGGGGCGTCATGGCTTATCCCCCGGGCTATGGGGGGCCAGGTAAGAAGACTGCGAGGAAGAGCCCGGTGTTGGGAGGGGGGCGAGAGAGGCCTGGCCGCTGGAGCATGGTCGGCGTGGCGAACCCCGAGATCCACCCACCCACCCCCAAAACACACAGCGCCCCTGTGTCGTGTGAATATACTCAAGGGCTGCTAGTCATGGCCGTATAGCCACATTGGGCATGGAATGGATATTTATTACCTCCGGGATCAGAGGCGCTCTGGAAAGTTTCCTGTTGCGCCGGCGCTGGGTTCTCACGCGTCTGTCCTCCCCGCATCTTTGAACGGAGAGCAGCACTTTCCTTCAAGGGTCCGGAGTTGTCCTCCAGGCCTTAAGCCCTGCCGATTTAAAATAAACAAAAAAAGATCCATTCGCTCCGCCTGCCTCCCTCAGCAACGTGGACCAAACATCTCTTTTTGCAAACTTTGCAGAGGAGGAAGAAGAGTGTGTGGGATAGGGAAGGGCCCTTGGCTATATTTTAGGAAGTGATGTATGTGTGTGTGTGTGTGTGTGTCCCCTTTTGGGGGGGGTCTTCTTCCTTCTCCTGCAGGTTCCAAACACAGGACAAGGATCCCTCCTCCCGTCCCGCAAAACGCCAATGCTCCCCAGCTCTTCGATGACACCAGCTCAGCCTACGGTCCGCAGCAGGCGGGTTACCCTGCCCCGGGGATCGACATGGGCTTCAACCAGATCTTTGCCGACCCGGTGGCCAATGTAGCCATGGCCTACGGCACCACCATTGCCTCTCAGGGCAAGGATATCGTTCACAAAGAGGTAAGAAAGAAGTGGGGCACTCTTGCTCCGGCTTGGCCTTAGGATTGGTGCGTCCAGGACCCGCAGCTGGATGAATGAGCTGTGTGTTCTCTTTAAGTAGGTAGCAGCGGGTCCCCAAAGGCAAACAGCATGGCATTGGGACCCACCAGCCCTATTCCTCTGGGCCAGCCAGCTGGAAAACTCAGGCATCGGCTGCCTTGCTGGCTACGTTCCACCTCCCCTAGCTGAGCGTGTGTGTGAAAGAGAGTGCGATTTGATAGCTAGTAGCCACCAGCCATCAAAAGCCATTGAGCGAGCATCTTTTCGCCATTGAGTACCCACTGAAGATCTGCTTTAACTATTAACTATAGAGAGGGTTATAAACAGATCAGTCAGTAGCGGAATAGATTTTAAAATGAATTACTCAAAGCAGATTAGCCGAACAATGGCTGGCTAGAGAATGCTGGGAGTTGTAGGGCTTTTTTTCTGTATAAAACTGCATAGGATTACACATAAATTGCTTATGTAGAAGAGAAGATATTCATTAAGGTTTCCCTTAGTGCTTTATGCCTTTTGGCCACTGACGCCTTGTTTTCCTCCTGTCAGATCCACAGGTTCATGTCAATTAATAAGCTGAAATACTTCTTTGCGGTGGACACCACGTATGTGATGAAGAAGTTGGCCTTGCTGGTCTTTCCTTACGTGCACCAGGTACAGCAGGGGAGGTGGCGTTCCGTGGCTTCGGCCCTGGTTTGGGAGTCTGAGCAGATGGGGCAGGGTTTTGCGGACTGTAGTTCCGTCCTTCCCTGGCACTGCCAAAAGTAGCACCTGGCCTCAAAACAGGGCGACAGGTACCCTGCCCTTGATGCACAGCTGGGGTGCAGGCCCCAAATTTGGCCTTCCGGGATTCCCCAGAGGGCCAAAAAAAAAAGGCTAAAAGTTTTTTTAGGGGATTGAAAACCTTTTGTTTTCGTGTACACAGCCCGGAGGGCTTTGGTGATTGATTGATGTTAAAAAGTCGTAAATTATGTGTTCCAAACCGGGCCTTGGGCACTGAGGTTTCGATAGGTGTATCCCTGCTATGGACTCGATTATCTTTGTTCCGCAGAACTGGGAAGTCCGCTATCACAGAGACGTACCCCTCACTCCCCGGCAGGACGTCAACGCACCTGATCTCTACATTCCCAGTGAGTCTGAAGTTCTCTCTGAACGCAGCAGGTCTTTGGTGTGTGGGTGTGTGGCTTTTGTGGGCAAACGCTTTTCTTTTTTTAAACTTTTGAACCATAGCAAACCTAGGCTGACCCTATGAAAAGGAGGACCGGGCTCCTGTATCTTTAACAGTTGTATTGAAAAGGGAATTTCTGCACGTGTCATTTGTATATATACAGAACCTGGTGAAATTTCCTCTTCATCACAACGGTTAAAGCTGCAGGTGCCCCGCCTTCTTTTAAAATGGTCACTCTAGTATAGTTCCTGCAGCTTTAACTGTTGTGATGAAGAGGGAATTTCACCAGATTCTCCATATATACGAAAGACACCTACTGAAATTCCCTTTTCTATGCAACTGTTAAAGATACAGGAGCCCTGTCCTCCTTTTCATAGGGGAAATGAATATCCCAAATGAATATCCATGTTTTTAATTATATCACATATACTGTTGGAAGAAAGGTATTTAAGGGCGCAATCCTATTTAGGGGGCTGGGCTGGGCTGGGATCTGTAACATTCTTCTGTCTAAACATACATAGGATTGCGCCCTGAGTCTGATTTTGTGGATCAGTTTTTGTTTGCAAAAACCCATGGAACGTTTTGTTGTAACCCCAATAATTTCCCTGGGTTGGGACAAAAAAAATCACCTTATTGCCAAAAATCAATGGACTTCTCGGGATATTTATTGTTGTTACAGGCTGCTTTCATTCCCCCCCCCCCCTTTCTCAGGTATGGCCTTTATTACTTATATTCTGCTCGCCGGGATGGCTCTTGGTTTACAGAAAAGGTAAGTTTGCATCTTCCGAACATTTACTGAAGTTGTGGGCTGAGCTTTTCAGATGGGGGATAGGTGGGCATTTATGGGAGTGGTGTGTATGTGTGTGTGTGAGAGAGAGAGGGGGGGGTGTCTTGCCATTGTTTGTGCAAATTTGGCAGTGCTGGACTGGGACTCGGCACATCTGGGTTCTACTCCCCACTTGGCCATGAAGCTCACTGGGGGATTCGGGCCAGTCCCTGAGTCTCAGCCTCACCTACCTTATAGATTTGTTGTGAGGATAAAAACGGAGAGAAGTTGGAGGACCACGTAAGCCGCCTCAGGTTCCTTGCAAGAAGAAAAAAGGCAGAATATAAATGATGTAGTAGTAGTAAATCATAATAATAAATTTATTTGTTACCCGCCTATCCCTCTGGATCGAGGCGAGGCACAACACAAATGCACATATCATAGAACTAATTAAAACATTTAAAACTAATACATTAAAATGCAGTGCATTATTAAAAGGCAAATTCCACTGGATAGGCCTGCCGGAAGAGATCAGTCTTTATAGCTTTCTTAAATTCCGGAAGACTGTTTACGAATCTCTCCCAGCAAGTCATTCCATAATCTGGGAGCGGCAGAAGAAAAGGTCCTCTGGGTAATACATAGTTGTCAGCCTTGTTTTTGTTGGCTGGAGTCAATTCTTCCCAGAGGACCTGAGTGTGCGGGGCGGCTTGTATGGGAGAAGGCGATCCCACAGGTAGCCTGGACCCAAACCACGTAGGGCTTTAAAGGTGATCACCAACACTTTATACTTCCCCTGGAAACTAATTGGCAGCCAGTGAAGAGATTTTAAGACTGGTGTGATGTGGTCACCCCTAGGGGTGACCACATGGCCTGGCTGCCCTATTTTGCACTAGTTGAAGTTTCCGGACTAGGCACACAGGTAGCCCTATGTAGAGGGCATTGCAGAAGTCGAGCCTTGAAGTTACCCACGCGTGTACTACCATCTTTAGGTCCTCCGACTCTAGGAAGGGGCGCAGCTGGCATATAATGATAGACTTTCTCTAAGGTAGCCTCCCAGTCATTACCCTGTGCCGTCCAGATGTTTTGGGCTACAGCTCCCGCTGCCTCTGACCACTGGCCAGGTCGTCGCCCGTGGGTGTTGTAGTTCAAACCATCTGGCCGTTACCCGGCTGGGGAAGGCTTGCAAGTATGTTGAGTAAAGCTTTAACAGTTTGCTTGTCAAACACCATTACTTAGCGTGTCTCAATCCAGCAGGACGGATTGGGCCCCTGGGCCCAAGCTTCCAACACCCCTGCTTCCTGCACGCTTCCTAAGAAGTTCAGAGTAAACACACTCAGGGTTGCACTGTAAGCTCTCTGGGGCAGGGATTCTGTTGCACTGCAGGGTTGTTACTGTTGCACTGCTGTGTGAGGTGCCCTGGGTGGCGATGTTGCTTGGTAAATACTTCCGGTGGGGCTGGGGGCTCCTACCCACCACCCCACTGACATGGGAGCCACTCACCCCCTGTGCCTGCTGCTGACGTCCAGCCCCTCTATTCCTTGGCTGGTTCTCTGCTTTTGCCCCCTCCTAGGTTTTCCCCGGAGGACCTGGGCATGTGTGCCAGCTCGGCCTTCGTGTGGGTGGTGATTGAGGTCCTAGCCCTCTTGCTAGGCCTGTACCTCGTCACCGTTCAGACTGACCTGAGCACCTTCGACCTACTGGCGTACTGCGGCTACAAATACGTAGGGTGAGTCAGCGCGGCGGCCTTGCGCAACCTTCCCCCACCTGGCACAGATGTGTTTGACTCCCAGCGCACATCCAGAGTTACAGAACGTCAGTCTAAAAGTCACGACACAAAAGGAAAGGGAATTGGGCAGGAGGAGGAAAAGAACCTAAACCGTGCACTAACATTTTACATGCAATAGGATGGGAGTCATAGTCCGTCACATCTGGAAAGCACCAGGTTGGGAAAGGCTGGTCTTGAAGCTACTGTCCAAATCTGTGCTCGCAGTGTAAACCTAAGTTTGCAGTCGTCAGGAATTTTTTCTTATTTAAAACATTTGTATACCGCCCTATATCATTAAGATCTCAGGGCGCCGTGCAGATAAATTGTGGGACCTGGTTGGACCGTTTGTCTATCGGGCCCAATACGGTCTTCCTTCGCCTGGCAGTGGCCCTCCAGGGGTTTTGGGTGATGGAGTTTCTTCTGAGGACTGAACCTGCAGCGGGTGTCCTGTGATGCTGAATGAACCTCCCCTTTCCTGCACTCTGCGCAGGGGCAGAGAATCTCTGGCCCTCCAGACACTGGCTGGACTACAGCTCCCATTCCGTTGCAATTAAGAACCTAGTGCCTGCGTTGGCTTTTCCCCCTCTCCTCCTCCCTCCCAGCCCTCGTTCCTTTTATGTCACGTCTTTTTTTTGTTCCAATTCCTTCTCTTTGTAACCTGCTCCGGAAAGCTTTTTTTTGGCTGTAGGGTGTGAAAAAAATGCGAAGAAAAAATTAAATTTGCCTGTGCTGGCTAGGGGATGACAGGAGCTGTAGTCCCAGCAGATCTGGAGGGTCACCGGGGTGGGGCTGATGTAGAAACTGAAGCTACGAATGGGCTTAGGAAGAGGGTGACGAGTGCGATTTTCTCCTCCCAGGATGATCCTCATTGTGGTCGGCGGCCTGATTTTTGGCAGCAACGGCTACTACGTTGCCCTGGCCTGGGCCTCGTGTGCGCTGATGTATTTCATGGTGAGTCTGGGAGGGGGGAACGCTGTGGACCTGGGGGCTCCCAGGGTTCCGTGGGGCAGGAAGTCCCGGGCAAGGATGAGCTGGATTGGCTGGTCTTAAGGTCTCTCATCCTGCATGATTTCCACCCAGCAGCCAGGCAGAGGGAACCTTAGACTGAGCCGGACCGGTCTACATAGGTGATGCTGACTGCAAGGGTTATTGTGGCTAACCTGATGAGACTGGACTCCTGCTCCTGTCAATCCCGATTCTCTGGGTGGTGCTTTAACACATTAAAAGACAAAATAATAATAAAAACAGCCCAAAGATAGAACCGGCAGTGAAGAAATAAACATCTCAGCACAAAAAAACAGCTGCAGCATAAAATACGAAGGGTGCAATCCTATGCATGTTTAGACACAAAAAAGGACTACAACTCCCAGCATGCCCCATCCAACATGCTGGGAGATCCTTCCTTTGATGGTGCAACTGTAGGACTTTTTCTCTCTAAAGATGAATAGTAATAGAACCCTAAGATAGTGAGCATAGCAGCCATAGTCCCTGTTGAGTCCCTAATTAACAGCATCAAATGTTTTTATCACCTCTTGCTATGCACTCTCACCCTGATTTCAATTTTGAGATGGGATTCACCTGGTGTTGGAAAGACCATGGTGGCTGGGGCTGATGGGAATTGGGAATCCAATGAGGTTCGGATGGCTTACAGAGCAGACCTCCTTTTCTATAAGGTGTGAGGGGAAGGGAAAGGAGGGCGGTCTTCCTTACCTAGCCTGTGACTCAGAGTTCTCCTCTCTGCCTTCCTCAGGTCCGCTCCTTACGGATGAAGATCCTCCCGTCGATGGTGCAAGAGGGGCTGAGCCGGCCTAGCGGGCGGGCACAGATGTACGTCACGCTTGCGGCCGCCGCTTTCCAGCCCTTGATTCTGTATTGGCTCACGGTGCACCTGGTGCGTTAAAACAGGCCGTGGGGCTGTCCCGAGGCTTGCGGACCGTGCTTTAGTGAGGAGCCCTCTTTCTGCCCACCTTGCCGCACCCACCCCAAGTCCCACGACGTATATCCCCCGATCTCTCCTTCTCTTCTCCCCCGGCACCCCCACCTTACTCTGAGTCCTGGGCTCTGAAGGAGAGGGCAGGCGGAAGGCACTCAGGCTCCGTTCCCGCACGGAACGAGGCCGAACGAAGGCCGAATGTGTCCTCTCAACACTTCCATCCTGAGCGCAGGGGGGAAACGGCGGTGGTCCCAAATCTGAGCTCAGGGCTGCCCTGAGGGCAGGCCCTGAATCTGCCTCCCCCATTTCCAGGGGCAATGGTACACACCTCCTTGCTTTGGAGTGTGTGGGGTTGCGGGGAGGCTGGACTGGGTGTGTATGTGTGTGAGGCAGGGCTTCTCCAGATTCTCTCTCGCTCAGAGCAGCAGTTTTACTATGCAAATACTGAAGTGCTGGATTGCTGATAGATCTTGTTTTTTGGCCTTCTGGAGCAAAGTGCCCTGACCTCTCCCTTCCCAGCCTGTCTGTTTCCTGCATGCTGGGAGGCCCTCCAGATGTTTTGGACTACAGCTCCCACAATCCCTGATTGTTATAGGAGTTGTAGTCCATCTCCTCTGGAGTGGGACACTTGGTTAGCTGCCACCAATTGATGTGATGGTTCTTGCTGGATCCCTCGTTTTGCTCTCTACCTGAGTGCCAGCAGTTGATCTCTATAGGGTGAGGACGCAACTTCTCTGGAGCGTTGATCTTGAGCGGCTTTCTTTTCACGAAGGACTGTGCTCTTCTTCGCAACCCATTCTGTATCACTGAGGTATCGAACCTCTGATTAAAGCAACTTGGCTCTACGGGAGGAAGTAAATAGGAATTTTACTTTTGCTCACTTACACACACACACACACACACACACACACACACACACTCACACTCCACATTGTTTTCATTCAATATAGATTCAGATAGATGTTGAGATTTGCTGTGTGGTGTTTTTTTTTAATTAAAGGCCTGCACCCCAGAATTCAAGCCAGAACCAGGGAGGCTGAATAGATTTAAAAACAAAAAACTTCTGAAAACTACAAAACAGAATTGTGTTGTACCTACTGATGGGGAAGGATTTTTTTTTTTACTTTCCTCCATCTGTTTTGAGGAGTTTTCATTCTTGGAAGCGATGATAAAGACTGTACAAAAAAACCCTGTGCTTGACAACTTGTGTGTTTGTGTTTTTAAAATGTCTCCTTCTATACGGTTGCCAGCTTCTTTTTTTATCCCCTGGTGAGGTTCCTGTTTTTAAGAAGCACCGTCCATGTGTGATGCAGCCCTGGGCAATTCCTTTGCATCTGTTCTTCTTTCGACCTTCCGCCTCCCTTCCTAAAATGTGGGCCCTTTGAGTGCACCATTCATTCTCCATCCTCTTACCTTTGCGGACAACTTACCTCCATCCTCTTGTGTTATTCATCTTAGCCACCAGATGGCGGTAGGCACCTCGAGGACCTGTTGGGGATGAACTGGTACTTGGTTGTGTTTTGGGGATTTTTTTTTAAAGGGTTATAGAAAGGGTCAGAGAATGAAGGGGGGATTTATTGGAGTGAAAAAATCATTTTGTTTGCTTTTTGTAACGATAAAGAAACTTCACGGAGGAGCTCATTCAGCATCCCAGCAGCTGTCAACCTCTCTTTTTACCCCTCAGCTGTCAACTTGCGTAGGGCTCAAAAGAAGAGGGACTAGAGCCCACACTGGCAGGGTCAATGGGGGACACGACTTTTAAAGGAATTGGGGGATTTCGCCCCCAGGGGCATCTCCCAGTAAGTGGCTGCAAGGAGAAACTGAGCCAGATGTCACAAGACCAAAGGCGGGGAACCTTTATGGAATCACGACGATGAGTTTCATGATGCTGTATTCAAAACCCTCCGAGTGTACAGAGTGGGGGGGGGGGCTGAACTCCAGGTCTATGGGGCAATCCAGCCTAAAGGGGGTTCCAATTGAGGTCTTTGAGGTTTCTAGGAGAGGAGGAGGTCCATGTAAGCCATCTTGCAAGAGGAAAAAAGGCAAGATGTAAATGAAGTCGTATGAAAATTCAAAGTATCTTTAGTGGTGCCTTCCCAAGGACTGGTGCCCTCCCAAGGACTGACGCCTAAGTCCCCTTTCCGCTTGCCCTCCGTGGCTTCCTTCCACTTCAAACTCCCAGCCCACGGCTGCCTCTTTTGCATCGCAAACGCCAGGTGCTCCCAAGGAGAGAGATTCAAGCGTGTTTAATTTTTTATCCCGCGCAGCGACGGATTCTCGGTTCCGAGCACACGGAAGGCAGCAGAGGGCCCTCGCCTGCCCGGCCAACACGACGGCGCGTTTGTGGCCGGGCTAAGCGAAGCGGGAGGGAAGCGTAGGAGCAACAGGCAGCGGGTGAAAACGGCCTGCAGCGACAGGAAGAATCCCAATCCTTGGGAGCAGCGGGAGTATTGGGGAAAGGTGAAGAGAACCAGCTATATTCAGCCTCGAGAACAGAAGGTTAAAAGAACGCGGAGGGAAGGTGTGGAAGGGATGGAGAGATGGATGTGCCGACAGCCTTCAAACACGTTAATTTTGTATCTTCCAAGCTGAGATCTGCGTACATTCATGGATGTGGGGGTGGCTGGTGGTGCGTAATGCTGTCTGTGTCCTGTCTCCTCTCGCAGACACCCATTCACAGCGCTTCCATACACTCTCCTTATGCACCATTCACACCCCCACATCGCATGTTCTCACAGGCAGTCTAACAGCTGACCCACACGGCGCTGGTTCGCAAGGAAACGCTGGGCAGAGGGCAACCCGAGATCCTTTGGCTAGCGAGGTGGCGGAGAATAACCCAGGGATGCTGCTAACGGGTTTGGGGGCCCGGACCATAGCATGCAAATCTGCATATATTGTGTTATATCTCCCTATACGTGCAAAAGTCAAAATAACTAGGACTTATTTAATTAGATTCATCTGCCCCGTATCATCACACACCAATGGATTTCCCCCGCCTAAACTTCACTGCCATGAAGGGCGAGATTATCGCTGCTTGCATGGCAATTAAGCGAAGAAAACAACAACTTGCACTAACAGACATTGGGGACCCTGGGAAATAGATTTGGGCCCTGGCCTGGCCGTGTCCCTGGACCCATGGTGTCTATCTAGCTCAGTATTGTTGACATGGATCAGCAGCAGCTCTCCAGCGCTTTAGATGGGAATATTACCAGCCCTATCCCAATTGGTCACAGACTGAACCTGGCACCTTCTGCAGGCAAAACTGGAGTTCTTCCACTGAGCCATGGCCCTCTCCCCTCAATATTTATTCTGCGTTGTTACATGCTGGATCCAAAGGGGCTATTCTCAGTAAAAAATAATAAATCCCCTTTCGTTGGAACGTTCTCCCACTCAACAGACACGGATCAAAAGGGCTGCACTCTGCCTGACAAATGCTTTGTTCTTTAAAGTTGGGGCCAAAGATCTGTCGCCTCCTCCTCCATTTCTACCATCCTGCTCCTTCCAAAAATACAGTTCCACTCGCCATTAAACGTCTTAACACCAGGCCTATGGAACGAACGGAAAACAACATTCTTTCCCTCCTTTTGAAAGCAGAGATGATGTGTTTTGTGCACACAGGTCCCATCTGCAGCCCTCTGTTGTAGTTGCTACAGGCGCAGGAGAGCAGCGGGGGAAGGCATGGGATTGATTCTGCCCTGGGGCAAAGCACCTGGGTTCTACGAGGGATGGGGAACAGAGAAGAGAGAGACCTACCTGGCCGGATAAAATTGATTTGTGCTCGTTTCAAATCGAGCAGAGGTTGAAGCAGCCGGGAGGCAGGGATGTTACGTGGCTGGATGGCTTCTGTGGGGAGGAAAAACTTTGATGGGCTCTCGCCTTGCTCAAACATTTCAGCATGAAGCTAATGGCACACATGGCCCCAAATCCTGTTTGGGAAACATCTAACACCTGGGTAGGGACAGAAGCCGGCATCTCATGCAGCGTTCCTCAACCTGGTACCCTCTGGATGTGGTGAACTTCGTGTCAGCCTTGGCTAGCTCAGCCAACAGCCGGGAATGCTGGGAGTTGTACCCCAAAACATCCAAAGGGCACCTGATTGGGGAAGTGTGCTCTAATGAGTCCATCCCGAACAGATGCTGGGACATCTAATACTGCTCAGTGGTTCCAGGCTCCTTTAATTCTCCTTCGGACTCCTTTGTGTCACCAAGTCTAGGGTGGGCACAGCCGCCTGTCAAGCAAGCAAGTGGGAGCCATGAGGGGATGCGTGATGAGCACCAGCTGACAATGGTGCTGAGGAGGTAGATTCACTGAGGGAGGGGACCGTGGGAGGGGTCTTGCCCAAAGACCTCCAAAGCCTGGAGCCGATCACACGAGTTCCCTCACACTCACACCAAGTGACCTGCAGTCGGCTTCATGAGGGATCAGAAATACCTGCCTACCTTGCAAGGTTGTTGTGACGGGTATCATACGACGTTGTCGCTGAAGCACTCTGGACGCAATAAAAGCACTATGTATAAAAATACGCATTAGGATTATGCCGGAGGAAACAGATGGGTGTTCTGTTAGGCAGCTGTTAGGCCAGCTAGTCAATACCTTAGAGGAGGGAAGTCAGAAAAATACACTTTTCTCCCCCCGCCCCACCACCACATAATTGCACAGATCAAGAATAGTGGGAGCCACAGTCAAATCTTTTTTTATTATTATTTCCAACAGAACTTCTTTATACAACAGTTCCCTGGGGAGGGGGAGGAATGGGGGCCCATAAGGGTTTAAAAAAGAAAGAGGAAGGGAGGGACAGGGTAAAACCAGGTTATGATTTCTCCTCCCCTGAAACCCTCTAGGTCTGGATGCTCCAAATACCAGAATTTTGATTCCCCCCTGTCCCATTTTTGTTTTGACTTACCCATGAGCCGGATGGAGTCAGACAAACACATTTCTCCCCTAACAAGCAATGACATGTGCAAGAGAGCCAAGATAGAAAAAACAGCTTGTCAGAATGTACCGCAAATATTTTTTAAGAACTGAACAAGGCCGCAGGTAGGGTGATTGGTATTTTTACAGGCTCCTGCTCCTAAACCTTCCATGACAGCTTCAGCCTCAGGCAAATAATAATGCCCATCACTGTGTCGTGAGAAGCATCCCTGGCTGGTTTCTGAAACTCAAACTGCCATGAATTGCTCACGAGACGGATGGCTCTGGCTTTTGATTTGATTTGTTTCTGGTAAGTTGACCAGCCAAGGTCCAGAACTTGCAAGACTTTGTCTGAAGTCAAGAATTCGGAGAGGAGGGGCCCTCTGAGAATACACAGAGTGCCATGATCTGACCACAGGCTTCTCTCCCTCACACAAATATATACCGGGGTTTTAGGTCCAGGCTTTCCAAAGCAGCAGTCTGTCATGACTTCAATATGTTAGAGGCCAGCAACACAAGCGGGTTGAGGCAATGAACCTCTCGGATGAAGTCTGGCATACAAAGAAACACCAGCTTAGGTTTTGTTGTTCTATGACTACAAATATAATTTACCTTGTTTGAGAGAGTGTGTGTGTGTGTGTGTGTATATATATATATATAATAAATTAATCCACCCAAAAGTAAGAGTCTTAGAAAGAGGATTACCATGTTCAGATTCCAAGCCAGAGAAAATAATTCATGTTTCATTAATTTCAGTAGGTCTTAAGCATGGCTTAACTTTCTTTGGACTGAGGACTTTGTATTTCATTTTTATGTATCTTTGGGGCGGGGGGTAGAAAAACAGCTTTAAAGACGAAGGTGTGGAAAATAAAAAGAAGTCCCGGTTTAAATTACTTTTGCAGTTCAAGATACTGATGTTATACAAAAAATACTCGGATTTGCAGCCTCTTTGGGCAACAGAAGGGTTTTACTCGGATCCCTTGAAAAGTTTGTTTCAAAATTCAGTCACTGATGCTCTGTCTAACCTACCTCACAGGGTTGTTGTGAGGATAAAATGGAGAAGAGGAGGAGGACCATGTCAGATGCCCTGGGTTCCTTGCAAGAAGGGAAAAGGTGGGATGTGAATGTAATAAATACATAAATAAAATTCCAACAGCAAATTGGTTTTCAGTGAAAGACATTGTGAGGGCCCACAAGGAATGTAGGAACTGGGAGCCATCTTATAATGTGTTGGGCCATTGGGCCAACGTAGCTCACTACACCAAATTTGCCCAACCTGATGACCTGCAAAGGTGTTGGATTCTACCTCCCATCATTCACAACCAGAATGTTGTACTCCAGCACCTCTGGAGTGCACCATTTTGGAGAAGACCAAGGGAAGTCCACACCAGCAGACCATGTTTCTCCAAGCTTTTAGAGAGGGTCAATTCTCTTTTTGATGGCAGAACCACAATTATAGCATCCCCTTCCTAGAGAAGGTTAGAGTCACCCCTTCATGGCTCAGTTTTCAGTGGGCGGTAAAGACTCCACGTCTGATAGATATGTGTTTTTTTTAATCAGGCGGACTTGGAGGACTGACTGTCCTATTTTGAATCCTTGTATACTGTTTAAATAGTTTTAACAGTTGTTTCGTGCATTGTCTTGAAGGCCTTATGGCCAAAAGGGAGCCGATAATGATTTAAATACATAAATAAGCAAGTACCTGGATCGAAACTGGGACCTTTGCTTTCTACTAGGAATTGTTAGAGAAATGAGTTCAGATTTCACAGCAGAACAACTTTTTCCGAGTTTCATAGATTCCCCGGAGTTGCAGACTGTTGTGTTTTTAAAACTGTCTGGGGGGAATTTGTGCAAATGGGGAAAAATTCTGACACATTCGTACATGCATACTCTACCCAGTGAGATATGCTCCCTCCTGATTTGCATGGAACTTGTGTTTGGATGGTTTTAAGAAAAGGATGAGGCAAAGGAGAACATCTACCCACGGCTGTTAGCTGTGATAGGTAAATAGCGCCTCCATGAGCCAAGGTGACCTACGGGATGCTGGCGATCATCAGTGAGGAGGTGGACACCCTCATGTCTGGCTTTTTAAGCTTCTCAGACTCATCTGCCTTGGCTACTGTTGCAAACGAACTGCTGAATTACGTGGTCTTTGGGACTGAACATGAATTACATGGATTTTGGGCCTGATCCAGCAAAGGACTACATGAATTACATGGACGTTGGGCCTGATCCAGCAATAAAGTTCATGAATTACATGGACGTTGGGCCTGATCCATCAATGCTCCGCTTATGTCCGTATTTTGGATGTACTGATGTCTGCTTCCGGGCGGGTGTGTTAAGGGTGGTGTTTTTCTACCAAAAAGAAAAGGTGGTAAGCCTCCATCGAGACCAATCCTGACTTCCACAAAAAGGGACACCACACGGAGGCCTCTTCCTCCCCTCCCATACACCAGCAGCACAGCCCGAGGAAATACAGGAGGGCTGTGCAAAAAGCCAGCGGAAAAGATAGGCCTGTGCGTTGCCATGACAACAGGGTACCTCCACCACTTCTCGTCTCAGCAGCCCTTCGCCATCTGACATCATCCAGCAATTCAGAAGGAAAGGAAAGGAAAGAAAAAGGGACACGGGACACACTGAACGCCCGTGCCTTGATTAGTCTTTGGGGGCGGAAAGGAGAGGGGGCTTCTCCCTCGACCCCCCTCCCCAAATCTGCTCCACTCACGCTTGTCCCACTTATAAAATGGCCGCCATAATTTGCAGTCGTGATTTCCCTTATGGCTTTTTTTCTTCTTCGTCGCCTTTCCCCTTTTTTATTTTTTTTTTGAGAATTTATTAAGACAAGTTATTCTCACCACATTTACAAAAAAAAAAAAAAGAGTGGGCGGCCGTATCTTGAAGACCCCCCTCCCCAAAGGCTGGGGTCCCAGAAGGAGCCTGGGGAGAAAGCCTTCCCCCCAGATTATATTTTTTAAAAAACCCCAAAGCAGTAGAAGAACAAAGTTTCCTGGCCCAGCCAATGTCCACCCAAGCTCTGGAATTAAGTACACTGGAGAGAACAGAGTTTTGCTGTATGCACCCCCACTACCCCCAGACCCACATAGCGTCTGGACCCCTCACTCAATTTCAGTTGCAGCCGAACAGGTCTGAATGCAACCGTGATGTCCATCGGTGGAGAAGATGCAGGCTTTCTTTTGCAAAATACAGAACCGGTGGGCATTATTCCTGGGGCTGGAACAGAGGGGAGGAAGTGTGTGGGGGGGTGATACGGCAACCCCCATCCGATATGAGGCAGCAGGAGTATCAGTGTCCAAGGCAGCCAGGAAAGGACAGTCTTGCGGCGTTATTGGCTTCAGACATGGGGAGGTGTCAGGCCTGTGGTCGGTCCATACCGTCCCCCATATAGTCTTAGCCATGTAACTTCATAGTCCGGGTGTGTGGGGGGGCATTCCCAGAGGAGTCACTGGGAACCAGCGAAAGGATCTCCCCCGCTTCCTTCAATTGGCTCCGTTAGAAACTCACCAGCGTATAAACCATACTGAATGGCAGGAGGCGGAAAGAAAGAAAAAGGAAAGAGGAAGAGAGGAAGAGTCCGTCACCAGTGTGAAGCCATGACTAAGACAGGCAAGAAAGAGCAGAGAGGGATTTTTGTTCCTCTCTCATCATAATCATAGAAACTCAGAGTCGTCTAACCAGCAAATACGCATTTCGTATTTTGATACACTTTCAATGAATTGTCAGTTGAAACTGTCAATGGTTGTGTTCGCACATAACAATAAGCCAGGATTCTCGGCTTACTCTGAATGCCATGCATGTAGCCTGTTCACTCCCACTTTGTTCCTCCCACATGCATGAGTGGGCAAATTAGGGCCGGGCAATTTGCGGCCTTCCAGAGGTTTCAAGCTACAACTCCAATCCGCCTGAACCAGCATAGCCATGGGAGTTGTAGGCCAAACATCTGGAGGGCCGCAAGTTGGCCACCCAACCAGGAGTCCTTCTGTGTGCGTGCGTTGAAGGAGCTCTAATCAATTCTGGGACTCAAAACAAATTCCCTGGTTCAAAATTCTTTAATTTTAAATTTCCAGAGAGTAGCCGTGTTGGTCTACTGCAAAAAAACACCCTGGCACGGGATAAAGGGTTTTTATTACACTCCATGTGTTAATTGGTTTACCTAGCGTCAGGATGTTTGTGTGATCAGCAACAATTGCGTTGTGAATGAACACTGTTAATAATGTGATCATCACTGTCTGTATTTTCTGCATTTCATTTCCTCCTGACCTCACTATTTACAATTCTTCCACCACCACTCCGCACACACAAACACAAACACATACACACACACACACCATATGTGCTGTGTATAAACCTGAAACTCTTCATAACACTTCATGATCTGAGGAAGTGGGCTACAGTCCACGAAAGCTAATGCCAGAATAAACCTGTTCAGCTTTAAGGTGCCACAAGATAATTTTGTTATTTTTAATTCCTTTTAATTCTTTTGCACCAGGCTTTGACTGCTGGACTTTGGGGTTCTAGTAAAAAAATCCAAGTTGATGTCACAAGGTTGAAGTCTGCCCACCCCTGTGCCGGAGGGTTAGAATATTACACTTGGGGTGGAGAAAGCAAAAGACAGACCAGATTTGCTTTCTCCCATGGTCATAACATCAGAACTTGGGGACTTGTTCAATAGAGGGGCACAGACAACACCCTCATTCGTTGTACAGATAAGTGGGGGGGGGGGTGGTACAGGGACTAGCCCTTTACCTTAATGCCAACACACACACACCATGCATTTGGGGTGCATCAGAAGAATATGGCCATGCTCCTCCAGGCGGGATGGGGATCCTAATTTTAATCAGGCCAGGTTCCACCCTTGCGTGGAGATGCTGTACGCATGAAGAGTGTGGTGTTCACAGAGGGTTCACAGAGACGCATCACTGGAACTTTTCAATTAGCAGGGACCCTGATGTCATCTGCCACCCCTCCAGACTTCCTTGTTCCCTCTGAGCTTAGCTGCAATCCTCATAGTAGCTGAGGGGAGTTGGGTTAATTTTCCAAGCAAAAATTCATTGTTCCCTGTATTTTGGGGTGGCTTGGCTTTCAGTGGGGTACTATGCACTGAAAGAGCTGCATTGGATGCCAGTTTGCTACTGTGCCCAGGTCCAGTATATTATTATTATTATTATTATTATTATTATTATTATTATTATTGACATATAAAGCCCTAAACAACTTAGGACAAGGTTGCCTGAAATATCAACTCCTATATAGATCCGTTAGACTACCATAATCTTCATAAAAACACCAGAAGAGCCCTGCTGAATCAGACCAAGGGTCCATCTAATCCAGCATTCTGTTCACACAGTGGCCGACCAGCTTTCAGCCAGGAACCCACAAGCAGGACACGGGTGCAACAGCACCTTCCCGTCTGTGTTCCCCAGCAACTAGTGTAGATAGGAATACTGTTCTCTAATCCTGGAGGTAGCATATACCCATCAGGACCTCTACTCTTTTTCCCAGCTATTGACTTCTCTAAATACTGGCTGGAGCATGCTGGGAGTTGTAGGACCTTTTTCTGTCTAAATATGGATAGGATTGCATCCTTAGTGTAATTAATTTGTATTATTGGTGTTAGTCACCTTGAGCACTAGGTGGTGGAAATGCAGGACACATTATCATCATCATTATTATACGTTATTATCGCATATGCCAACCTGATTTGGTAAAATCCCAAGAACCTGTGGTTATATACAATGAAACTGCCCGACCAAGTAAAAACAACGCCACAGCCACAGGCGCGGTCTGAGCTCACCTGTACAGGTAATAGAAGAATGACAACAGATAAAAGGCCAGTTTGCACCACGACTCTTTCTGGCAATAGTTTAAGATGTCGGCATTCATGATGGAGACGGCATCGTACATCACCTCTGAGCCGTCTGCTGGGCGGTGAAAATACCTGCAGGGAAAGGGAGGAGAAAGTACCTTGGTTAAGGTTCCCAAGAAGCAGGGGCGGCTATACTGTTCGGGAAAGTGAAGCAGTAGCCTCAGGCGGCAGGTGCTGGGAGGCGGCAGCAAAATGTTGGAGGGGAGAGAACTGTGCGCCCCCTAGATGGTCTTCAGGTGCAGTGGAGGAGGCTGAGCTACGTTTAGGGCCCTAACCCTTTTGCAGCAAGGGCTTAGTGAGCGTGTTTAAACCGTGGCTAGGTAGCCACCGTGGTTCACACAAGACCATTGCTGCTCGATTTTATCCTGGCTGTGTTTTCATATTGTATTTTTTATTACTCTTTTATACTTTGTTTTATATTTTGAATGGTTTCTACAGTTTTAATTTCTGTAAACCACCCAGAGAGCTTCGGCTATTGGGCGGTATAAAAATGCAATCCATCAATCAATAATCCATAATGTTTAGCTCAAAACGTTTAGCCACCATAGTTTGGTGCACTGTCTGAACAGGGCCTACATCTTGCAAATAGAAACACAATTCAGTTGTCCAGTGAAACGGATATGTACAACATAACAAAAGGATGAATCGTATTTACTGACGAATGTGCCTTAATACAGCACCATGTACATTGATGGTGCTATATAAATAAATAAATAAATAAATAAATAAATAAATAATAATAATAATAATAATAATAATAATAATAATAATATGCCAGTACTCAAAAAACAGCTTTCCGTTCTTGAGGGTGGGTGGGTTATTACTTCTTTGTTCTCCTTCTTTTAATCCAGGGTGGGGAACCTCTTACAGACAAATTAAATGTTGAAGAGGCTCTCAGAGGGGGGAGGGGCATTCCAGAAGTGGGTGGAGCTAAAGGCAATAGGGGCTGGGCCAAAACTCCCAAACTCCCACCCTATTGTAGCTTAAAGCTCTTACTGCCAAGAACAAAACCTTAGAGAGGCATTTCAACCTTTTTAAAATGGGGGGAGGGGGCACACAATAGCTGGAAAGCCACCAAATGTTCGGTTGTTAAGAGAAAGGGTGTGTGTCCATCTGGGGAACACATCCTGGAGGGACCGATTTGCCCCCACGCCTGAGCTTGCCCATGCCCACCCCGGTTTTAATCGAATATAGCTACTGAATTTTGCCATTACGGTACATTTGTGCCGACTCATTGCCCATTCCGTCCTAGAAGTATAAACAGATGGCTTCTTCCACACTTTTGTATTTAAAAAGTCTTGCCGCAAGGATCACGTCTGACACCATGTATGCCTTGGCAGGTTTCTTTACAGGAAATCAGTAAGAGCAAGGAGTATTTTTCCATGTCTTTCTGTAGCGATGGCCACCAATTTGGGTGGCTTTAAATCGGGGCTGGACAAATTCCTAGAGGAGAAGGCTATTAATGGTTACTAGTCCTCACAGCTATATGCTACCTCCAGTATCAGAGGCTCTATTACTGTGTACACCAGTTACTGGGGAACATGGGCAGGAGGGTGCTGTTGCACTCCCATCCTTCTTGTGGATTTCTGATGGGCAGCTGGTTGGATACGGTGTGAACAAAATGCTGGACTGGATGGACCCTTGGTCTGATCCAGCAGGGCTCTTCTGATGTTCTTAACTAAGCCTAAATTAGTATGCGTAGCTGGAATAATTCCTCCCCCTACCTTTCTACCCCTGGCTCCACTTCGTTCTACTTCCTCAGACTGTAGATTGTAAACTCCTAGGGGCAGGGACCCCTTAAGTTGCATGCAGTCGCTAAAATAATGTCGAGTGTTGGGTTGTTGTTGTTTTAAAAAATATTATCATCATCCTGTATTTACTGTAGTATTTCCTGCACAATTGAAACATGGTTTCGGTTTCACTAAATCGCAAACTGCCCTGACGCATCAGGATGTGGACGCCAGAGGTTAGGATTCTCTCTCACCTCCACAAGTGGTAGAAAAGCAGAGGGATGTTAAGTCCTAAAGTCACCCATTCAGCCGCGCAGAGAAACATCAGACAGAAAAGGCCGTGGATGGAGTATTCAGGAACCACGAGCTGAAAGAGAAACTCTCCAGGTCAAAAGCCACGTCAAGTTAGATTTATTTAGATGTCTCTTTCGGGTCGACCTGGTGCTAGGAATGGTTCCTCACCATCGCCACCCTAACACCATCCCCCACACCTCAAGATCATTACAAAGCACAAAGAACGACTCAAAACCCAGCAGGATCACAAACGACGTTTCAATCATCAGTGTGGTCACACTCCATTCCTAGAAACAATTAATTTTACTAGGGTAGCCAACAGCGCTGGAACGGCAGCGCTAAACGACGAATCGCAATTCATTTATCTAAACTAGCAAAAACGGCAGACAAAATGCATTTTGCTAAAATAAGCCACAAGCTGCTGCAGCCGAAGAGTTATGGTGAGCAGATCGTCTGCAGGTTGTGGACTTAGAATCATATAATTTTATTGGAAGACTCCATGGAAATCATTTAACCCAACCCCCTGCTCAATGCAGGATCTACAGCGCTGGTTGTTACTACACAATCTGCTAAACTGGTTTATTTATTCCATTTTCACCTCACCCTTCCTTCAAGAAGTTCAGCCCACCTTCTTTTCTCCTCACAACCACCCTGTTAGGTAGATTAGGTTGCAAGCTTTGCATCGGAGCAAAGATTTGAACCTGAGTGTGATTCCAGACAAGACTTATGCAATCGCCCCTGCCTCAGTCACAGAATTTTACAGGGCAGTTCCGGACGTTATCGTGTTTCATGCCTAACCCACCTGAGTTTTCCCTGCTTCTTCTGGCATCTTTCCTACCACAAAAAAACAGTTAAGGAGGGAAAGGTGGAACCTCTGGACAACATGGTGGGATGGATAACCCTAGGAGGTGTCCATCTCGAAGTATCCTGAGAAAATGTACGCTAGCCCTTTAAGGCAGGGAGGCTGAGGGTGGGATTCATTGTCAGAGCTCTTGCAGGCAGAGCCGAAGGTATAAGGGGAAGGGTCAAAAATACCAGTGTATTTTAGCTGAAAGCACCCCTCCCCTAGCCTGGTACCCTCCAGATATTTTGTACTGCAATTCCCAGTATTCCTGACCATCAGCCATGCTGGTTGGAGCTGATGGGAGTTGAAGTCCAAAAGATCTGGAGGGCACCATGTCCGGGAAGGCTGATTTAAAGCTCTCACTTAAGCCTTAAAAGAGGCATTTCAACCTTTCAGGATGATGGTGTGTGAAAAGAAACATGTGAAAGCCAGAAACCCATCAAACAATCAGTAGTTAGGGGAAAGAAGTGGGCATGATGGCACTCTGGGGAAATTGCAGGCCAACGGTTCAACGCCTCTTTTTTAAGGTGGGTTCCTTTGAGCAGGGGGGTAGGACTTGATGGCCTCATATGCCCCTCCCAACTCTACTATTCTATGATTCTGTGATTCTTTAAGGGAGCGGATGGACAAAGATGTGAAGCGGATAGGTTTTCACTGTGTCTGCTCTCTCAATTGATACAAATAAAGCGTATCGAGTCATCCTGCTCTTTAACCTACTAGCTGATTGGCAGCTATTGATTTTCCTTGTGTCTTAAATTAGGGCAGATTTAGTCTCGGTGGTAAAGCTGGAGTAACCAGACACCCATCTAATCTGTCTCACCACGTGACTCCCTGGGGTGCCACAGCAAGGATTCCACAAAAGACCTCCACCCCATCGTATCATAAAGGGTATTCAAAGGAGAAGGTTCAATGAAGGTGAAAGATACCAGCAGAAGAAGAAGAAGAAGGCACTCACCTTTCTCAAGAGGCAGCAGATGCGTTCAATGTTTTTCAACCTCTCCCTCTGCACAGAAATATAAAATAAAATAAACGAGAGTCAAACTGCTAGGGGAAGGAGCAGGGATGGTGGAGAAGGAGGAGGAATCAGGGGCTGGGTCTCCAGGAAAATAATGAGAAAGTGTTAAATACCTCTCTAGGGATTATATATAGTTGACAAGTAAGACCTGCAACTAAATGTTGCAGCACAGAGTGCTCCAGCCAGCCAGCTGGCCCTTTTCTTTCCATCATGTACACACCCACCCAGGGTTTTCATCTTCCTCCACAACAAACAATTAGCATCGATTCCACGGCTGCTGATCATACTCAGTCTTCACTGGACTGTTTTGGGGTTTCCCTCCACAATTCAGGATTTCATTCCCCTAAAAGTTTTTGGGTTTTTTTGTATTTCTGCAAAACTTGGGGTTCCGCTGAGCCTGCTGATGCCTTCCTCTCGCTGCGGGTGCTCCCATTTTGGCTGCAGAAGCAACAGCACTCAGAGAACAGGTTCGCTGCAACACATATAGGCAGTGGAGGCTGGTGGCTCTGATGTCAGTGGGGCGAAGAATCCGCTCCGGGTTTCATCCGGCTACAACACGGCGAGGATTCGCTGCCCCACTGACGTCAGAGCCACCAGTGTCCCCTTGTTTCAGGGGAGTTAGAAGACATGCAAACTCATCTACCCGTATAAATATTAATAAGAGCAACAAATAAGCATCCATGGTAGAAAGAGCTTTCCGCTCTGTTAGGGGCTTTGACCTTTGCCAAGATATCTCAGACCTCAGCGCTAAGTATCTGAAAGTGCGTCCACATATCCCTTGCTTGCGGCATTATCCTTCTTGTGTCTCCTCTCAGAATGCCACCAGTCTCCGAGGGCAGAGAGAGATTCACCCGTTCATTTTTAATCTAATTGCAAAGCACCTAATCCTCTCGCAGGTGCTACGTAGAACGACCGCCGTGGCCATCCACCCATCCTAAACAGCCCATCAGTTCTCTTGGACTACAACTCCCATCAAGCCTGGGCTGGGTGGGCATGATGGGAGCTGTAATCCCAACCCACCAGGTTGGGGGAAAGCTGGTTTACATTAACACCCAGGGCCCAACAGCCGGTTCTGCAAAAACCACCATGGCCAAGTGTGATCAAGGAACAGAATATGGGACGGGGTTGTGAAGAATAAGGAACAGCATATGGAGAAATGTAATACATAAATTAAAAAAATGCATAAATAAATAAAACAAGAGCGTACACAGTTCTCAAGAGGCATTCTAGAAGGCAAAAAATAAAATAAAAATTGGGGGTACAACAGGCCATGCTGTTGGGGGTGGGAAACTTCACTAGACAACTGGACTACGTCTCCACTCCTATTAGGCACCCACCCACACCTTTTTCTTCCTCCTGGAAAATAAAGTGGCTGCCATTCAGTCTTATCAGATAAAAGGCTAGCCCTTTAGGAAACTACTCCCGACACTGGGATCTCTGGCTGGTCGGTGGTACAATTCCTGTTTTGAGTGCAAGAGCGTTTGAATCCCGGACGAGTTCTTGCAATGGTGTAATTATGGTGTTGCATTGGTTGTAATGTTTCATATAAACGTTTTAGCAATTTGTATGTATTTTGATTGTATGTTAATGTCTATCGTAATGTATTCTACCGTATTTAGTTTTCTTGTAAACCGCTCGGGAGATATTTTTTAAAATGATCAGAGGTATATAAGTGAGCAATCCTATGGCCCCTTAGACAGCCATAGGATTTTTCAAATTCCTGGGACCCAGGAGTCCGAGCTTCCTCCCACTCACAGCCGATGCAGAGAGAATTGTGCCAGCTGCCTCTCTTGAGCTTGAAAACGTGACCTTGGAGAGGAGGAAAAGTGGGCGGTTGGGTGGCCGGGAGGGGACTGAGGAGGCCAGTTTATGAAGAATCTCCCAGCCTCTTTCCCTCCCGCTCCAGGTCGCCTCAGCTAGATGGGCAAAAACGCCCATCTACCAAAAATGCAGAGCAAAAGGAGCAGGGAGGTGAAGCCTCCTCCCGCTCCGCATAGGATGCCTGTCAGCCTCCGAGCTTATGTGGTTATGGAACACGTTACCGGATAGGCTTTCCACGTTTTTCTTCAGACCATGAACAGACTTCAATTGGAGGGGTTTTCTCCCCCGCGAGAAAGTTTTTGAGGATGAATATTCTATAATTTACGGTTTAACCTGATATGGCGTTTGTTCCAAGGAAGCTTGAGCAGCGAAAATGGGAAATTTATTGCAAAATCCTGTCAACAACTTACAACGCTGGAAAGAACCAAATATAATAAGAAAAAAACTTATTTATAATATATCTGTGAATATATGTTCACGTACTGATGTATTGCCAAATGTATTTAATATACTAAAGTGTGTTAATGTGTTTTTGTTGGGCTATATTATAGACTTGCATAGTCTTATAGTAGGAATATCATTCCAATTATTGGTTTATTGTATTATAGTACCCAACACCACTATTGTTTAACAACTATGGGATACATCAGCTTTTTTGTCATTTTTGTATAATAATAAATGGGTTTCTTGTTAATCATCTCTCTCCACTAGTGGGTTGGGTAGTTGTGTGCGTTCAGGCACCTTATATATATTTGACTTTGACCCTGCCAGGTTTCAATCGAGGTGCTGCGGACTTGGGACAGGAAGAAGGTTCCCCTCTCTTGCTTTATGCTGCATTAGCTCTTTCTTTTTGCTAAGTTGCACTCAGTAAAGAATGATTTAGCAAATACATCAAAATATGGAGCATGCAGAGAGAGGCTGACCAGTGTGTATAAAAGCTTCTTCCAAACAGGGTGTGCAAGCATCTCTCTCTCTTCAAAAAAAAAAAAGTGTATAAGAGAAAAAGCCAGGGGTTAGTCATTTATTGCCCTCACTGGCCCGAAAAATGCAAAGCTGACCGCACAGAATACAGGAAAGTGACGAGGCCTCCTCGTGCTTTGCTCCCAAATTCTGGCACCGGCAAAGCGAACCCAACCCGAAGCGGCGCGAGCAACCCTGCACGCCGGGCCGCTCTCTCAGATACGAGATCGCCGTGTAATCCGCCCAGGCGCGTGGGGAATACATCTGCCAGCGAACGGGGATAATGAACCGTTCAGAAATCACATTTATCCAGCGTGCGCCTCTTATCTGGTTTGCAGCCCTTAATCCCAAAATTGTAGTTTTAACTAATTGGCGGTAATCATTTTGTAAGCTCCGGTGGATGCCCCTCAAATCCTGACCCCCAACATCCAGGAGGTCAACTGTGGTAGCACCTGCCTGCCTGACTCCGCAGGCACCCCTGTTTCCCCAAATCTGGAGGAAAAGCCCTGTTCTCACCAGCTTCCAGCAGGGGTTATATATCTGGAAAAGGCCTGCCTGGAACTGGCTTCCTTTGCATAACAAGTCCTTCACTTTAAGCCCAAATATGTGGGGCAGGATTACTTTGGCGGAAGGAAAAGGCACGCGGTGGTAGATTGGAGACAGGGCTCACAAGGACCCCAGCACCGGGACTTTTTCATTTGTAGGACACAGATATTATCTGCCACCCTGCTCAGAAATACCTGAATGCCCCTCTTAGCTTAGTCGCAGTCCTCACAGTACCTGGTGGGTGGGTGGTGGGGTTGGAGGAAAGGAAAAACCATATAGAGTGGTTGGCTCTTCCTATTGTAAGGCAAAATATTTTGGGGTTATTTGATATTGAATGGGCAATTTGGACTCATTAGCTTTACAAAAGGCCGGCGCTAGGTGGACATAAAAACGACAAGGACTGGTTTAGGGTTATGGATCCATGAGGCTACCTGAAATTTTGCCCTCGCCTTGGAGGCTTGGCATTGGTGAATGTCATGATGAGCGCATGCACCACAACACCACTGCAGAAATGTATTCTGTGGGTGAGTCAACCACATCACCACGTTCTGTGGCTGAGGTCCAGCACATGCTATAGCTTCTCCCCTGAAGACGCCGTGGCCTGTAGGATCTGCCGCTCTCCCAATACTCACAAGGCTCGTGAATGCAGAAAGGGATGAATGAGATGGGATTGCGGGAGGGCTCCTTTTTACAAGTCTGCAAACTTAAACAAACAACAAAATGTACGCCTGGGCTTTGCCCTCCCCTCCCCGTGGGCTAAATCCTGCATCCCAGCAGAGATCCGAGGGGGGAGACTGTCTTTGCTTCGCCATGTGTTCTTCTGAATTTGAGATGTGAGGAGAGAAATCGAGGTCAAACAAAACTATTTATACTTGCGGGACGGGAGGGGCACCTTAGAAGCCACGTCACCTCCTTGATGCGGCGTCAGACGTACCTCCTGAGTGTTCGCGGGCATCAGGGACATCCCAGGATTTAACCTACTTTTTCCTCCCTTTTTCTACGCAAGCTGGCCCTCATTAGCCTTACAAATGTCCCTGACTTCCCACCGTACGTCCCCGTCATCCTGGATTTCCTCCCGCAAATTTGTCTCTTTGTCTGAGATAAAACATTCGCAGTGCCGGCCAAATGAACAGTGAAATGGCCCACCGATTCCTGAAACCAGGGGTCGGCAACGTGGGCTCTTTTTTTCTTTTAATGAACACATATTCTTATCGGCAGCTGGGACTGGTGTGAAATAGCTTGAGGATGAAAACGGCGGGTTCAAAGGAGTTGTTCAGTGTGTTGGCGCTCAGACCCACCTCTGCTTTGTTCTTGGTCTTTTCCGGCAGGCTGCTCGTCCTCTACTACATTCCCCGTGTCAGCCATTTTGTGGAGGTGCCCAGGAGATTTTCTTAAATTGCTACATCTTCCCACAGCGCAAAACAGTTGCCTACCTTTGCCTTCAATTACCCTGATGTGCAGTAGGTTTGTGGGTTTTTTTTTTTTGCTTTTTCAAGTGCCTTATTTCAAAAGATTATGTTTTCCTCATGTATGAATCCTGAATGTTAACATGGTGCCTCCTCTCTGTCTTTGTCTCTCTCTCTCTTCCTTCAAATTCTGCCTCAGAACCCACGTTTTCCCATGACTGGGGAAGATGGAAATTGCAGTATGGCAATTTGGCAGGCAACAGACTGAGTAAGAGAGAGGGGGGATTTAGCAGGGATGGGGAAACCCATAAGCCGGCCCAAAGACACTGGCCTACAACTTCCACAATCTCTGACCATTGCCCATGCTGGCTGAGGCTGATGGGAGCTGTAGTCCAACAAAGTCAAGAGTTTCCCCACCCCTTAATCAGTTACATCCTGTCTTTTTTCAACCCTTCAAGGAACCCAAGGCAGCTTACATGGTCCTCCTCTTCCTCCTCTCCATTTTATCCCAACAACAACCCTGTGAGGTAGGCCAGGCTGAGAGTCAGCGACTACCCAAAGTCATACAGGCAGGATCTACACTACCGCTTTAAAATGGTTTATAACAGTAGTGACAAATGTTTAGGCCCAGGACACACTACATATACAGTTTTCAAACCATTTTCAAAGTGTTATATCCTGCTTGGTGTAGATCTGGCCCCAGTCAGCATCATGCCCAAATGGTCTCTAGAACCCGGGTCCAGCACTGTAACTACTACGCCACACTAGCTCCCTGCAGTTCAATGGACAAATCAGTATCTTTTTCATACTCATGTCCTGCCTTTCCTCTAAGGAGTTTAGAAATCACCTCGTTTTTCCATGGCCCGAGTTGGGACTAAAACCAAGATCCCCCAAGTCCCAGTCCAACACTGTAACCGCTACACCACACTGGCTCTTCATTATTCAACAGACACGTGACTATCTTGTTCATATTAATATCCTGCCCTCCCTCCAAGGAGTTTAGGAATCATTCCATTTTTGTTACAAAAACCTGTGCAAGGTCCATGTGGCAGAGAAAGAGAAAGAGAGAGAATATGACCGGCCCTACAAGATCCTGCAGCAAGCGCGTCGTGGCTTAGGCAGGATTCGAATACAGGGTCTTGTTCATCTAAGATGCCGCACCTGGGAGGGGTGACACGGGGCTAAGGAAGAGACGCGAGCCGTCTCCGAATGGATAGCATCAAGCACCATCCACCGGTCTGTCTGCAGCGGTGCAGAGCGGGGGAGGCGAGCGCAGAGGTTTCCCCCTGCTGCTGCGGGAGTGTTGAGCGACACTTTTAGGGCGGGATTTCAAAGGATTCCTGCAGCTGTATGTTCCCAACTCCTGCCATTCCTTTGTGCTCTTTCAGGGGCTGATGAAAGCCACCTTTTATCCTCCAATTGCATCGCCGCCGTCCTGCCGGGCTTCCGAAAATGGCTCTTTCCCCTTCCCTCCCGCCCACCTCTTCCTCTCGGCCTTGAAAGGCTCGCTCCGATCCTTCAGACCCAGATTGCAAAACCCTTCAGACCCCCTAAACAACCCCCCTTTCGGGAGCTTGGGGTGGCAACCAGGGGCGTTTCCTCCTGCCTAAATACTGCTGCTGCTGTCCTTCTGTTGTCGTTTGTTTTGATGAGGGTTTCAGCACAGACCTCAGGGGACAGAGCACACCTATGTTTGCACGCTGGAGATTCCGGGTTCAGTCTTTGGCATCTCCAGTTAAAACAGGAGTGGTGAAACTCAGAACTGCGGGCCAAATTCCACTGGCCTTACCCCCCACCCTGCTTTTCCCCAATTGTTCTGTGTTTTTCCACTGTTCCCATATTCTCACCACCACCCACCCCAGTTCTTGTAGGCTTGAATGGTGTGTGGCCAATTGAAAGCCAGATTTAAAACTCCAGGAAGTCCAGAATTGACTCCCATCCAGGCTGGATATTGCCCTCATGTCTGAGTTTCCCACCCTTGTATTATGTGAACCCAGCGGTCAATTGAGATCATTAACAGAGGCGCTTTGACGGATGCCACAGCGGAAGACGGAGAAAACGTGTCCTCAGACCTTTGCCTGATCTAGGGCCAACTATTAACCCTCAACTGCACCTACCTTGCAGGAGCGTTGTGAAAAGAGAAAGGCAGTTCTCTGCAGCTGTGCCCCGTATGCGGAATTGTCTTCCCACCAGGCACCTGGTTGGATGGACTTTTGGACACCATGCAGAGCAGCCTTCCCCAACCCGGTGCCCTCCAAGTGTGTTGGACTACACTTCCCATCATCCTCAGCCAGCTGGCTGGGGATGATAGGAGTTGCAGCCCGGCACACTTGGAGGGCATTGGATTGGGGAAGGGTGAATCACAGCTTCCCTTGTTGGTGAAGAAGTTCTGCAAATTCTAAAACTTCTGTGCAAAAAAAAGAACTCTCCTGGAACAGGGATTGCTGGTATCCCTGTGTCTCAAGCCAAACTCTGGGAGACAAAGTGGAAAGACATGAAACATCCAGGAGACGCCTCTGGCCACAGTCATGCCCTGAGGGAGGGCTACGGTTAACCCAAGAGAGAATCCTCACCGAGCGACAATTCCCAGAATTATTTAGTGGGGAAAGACATGACAGGTAGCATGATATACGTTCTCTCTATTTCTGATGCTCAGGCTGTGAGTGTCATTGCTTACATAGCCAAAACAGAACTACCCACACACACCTGGAGGATTTATCAGCTGGCTTGAGGGAACCCGAAAGGTTTGCAGCCGTACCAAAAGAAATCTTTAGAAATTTAAAAAATAATCCACTGATATTGGGCAGGGGTGTAAAAAATGCAACCCACAGGCAGCTTCAACATACCCCCAGTGGGTGAGGGAGGGAAAATGCTTTATGAGATGGCTCTGCGGTTCCTGCCATAGAAGCCTTGTTTCTAGAGCATCCCTGGAGCATCCTAGGACACTCTAGGAACAGGGCTTTCTTGCCAGTCCTATCTGGAGAAGCTGGGAATCTTCCATACACAGAGCGTGTACTCTGCCGTTGTACTCTGCCTTTCTCTTAAAAATAAATATCCCAGTCCTCACGGCTCTGAAGAAAGTGCCGATTTAAACTGGAAGCTGGCTTATTTCAAACCAGCTCAGTATTTTCCACACTTACTGGCAGCAATAGCTCGCCAGGGTTTCAAGCCGGATTCTTTTCTAATATAAGCCAGTTCTGAGTGAGAAGGGAAAGAAGTTTTTGGGGAGAAGGGAGGAGAGAAAGACGAACAAATGGACACAGAGACAGACACACCTCTGACACGACATGTATAGACTTACTGCCCTGGCTGGATTGCCCTGGTCGATAGGGTTCTTGAAGTCCATGTGCAATTCGTCAAAGGCGATTATCTAAATAGGAGAGGGGGGAGAGAGAGAGAGAAGGAAAGAGAAGGAATTGAGAGGACTTGTCAAGTCTGAGATGCAAACCTTGAACTGTAGGATCCGCAAACCTCAAGTGCAGGGAGACATTTTTCTCCCTGTCTCAAAATACTAGAACCCGGGGTCATCCCATGAAGTTGATTGGTGGGAGATTCAGGACAAATAAAAGGAAGGACTTCACACAGGGTGCAGTTAAATGATGGAACTTACTACCACAAGATGTACTGATGGCCACCTATTTGGATGGCCTTAAAAGGGGGTTGGAGAAATTCCTGGAGGAGAAGGCTATCAATGGCTACTAGCCCTGATGGCTATGGGCTTCCTCCAGTATCTGAGGCAGTACACCTGTGTGCACCAGTTGCTGGGGAACATGGGTGGGAGGGTGCTGTTGCACCATGTCCTGCTTTGTTGGTCCCTGGCCGACTGCTGGATGGCCACTGTGTGAACAGAGTTCTGTCCTAGATGGACCTTTGGTCTGATCCAGCATGGCACGTCTTATGTTCTTAGGTGTCTATGTAAATCAAGGAAATTTGTCTGCCATTTATATTTATATCCCAACACTTTCCTTTCCCCTTTTTCTGAGCTTCCTTGTAGACAGGTCTCAATCTGAGGGAAAGGAGATGGAGCGACAAGAACCAGGATCCTGCACCCAGCCATTGTACCTGTGGCCTGGGAGCCATTTTGCAGGTCCCGTTTAAAAAGAATTAATAGTAATAATCTGGAAATCAGAATCATCCACAGGTCTGAATCAATGCTAAACATGTAACGACCATGTAGCAGCAGGCAACCCAGTGTTTTAATCCAGGCCTTTAAAATCTGAAGCACATGTCAATCACCCAGGGTCACATCTGTGGGTCTAGTCTTCAGACATTACTCGTTTTCATGCACCAGAATTTCATGCCTAGAAAAACATTCCACAAAGATTTCCCTCCCTAATTGTGCACTGCTACACTGCCTTTATTACGGCTTCTGCAATTATCTTGTTCTCTTTTGACTGCATTATTCTGTATGATTGTTCATAGCTGTTATATATATTTTTGAAAAACCAAATCAATTTTAAAAGGTTAAAACTCCATAAAGATGAATACTTGGAATAAAGATGAATACTTAGAACAATATGCAACCCACATGTAGATCTCCACATGTAACCACTGCAGGTGCCTTTATCCCATCCTTGCCTTATATCCACAGCGAACAATCAGTATACAGGATGAGACCTATACATGCGTTGCATGCTATTTTCTACACAGAAAAAGTGGTGGGTACCCCCTCTACGGTTGTTGTTGAATAGTAAAGGGTTTTTCATTGGTTTTAAAACACACAGAACCCCCAGTTCCCTGCCCCTGACTCAGAGGATGTAAGTTGCCAATAGATAAGGGGTGCGGAACATTTCTCTCTCTCAAGGACTACTTGCCTGCAGAGTGTGTGTGTGTGTGTGTGTGTGTGTGTGTGTGTGTGTGAGAGAGAGAGAGAGAGAGAGAGAGAGAGAGAGAGAAAACCCTCCTTCTGTTTCTCCGCCTTCCGCAAACTCCCCCTCCCTTCCACAACCCCTCTTTCCCTTCTCCTTCCACAAACCGCATCTCGTTTTCTCCACCTCTTCTTCTGCAACCTCTATCTCTTCTGTCCCCCTGTCTCCTCCTCACCCTCTTCCTTCCTGCCCCAGGGAAGGACAGCCAGGGGTGCTAGCCGAGAGCTTTTGAAATTAGGCTGGGGGCTGTTCACCCCTGCAAGAGACGGTAAGGGCACTTCGTGTAACACGCCAACACTATTAACGCACCAGAGATCTACAGGCACATAAGTAACCGTTTTTAAAAAAACCAAACAAACATCTTTTAGTCTACGAAACTAAGCCAGAATGAAAGTAGGCTCAGACTGACAGTCCACAAGGAATAGAAGTGACACACATCCCAGAAAGCATTCACTCAGCATACATTTCAAGGAAGCTATCCCATACGGTGCCAAATTTATCAGAAAACCAACACCCCTCATAAAAGTCAGGCCGGTTGTAATCTGCCTGTTCCAGCATTTCTTCAGCCTTTTGCTCACACTTAGGTGAAGAGTTGCTTTTCCAAAATATGAGGATTATACCGCTTAGCCACTAAAATGGCCTGCAAGAAGCCAGGCTCTTCAGCCACCCCGGCTCCTGTCCCATTTAACAACCACCTGGAAGGCAGAAAGGTGAAGCTTTGCCATTCGCTTTATGTCCATGGCAGGAAAAGCTTCAGCTGCTTAACTTCAGACAGAAGATTCAAGACAGAGCACAGGAAGGACGTCTTCACTCAACGCATCACTAAGTTATGGAGCTGACTGCCACACTACGGCTGTAAAAGGGCACACGACAAATTCATGAGAGGAAGAGGAGGAAGGAGGTCTGTCAACAGCAATTTCCATGATAACTAAATAGAACCTCCATGTTCAGGGGCTGTGTACCACGAAATACCAGTTGCTGAGGAGAGGGTAAAAGCAGCAAGGGCAGGGTTTTGCTTCCAGCCCTGTTTAGGAAGCCTTCCAGGGACATCTGTTGAGGGAAGCGTGACAGCGGAGACCAGACGGATCTTTGGTTTGATCCAGCATGGGGGCAGGGAGCTGAGAAAAGTTCAGATGATCTTCTGATGTTAAAGCAGGCGTGAATAATCCATAGCAGACAGGGGTGGGGAGTCTCAGCCCCATAGGACAAATCCTCCTTTAGGGTTCCCCAGAAGAACCCCACTCTGTCCTACTGTTCTTCGTAACTCTTGTCTTCCCCATATATTTTGTAAAAATTTCTGCCCAGTGTCTCTTTTGCAGCATCTCAAGGAAACTTCCAGACGTCACACAGCTTTCATGTGAGAAAGGAGGTGGAATTAATTACCCAGCAGTTTCCCATAACGTGCCGCTTCTTCACCCGCACCCCGCAAACCCCTGGTGTCTCCATTTCCCTCCCTAAGCGCCATATGGCATCCTACCCAAAGCGCCTTCCGGGGAACAAGGAGGCCTGCAGGAAGCAGCCAAAGCGGGTGACTCATCCGGGATCTTCAGAGCGGCAAAGTCTCCGGAGCAAGGATGGGGAGGGTGAGAGGAGAAATATACGCTGGCTCGGAGCCCCCAGGGGCTACGGTGGCACATGCGAGAACCACCCACGGGCAGGGCAGGGCAGGGCTCCTCCCTGCCACTAAAGTGGTGAAGGGTTCCGTCCCCCGGCACCTGCGGTCTGGAAAGCATTTCCCTGGATGCCTCCATTCCAGCCCAAAATGCAGGGGTGTGGAACCACAGGCCTGGGAGGTGAAATCCGGCCCATCAAGTTCCCCAAATGGTCACCCGCATTCCCCTGGCCCACTACCTTTTCCCCAATCACCCATCATTCCGTGGTTTCCTGTGTCCACATGTTAAAAGGTCACCAATGCCTCTCTCGAGGCACAGCGACGGGCAGGAAGAGCTTTACGCAAGCATGGGCTGGCATTCCGGCCCGGCCCTTTTGGCCTTCTCCACCACTGGAATGCAGCTCTCAGGGGCTGCCCTACAATTGAATTCGGCCCCTGGGGTGAGTGATTTTGCCCCTGCTGTAATGTTCACTTCCATTCCTGCACATTTTGCATTTTTCAAATGGGATTTGTTGCCAAAAGAGGAGCACCAACGCTGCTAGCTTGAAGGAGAAGAAGGCGAAGACAAAGACGAAGAACAACAACAACTGCACAATGGCTATTAGCTACTTGAGAATCTCAGCTTTTTTATTTTTTAAAAAAGCAACGTTTCTAGGCTGACAAGGAACGCTATACCGTACGTGTCGAATGCCACTGAAGCCTCAGAAGCCAGAGGGGCTTGCTCAAGAAAGAGGTGCAGTGGTCACCAGGAATAAGGAGGCCCAGTGGTCACCAGGAATAAGGAGGTGCAGTGGTCACCAGGAATAAGGAGGTCCAGTGGTCATCAGGAATAAGGAGGTCCAGTGGTCACCAGGAATGGGAAGGGAGTCAGCACCCTAATAACACCAGAAGAGCCCTGATGCTGGATCACACCAAAGCTCCATCTAGTCCGGCACTCTGTTCACACAGCGGCCAACCAGGAACCTGCAAGCAGGACATGGGTGCAACGGCACCCTCCCGCCCATGTTCCCCAACAACTTGTGTACATAGGCTTACTGCCTCTGATACTGAAGGCAGCACATAGCCATCAGGGCTAATAGCCATGGATAGCCTTCTCCTCCAGGAATTTATCCCATCTCCTTTTAAAGCCGCCCTGCATTAACTCCTTGTTCTCGGGCTACAATTCCCATCAGCCCCAACTAGCACAGCCAATGGCCGGAGATGACAGGAGCTGTAGCTGGAGGACCACAGGTTCCTCACCTGTCCTCATTTCTCATGAAACCTTTGCCCCAACCCTCCATAAACCCACAGTAACTTAAAGGCTTGAAGTCTACACCACCGCCCTGAAGGCATATTTCCCCCCCATTTGGCCTTGCGTCTATTTTCCTTCCACATCCTTCAACGACTTCCCATGGTTTAGCTCATACACTCCTGAAGAGCAGCGGCCTCGGCTTCTCATTCTTTGTAAAGCAAAACCATGCACAGCAATGGTACTTAGCAAACAAATATCACTAGCACACCAGGAGGGAATATGCAAACGTGAGTAACCCTGGCAAAATCAGGGTAATTATACAGATTTTTCTAGTGTCAAAAAACACCCTCCCCTTGCTATCTCTGCATTAGGGCATGCAAAAGGTCATAGGTTCAATCCAGGTAGGGTTAGGAAAGAATCCTGCCTGAAACTTTGGGGATCCGCTGCCAGTCAAGGCCAACAATGCTGAGCTAATAGAAACAGGGATCTGATTTGGGTACAAGGCAGCTTCTGATGTTCCTTTAACAAATCACCACCCTCCCATCTACCTGGGGTGGGCAGAGGCTTCAGGTTTGCAGAATCTACCTTATTTTCTTTACAAGAATCCCAAGGTCTACAATCTGAGCCTGGTGCAAAAGGAGAACACTTAGAATGAAAAGAAACGGAGGAGGCCACGGATTGTTTTTGAGTGACAGAGCTCACAAAAAAAAAAACCCACCCCACACACCAATTCACTCCTGGTTGCCCCAGGGTTTCTTCATTTCAGCAGGGTAATTTATGGCAGCAGGGCAGAGAGGCATTATCCTGTTGCTGCTATTGTGAAACAGCTGGGAATCAGAAATCACCCGGCACAGGAGGGAGGGAGGGAGGGAGGATCCGTAGGCTTGGGGGAACCCAGTGGTTTGCAGAAATGCAAACCATCTTTATGGGGGAGGGAACCACCTGACGGGGGGGGGGACCCCAAAACAGCATGCCCAGTGGCCATGTAATGCCAACTGACTGCTGTGTGTGTGCATGTGGGTAGATGTGGAATGGAGTATGGCTGGCTGGCGGCACCATACAGATCACATTTGTAACGGATAGAGGCCTGAATTCAAGCACATGATGGAGCCGCCTTGCTGAAGCTCTGGTGTAGTCATAAGAGTGTTGGAATGGTACTCAGGAAATCCAGCTTCTAGTCCCTATGAGGCTCACTGGATGACCTTGAGCCACTCCCTGACTCTCAGCCTAACCAACCTCATGGGGTTGTTGTGAGGATAAACTAGGGAGTGGTGCAGGACTGTGTAAGCCACTCTGAGTTCCTTGGGAGGGAGAAGTGGGATGTAAATGCAAATTACAAATAAAATAAAGCAAGCAGGTCTGTATCTGGGCAATGTCTGGACAGGACACCCTCTAGGGACACTGGGGTCATCTACACCAAGCAGATATTCCACTATGAACGTGGTATGAAAGCAGTATATAAAATGCAGGAGCCACACTGCTGTTTTATAGTGGTATTGGTGCACTGAAAACCGTTGGGGCCTATTGGCACATACCATATACTGCTTTCATAGCGCTGTATCCTGCTTGGTGTAGATGTGTCAATGGGCCCCAACAGTTGTCAGTGCACTTCATTATTACCACTATAAAGCAGCAGTGCAGATCCAATATCACTATAAAGCAGTCGTGTGGCTCCTGCCTTTTATATACCGCTTTCATAGCGGAATCTCCTGCTTGGTGTAGATGAGCCCACCTTCTGTGCACACCTTCAACTGCACTGTGGTAAGGAAGGTAGGATGTAAAAATTGTAATAAGTAAGTAAGTCAAGGCGATTCCCCTGTCGCTGTGCTTTTCCACAGTTCTGCCAATGCTTCTGAGTCCTAGCCAACACCCTCCACCAATACATACACCCACAGAGAGCTTTCCTAAGGTTGCCCTTTCCCCATTTTTGTTGCAGCGACAGCTGAGGCTGAACTGCACTTGTCACCTGTCAAAGCCACACCGTGGGCTACAGGCGCCGGTTGGGGTTGCCTAGCGACGCTCACACGCCGGTTTTTGTGTTCCTAGCAGAAGATCTGCCAGTCCACTGGGTTCCTTCCTTTCCTGTCCCGGCCTACCCCCCACTTCCTCGTCTACCAAGTGACAAAAAAGGGGGTGGGGTGGGCAAAATTCTGGAGATTATCAAGCTAGATCTTAAAAAAGCAAGAAAGGTTGGATTGAAAGGGAAGCACAAGAAAGGTTGCAAAAGAAGTTAGAGATAAAAGACCAAATGTGCCTCCTCTGAGGGAGGTTCAGAAGATGGAAGGGCCCAAGAAGGGGAACTCGATCATGGAACACTCTCTCCCCAGTGAGGCCCACCGGGTGCCAACACGGTCATCTATTTGGCACCAGGTTAAGACCTTTCTCTACTCCCATGCATTTAATGGCATACGGCCAGGTTTTTAAGACGTCCTGGGATTTTTATTGATGACTGTTTAAAATGGTTTTGTATTTTTGTCTCTAAATAATTCTCCATTAAGTTGTTTTAGGTTGTGTTCTTTGTAAACCAGCTTTGGCTATTGGATGGTACAGAAATGCAATAAATGAAATGAAAAGTTGGCAGAGAGAGATCGGGTTTTTATTTATTTAATGATATTTAAGAATTGTTTAAATTCAGAGGCATTTCTAAGTGATGTGCAAAATAATACAGCATAAGACCCTAATTAAATATGGTATATTGTTACTGTATACAGAAGGCAAGATGACGTTCCTATGAATGTTTGCTGGGGAAAGTCTGTTTTCAGTAGGTGCCCAAAACCTGTCTAATTAGTACAGGTAGGGAATTCCAAAGAGTGGGAGTTAACAGCACTAAAGATCCTGTTCCGAGCCATTATGAACCAGACCTTTCAAATTTGGGGCATCACCAGAAGGTCTTTAGGGCAGCCTCCTTTACAGAGGACAGTTCTCTCTTTCAAGGGATGTCTAGTCCAATTCCAGTCAAAAAACAAAGAACGTAAGAACGGATGCCCATTATTCACAGTTAGCAGGCTGAACACGCAAGACACCTGGGCACAGCCATGTGCACTATGGTGAGATGTATTAAATTTCTAATTAAATTATACTAATGATTTCAAAATGTGTGCCTATGCCTATAAATTAGCATATGCAAATGCTATGTAAATCTGTTTTCTTCGTGATTCAAAAGAAGCCACCCTAAGGTTATTTAAGCTTTGGGATGGATTTAAAAAAATAGTGGGAGATACCTCGGAAGTGGGGGAATAGTTGAAAAGAAATATTTGAATGGTGGGAAGTTAATTACATGATAAAAGCAACAGAAAGATGGGGATAAGTGAACTGGAACGGCTAATACACACAACTGCCTTGTATCCAGAGGGAGGGGGAATAAATAACTCACACTTACCACACACTCAACAAGTACTAGGGATAAATGCCAAGTTCTACATTTAGGAAATAGAAACCAAACGCACAGTTACAAGATGGGGGACACTTGGGTCAGCAATACTACAAACGAGAAGGATCTTGGAATTGTTGTAGATTGCAAGCTGAATAGGAGCCAACAGTGCGATATGGCTGCAAGAAAGGCCAATGCTATTTTGGGCTGCATTAATAGAAGTATAGCTTCCAAATCACGTGAGGTACTGGTTCCTCTCTATTCAGCCCTGGTTAGGCCTCATCAAGAGTATTGTGTCCAGTTCTCGGCTCCACAATTCAAGAAGGACGCAGACAAGCTGGAGCGTGTTCAGAGGAGGGCAACCAGGATGATCAGGGGTCTGGAAACAAGGCCCTATGAAGAGAGACTGAAAGAACTGGGCATGTTTAGCCTGGAGAAGAGAAGATTGAGGGGAGACATGATAGCACTCTTCAAATACTTCAAAGGTTGTCACACAAAGGAGGGCCAGGATCTCTTCTCAATCCTCCCAGAGTGCAGGACACGGAATAACCGGCTCAAGTTAAAGGAAGCCAGATTCCGGCTGGACTCAGGAAAAACTTCCTGACTGTTAGAGCAGTACGACAATGGAATCAGTTACCTAGGGAGGTTGTGGGCTCTCCCATACTAGAGGCCTTCAAGAGGCAGCTGGACAAGCATCTGTTGGGGATGCTTTAGGTTGGATTCCTGCACTGAGCAGGGGGTTGGACTCGATGGCCTTGTAGGCCCCTTCCAACTCTGCTGTTCTATGATTCTATGATTCTACTCTTGGTTCTGTATTCCTACAGATTAAAAGCACAGATGAAAGAATGCACTCATCAGAAGGCAGACCAATCAGGATAAGGTGGTGTAGTGGCTAAAGTGTTGGATTGGGAGTCAGGAGTTCTGGGTTCTAGTCCCCACTCGGCCATGGAAACCCACTGGGTGACTTTGGGCCAGTCAGACTCTCAGCCCAACCTACCTCACAGGATTGTTGTTGTGAGGATAACATGGAGAGGAGGAGGATTATGTACACTGCCTTGGGTTCCTTGGAGGAAAAAGGTGGGATATAAAAGCAATAAATAAATAAAATAATAAATAGGATTACACCTTTAATCTGTGGCTCTGATAATTGACTTCTCTGCTGGCTCTTTAACATTTAATGTTTTAATATTTTAAACATTGTATTTGTTTGTGTTGTTACTGTGTTGTTGTTTTGGGTTTTTAAAGATTTTAAAACCACCCCAGGGGCATCTGCCAGTTGGGTGGTATAAAACTATAAAAGATAAATGAATATACAAGTTCCAACCATTGGAGAATGGTGTCAAAAGACCAGGCTTATAATGATAATTAATCAAGATCTCCATTAGGATTCATTTCGATAAGGGTAATTTAACAGTGACACAGTGATACATGCAAGATTGGAGACTGATTTTAGGATACGGTAAGAAAAATATGTCCCCGAGACAATGCCTGTGTTGAAGAAGCTTCGGCATTCTTGTAAAATGTTCTTTATCTTTATCTGGGATTTTTAAAAAAATACTACACCACCCTGAACGAGATTTACTTTCTTAAGCTGCAGTGTTAAAGGAGAACTCAATTCTGTTTGTGCTGATGCTTCAGAGATGTATTTTAACCACATGAAATTTTCATTTTTAAAAATTGAATAAAGATGTTCACAAATAATTTTTAGAAGGTGAAAGAATCCACTTCAGTCTGGCTACTCGGGAACAAGGGAAGCACGTGCAAGCACCTGCCCAGATCAAAATCTGGCTGAAAACCAGTAAGAGCGAGAGCCTCCAATGCCTACAGCAAGCCTCAATTTGAAGGGCATCACTGCTGAAACAGTTTCCTCAGAGCTGCAGTGCAAAGCTTCTGGAACCAGACAAGCAGACATCTTGGCCCTAACACAGGGCTGCATTTACCAAGGTAGCAAACCTAAAAATGGGCCACGTTGCTTCAGTCAGGCCATGTAACCAAACACTCCTCGATACAAAATATTCCCTGCATGGAGAAAACAAGCATGTGAGGGATCCAGCCTGGCTGTCTCCTTGACATGCTGCTAGATTTCAGGGAGGGACCGTAGCTCCGTGGTTGAGCATCTCCTTTGCATGTAGAAGGCCCCAGTTTGATCCCGAGCATCTCTTAAGGCAAGACAGGAGAAACACTTGCTTGAAAAGAGCAGTCAGTGTCAATACTAAGCTAGGTGGACCAGTGGTCTATCTTCCAGTTTACGGGGTATTTCTGCAGGTGTACCCCTTCACCTGAACACCAGCTGCAGTGGCGTCGGCCGTCTCAGTGAGTGCAATCCTAGCCGTGCTCACTTGGAAGTAAATCCCTGTGAGTTCAGTGGGGGGCTTGCACCTAAGAAAATGGGCATAGGATTGCAATCAGAGAGAATTCTATGCGCTCTGTAATTCAGGACTGTGGACAGCTCCCATAGCATTCAGCTGCCTTAAGAGATCAATCTATTGGTCTGGTATTGTGCGCTCTTGACTACAACGGGTATTTAGGCAGAAAAGCCACCTGCCACTTTTTAACTGGACACACCAGGGATTAGACTGGGACCAGAAGGGCTCTGCCATCAAATTTGGGAGGCACCCAGCGAGGCATGTTTTAGATGCCTGCAAAAGAGCTATCTTTTTATCCAAGCCTTCCCTAAAGGATTGCAATGCCTAGTTAAGTTAGGTGGTTTTTTTCATTATTTATTTATTTATTTATTTATTACATTTTTATACCGCCCAATAGCCGAAGCTCTCTGGGCGGTTCACAAAAATTAAAACCACAATAAAACAACCAACAAGGTTAAAAGCACAATTACAAAATACAGTACAAAAAGCACAACCAGGATAAAACCACGCAGCAAAATTGATATAAGATTAAAATACAGAGTTAAAACAGTAAGATTTAAATTTAAGTTAAAATTAAGTGTTAAAATATTGAGAGAATAAAAAGGATAAAATGGGTAAAAAGTAAAAAAAGAATAAAATTATTGTGTGTTTAGCTGCATTTTCAAATATTTTAAACACTTTAACCAATGGGGTTTTGTATTTATTATGATGCAATTTAACTTCTGATTTTGTAAGCCACTTAAAGATATTTTTTTAGGAAGGGTAAGCAATATATAAATTGATAAAACAACAACAGCCCAGCTGAGCCGCATGGGATCAGTTCTGAAATGCCCTCTTCTAAGGCAATGTGTTCTGGTTTCTGATTTTTGAAGACACTGGTTATTTATGGAGGCATTTAAAACTGTATATAACATCCCAATGTTGTTGACTTTTTATTTGATCGTCTTGTTTTTTTAGAATGTTCAGACTATTGTTCTCTGGGAGGAGGATTTGCATATGTTGTACACTGCCCTGGAATCTTAATTCAATGAAAGGTGGTATAAAATGTTTTAAATAAAATAAAATGGAAGCCCCATGGCACCCTTCCACCACAGATGGCAAACAAGGCCCTGGTGATGGCATGACAAGCGCTTTCAAGAGCTGTCCTCCGCCTCCCGAATTGAGAGGTGATGAAGTGGAGCCAGGAATTCCCTGAACTTAGCTGCAATTCCCACAGGAGCTAAGAAGGAAATGAATTGTCTCAGTAACAACATATTGCTCCCTATTGTAATGCAAAGTATTTTGGTCTGACTTGGCCTGGAATTAGCAATTAAGACCCATTAGCTTTACAAAGGACCTGTTCCTGGTGGAGCAGAAAACTTCTAGAACTGGTTTGTTGATAGAGATCAACACAGCTGCCTGAATATTTTGACTCTCCTTTGGGGTACCACCACAAGGGATGCCATGAAGAGCGCCTGCACTTCAAACTTTTCTGTTGCACCACTGACAAGGAATAAATTGCTCATTCAATGCAGAAGCCAAGAGGCCAACAGAAAATCCCCTCTCCTACTATGGCAGCCTTCCTCAACCTGGGGCGCTCCAGATGTGTTGGACTGCACCTCCCAGAATGCCCCAGCCAGCTGGCTGGGGCATTCTGGGAGTTGTAGTCCAACACATCTGGAGCGCCCCAGGTTGAGGAAGGCTGTACTATGGGGTGGAGAAAAGGTGTACAAAAGGAGCTGGGTCTCCTGGGTTCAGTTCACAGGTCTGGCCTGAACATCCTTTGCACAACTTCTTGTTTATTTCGTACTCAAAACAATTCCTGTAGATTATTGGATGACAATAGAGGAACATAGGAAGCTGCCTTGTACAGAGTCAAACCATGGGTCCATCTAGACCAGTATTGTTGACACTGACTGGCAGCAGTTCCCAAAGGTTTCATGGAATTACAGCGTTGGAGGGTTATGAAGTCCAAGACCTTGCTCAGTGTGGAAATCCAGTTTAAAGTATCTCTGACAGATGCTTGAATACCTCCAGCAACGAGAGCCCACTGCCTCTGTAAGCAGCTGGTCCCATTTTCAGACTGCTCTGACCATCTGCTAATTTTTCCAACCAAAATGACCATTAGGAGGTATCTCTGACATTCAACCAAAATAACAGGAGTTTTTTCAAACATGAATATTTCCAGTCTTACCTGCAGTTGCTGGGCACTGAACCTAGGAGTCTCTAGATACAAAGTGTGTACTCTGTTAGAGCAGTGCGACGGTGGAATCAGCTACCTAGGCAGGTTGTGGGCTCCCCCACACTAGAGGCATTCAAGAGGCAGCTGGACAACCATCTGTCAGGGATGCTTTAGGGTGGATTCCTGCATTGAGCAGGGGGTTGGACTCGATGGCCTTGTAGGCCCCTTCCAACTCTGCTATTCTATGATTCTATGATTCTATACTCTACCACAGAGCCATAGATACTCTGTATAAGGCAGATTCTAACATCTGGTCATCATGCAACCAAATGGGGGAAATTACTGGCTACGTTCATACACACCGCTAAGCCATGGTTTATTTTACAGACGAGCAAATAAACAGCAGGTTGTTCTCCCTATTTCTGGTTTGTTTGCTTTTTGGTCTCCCACACATTTTGCCAGCCTTCAGAGTAGTTCATTTTCAGGATGCTCTTGCTGGGCACTTCTGTTTTAGGGTGGGCAACAGAGTAAACAAACCAGGTCTAAGCCACAGTTCTAGGTTCAGACAACATGACAAGCCATAGTTTAAACAAGCCAGACTTCCTAAGCCAATGACAAAAAATGAGTTCTATTTGTAGTTTAGAGCTGGTTTACAAACCTTTGCTGTTTGCAGGGTTAGGTTCAGATACAATGACCAGCCAAATTTCAACAAACCACACCATGGCTTAGCATTAAGTGTGAACCAGGCCACGAAAAGGTTGGCTCCATTCTCTTGAGATCCATATTCCACAAAGTTGCTCAAGTACTTTAAAAAAAGTTGTATTAAGCTCAAGGCCATTGCTGCACCTTGTAAAAACCAATCCCCTAAGCTAATAAAGCATTCTTACTTTTATTACAAGTTGCAGAACCAAGCCCTGGCCTTGAAAATCAGACCTTGAAGAATGCCTGGGAGTCCTTGCGCAAATGAAGCCCTGAGCAGACATTTATTTCATTTTTCTTTCCTTTGCAGCTAAGCTAAGCATCTTCCTACAGTTGTGAAAACTAATCAGGATCCCACCGGAACCTGCCAAATATTTTGTTGGTCTCCCCGGAAATCTGCAAATGTGAGCCACTGTGGGGTTTTCATGGAGCACATCTACAAAAGAAAAAGATCCCTGATGTTTTGAAAGTAAAAATAAAAGGAGAGGGCTGTTTACTGTTTTATTATTGTATCAATGGCCAATAAAAGGAGCACTATATATAAAATCACAAACAGCCTGGGGTTAGCATAAATAGATCTCTTACGCATGGGATCTGCATGCATCACAGAATGCCTCTCTCTGTAGATATATTATTTTTACTTCGTAATTTTAATTATGAACTGCTTTTTGAGTGTATGAAGTACTCAAAATACATTATTACAATAATGCGCACAACAGTCCTGTAAGATAAGTTAGTATTACCACCACTCTCTCGAACAGCAAACTCAGGTAATAAGTAGAATCATAGAATCATAGAATAGTTGGAAGGGGCCTACAAGGCCATCGAGTCCAACCCCCTGCTCAATGCAGGAATCCACCCTAAAGCATCCCTGACAGATGCTTGTCCAGCTGCCTCTTGAATGCCTCTAGTGTGGGAGAGCCCACAACCTCCCTAGGTAACTGATTCCATTGTCGTACTGCTCTAACAGTCAGGAAGTTTTTTCTGATGTCCAGCTGGAATCTGACTTCCTTTAACTTGAGCTTGTTATTCCGTGTCCTGCACTCTGGGAGGATCGAGAAGAGATCCTGGCCCTCCTCTGTGTGACAACCTTTTAAGTATTTGAAGAGTGCTCTCATGTCTCCCCTCAATCTTCTCTTCTCCAGGCTAAACAGGCCCAGTTCTTTCAGTCTCTCTTCATAGGGCCTTGTTTCCAGACCCCTGATCATCCTGGTTGCCCTCCTCTGAACACGCTCCAGCTTGTCTGTGTCCTTCTTGAATTGTGGAGCCCAGAACTGGATGCAATTGAAGTACCAGGACTCTAACCAAATTAAATTAAAGTACCAGGACTCTAACCAAAACAACAGGGAGGCATGTTCAGAGGAATCCTGAGGTTTGGAGAAGTACAAAAATATTTTGGTAATAAGTCCTAAGGGGGCAACCCCTCCCTAAAAACAAACACATTGAGAACTCAATGGCTGCTAGTCCTGATGGCTAAATGCAACCTTCAGCATCAGAGGCACTAAGCCTATGCTGGGGAACATGGGTAGGAGGGTGCTCCTGCACCATGTCCTGCTTGTGGGTCCCTGGTCGACAGCTGGTTGGCCACTGTGTGAACAGAGCGCTGGACTTGATGGACCCTTGGTCTGATCCAGCATCAGGGCTCTTCTTATATTCTTAACTCAGTATGCTCACTAGCCACAAAATATTGAATGCCGGTTAAAAAAAGAAAAATGGGGGGGGGAATGGCTATGAGGGAGGAGTGGAACAGAATATCTTATAGGACAGGATTCCTCTTAGGAGGTGAGGATACACTGCAACATTTTGTTGCAGTTTCTGCTCCCCACCCTCCAATAGTGAACTCAGGGAGTTAGACACTTATTAAGTTTGGAAGCAATCTAGGGCCACTTAAAAAACAGGGAGTGGTTTCTATATATTCCGGGGACACCTTAAGCACACTGATGTTTGTAAATTAAAAGAAAAAGAAAGAGTAACCCCCACATCTAAAAAAACCAGCCTCACAAACAACTGTGAGTTTCCAGGTTGTACAGAAAGTTGCAGGGGCAGGTCTGGAGGTGGGGAGGGAATCCTCTAACAGCGAAGACTCCTCGAGAGGGATATTAGGATTAGGTAGGTGGATGCACTATGCAAGGATCGTTTAGGAGGCAGGAAAGGAATACAAAACACCTTTTTTTCCTTTCTCACTCTCCAGCATCCCCATCCCATATAAAGTGCTGATAAACCAGACCCAACGTTAGGAATATAGGAAGGTGCCTTATACTGAGTCAGACCTTTGGTCCACCTAGCCCAGTATTGCTGAGGGTACCCTAACTGGCAGCAGTGGATGTCCAGGGTTTCTGACAGGGGTCTTTTCCAACTCTACCTAGGGAAACCGGGAATTGAACTTGGGATCTCGTGCATGCGACATGAGTGCTCTACCCACTGCGCCACGGCCCTTCGCCGTCTCTCAGCCTGACCTACCTGTGATGATAAAGGCAGGGGGACTTTCATGTATACCACCTGGAGCTCTTTAATGAAATAAATACAGAGGTAAAAATGAAACGAACCAAAAATCACCCCCTCTTTCACACAACCTGCCCCACAATGACAGGAGGTAATGGCGTGTGTGTGTGTGTGAGAGAGAGAGACAGAGAGAGAGAGAGACAGAGAGAGAATATATACAGGTATGTGAGCGAAAAAGTCTATATAACAGTGAGCCAGTTACTCTGTTCCCTGCATCTCCCAAGCCGGTGATAGCTATCCATACTAAGCATCCTTTGGCATTTCTTTTATAAAACACCTTCGTCATCCCCCACCAGCACCCCAGCGCCCCAGTTTCTTGATATTCCAGTCACGCAATTACCTCCAGACCTGATATTTACCACCCCCGATTCCTTCCTCTAGTTATATCTCCTCTCCTTTCGCTACTGGGAAATCTGGAGCCAGATCAACCAAGCCTTTCTGGGAACTGGGGGGGGGGGTGTTGACACGTGCCCCACGTTATCATTATTCTCACGCCGAGCCATTTTTCAATGCGAACGAATATATCAAAGGCCTGAAAACTCAGCTACTGTTCCAGTTCCAGCCACCCCCGTACACGCACAGCTCCTCCTGTTCCCACTGAGATCAGAACCTGCCCCCAATGGGCAAGAGGGGGAAAAAAGTAGTAGTAGTAGTAGTGGAGGGAAATAATACAGCAGCATCTTTTTTTCACCTCAACAGCAGGCCTGGGAGGTACAATTGGTTGCCGGGGCAACACCAGCTACCAATTGTGGGGACCCAGCGAGTTAAAAACCAAACCCAGCGAGCAAGACGGCTCCACTCGTACTCTCCAAGGGCGCGTTCGCAAGACCACGCCACGGAGCTTATCCGGCATGACATGAAGGTGGAGGAAGAGGAGGAGCAGACAGGGTCCTCGCTAACCCGCGAGGCACAAAACCCCTTGAAATGAGCTGCTCTGGATCAGTAAAGCATGGAATCTGAAGGGCAGATGTCGCAGGAAACTCGCTGAAGTTCTGCTGGCAAGAGTAAACCCTGGAGCTGATCTTTCTCTTCACCAACACAACCTGCTTGGTCACCTGCCGCTCGCTCTGGCCCAGATGACGGAGACGGTGAGGAGGAAACGTCACTGCAGCAATGACGCGGAGGTAGATGTGGAGTAGTAACAGGTAGTGGCCGTGAGAAGGTGGACCCACGGAGGGATGAGGCCCATCGAGGGAGCCTTGCCCCCAAACCTGGTCTGAGTCTGCATGGCGGATCAGCGGCTAGGTGCCGCCCACCCACGTACGCCGACCCGAGCTCCACCAATGAAGAAAAGCGGCATTACATCAATACTGAAATTATAATAATTAACAAATATGATGCAGCTAACAGTCCAAAGAGCGGTTCATTCAGCCAGGCCGTTGGGGTGCTCAGTTCTTCCCGCACCCCGTTGAATGCTGATCGATGGCCCGCAGCAGCAGGTGGGGACCCGGGAGGGGGCACTTCTGCACGTTACATTTTTTTGGGTCTGCTACACCTAAGATGATTTCAAGACTGAGCAAGCTCAGAAGCTACAGAATGTTGATTATCCGCTGGGAAAGAAACTGAACACTGTGTATGTGTGGGAGGGAAGAAGAAGCGCGTTTTGTGCCTTCGACTTACAGCATCTTGCAGGAGGGCCTGGCTGGCTGGCAGGAAGCTTGAATGAAAACAATCCCGCTAGGAGGTGAGGATACACTGCAACACTGTGTTGCAGGCCTCACTGGTTTTAAAAAAACAAAAGAAAAACCTCTACTGACATCAACCAGTCCTCAAAATATTGAGAGAAGTGAGGAAATTATTTGCTTCAAGGAGGCAATGATCTTTGCATATCCCAATTATGATTTGGTAGAAAGGCTGACTATAAAACTACAGCTGTACCACCCATGCAAGGAAAACACACTCTGGAGACTCAAGGATTCTTTCCCTTCCTTCTCCTCATGAGCACTAGAAGCTTAGGACATCGGACATCATGTGCAGGCAGCAACGTTCTAACATTGTAATCCGCGAAGGAGGGAACCAATCCTTTTGGAAGATGCGTGTGCCGGTTTAAAGACGTGTACATGCACATGGGTGAGCGATAATTGGTGTGTGGGTGGGTGTCATGATCATATGTGGACTGTCCTTTTATCTAGTGTGCAAATCAGTCGTGTGTGTTTTCCTGTCATCTGGTGTGCAAACCAGCCCCTTTTTTCTCTTCAAAAAGTTGAAATCTAACTGCCTTTGGATTCAATAAGAGGATCAGCCCACTTACACGAACCAGGACTTGTATGAGAAGCAGCACATGCTAACTTTACGAACACTGGGAGTGCTGGTTCAGGAAGAGTAGTCATGCAATGGCTTGAGGATGAAGTTGGACCCGGATTTTTCCAGTAAATGCTTTTTATATTTTTCCTGCACCTTCCGCCAAGCAATGGCTGCGATAAACATATCGTAAGAAGCCACCCTAGTGGGCTGCCAGAGCGGCCACTTTGATTCGTTCCCAGTTAATGCAGATTGCTGCCCCTGGCATGTCACTGTGAGTCGACAGCTCTCCCATGAAAAAACGATAGACTTCAAACCCAGCCCCACACGATTGTGCCTCTCTGAGCTGGATGTCCTCTCTGATCACAGGTGGACGAAAAGACAGAGGGGTGCCTAAAGGGAGCTGGCGTAGTTTACTTGACCGGTAGTGATTCTCTAGAGCCCCAGATGGAGGACATCCTTTTTTAACTTGCTGTTAACCTAGGAACCTCCAGGTGTGAGGGGTGTGCTCTGCCACACAGGTAGATGCCATTCTCATCCTCCCACGCAAAGTGTTTTCATCACATGAGGCTCAAAAGCAGCTCTTGCTCCATCAGGGTTCACAACTAAAACATAAAAACCCATGGGCCAGAAGGTTCATTTGCATTACAAATGCCTCTCTCTTCTGCTTTCTGTTCTGCGACAAACAGCTGGTCAGGTTAACACCAGCTGGCACAGGAGGTGAGGCTCAAAAAGACATTTAAGCCAGATGCGCAAACACTGGTTGGAATCTGCTCTAGGTCCAGCGAGTCCGGTGTGGCTTACTCCGACCAGTTCTTAAAAGTCTCAGAAGGGGAAGGCTTTTCCACCCCATCACTTGCTCCCTGATCTGGTCAACTAGAGATACCAAGAACTGAACTTGCATCCTTCTGCAAGCAAGCCTTCTGCTCTCACACTGAGTTATGATCCCTCCCCAAACAGCCTCAGCGCCCAAAAGACAGACACTCTCCATATGTTCAATGACACTTCTGCTTTTCAAATAAAGCCCAAACGTGACTTGAAAGTCAGGTCAATCCATAGGGCATAGAAACCTGGGCATGGGATTAACAAGGGCAGATGGGGAAAGCCACATTTGCAAAGCCACACCTTTATGCACGGTGTTAATTCATCAGAAAGACCCACCTCATAATCCCACACACACAGCCACTAAAGCAAATCAAAATCCTGAGCATCTCTAAGCATGCACTAAAATTCTGGGGAAGCGAAGAGAAGCGAGTACTTCAGTACTTAATATGACTGAGGTGTGCTTGAAGGTCATTAGCCAGATAGGTTTTAGGGAGGTAACCAACTTGTGCTAAATTATCCTGAGCAGCTTTCCTCTGGATTCAAACTCCCATTATCCCTAGCCGGCATGGCCATTATATTCCATGGGAGTACTCCACAGGATGATGGGAGTTGTAGTCACACACACATCTGGAGGGCACCAGGCTGTAGTCAAGTACACACCAGATTTAGGGAAAGGAGAGAACGGGTCACTCCACTCTGAATGACACGTTCATTGTCAGAATTTCTTGCTCTATCTCGACCGATCGGGATTCCTGGATCTCTTTCGCTCTCGATTCTTGTAGGACGGAATTCTCTCCCGACCTGTTCATTTTTAAAAAATTGATAATTAACAGCGACATTCCCTCAGAGCCAGTAATGCCATGGAGGTGTTTTTTTCTCAGTGCAGCTAGGATAACACAATGGAAGGAAGGAAGGTACAAGGTTGCAGCAGAAAAGGGGTTAAAAGACGGTCGCATCCGGATTATTAGTAGGGAGCATCATTTTGTAAACATATGTAGTTCCCATGGCAACCAGAGCCAGGTTCCTTAGCTACGAATGGAGGGGGGGGGGAGGCAAAGCAAAATCAGGAGGGGATGGATGGCAAGGAACAGAGGGAGGAGGATTTTTTCCCTTCTTTCCTGGGATTCCTGGAAGCGTCACCAGAAGGAAGGAACAAAACCGTGTGTGGGGAGAGAGAGAAGAGGACAGACTCAGGTAGCCCCAGAAAAGGACACATCCAGGGTACATAATCGATAAGCAAACCTTTTTAATACTAAACTTCCCACCCCGTATTTTTCTGAGATAGAATCTAATTTAATAGGAAGTTACAGATCAGGAATTTAGATCAGTATGGGGGCAAAGAGTGAGAGTCCCATAGACAAAGGTTTGTTTTTGACAAATTTGCTGTGTTTTGTTCTTTCCTTTCTTTCTGGCTATTTACAAAAAAAAGACTATAAAAATCTGCCAATGAAAGAGGCAACCAAGCTGAAAGGTGAAGATTAAGCTGTATGGATAAGCACAGGGCATGGTTCCCCCCCTCCCCACAAAAAACCTTAACTATAGTGGGAGCAAAAGAGGTGAAAGAAGGAGGTGTAACAGTTGGCAGTAGCTGATTCAACTGAAAGTAGGCTTCTCTGTCTTTATAAATGACGATCCTCCAAAATTAGATTTTTTGACACGTAACAGCCCTCCCCCTAAAAAAAAGCCATTTCCTTCCAAAAGGCCCAGAAATCATGCCTGTTCCTGTAACCCCCAACACCCAGGGACATTGACTGCACATCTACAATACGCTAGACCCTGACTCAGAACCCTGGAAATCTTTAGAACTCCCACCCCACAATCCATTTGCCAGATCTGAATTCTCCCTCCACCACATTGTTCAGAATCCTATATGCGCCCTCATTTGCAGAATTCACCCCACCCTCAGGCACAGAGCCAGGGAAAAAACACACTAGACATTCAGCCAAATATCGGAGCCCCATGCGCTAACATGGTACGCCTGCTCCTTGCAATGCCCCACACTTTCGGCCTATTTCCTGGAGTCTGGCGAGGTTTCATTGCAACTAGCGCTCCCCCTATCCACCCCTGTCCTTTCCAGCCTCCGCTAGACCCCCTGCCCCATTGCTTCATGACCCTCAGCCACCCTCTTGTGACCACCCACTGATGCACCCCCATACTCCTGCCCCCAAAGCCTCCATTGATCATATGCCAGATCCCAAACCCATTGACTTCAATCTCCCCCACTGCCCAAGGGAGACAATTGGCTCTGGGTTCAAGGAACTGAAGAAGAGGGCAGAGAACCCATTTGGGTTTTCGTGGGTGGGTAAATGGAAACATTGACCCACCTTTCATGTCCTCATTTCCACTATTGCTACCCCATCACCTAAACCTCCCTGTGGTCTGCTTCAGCCGCTACCCTCTCTTATCTATCATACTGATGGCTTTCAGTGCCTGCCATGAGCTCCCCACCCTCCACACACACAATTCTCCAAGCCTCCCCAAAAACCTGCTTGCTCCACTTCTCCTTCTTGCTCTTCTACCCTATCGCCTGCCCCCATAGACAGCTCCTTAGCCAGGTCCCCCCAACACTCGTGACTGCCCAACACCCAAGAGCTCGCTGGCCCGATCTCTCCAGGCTCCATTTACCCACTCGAGGGCACCCCGGCTGCCCGCTCCCCCTAGACAGCCACCCCAGCTGCCCACTCCCCCTAGATAGCCACCCTAGCTGCCCACTTCCATTCCCGATCTCTCCCCTCCCGCAGTTTTCCTCAGCTCCCCCCTTTGACAGCAGCTCATCAACCCGCTGACTCCCCCTCTCCTGCAAAGCATGAGCTCTCCTCCATTCCCATTTCATCCCCCAATTTTTCCTAGATCTCCCCCCTCCCCCTGCTCCCCAACAGCCTGCTGGCTCTCCCAGCCCCATCACCTGCCCCTTTTAAAGACCCTCCCCACCGTGGTCTCTCCCCCTGCCCCCCCCACCCGAGCTCACCCCACACGCATGGCCCCTCTGCAACCCCCCCACCCCCACATGCACACCATTTCCCCCCTTCCCCTTCCCGAGAGACTCACATGCCAGATGACGAAGAAGATGAGCGAGGCGCAGAGGACCAAAGTGAGCATGTAGCAAAAGGCGGCGAAGGTGAAGGCCATGGCGGGGAGGCGGGGCGGGGTGCAGGTGTGCGTCCTGGCGGGGCTGGGGGGACGGCACCCCCTTCCCAACCTCCTGCTGCTGCTGCCCCCCAGGCGGCAGCTCAAGTAGGGCTGGCAGCTACTTGGCCATGGGGCAGCGCTGGGGAGGCAGGTCGAGGGAGTAAGTCCTGGGAGAGGGAGCGAGAGGGGAAGAAAAGCGAGGCGGCGGCTAAAGGAGCGGCGAGGTCCGCGACGCCCGCTTCATCCTGCTCCCTTCGCCGCCGTCTGCCAGAGAGAAGCACCCGGGCGCGGGAGGAGGAGGAGGAGGAGCCGCAGGCGGCGAGGGCGGGATGGAGAGGAGCCGGAGGGGCGGCGCCAGAGAGGCCGAGCAGGGGAGACGGGGGTGGGCTGGGGTGGGGTAGGGGGGCGGCTGCCGGCGAAGGGAGGCGGCGGCAGCAACAGCAGCAACCACTTTGCAAGCCAGGCGCTTGCTCCCGAGGAAGAGCGCGCGCGCAGCGCCTGGCGCAAGCCATGCGTAACCCTCGCTAGCCAGGCGCGCTGCTGCGCGCGAGCAAGGAGTCGCGGGGCGGCTGTGCCGGGGAAAGGGACCGGGTGGGTGGGGGGCGTGGTCGCCTACCGGGGCGTGCGGGCGGGGGCTGGGTGTCCGTCTGTGGGGAAGTGCGCGCGACGTGGGCTGGGGGCGGCGGGAAGCCGGTGGGGCTGGGGGTTCTAGTCCTCACTCGGCCGTGACTCTCAGCCCAGCCTACAGCGCAGGGTTATTGTGAGGGTAAAACTGGAGGAGGAAAATGTACGTCGCCTTGAGTTCGTGAAAGAAAGGCCGGATACATGTAATAAACTAAATAGTTGGGCAAGATTGCCTACCACGGGTTGTGGGTCAAAGGGGGCTGGGGTGCATATGCACCGGTGCGTGTGTATTAATAATAATGGTATTATATTTATATCCTGCTTTTTCGCCTTGTGCAAGGAACCAAGGGCAGCTTTACAAAGACGACTTCCTGTCCGTTTCTATGGTCACAACAACCCTGCGAGATAGGCTAGACTGAGAGTCTGTGACTGGCCCAAAGTCGCCCAGTGGGAACCTGAACCCAGATCCCCCAAGGCTCAATCCGCAAGCTTCTTTCAGGTTTTTATCTTTTTTGAGAAAGGAAGCTTGGTGTATGTGTGAGAGAAATGGGGCGGGGGAGCCACAGAAAATAATGATGCGTATTTGTGTGGGTAATGGGATGTGGATATGGATACTCTGTGTGTGTGTGTGCGCACGCACACACATGAACAGACACTTGTATGCAATCTACCTCCACTCTCTTAGTCGAAATATACCTTTTGCCACACACAGCACAGACAACTATGTGTCCCCCCCAAAATGATTGTCTGTGCTGTGTTTGGCAAAAGGTGTGAGAGAGTGGAGGTAGATTGCATACAAGTGTCTGTTCATGTGTGTGTGTGCGTGCACACGCGTGCACACACACACACACACACACACAGAGTATCCATATCCACATCCCATTACCCACACAAATACACATCATTATTTTCTGTGGCTCCCCTGCCCCATTTCTCTCACGCATACACCAAGCTTCCTTTCTCAAAAAAAATAAAAACCTGAAAGAAGCTTGTGGCACCTTAATGACTGGAATAAATGTGTTCAGTCTTTAAGTTGCCATAAGACTCTTGTTGTTTTTGCTGTCATAGATGAACACGGGCTACCCTTCTGGAAATCCTTTCTTGCACTTTCTCTCCGTGGGCATATTGTACACTCACAGGCCCAATCCTTCTTTCATTTCTTTCCTTCTATGAAGCAATGTGTGAGAGACTGAAAGGGGATAGAGATCCCATCAGGAATGTGGGGCAGAGGGGAGAAGGGTTGATGTAGAAACTGAACGTGGATCTGAGGGGAACTACCGAGAGGGGTTGAGGGAGTGTGAGGATGGGGCCTAGGTTTTCCTCACATCCCTCTTTTCCCTTTGCTACCCAAAACCCTGTCTGTGTCTTTTTCTACAGAGAGGCCTGATTCACTCGATAGCCTCAGCCCTCCATAGCATGTGCTGGCAGCCATTGTAAATATCCAAGCTGTGGCTTATTGTGAAGTCCAAACCTGTACAGAGTGAGTTGTTGGCATTGTTAACGAACTACCCACAATCCATAGGCTGTTTTTAGATTGCGAGTAGTTTGATGTGCCGGGTTTGGAGGTCACAATAAGTGGCTGCCTGCCATGGCTTGAATATTCAAAATGGCCGCCAGCACTTGCCACAACCTCCACAGCTTAAATAAGCCATGATGGGCTGCGGCGATCATGTGAACCTGCCCAGAAACTTTCTTTCACTCAATCACTTCTTTCAATCAGCTCCCTCACATTCATTTTTTCCTTATAACTCTTCGCTTTTCCACATATGCTCTCATCCCCTTTCTCTCTCTCTCTCTCTCTCTCACTCACACACACATACACTCCTCCCAGAGAGATGCAAAACAAAACACAGAGAAGCATTTGGATAGAAAAGAGATTTTTAGAGAGGGGTGTAAAAAGCATATGGGGTGTAGGTGTGAAGGAAAAAGAACTCACTGAAAGGCCAGAATACCACCATTTAGGTGTACTTAGGCACACTTGTGAAGGAGGGGGACTCACTTTTTTATTTTTTAAAGTTTTGTTATAATAAATTATTCCTTTTTTGTAATGCTTATATTTTATTAACTGTTTGGTCCAGAATGCAGCTTTTAAATATGTAAATAAAATCGTGAAGAGAAAGTGATGTGGTCGAAGGAGCCGTGTGAGATAAAATTGTATGAATGACTGACAGAAAAAATGTGGTATGTGTGTGGTGTGTGTGTGCATGCCTGCATTTGGACAGAGACATTTTATGGGAACCTAAAATGATCTGATTTGTTGGCCAAATTTTAACAGGATTATTCCTTTAAGCATTTTTCTTAAATCAACGTGTATGCATGTGCAACCTTGAGTGCCATTTTTTTTTTTTTTTTTTGGCAGAAAGGCAGGATATTAAATTAAATAACTAAATACATGTGAGAGACGCTGAACCTGAGCAGAGTGGCAATTGAAGCTTACTTCAACACCAGAGAGGGAACAAAGTCATCCACTACAGCTGTGGGCAGCTAGGCCTTGCTGTCCTTCCCGACCCCTATTGTACGCATTGCTACCTGAGGCAGACGCCTCACTCTGCCCAATACTAAAACCGGCCCCGGAGAGAAACATATGTTCAAATTAAGTCCTGGTCACGGGGAGCATGTCTCCCCACTTCCTTTCCCTCAGCTCTAAAAAGACAGGCAACTCTAACACGCACGCATATTGCCCTCCTCTTTCCTCACACGCTTACAAAATCTGACAAAATGTTCTTGTCTGTCAGGCGTGTTGATCAGTTGGCCAAGGCCGCTGCCAATGCAGGCTGCCAAGTCTCTGTTTTTAGGGGTTTTGAATGGGGTGGTAGGTGTTGGGTGTTCCCCCCTTCAATATATGAAAAACATTCAATATGTTTATTTCTTCTCAAGATTCTTGCTCCAGTGAATGAGTGCTCCCCTCCATCCCAATTGAAAACAACCTTCTATTCACAGGGACAAGTCCAGCCTACCTAGATATTTTAAAAGTTGGGCCCAAACTAGTTATTAACTTGGTATTTAACTTTTTTACTTATGTTGGATTAATAGAGTAAGGAACCCTATGCTCTCTTGGGAGACTGCTGGGGAAGGGGGGACATTTGATGTGGCAGACCTCTCTCTCTCTGCCTTCGCAGTCCCTCCATGGAGGGGGGCGAAAACATCAGCCATCACTGTCCCAATGGCGCTTGAGGTAAAAAGGGGCAAGTCTTTGACCTGCCTGATCAAAAGCCTCTTCGTTAAACTGGACATCCCCAGAAAGGGCTAGAAAGTATGCTAGCCTTGGAACCAGCATTTTCCCTTCTATTGCTCTTATTGATTGGTTTCCCATTGATTTTTGAATTTTTTTTTAAGGGAAACTGTCAGGTAAATAGAGAGAGGAACCCCCTGTGGAGTTACAACTGCCGCCCTGCGTTCGGACGTCTTTTTAACCTGGCTTTTTAAATGGTTGCTATGGCTTTTGACAGTTGCTTTTCATGTTTTGCTATGTGCGTTTTTTAAGTTCATGGTTTTTATTTTCTGAAAGTGTTGTAACCCGCCTTGGTTGACTTCAGAAAGGCAGTATAGAAATGTAATAAATATAGATGTATATGTGATAGGAATGTATATGCACAAACACACACACTTTGATGAATAAGCAAACAAGCTGTTTAATGGTGAGGGAAGAACACAATATCGAATCACCTGTAGGGTCGTGCCGCCTTCTTCAGTGGGAACGCCATCCCTGGCAACCCAAAGGATGTGAGGCCCACCCTCAAGAATCAGTGAGGGGTTTAATTTTAATAGACTAGGCTGAAAGCCAAGGGCCTTGAAATTATATGTGGTAGCTCTTGTGGATTGAATTCTACATTCTTATGCTTCCTTCAACGCCTCAAAAAGACATTCATTAGGGTTTGGCCAAGGTGGAAACCGTATCACGTGTGTTACTGTTCTGTAGATTTTATCAAGGGGCTAGGAAAGTTCTGAACCCCATTTTACAATCTTTACCTGGTGACCCTACTGAATTCCTAATGATCTTATTACTTCAGAACTCTGACAAGTCAATCACCGAGCAAGCGACCAAAAATTTTGAACTTGGCCATTTCTGGCTACTTGTCTTTTTAATAACTAAATGTATGTAACTTTTGGTATGCTGGAAGGATCTATTGACTGCAATAAAAATTGTTGTTGTGTTTGGCTGTTGCATGCATATATTTAAATGGTTAAAAAGGCAGATGTTCCATCAACCAAACATTACTTAATCAGTTAACTGCTTTTTGGGGGGAAACAAAAAATTGTGTTTCTCAGCACAGGGCTTTTAAAAATCAACAACTCTGAACCCCATTCAAATCTCTGGAATTTGTCTTTGTCCTTTGGTGGTGACATCTATTTTATTTATTTAATGTGCTGGAAATGTGGGGCTTCACCCCTGTCCCCACAATCCTGCTTTACTGTTCATTGCATTTTTGGGCAGTTCTTTCACACGTCTTAAAAAAACTAATCCTAGCTGTTGGAATACACGCAAACACAACAATTGAGACCTACCCAATGACCCCCTCCTTTCCGAAGCTCTGAACAAGGTAAGAACCTTAGAGAACAATCGCTGCGTGATCCTGGTTTTAAGACCATGTCACAAAACCCAAAAGCAGTGGAGGGGGTAGGGAAGGCTCAATTTAGGTTGCCCAGGCAACTGAACAAATCCTCCACTCTGCAACCTTTATAATCTCACGGCTTTGTTCGTGCAGCCAAGTTCACGTGGATCCCTCGGATATAAAAGGTGCTGCCCCCTTCCCGGCACTGTGTGTGATTCTGTGCATGCACAGGGACAATTTGGGCATGCAACGAGAACCCCATCTTTGAGAATTTAAGTTTCTAGTTCAATGATGCATTTGTGTGCATAACATGGATAACCAAACCAAACCAATCCTATGCGTACTTATTAGCTTGTTACCACAGTGGGATGTGGGCTTCTCAAGGGTATTCCAGGCCTCTCCTTAGAGGGTGACAATCATTTATATACCACTTTATTTGCTAAGAAAAAAAGGCATTTAAGACAGATCCATAATATCATGAAAATAACACTAAAAAAAATTAAAACTGCACAATTTAAAAGGCTAAATTGAAAAGATGCATCTCCACACCCTTTCTAAAAGCTAAGAGAATGGGGGTCAGTTGTAGTGCTTGAGAGAGCTCCTTCCACAGTTTTTTTTGGGGGGGAACACACAGGAAAAAAGCCCTTTCAGATGTGACTGATAAACAGGCCTCTCCAGATAATGGCACTTTCAGGCCTTAATAATCAGATAGGCAATTGTCTGCCCATCTCTCATTTAGAAAAACATCTCTAGTTCTTTTACTTGTGAAGATCTAAGGGAAAGCGTACAGGCAGAGATGTACCCACTTGTTCTTTAAGAAGTAAATTTGTCTGGCCAATTAGTGCAAAGGCATTGGTTTGACTGACAAGCAATAGGCCCCTATTTATTTATTTTTACATCTTACAATTTTATTAATATTTCATACATTCTAATTAACATATTAGGCTACCTGGGTTTAGATTAACTGGCAGTTCTATATTGATTCATTACCCTTGCGCTCTGTACTCATAGGACTCTTGCTTGCCACAGTATTTCCAGAGCCCCATCAAGTTCAATCGGGTTTTTTGAGGGGGAAGTCAGCGTTCACTGGCTATGGGAGCCAGGAACTTTCCAGCTCAAATCTAAGCTTGGAACTCACGAGGCGGCTTTAGAAGAGCCACTTTCTCCCTATGTGCAGTGTGAGAAGAAATATTGACTTGGTAAATGTTACTGAGAGTATGAAGCACTCTGTATTACAAAAGCACTTGCATACAAAGAGACAGAATTAGTAGGGACCTCAAAGGTTTAGTCAGAAGCCCGGCCGATAGAGGAAGTCCAATTTATATACCACTTACCATATTTTAAACAATACCTCTAAGCAGATAGACAGAGGCCTTCCATCCTCTGCTTGAAAACCTCTAGCGAAGAAGAGTCCACCACCTCCCTAGACCATGTGTTGAACAGCTCAGTCTTTTGGGACAAAGTAGACAAAAATTGCAGGTTGCCACGTTGGTCCATTGGGAGGTGAAAATCCAACAGTAACATAGCGTAATACTTTCCAGAGCGGTAAATGTTTGCTGGTCTGTTACAGCAAAATCAACAAAGCATCTTGTGGTACCTTAAAGACTAATGCATGTACGGTGGCATAAATGTAGCAACTCTATACACATCTGCTGTGACAAAATGAAGATTTGCCCCCAAGATTCTCAACAAGAAAATCTGAATTAGTCCACCTTTAAAGGCTATTCAACTTTTGTTAGTGACAAAAATAACTTTGAGGCCATATAGAAAAACACCAACCTTCAAGTAATTTTAAAATCAACAAGTGTGCATGCCATAATAAATATTTCAGTTACTGCAAGCCTATTGCTGCAACAAACTGATATGGCCACGGCCCCTCAGGAAGTAGCCAAAATAAATCTCTATGAACAACGTGCCACAACATTATCTTCGTATCTTCGTTAATATATTCCATTATTAAAACAATTTCTGTAGATATTAGGGAGGGGGTTGTTTGGTGGCTCAGAGCTTTAAGGGGGAATGTTTCTGTCTAAAGTGGTTATCGTCTTTCATTACAGGAGGGATGCAAAACATTTATTTTAATTATTTATTGCATTTATATACCACCCCATAGCCGAAGCTCTCTGGGCGGTTCACAGAAGAGAAACATTACAGCGAGGAGCTAAATTCAGCTCTTCTGGGGTCCTCCTTCCCCTAGCCTCACCATCTTACTGTTTATTCCTATGTTCACCACTCCAGAATCTCTTTTAGATATGGAGTGGTATATAAATATAGTAAATAATAATTTCCCCAACCACCAATGACTGTGTGGTTTGTGCAGGCTTTTCCCCCCATTCTGAGGCTGAAATGTATTGATTGGATTTCTAATCTGCCCAATAACTAACGTTCTCCGGGCAGATTGCAAACAGCTATCCCTCTCCAAACTTTTACTCGCTGGCAGAAAGAGCTCAGAGCTAAAATAGGCTGCTATGTTTTATAATGTTGGTCTCACCCACCACTGGAATGCACCTTCTCCAAAACTGATTTTGACCCCAGCCTGAGTTTCTGCAGACCTATACTACAGGGACAGGGTCTGTATATAGAAGAGGGTAGAGCCACCATCCCAAATATTAATTTAGGCCGTAAGTTATATAGCTAGTAGGGCTGGCGAGACTGTCTTAATGCTGCAAGCCTTGTGCGTGTCCCATTGAAATCAATGACTTCTAAGCCAGTTTAGAATGACCCAAAAAGTAATGACTGGGGAAAACCTTCATTAAAAATAACTAAAAATGTTATAAAAAATTAGAATGATATAAACGAAAAGGAATAATGTGGACATCTCTTAAGGGTATATGCAAGCTTTTTTCTTTTAAACTTTTTAGTAATGTTTTGCTGAGGCTGCTCTCATTGCCTTGAACTGACCTTAATTCTTGCCGGCTGAGGGCTTAAAATAGAGACCTGTACTTTGGGAGAAATGAGACAATAGCATAGATCATCTCTACACCATCAGCAGTGGCAGAAATAGCTTGTTCCGTAGCAGCCCTGGGTCCCTCACCGGCTGTTCTGAGGCACCCCTGGCACAGGGAGCATTGAACAGCGCTAGCGAAGCAAAGCCTCTTTCGCTCATATTCCGGTTTATTTCCCTTCTCCGACTTACTGCAAGCAAACCGGATCCACAATGGGGCATCAAGATCAGGCAGGAAGATGCCGCTTGTGGACTAGCACCATCTACAGGCTCCCTTGAGGAGGCCTTTCATACAACACAGCTGACAAAAAAAGTTTGAAAGGCTTCAGGGTGTGTTGACCCCCACCCACCACCACTTCAAAGCTAGGAATATTCTAAATACTGACATATCTCAGGGGGCCCATCGAGAAGACACTTTAAACCATGGCTTTAACCATGGTGGTTAAGCCAGAAAGTCGGGCCATCTTCAGAAGACACCTTAAACCATGGATCCAACCATGGTGAATAAGGCTTTTTGCTTTATTCACCATGGTTTAAGCTGTGGTTTAAGGTGTCTTCTGAACACAGCCTGGCTTTCTGGCTTAACCACTGTGGTTAAAGCCATGGTTTAAGGTGTCTTCTGAATGGGCCCAGCCTACAATATATTAGAAATATAGCCTATATGGATAGGAACAACTTAAGGCTATGATGTGGGATTTAAAGGTGCAACATGAGGCCTATTTATGCAGCACATTCAGTATCCAACATATCCACACGCATTCGCTATGGCTGTTTGGACAGGGAGTCATCATTTGTCCATCTAGTCCTGTATTTCTGACACTAACTGGCAGCAGCAGCTCTAGGCAGGTATTTCCCCAGTCCTAATCTGGAGATGCTGGGGATTGAACTTCAGACCTTCTGAATGAAACACCTTTTTGCTTGGCCATTTGAGGACAGCCTCTAAAAGCCACTGTGTACGCAAGCAAATGCTCTGGATTTATCCCTATGGTCATTTAGAAGGAAGCCATGTATTTCAACAGCCATGCGCTTGTGTTTCCCGCAATCTGTAAGAGAGATGCACAGAGTTGGTTGGAGGTACCTTACTGTATCTCTCTCTCTCTCTCTAAATTTGTTCTGCTTTGCCTCCACTTACAATCTACTTGTATATTTGGAATTACAGACAGTATTAAACTATATTTGGAAATGAAGTCAAGGATGCCAGCAGCGCCAGTGGTGAAGTATAATGAGAGTTGAGCGTCCCAACAATATCTGGAAGGGCACATGTTCCCCATACCTGAGTTAAAGTAACAGTTCAACGGGATTTAATCCCAGATAGAACTGAACTGCAATCCAATACCTATTAAAATATTTTGGTGAGCTAAAAAGTTACATTCAGTGAGGCAGTTATTTTTAAGGCAAACCACTTCTTAGTTAAGACACGGAGTCCACAAATGTTGGCTTGGCTTACTAGCCAGCCATTGTATGCCGTTGCCACCCCTGCATACACAGAGGACTTGGGAATGGGGCAGGGTCTTCTCAGGTGTATGAGAAATGGTTAAGAGAAAAATGGCTTGCCTGCTCAAAAAATGCTTGAGGAAAACTGCTCCAAATCTGTAGCAAAAGTGAAACCTTCAGGATCTGTCTCTCTGTCTGTGGGTATGTGTTCCTGAGCGCTGGAGATACTCAGCCCTGGTCCATGGATGGTCAGCCATCTTAGAATGAGCATTCCTTCCTGTGTGAGGAAGAGGCATACTTCCTTTAAGACAAACATAGAGAACACCTGTGGCCCTGCAGATGATGTTGGACTACAACTCCAATCATACCTGAAAATTGGCCATGCTGGTTGTGGCTGATAGGAATTAAAGTCCAACAGCTGAAAGGCCAATTCAAGATGACGTTGAAACATCTAGTTATAATGGCTATTACCTTCTGTGTCAGAGAAGGCAAGCGGGAGAGTGCTCTTGTGCTCAAATCCTGCTTGCGAGCTTCCTATTGGGGTCTTTGGCTGGCTGATGTGGGGACAGAGTGCTGGGCTAGACAGGCCTTTGGTCTGATCCAGCATGGTTCTTATGTTCTAAAAGTAATATTTCCTCCCTTGAAGAACTATTGCTTCTATCTTATCAAATGAATCAAATTCACGCGACGCTAACACGGTTGCTTTGAAGCATGTGCCACTGTGTTCAGGAAGGCTTACTCCCAGCCAAGTGTATACGTATAGCATTGTAGCCTCTATCAAGCAAGACATTTAAAAAATCGGGCGTTACGTTCTGTGTTGGTTATCTGGCCTCCCCAAATGGCTCAGAATTGGCAACAGATTTTGTTTTAAGCCTGCTTTGGAGCAGGAAGATGCATTTGCACTCACTCATTGGAATATCTGCAGCTTCCTTTAGGCAAACTGGCCCACTTACCCCCACAGGAAACACTGTAATGGTGCAAATGCCTCACTCTCCACGTGGCTGAGATTTTGTGTGCTGTAGTCACCTCTTGCCAAGTGCAGGAACTAGCAGCAGGCACAGGATTTGGCACCTAGATACACTCTGCTTTTATTCAGAAAGACGGGTTCTTAAAGTGAGGGGCCCATGTCTGACAAGTCCTCCAGAGGAATAATAGACCACACAAAATTTTCTTTAAGTGCCCAGCCTCAATGCTTACCTCTCCCCAGAACTAAAGTTGTTCAAAGCAGGCACGATTCCATAATGCACAGCGGTTGGAAAATTCAGGAAGGGTTAGGTGAGGGCGGATCTGGCAATCGCAGGGGGCAACTTGGGCGCGTGAGAGAGAAGATCCCACAAATCTCCTTCATGAAAGGCCAGGAGACGCCGCGCTCAGCCTGAGCCCTAGTTCAAAAGTGCCCATGATTTGTTAGCTAAAACATTGGTCTGCACATAAGCTGGAGAGTTGTGCCGCATTGCACAATCTGACTTCCTCTGTGACGGAAGTTTGGTTTAACTGACTGGCCGTCGCTCGCCGCTTTCGGCACAACGCTGTGAAACGGGGACAGAAGATTGTGGTAAAACACACCCTGGGCAGGAACAAGGGAAGCAGCCCTTATACGGAGTCTGACGCTGGGTCCATCTAGCAGCAGCGGCTCTCCAGGCTTTTAGCCAGGCTTTTTTCCTGCCCTACCTGGAGATGCTGGGGACCTCCTGCAGCCAAGGCAGAGGCTGTACTGCTGAGCTCCAAGGCCTCCAGTGTAACCCTGGCTTGCTTGTGCAATAAGGTCAGATAGCCATGGAAGTTACATCTACCAGCAGTGAATAGGAACGAGGGTGGACACAGCAGTGGCTACATGAAGCCAAAACAAAAGCACGACTTGCACGCTCAGCTAAAGCATGCATTTACCATAGGAGGCCCACAGGACGCTGGGACATCATCCTGACCACAGCTTTCCTCTTTGAAGGAAAAGGGAACATCCAACATGAATAACAGTGCAAAGAGATTTTTCTCAACACATCTGGGAGAAGACACAGTTACTCTCCCCTTGCAGCCACTGTCCTCTGGCGCCGCCCTGGTGGCTTCCAACCAGGACAGAGGGAGGAAAGAGCCAAGCAAGTAACATTCTTCTTAAGGTCCCTGGGGTGGCCAGGAGGGTAGGACCCCCTACAACCTCCTTAGTTCAACAGTTTTTCAAAGCAGAGGCCCTGCAGTCAGCTCACCTGTCTCCGACCCGCCCCCCGGCAAAAAAATAATCCTCAGCCCCCCTCTCATACATCCCTGGAAGGAAGGAAGACAAGGACTACAGAGCCAGGCCTGAAAATCCCTCATTTTGCAGAGGCTGGTTATGTTTTATTTATTTTTTTCCTTTTCTCTTTTCCTCTCATTTGTGTATTTAATTTCACTTGTGAAAAAAAAAGCTGACAAACAAAACTTTCCACCCACTGCCTGGCCCAGCGGGGTCCCTGACGTTCCTTAAATAAAGAGGGGGTGGGGGAGAAGGGAACAGGAGAGGTGAAGTGATGAACAGGGCAGTGAAGCAATTTGGAAAATGCAGCTTCCTGGTGCTAAGAGAGAGAGAGACGCACATACAGAGACACACACACACAGTAGAGCATTCTTGGGAGCCATGGCCCAGCACCAGGGGGACGGATGGGCTTCAATTTGGTCATTGATACTGGGAGAAAAAGTGTGGGTGCAAATGAAAGGATCCAGCTACATAGCCCCCTGCAAAACCAGCAAGGGACTGAGAGGAAGGTTGGGATTGAAGGATGCCAAGGTGGCCAAAGGCGAGTGGGGCTGCACTCGGATCGTGCCTGAAGCTGCTCACAAAGCGCAGAGGTGGCCCAGCTGTCCAAGGATACATTCATTAACTGTGGAATGCAGAAGCTGGGGAAGCCCCCCCCCGCCTCAACCATCTCCCCTTCCTCCCACTTCAGGCTTGAGGAAGAGTTAAGAGTTAGAAATTAGCTTGACACGTACTACCCGCCGCTTGGGCGAGGAAGCAGCAGTGCTAGTGAAGGAGGGAGGGAGGCCATAGGACAAATGCCCCTCCTGTGAGAGGTCAGCGTGAGGTCCATTCCTAGAGCAGGCTGAGAAACACGGCCAGGGGGTGGAGGGGAAGTGAGGGTGGAGAAAGGAAGGGGCGGGGCTGTGGAACAGGGGGGCCCTGAGAGGAAGAGTTTCAGGAACAGCAGTGAGAGGCGATGGTGGGAGAAATGACGTAGTGGTAGAACAAAACGGTGGGATTCAAGGGGCGATTGGACAGGAAATACCAAGCCCCTGTCATAGCCAGGAAGGAAGAAGTCACGGCGTGTGGAGGGATGGCCGTGGAAGGCCACTGTGCCTTCCCAAAATGGGAGTTTGGAGAGGTGGGTGGGAGAGACACACACAGAGACGTACCCCAGCCTTCTGCCAGCTAAACCCTCCCCACAAGCGAGCCACCAATCATATGCCAGCAGGAGGGATGACACACAGACAGGAACTCAGGCCTGCCCACAGCAGAGACGGAAAAATCCATGGGGCAGCAGGGAAAAGGGGGCAGCAGGGAAAGAGTTGAAAGCTCTGCCCCAGATTAGAAAAATCACAAGGGGGGGAGGAGGAATGGAAGGAGATTAGAAGGGCAGCAAAACGAAACCAGCGAAGAGAACCATTGCCCAGACCTCGCCTACGGGGCCAGTGGGGGAGAGCGCCGCCCCCCCCCTCCACAAGGCAGATGAGCAAGCATCACCCCCTCCTCCCCAAGTGGTCAGGAAGCCTTTGGCCTGTACAGAGCCCACCCACCCCCAAACCCACTGCCTCCCCCACCCCCAATCCCATACAGACTTAAGTGGGGAAAAAATAAAGATACAGGCCAAGGGAACTCAACAGCACTCTGAGCAGCTGAGCTGGAAGGGGAGGGAGGCCCCGTCCCCCTCCGGCGAGGTATCATCCGGGAAAGCCACCTTCAGAGAAGAAGAAAAGCAGGAGGGGGGGGCTGGACAGCAGGGGCAGGGGCAGGCTCCCTCTCCCCAGCCTGCCCCAGGTCCCAGCCCCCTCCCTTCCGACACGATCATGTCCCTCCTCCTCAGCAGCAGCCGCCGCCTCCCTGTTTGACCGGAGTGCTGTCGATTTTCAGGTTGGGTCTGTCTCCGCCCGCTGTGGCTCCGGGGCCCATGCGCTTCTTGATCTCGGCCGCCATCGTCATGAACGACTGCTCCACGTTGGTGGCGTTCTTGGCGCTCGTCTCCAGGAAGGGGATCCCAAGGGAGTCTGCGAACTCCTGTCCAAGGAGGAGCAGGAGGAGGAAGAGGAAGAGGGGGGAAGATGAGAAAAGGAGCCAAAGGCCTCACCAAGGAGGGCCATGCAGGCCGCCCTTTTCTCACCGTGTGGCCCCTGACCCTGCCATCGTCCTGGCTGGATGCCCCTGCCTTAAACGAAAGCAGCGCAAGAGAAACGGCCGGTCGGCGGCATTTGCTGGCCCCCACCTCGGCCTCAGCGGCTCTCACCTTGGCGGTCGTGTAGTCCACCACCTTCTTCGTGGTCAAGTCGCATTTGTTGCCCACAAGGAGCTTGTTGACATTCTCACTGGCGTAGCGCTCGATTTCCTGCAGCCACTGCTTCACGTTGTTGTAGGATTCCTGCAAGAGGGCGCCGGATGAGACCCTGCGGAAGCCCGACGCCCAGCCGCCCCACTAAGCAGATGGTGATGCGAAGGGCTGCAGGCCGACGGCAGTTGCATCGCACAAAGAGCCTTACAGCCTGCTAAGTGCAAAGTCGGGGTGCCCAAGGGCTTCAGCCTTACTGAGGACTCAAGTCCCTGGATCTCATGGGGATGGACGCATGTCCCACGAAAGCACGAGGCAACGCGGCTGAAGATGGAGATGCTGTACAAGGCTTGAAGCCGTGACTTCCTTTTGTAAAATGGAGCTTTGCTCATTGAATCGAGTTACCGGCATTCACGACTCTGCTATAATTATGGGCACTTGCCTGTTTCTTGTGACACTACAATTTGGAATACATGTGTTAATCCCTGGAGGGAGCAGGGAAACGGCTTCCCACGGCCTCTCAGTAGACACGCATTGCTTTTGATTCAACTTCACTCCCCTCCACCCCAGCCGCCACCGTAGCGCCATCAACAATAATCCCTGCATATACTTAAAGGAGTTAAGTCTTGAATACCTAAAAGAGCCGGCCGGGGCGTTCACATGATCAGATGCGGCCCTGCTTGAATTTCCTAGGGAGGAAATGTGTGCTTTGCAGACATAAAGGGCCTTTTGTAGTGCCCTAAGTTTGGAATACCCTGCCAAGCAAGGTCCTTTTGACATTATTATTATTAATATTTATTTATATAGCACCATCAATGTACATGGTGCTGTACAGAGTAAAACAGTAAATAGCAAGACTCTGCCGCAACACTGTATTCTTTTTGGGGTGTCTGCCAAAATGTTTTTTTGGGGGGGGGGTGTTCCTTGCCCCATCATTTTAACTGGATAGCTTTCAGCTGGTTGTAATGTTTGTTTTAATCTCTCTCAATTTTACTGTTTGGTATTTATTTCACAGGATCACAGCACAGTCGAGTTGGAAGGGGCCCACAAGGCCATCGAGTCCAACCCCCCAATGCAGGAATCTACCCTAAAGCATCCCTGGACAGATGGTTGTCCAGCTGCCTCTTGAAGGCCTCTAGGGTGGGGGAGCCCACAACCTCCCTAGGTCACTGGTTCCATTGTATTGCAAACGTGTGATTTTATGTTTGCATACAGCCCTGGGACCCGCTTTCTTGGGTGAGGAGTGGTCTAGGTATTGTTAGAGCAAAGAAACAGAGTGAGAGCCTTCTGCTCAAGTGCTGCTTGTTAGCAACGGACCACCTTCTGCAGAGATGGGGTTGTTTAATTTTGCACTCTTGCACCCTTTCCATTTCTCCTCCTCTTCATGTCCAGAGCTGCACACCCCACACCAGCACTTTTCACCACAAGGCCTGAGGGCTTCTGCGTCTTTCGCTCCTCCCTTCTTTTTTTATTTTTTGTGGTAGCTGCTCACTCAGCCCTGGGCTTTCTAGCTTTGCCTTCTTGCTTGCTTTAGAGGTGGGACATCAGCTGTGACCTGGGCTACCAGAGGAAGCTTTACGGGTGGGGAGTCAGGAGACCTGACACTCATCCGCTGGAGATGGGAGGGAGAGGAGAATGCAGGAGCAGTCAGCCAATCAGCTGTGTGTGTGTGTGGGGGGGAGAAGCCCAAGAGACAAAGACCAACACGATTGGCTAGCTGCAGTGAAGCACTGCGCAGCCGCTGGAGGGTGAGAAAGTAACGTGGGGCCTGTGGTGGGAGCGGCCTCGGTGGCAGTGCCCTAGTGCAGAACGGGATGACCTGAGTCAGAGTGGCTTCTGCTTGAAAAACAGTGAAGATCACGGCCCTCTACACGCGCACAGATACTCTGTCCGGCTCCACCTGCCAATGCTCTAACCACCATCACCACCACATAGCTGTTGCTGTACCTGATCCGTCACATCATACACCACAATGATGCCGTGTGCCCCTCGGTAGTAGCTGGAGGTGATGGTTCGGAACCGTTCTTGCCCAGCCGTGTCCCACTGAAGGAGGAGAAAAAGAGGAGGGGGAATAATTACACTCTGTGCCCTAAGCTTACATCCGACTGATAACACTGTAGGCCAGGAAAGGTTGTGCACAGTGTTAGAGACATAACGTTCTCCGTCTCTCCCCTTCACCCAGGAGTTAAGGAACAATCCAAGACGGAACTAGAAACACAACTCAAGGATTAATCCCCATGTCTGATCGTTCTTCTAAAAGAAGGGAAGTGCGCTGACACTGTCGAAACGAATGAGCATTTGGCAGGTCAACAACCTTCTTTATCAGATACATGACCTGGACTGAGAGGGCGATAAATTCACCCACACGACACTCACAATTTGCAGTTTGATGGTTTTGCCATCCAGCTCGATGGTGCGAATTTTGAAGTCCACCCCGATGGTGCTAATGTAGCTTTCTGTGTAGGTGTCATCCTAGAGGAGGGGGAAGAGAGGAAGAGAGTTTAATGATCGAGAGGCCGATGTAGGCAAAAGTCAACCACACCTCTCAGTTCCCAGGTGCAGAGTGTGGGCCTCAAAATGTAATCCACATTTCCAACATTCAAAATCCTCAAACGTACACGCACACACACAACCCGAACAGGAAGAGCACACATTTTTAAAGTAACTATCCAAGTAGCTTAATTTGTTTGAGACACAGAATTGGGAGCTACCCTAAACATATGCCTAGAGCACCATTTGGCAAGAAAAAAACTTGGCATGGGATCACTATTCCATCAATGCTTTAAATGGGGGTGGGGTGGGGGGGGGAAGAGAGGAAATCTGCCAGAACCGGCTTTTCCTTTGCCTTGTTACACAACTCCAGAGCAGCGGTGGGCAGAAGGTAGACAGGAATCTATTGTTAGACCTTTGCCTAATTTGCAATAAATTGGCAAGCATTTCCGACTTCCAATTGATTAATAACAAACTATTTTAAACCTTCTTGCCCCCAAATTATGTTGTGGGGGAGACACACTTTGGGGAGAACCAGGAATGGCTTTTCTATGAGTTTGGTTCTGGTATTGAACACAAACCCCTGGGGTGAGCATGTGCTCAGAGGCACCCTGTCCCTTAATTCTTAGCGGATACCTGCCTGCTTGAGCTAGTCTTTTGCACCTGGCTCTGACTGCTAGACCTCATGGTTCGAGTATGTCCCATAAGACATGCATGTTTCAGAGCAATGGTTCACCCCCACACCCAACTGGATTCCAGAGAAACCAGAGGTCCATCAAGACCCCATTGGGGCTTCTCAACGAGAAGAAGAAGATCAGGAGAATGGGAAACAAGCGCAACAGTTTCCCCCAATGCTACCCGTCTTCCCTATGCACTGCATTAACACCCACTCATCCACCAAGAACTGTTTCTCATGTAGCTGAAGCCATATCAGAACTAATAAGGCCGTGGTCATAACCTAGGCCCATCCCATCACATGAGATTGGGACTGATGATCCCGACAGGAATCTTGAAATACTCCAGCAAACAGTCACCAATACAGCCCCTCCGCTCCAAAAGGCAACAGCTACTCATACTGGCTCTCCCCCTACACACCCCTGCCACGTTTGATTCACTTTTCCTTTCCGTCCTCATGCGGGTTTTGTCTTTCCCTTCCAATTGTAAGCCTGCAGGTATGGTGTTGTTCCAAACCTTCAAACAGTGGCCAGGAAATTCAGGCCTATTACTGCTCCTACTCAGGGGTGGGGGGGGGAGAGTGGGGGGGGGAAGGGTTATTTTAAAATGAGGTCAATCCATGAGGGGGGTTACAGCAATGCCCCTGAGGCCAATGGGACACCCCCTGGCACACACACACCCTTGGTCAACGTGTCAGGTACAGAAAAGAGTGCACTCAAGATAGAATTTTAAAACTATTTATCTAGAATCGCCGACTCCAAATTCTTGGGAAAACAAGCAATCTAGAGGAAATGCAACTTCCTTACACTGAAAACGGGGTGGGTGGGTTTGTGAGTATCCGAGGGACAGCTCAGATCAGCTGCGGTCCCTCTGATGGACTAAGCACTGCTAGGAAAGGCTGCCGCTTAGGTGGGGCTAAATACTCACAGCGAACCGTAGCAAGAGGCAGGACTTCCCCACGCCGGAGTCGCCAATCAGAAGCAGCTTGAACAGGTAGTCACTGGAAAACAGGCACAGATCAAGGGGCAAGTTTACATGGGCCCAAGAGCACCCCACTTCACCTCCCCCTTGGCAATGATGCATTTGCTTTCTGGGTTCTGGACCAGAATATGTAGAAAGCATCAATAGTCTCATCAGAGGCAGTCTGCCTATATACACCAGCTGCTGGGGAACATGGGTGGGAAGGTGCTGCTGTACTCATGTCTTGCTTGCGGGTTTCCCACTGGGGCAGCTGGGTGAACAGAGTGCTGGACTAGATGGACCCTTGGTCTGATCCAGGAGGGCTCTTCTTAGGTTCTTATTCCAGCTTGAATGTTCTGCACATTTCCACATGGAACTCAAAGCGGTGTTGTACAGCAGGAGCGGGTAAAGCTCTTTCAGCACAACAGCAAATTCCATTTCGGAGAAGCTCTTGGGGGCCCCCGATCCAGTGGTGGGCGGGAGCAAAGAGTGCAGGGCCAAAATACCAGGATATAGTAGGTTAAAGCTGTTACTGGCAAGTAGCTCTGCTTAGAGCGGGCAAGGAACTGCACGAAACCAGGGAAATCACCCAATGGTCAGTGGTTGGGGGGAAGTGGAACGCCAGAGAATCAGATTGGGATACCAGGATGGGTGAATTTTGACTCCAGTTCTCCACCCCTGTCGTACAGGGCCTTGCCTCCCTAGAAAATCAAACTCTCTAAGGTGGGGAGTAGGGGACAAACACTTCATAACTACAAGGGCAGATGTAAAGACATCCTGAGAGTTACCTATTGGTCAGAGAAAGCCACACTACGATCCACAAGGTCCCACATTGCTCCTCCCAGCCCCGCAGATGGCTCACACGCACCGCCACTCAAAACATTTCCGCAAAATTGTACGCCACCATGAGATCTTAATGATATAGGGCAGGATACAAATAAATAAAATTCCAGAACGCCTAGCTTGCAGGTATTCTGCAAAGGCGAAACACTACGTGAAATATATTTGACATGCAGCTAATTGCAAACCTGTCAATTTCCTTGATGGATTGTTTGGACAGTTTTGCTGGGTACCCATAAGACTTAAGCAGTATTTGAATGTTCAGGACTGTTGTGACTAGCCGTTAGAGGCACAATTCATTTTACTAGGAATTACCACTATGTGCTACCGCCTCAGAACACATACTTTTGAACTTACTGGGAAATACCTGGGGCAAGGCTCTGCATCAGTGCCACAATTACATACTATACAGGGGACCAGACCTTGGGTGTCTGCCAAAGACCTGATTGTGCTTTCCCTTCCCTGAACAGGGTAGGCTGGGCTCTCGCTCCTGGCATCTTATCAAGCATTGGAGGCCATGGGAAAGAAGGCGCATTTACCCCTATTGCGCTGGCTTCAGAAGTGTCGTAGTGCCTCCAAGACCAGAGGAACCCACCCGTCTTGGGCTGCCTTCAGAGGCGCTCTGAAAGTTGCAAGAAGTCCCCTGCTTGTCCAGAGTCTGAGGCTCAGGGTAACAAGGCCCTGCCCTCCTCAGATTCCACAGAAGCAGGGGCCCTTGCCCAAATTAAAAGATGCGGCCACCAGCGTCAGGCACAAGTGCGACCCCTGGGACCATGTCCAATAATGCCCATGAATCATCAGTACGGTCACTGGCACAGAGGATGACACATACAAAAAGTGAGGCCCAGCAGAAAGCTAAAGCTCCCAAATTCTTACTCATAGTTAGGCAATAGAGAGTGAGCCAATGACTCCCTTCCTCACCCACCCATGGATTCCTCCCCACTGCAACATCATCCTTGCAGCAGCCCTAACCGTGACTAGCTTTAACCAGAGTTTGCAAACACACTTCGAAATTCTGGTTCGAAGCTACGCATGGTTACTTAGTTTTGCCAGCCAGAAGCATAGACGCTGTTTCTGGAGCCTAGAGGTTTTACATCCTCATGCCAACCACCTCATCTCCATCCCCTCCAAACCTAGGGGAAAACCCCAAGGTATCAAATGTGAAACTGTTCAACAGTGCAGGAGAACCAACATCCCAGCTGGGCACTCGGCCTTATTCTGTTAAAATATCAGCCCTGGAATGCCTACCCTTCCTGTTCTGAAAGGCCCTAGAGACGCTTCCCACCATCACCCCAATGCTCCTGAAGTCACAAGCCAAGCGGCCACAATGGACCCCTCCCGAGGGCAGACTGCCCAGGGGCACCCCAGCCCACCTACTCCCTGGAACAAAGGTCCCCCTGGGTATCAGGCTGTTCTGTCCATGTACTGAACCTCTAATACAGCCAACAGTCAGGAGGAAGGAAGTTTCTAAACTGGAGTGCTTGACTAGAGCGCAGGAGAGGTGACAGGAAGCAGGAGAGTCACGAGATATCGTGCTGGCATTTTTTCCTTATTAAGCACCGCAGGGAGGGACTATCCCTAATCTTCTGGGGGTGGGGAAGGCAACAGCATTTGCAAAGCAAATACACGCTCATAGCTCTGACCCTGGGTTCCAGGACCCAGCTCCAGTCACAGACTCAAGTGACCTCACAAATGCCACCAGCTCTCAGACACGTCTCCTCCTGACCCGTTGAGTGATTTCAGCCTCGTGGGGGAAAGGTATGTACAAGCCCTGGGCCTTCACGCTTAGCAAGCAACCTGGCTTCAAATATTTAGCCTGAGCTAGAAGTAACCCCCAATTCTGTTCAACCTAGACTTAGAAGACTATTATAGGCCTCACTAGATGACATGTTGCCTGATCCATTTGCCAGATTGCACCACAACCTAGAACCCAAGGGCAAATATTCATCACTCTCCAGCAGACGCACAATCCCCGGACAGGGAATCAGCAGCTGCCATGGAGACAGCCAACAAAACCCAGCTGGGAAGATCAGGGTGTCCTGAAAAATTGAGGGCAGCAGGACAGTGAATCCGACCAGTTCCGAAGGGATGGGACACAATCTTCAGTATACCCAGTGGCTTGATGAACGAGGACCCTTTATCAGCCAGCTTTTCGTGGGCAGGCTGAGAGTGCAGCAAACTGCAACAGCAATTCTCTCCTCGCCCCTATTTTAAGGCAATGCCCCTTCTCTCCAGAACGCCAGACACTGATAGGATGCAGCAGACATCCGCTGAGGGCTACAAACACATTTTCAAATATTTCAGTTCTAGGCCTGTACAATGCTAAGACCACCACTGCAGTTATTAAGGTGCCACCTGCATCCAATGTTTACAGGCTCAAGGACTCCGGCTCCTCCTGAGATTTTTCCCAGTAGAGCTTTTTTTTAAAAAAAAAACTAAGAAGTTCCAGCTTCAGCCTTGGAAGCAGGAGGTCACCCCCACTATGATGCTGGCTTAACACCTGCAGGGTTTGCACAGTACTTCGCATTTCACGTTCAAAGTGCTTCATGGACAGTTCTCCCACCCCCACCCTGTCATGCATCTTTCTATAAGATAGTTCAGTATATTATGACTACCCACCGTGCCCCAACTGCAGCCAGGAGTCTGAGAGAATCAAGGCTTGTCCAAGGCCACCTAGCGAGTTAATGGAAGACCCAAGATTCAATTGGGACTTCTGGGTTCGCCAGCTCAGTCTCTTACCTGCTATGCTATATGAGCTTTCTATCATGACACACATTGGCTCAGGCAGTGCTTGGAAGAAGACCCTGCTTGTCATCAGCATCTACAAAAACACCTATGTCTACTGTCAGCGCATCCACTCGCCTCTAGCATTAATTTGGCTAATTCATCAGCTCATTGGGAAGGGCATACATGAACAACAAAGTTAAACGGCACCAGAGCAGAAAGTCCTGTTCTTTAATCCCAGATACTATCTGGTCTCCCATGTGCCAAAGCTTCTTTGACCATCACCAATAGCCTCCTTGGCAACTCAGGACAACCCTGGATACTGGGGATGAGCCCTTCTGGGACTGGCTTGGAGTAGTCATTTCCAAAAGGTGCACCACGCCATCTTTGAGGGTGGCTAATCAGTTCTTTGCAAACTGAAGTCCAGAGGAGTTGCTAGTCCATAAAACATTGCAACTCATCTGTGCTTGCTCACACATACCCACATTAAGACAGTCTTAGTAATACAAGCCATGGTGGATTTGCCTCTATTTCAACCAGTTTCACGCCACAGTTTGTGACCAGCCTGGTACCCTCTAGATGTTTCAGTCTACAACTCCCATCAGCCCTAGACAGCAAAGCCAATGGTAAGGAATGATGCAAGTTGTCAGCCAAAACATCTGGAGGGCCACAAGTTGCCCATCCCTATAGTAAACAAACAATCTGGAATCAAGAGAACATTAATGGTTTTCTGGTTTACAAAAAGTGTTTTCATGGAAGCAATACTTACTTTACCAGAGGACACTAGGCAAGTAGCTTCCTATGAGCCAGAGCTAACCAGAAATGTTAAAGGGGAAAACAGCAGCAGAAAGTTCTCTAATTCTTGTTCTGATCAGAGTAGGGATATTGCAAGGGGGTGGGATTTATTTGGTTTGCATCTGAATATGAACTGACCTAATTTACACTACTTAAACTAGCACAAGAACTGGAATGCAATTATCCTCTGGTTTCTGCACTTCTCCAAATTTTGCAACATGGTTCCCCAATTTAAAAAATGCATACAATAGGGTAAACTGCATACAAAAATGAATGTGATACTGAAAATTGCTTGCCAGAAACGCATACAAATTTATGCATAAGAAAACGCATATGAATTTTCATGTGGATTTAAAAAAAAACATTTGCAAGCTGAAGGAGAAACAGGATGGAATGAACTTGTGCTTGAAAAAAAATGTGACCATTATAGAAAGCAAAACTTGACAGATGCGTCTAACCCTAGAAACAAGGCCTACTGTCACTGGACCCTGGCATCTCAGAAGCACATCTTAAGATCAGGAAGTTTAAACATTTTGAAGCTTCCTTACTCACTGTGGTTGAAGCTCAGCCTCTATAGCTACAAGAAAATGTGTCTCTGAACATCTGCAGAGTGCTTTCCCCTTCTACTCAGTGACCAAAGTTCAGCCCCCTAACATCTGGAATTAAGTGCCAGTGTTTTTGAGTCAGAACTCTGGATTTTAGGTAGGATCACAGCACCTCTCTTTTTATTAATTAAGGAGCTGGAACTGACAGGTGGGTCTCAAACAAAACTCCAACAAACTAAAACAAATAAAAGGCTTTGCACACACCCGGTGTGTCTCCCATCTTGTGTAGAAGGGAAGAGAACTGCTCCCAGATTGGTGTCTGCTTTGCAAAGAGATTTAAAATACTGTGTATAGCAGCCCCTCCCAGCCCAGTACTCGCCAGATATGTTGGGCTACAACTTTCAATGACCATGCCGGCTGAGGAAGCTGGGAATTGTAGTCAAAACACATCTGGAGGAGACTAGGTTGTGGAAAGGCTGCCATACATAGTTTAAAATCACTGTTTCCACAGGGTTACTCCAGTTTAACAAACTCATTTTAGTTACTTAACAATTTACTGTTATTCTGTATTTCAGTCCAGGATTTAAGATAGAGAAAGGGCCACAAGTTTGGGTTTCTCTTTGAGATGGGAGAGTTAATGCTCAAATGCTTGTGCTGTTTTTTTACTGCTAGCATTACACATAAAGGCTCTGCTCTTCCCTTTGCAAGGTGTCTCTACCACAGATGTGTAGCTATTCACACTGTAGGAAATAATACCAGGAACAACTCTGGTATAACCCTGTAAGACTTCACTGGATGCAAACTTCTTAAGAACAACACCTAGTACAGAAACAAAGCAAGGCCACTTGAAAAACTTCTACAGAAAACAAACAGTGAAGTGTCTAGTAGTACTTTTAAGCCTAACAAGTTTGGGATATAATAGGCTTTATAAATAAAGCCCTCGCTGAAGCATGGAGGAATAGAACATGAGGGGGATCTAACAGCAGACTTGTAAACAACCACTCGCCTGGGCAGGTAGATACTTCCCTTTGTAAACCAATGTCACACACAAACAAGTACAGTGGGAGCACTTAAGGAGACACACGAATTGGGGAAGCCAGAAAATGTTTATATTAAACAAAAGGCTATTTTGCTAAATGAAAAGCGAGGCAGACACAGGAATTGACAGCTTCATTCTATGCATCTTTATTTGGAAGTGAGTCCCACTGAGTTCAATGGGGCAGACCCCCAAGTAAATGTGAATTGAAGTCTTAGAGGAGTTTTTGGGGTGGGAGGGAAGGGAAGGCGAGAGAGAAAAGGCAACTGTTAAGCGGTACCTGCATAGAAGCTTGACTTTCAATAGACACGCACCTACAGGTAAACCTGTAGAAATGAGTAAGCTTTCTACATATGTCCCACTTAACTAGTAAAGACCCTTTGTGTGTCTCGCCTATGTGTGTGTAAATGAGAATTGTACACACACTCAGTTTTTGACATTAAGTAACTGAAGAAGACAGCTTAACATTGGAACCAAATTGAAAAAGAGATGAAGCACGCACAAGCAAGGGTGTAAAAGAGGGATATGGAAAGAAGTCATGAACACTGGAGCCAGGGTAGGAGTAAGGTCTGCCTTCCTTTTTGAAAGAAAGAAAGAACATGGTGGGGGGTGGGGGGTGGAGAGAAATATTTTGGGAAGTTGGATAAAGACAGAACAAGGGCACCAAGCAAGTGAGGGGAGAGGAGTGAATAGTACAAGAGACTAAGGCGGGGTTCAGACGACACGCTAGTCAACGGGGTGGGGTGGGGGTGCAATAGGAGCAAAATGGGAAACCACCGAGAGTGTAAGAAGGGTAGTAGTTCAAGAGGGGAAGAGACAGCACAAGCAGCAGCAGCAGCGAGGAGTTAGTGCAAGGTGAGAACGGAAGAGCACAAGCGCTAACAACGCAAAGGAAATAGCACAAAAAATGACAGCGCAAACGGACAGCCCGAGGGGCTCGTAGTGAAAGCGGGGCAGGGGGCAGCAGAGGGGATTGAACAGCATGAAGATGGGAAGGGAAGAAGAGTACAAGGAAATTAATAGCGCAAAGGGGTGGGAAGAAAGGGGGCAGCGCAGGAAACCCATAGTGCTGGTGGGGGGGGGGAGACAACACCCGTGTCGGGGAATTGCACAAGCGGCTAACAGAACTCGTGTGTGTGTGTGTGTGTGTCTGTGTGTGAAGGAATAGTAGATGAGGCTAAGGGTTCGAGGTGGGGGGCTTTGTTCTTCTCACCCCCCCCCCTATATTCCCCCCCTAACAAGCGAAATGGGGGCATGGGGTGGGGGAGGGAAAACACGCAGCCTCTCCCCCTCCCCCCACCGGCTGTCCCCGGCTGTCAGCGACGCCCTCGGGAGGGCCGGGCCGGGCCTCATAGGTAGGCCTCATATTAGGGAGGGGGGTAGAGGGAGGGAGGGAGGACCGAGAGCCTTGAATTCGGCGACAGGACAACCACAACCTCCCCTCCCCCTCCCCCTCCCCGAAATACAACGGGCCCAGCCAGGCTCGGCGGTGGACACTCACTACTCGGGGTTCATGGCGGCTCCTCCGCGGTGGGTCGGCGGCTGACTAGCTGCTTCCTTCCCTCCCTGCTTCCTTCTTTTCTTCCTGGCTGGCTGATCCGGTCGCTCCCTCACACAAGATGGCGGCGACGGCTCCCTCCTCCCCTCTCTCTCTTTCCCTCAGGTGCGACTTTTTCACTGCGCAGGCGCCCCGCGCAGAGCGCACTGGGAAATGTAGTCTTTCTCATCCCCGCCGGGAACGCTCGACCTTATAGACGGTGCCTGAAGAACTCGGATCCCTCTTTCCCCACCCCACCGGCCGCGCGGCACTATGGGAAAGGGAGTTCCAGGCTTACACGTCATGCGTAGGTTTCTCGGGCACCTCACTCCACTTTAGGCGTTCTCATCACGTGAGTGGGGCGCGCCCTGTGGCATCCCATCCGCCCAAAGGTTTCTGGGAGAGGTAGTTCGCAACACTACATTATTATTATTATTATTATTATTATTTATTTATATAGCACCATCAATGTACATGGTGCTGTATAAATAAATAAATAAATAAATAAATAAATAATAATAATAATAATAATAACTACACTGAGCAAAACCGCAGCAGACTCTCCCCCTGGGTGATAAGCAGGCAAAAGACTGATATTATTTGACCACCCACTATCGACAAACAGAATAATGCGTTTAAATGCAACTATATATGGTTACATTTTATTCACATATATATTATGTGTATTTTAAAATATTGATGTTTATAATTTTATTTAAATATTGAGCATGTATGCATTTACACACACACAATCATTCCAATCACAGCGGCAAGCACTCAGCATCTTAAAATAACTGATTTATGTGTGTGCCTATCTCTTTATAAGATTATATTATAGACCTTATGAGTGCATCAAATTATGCCGCTTCTTCTTCTGCTACTTGGATCCCACATCCCCTTTAAGGAGCTGAAAGTGACTTGCAAGGGAGTCTCCCATCTAGTTTACCCAGGGCAAGAGAATGAAGACGGAGAGCGGATTGCAGTGGTAGAAGACGAATGCACAACTTCAGGCTGCAGGTACAGAATATTTTAACAGCAATTCTCATGTGAAAACAAAGCTGCACATATCCTTGCATTTTACTGTGTGAGGCTGCTCATACATCACTACCCACCTTTGTCATTCAGGCATGATAAGACAGGATGACGTTGGTGTAAGTCAGGAGTATTGACCCACTTCTGGCCCAAATTCCATTTTGGAGAACCATTCCAGGGGTCAGCAGGGGCAAAAGGTGCAGGGCCGAAATACCAAACATACCAGCCTATTTTCGCTTAAAGATCTTTCTGTCGGTACCCATGTCTTAGGAGAAGCACGTCAACCTTTTAGAATGGGGAGGAGGGGACTCCTCAAAAGCCAAGGAATCACCCAACAGTGGGGACGCCCCTAAGGCTACTCTGGAAGCTGGCGTTAGCAACAGCTGGGCTGTTATCAGGAGCTGCCTTTCCTGAGGGAACTGCACTGGCTGCCTATTTGCTACTGAGCCAAGTTTAACGGTTTGGTACCACCAGGTGCCTGCTCCTGGCAGTTCCACACAGACCTATAGCCCGAGGGGAGTCCACCCGGAGAAGAGCCTTTAGTGTGGTGGCCCCCGTTCTTTGGAACTCCCTGCGCCTGGAGGCCAAGCAGGCACCAACACGGTGTTGCTTTCAGCACCTCCTCTTTTCCAGAAAGCCCTCCTTGGTTGACCAGCCATGCTTTAATTGGCACTGTGTTTGTTTGTTTTAAAAAGAATAATTACAATATCATGTTATTTTTTATCTCTTGTTGTTTACCACTCCGGAAACTGTCTAGTTGTGTACAAACGCTATAAAGGGGGTAAAGCCAGTGGAAGGCGGAGTGGCCATCAGGGGCACCTTTGAAGGTCAAATTGGGGCTCCAGACAGACCAGATGTGAGTAGGCTGCTCTCACAGCAGATGGGTTTGAGAAAGACCAATGTGAAGATGTGCTGCTCCCCAGCCAGACCGTCCCAGGTCAGAGAAAGAGAGCCGTCAGCCAACCAAGAGGAGGCAGCGACTTGGCGGCCAGCACAGAGGAGAGGCAGAGACTCAGAAATATTTTCTATTCCAACAGGTTGAGGATGGCGAAGTACGAGAGAGTTGCCACCTCCAAGAGAGTCTAAAGTTATATATTGCTACGCCTGGTTCTGGGGGAATACAGGGAAGGATCATGCAGCCGTCTGCTACAGGTAGGACAAACGCAGCTGACATCTCACCTCTCCCAAACACCCACGTTCTCCCCACTAGTCAGAATTTTTTTTTAGCCGGAAGCGGCTTGGGGGCACCGTTCTGCTGGAAGCAGCGTGCTACTTTGCCTCAAACACATTGGTTTACCTTGCCACACCAGTGTCATGCTGCAACCAGGCTTAGAAGTTGAGAAGCACGGGCGCCACCCTCCTAATAACAGCAGCAAAGAGCGGAGTTAAAGTTGACTCGAGAGGTGTGGGGAGGGGGAAGAAAAGAGATTGACATGGGAACTGACCTGTTTTAAATTTTATTTCTACAGCAACATAATTAAATACAGAGCAAAATTTGCCCCGACCCCCATTCATTCCCTTCCTCTCATCCCACCCCACAGCAGCTACCAAGTCTCCACCCACCCACCCCCACACATGCGCACTCTCAAGTGATGTAAGTTGCCGTGGGCCCTGCCCTTTTGTAGGTCCTTTCCTGGGAGAGGGGGAACAAGGGGTGTGTGTGTGGGTGTGACCTGGAGGACCCTCCACTAGCCGCCGTAACGTGACAGGGCTGCCTTGTATGTTTTTAAAGCAACCCTTTTGACTCTTAAATATTGAGCTACAAACAATGAAGAGGCAAAGGAAAGCCACTAGATCTCCAAAGGCCCCACATATTTTCCAGAGCTGGGCAATAAAGGAAATTCTAGCCGAGTCGGTTCCTCTCACCAGTGAAGCACAACGGAAGGAGGGTTTGCAAGTGCTGAAATCCTCCACCTTGAACAGGTACTTGAGGGCACACTCCTGTGCATGTTGAGACAGGAAAACGTCCTACACTCCCAGCATTCCTCAGCCAGCCATGGTAGCTGGGGAATGCTGGGAGCTGTAGGACTTTTTCCTGTCGAAAACTACCTAGGATTGCATCCGAAGAGGCAACCCTGACCCATATTAAATCCAGAAACTGGGACAGCAGCAGACATCAAGGAAAAGGGAAGTGTTGGGAGAAGGGGGGGGGGAGGAAGACCCCACCCCAGGTTTCAGCTACAGTTTTAAAACTTCCCCAAGCAGCAGGTGTATTTAGTGCTTGCAGCAGCCTTCCCAAACCTGCTGCCCTCCAGATGGGTTGAATCACAACTCCCATCAGCAGGTTGTGTTGGCTGGGGATGATGGAGTAGTAGTCCAACATGCCTGGAGGGCGACAGGTGAGGGGAAAGCAGCTTGAGAGAGTTCCAGAGAAAAGCTGAACCAATGCACAGGCTGTGTAGGCGTACCTGCGCTTGCACAAGAGGAGGAGGGGGAGATGGACCTTCCTCAGCACTGACAAAGAATTATTTCAGCAGGGGTGGGGGGAACGTGCGCCTCCCCCAGGTGTTGTTGGACTGCAACTCCCATCATCCTGGCTATGGTTGACGGGAGTTGCGATCCAGCAACAGCCGAAGGGGCCACACATTTCCCACTCTTTTAGTCTAGGAAGAATCTTAATTCCCACTCCGAGATGGCCTCTGCCTTCAGGCTCCCCCTCTTCCCAGTGAATGCCTCCAAGTCCCCAGCTCATACACACGAGTAACTTCCAAACAGCTGTAGAAATGGGACAATTATTCCAGCTAAACCAGCATCCAGTTTAAGATGCCCCTCCTCAGCCCCACCCAAAGGCAGCATGAGTCCAGCGTGGCAGTGTCCAGCATTGCATGCCAACAGTTTCTGCCCCACAATGCATCGCTGTTGCTCAGTCCAGTAGGAAGGGAGAGCGGCAGGCACCGTGTCCACTTTTGCTGATGTGACACCACCAGCATCCATGACACAGAGGGCTGCAGAGAGACTCCCTAGCCTTCTTCCCCTGACCCCAAACTCCTTTTTTGGGGAGGAAATACAGGTGACAGATTTTTATGCACCAACGACAGAACTGGCTGAAACGGGCGTGGGAAGCATATGTTCAGAGGCTACCGTGCCTGTGCCATAATTGAGGCGTTTAAAAAGAAAAAGCAACGAAAGAGAGGCAGAGTAGGGACGGGGTACCCAGGAAGAGAAAAGGGGCTGAAAGAGCATGGAGGGAGGAGAACAGACACATTATGATCAGCAGCAGGGAATTGGAAGTCTGAAGAGCGCAGCGTCTCCCTGAGGGCAATACACACACATGATAAGGCCAGGGATGGAGACAAGGCCGCAGCAGGGGGAAAGAGAGAGGAAGAACACCAGGCTGCGGAAAGGAACCTGGGAACTGCAGTTCTTCTCCATCTAGGAGCCTCGGCCTTCTAGCTAACTGCTGTTGCCCCAAGGTAGCGTGGCTCCTTACGAGCGTCCGAACCTTTTGCTTTCTTTACCCCCTGCCTTTCTTGCAGGCCCTGCTGAGTATTTTCTGAGAGATGCACCTCAAGAAACCCCCTCTCTCTCTCTCTCCCCCTTGCCATCACCCAAGAACTACAATTCCCAGTCTCCCCGGGAAAGGGCAGTTAAAAAACGAGTAGTTTATGCATCTAGGAAGAGTGAAGCTTTGGGTTCCTGGGCGGAGGGTAGGAGCACCTGATTCCTTCCAAGGAACTAGACTGCGGAGTTGGGGAGGGAAGGCAAAGACGACGGAGTTAAGAGCCACACTCTCTTACTAGCTACAGCCTCTTCTTCAGCGGTGAAGTGCAACGGCAAGGGTGGCAGCAACATGCTGGCAGTGGAGAGGAAGACATTGTGTGTGCGCGCGTGTGTGTGTGAGTACACACACGTGTGTGAGACGGAGGGAGGGAGGGAGGGCATACCGCTCCAACCACACCAGGCGAGTTGTAACGGCGCAGCCCTGTAACGACGGGGTGGGCGACTCCTGACGCCACGCCGGGGCGGGTGGTCGCAGGCGGGGCAGCAGCAGCAGCAGGGAGAAGGCAGGAGAGGTCCAACGCGGCCCAGGTCTCCTCCATCCAACCCAGGTGGAGCTGGTGCGGGACGCGCTGCTCCTCACGCCAGCAGGGAGCTACGCCGGGAGAGGTCTACGTTGCTGGCGCTAAGGCCACGGCTGTCGGAGAGGCTACTGGACACCTGGGAAAAGGGAGGGAGACCGTGGTAAACACAGGAATGATGGGGGGAAAGCGGCCAACAGCAGTCGGTGCCCCAAACACTCACTATGAGGGCCCAGGGAGGCGGGTGTATGGGGAGGCAGGGCAGCGTTTGGGTTGTCTTCATCGGGCCCACAAACATTTGGGACAAGAGAAAGTCGTTATTTGAAAAGGGTTTTGATAACCGTAAAACAGGGCTACCAACCAACTGTAAAGGAAACTGCTTTGGGATTTATTTTCAAATGAGAAGCGGCATATAAATATTACTACTAGGAAATACGTAAGTCCTTCGTTTTCCAAGCAGGAGCCTTACACGGTAGAGGGACCAGAGAGTTTAGGGCCTTGGTTATGAGGAGGCCCAGGCCCAGAACTCCTCTCTCCCACTAACATTCATCTGGTGGCTTTTGCTGGCAGCAAAACAATCTCATAAGACCATCAGAAGAGCCCTGCTGGATCAGACCAAGTGGCCGACCAGCTCACAAGCAGGACATGGTCCAACAACACCTTCTCACCCATGTTCCCCAGCAACTGGGGTACATAGGCTTACTGTCTCTCTCTCTCTCTCAGCACAGCTCATCACTCAAGGTTATATAGGATAAGTATGGACAAGCAATCTTGTAATTCGGGACAGGAAGTGAACTGGCTAGGCCTCCATCCCTCTCTCACGTGATCCCACCCCGACAACAATTCTAGCACTGGGCCATGAAACCATGATGGCTGCGGTGTCACAATGAGCAAGGCTTAATCGAAACCGTTGCCTGGAAACCCAAGGGCAGAGGCTTCCCTTGGTTATGAGGAGGCCCAGGCCTTGAAGTGGTTAGGACCCACATCCTCTGGTTGCTAAGCAACCGCCACTTCCTTCTCTTACTCAGCAAAAAAAAAAAAAGAAGAGAGAAAAAGATGGGCCTGATGGCGACGGTGGCATACCTGGCTTGACTCCTCTTCTACGCTCTTGTTCAGGAAGTTGAGAGAACTGGCCCGTTTCATCCTGTGGGGAGGCAAAAAATGCGGGAGAAGTCAGGCGTTTTGGACTGTAAAGACGGAGAAAACAAGGCTCGTCTGAAGGGGGTGAGGGCTGGATCCTGCCAGCCAGGAATCTCACTCTGAGCTCCACTGAACGACGGGGCAGGAGACGAAAACGCTAAGAAGCAAACTCTGGGAAGGCGACGGAAAAGTTACGAATGGGCAGAAAGGGTGTGTGTGTGTGTGTGTGTGTGAAGGGACACTAGCAGGACTAGATGGGACCCCCGCTCCTAAGGCCAAGCCGCCAGGCCAGCACTCACCCGGGGTTCCTGGGCTCCTGCGGGCTGCTCCCTTGCAGCTTTTTGACCAGCATTTCGCTGCTTCGTCGCAGGGCGTCACGCAGCTTCCCGAAGGAGCCGCTGCGCCGAAGAGCTCCGGAGCCCCCCTGGAAGGGAGGGGGAGGGGGGAGGAAGAAGAGGGGAGAGGTGAGCCTTTTTGCCCTGTCTAAACATGTCTAGGCTTGTGCCCCAAGCGTCCCACAGGGAAGGATTTGTCAAGCTGCGTTGCCTCTCACCCCAGACCACTCTGCCGCTCCCTCGTCCGGGTCAGTCCCGTTTTCGCACTTGTAGGTGCCGGAGAGCCCCTCGCGGTTGGACCGGTGCTCCGAGCGGTTCCCGTCCTTCAGTAGCTCCACAACCTTGCTCTGGTTGATAGCGTCCATGCCCTAGTGGAAGGAGGCAGATCAGCCAGAGGGGGGCGGGGGGACGACGACCCTAAGGCACTACTTTTGCAGATGCGATCTCTGTCGTCCCCCCACCCACCCTTTTCTTTCTAAAAGAAGGGAGAACAACTCTTTCAGATGACCAAAACTTCCACTTCCTGATTGCTGGATCAGACCCAGGGTCCATCTAGTCGTGCACTCTGTTCACACAGTGGCCATCCAGCAGTCGGCCAGGGACCCACAAACAGAACAGGAGTGCAACAGCAGCCTCCCACCCATGTTCCCCAGCAACTGGCGCACACAGGAATCCTATCTCTGATCCTAGAGGCAGCATAAAGCCATCAGGGCTAGTAGCCCTTGATAGCCTTCTTCTCCAGGAATGTATCCAACCCCCTTTTAAAGCCATGCAAATGGGTGGCCGTCACTACATCTTGTGGAAGTGAGTTCCATAGTTTAACGCTGCACTTTGTGAAGCAGTCCTTCCTTTGGTCACTTGAAAGCAATTCTCACTCGCCATAGGTGACCAGGTAAGTGGTACTTACAAGCCAGAGCATCTCACACCCATGCTGAGACCTATCGTTGCTGACCCTCCTATCGTTTAGGCATCTAGGATGCAGCGCTCACCTGCTTGCGGGTTTTCTGGGCACACTCCTCCAGCGTTTCTGCAGCCTCCAGCTTGCCCTGACGCCGGTAGAGAGCGCCCAAGCTTTTCAGAGTCGTGTTGACTGTGGGGCTATGGGTGGGAAAAGGCAAAGCAAAGGCAGGTGGGTCAAGGACAGCTTAGCCAAGTTCCCCATAATGTTCTCTTAAGAAGCTTTCACCAAGACAAAACATTTATAGCTGCAACGTTTCACCCCGTCGACGGATTAAATTAATGCATCTTTAAGGAACTGATCAAACAAACAGAAAAAGGACTGTGGCACCATATTGCATTTTATCGTTCTAATTTGTTGGTTTGTTGGTTTTTAAAGTTACATTTGTATGCTGTTGTTCTAGATTCCCTGAGCCAAAAGTATTATGGGAGAGGGAGAATGGCAGGGATATGAGATGTAAAAATTAAAAATGCTCATGAGGATAAATGGATGAATAAATATCCTGTTTTATTTCCATGACTAAAGCAGTCAATGCATTACAATTGACAGTATTTGGCACATAAGGAAGTGAACATCAGCCTTAATGTGCAAAAATACCCAATTTCACTCCTCTTTTTAGGGCTCTAGGTTCCCTTTGCTTTCAAGCTCCTAGAGCGTTGTAGTCTTGAATCAGGCTGGGAGCGTCCCCCTGCACGTCACCTACTCCAAGGATAACCAGAAAGTAGATTTCTAACTTCAGTTTGCTAAACAGTAGCAAGAGCAGAGTAACATTTCTGCCTAAATTGGCTTTGTTGAAATGAAGGAAGGCTGGGCTAATCAGGAGTGGGACTAGTGTGTGAAAGGACAGTGAACCCAGTTCTGGTATCCGGGGGTGGGGGGGAACACTCAACTCAGAACGTGCTCAGGGACACCCTTGTATTATTATTATTATTATTATTATTTTTATTATTTGTATCCCGCCTTTTGCCCAATGCTGGGCCTCAAGGCGGCCTTACAAAGTTTAAAATATACATGGGGGGGGGGAAACAAAACCATAAACATTTAAAATACACAACAAAATTATAAGACATTAACATAGATGGAGGGCCAGACTATTCTCCAAAGGCCTGCTTGAACAAACAAGTTTTTGCCTGCTTCCGAAAGCCCATCAAGGAGGGAGCCAGCCTAGCTTCCCCGGGAAGAGAGTTCCAGAGCACCGGAGCAGCCACCGAGAAGGCCCTCTCCCATGTTCCCACCAAGCGTGCCTGTGAAGAAGGTGGGACTGAAAGAAGGGCTTCTCCAGAAGATCTCCAAGCACGGGCAGGCTCACAAGGGAGGATACATTCTTTCAAATAACCTGGACCCGAACCATATATTGTATTTCAATTCGACATACGTGTCATTTGTATCGTGCTCTGGTTGGTGGATCTTGGGGTCTGACAAACCTGAAACCTGCCTACCAATGACCTCCTCCAGCCTCAGCAAAAAGAACAGGTAAACTTACCTGTCTACCTTGCATGCTTTGTACCAGCTGCCATACTCCCCATAGGGGGCGCTGTCCTTCTCCTTGCGCTTATCCTGAAAGGGGACACACACACACACACACACACACATAATTTAAAGGTTTAAGGGGGGCAGGGGGAGTGGTCAGGAAAGTTCTGGGCAAGGATAGCCGGGTTCCCCACCACCACCACCATCTATAGATGTGGGAGTACCTTGCTTTCCTCTCGCTCTTCAGCATGCATCCAAATTGGCTTATTGTCTCCTGCAGAGAAATAAGGAGCAAACAGATCTGTTTTAAGAGAGAGTCGGTGTACTGGTCCATCTAGCACAGGATGGTCTTGAGCTGAATGGCAGCGGCTTCCCAGGCTTCCCAGGAGGGGATCTTTAGCAGCACTCCCTGGAGACTGAACCTCCTGTGGACAAAATAGGTGCCCTACCACCGAGCTCTGGCCCAGTCCACTAACATATACAACATGGGAAGCTGAATTATCCTGAGTCAGACCCTTAGTCCGTTCAGCTTGGAATTGTCCGTACAAAGGCAGCGGGCAAATGCGGTCCCCAGAAGGCCCCGCCCCCCTTTCCCCTGACGGATCATCCTTTGGTGGTTCCCCGGCTTTTGCACCTTCCTTCTAAAAAGCTGAACACCTCTCCGAAAACTTAGTTACTGGCGGGAAGAGCTTGAAGGTAAAATATTACCGGGACGTTAAAGTCAACAACCGAGGCCTTCCTCCGAGCGCCACCTCCAAGGGAGGCTCGGAAGGTGGCAACAAGTTTGAGGGCCTTTTCAGTGGTGGCCCCACGATTGTGGAATCACCTCCCCAGTGAGGCCCGCCTGGCACCAACACTGTCAGCTTTTCAACGCCAGGTTAAGATTGCCCTCTACTCCCAGGCATTTAATGGCATTCGTACGACGGGGCATTTATGCCAACTGTCTGAACAGGGCTAATGTTTTACTGAAGTTGCTTTCAGCTGTTTAAATTGTTTTAAATTCCGTGTATTTTAAACTTTCCTGCTGTATTTTATCTTGTGAATTGTTGTGAAACACCCAGAGAGCTTCAGAAATAGAATAAATAAGAATATGAATAATATGCTGTTGTTGTTGTTTTAACATGTTGGCCCCACCCCTTTTGGGCCTTAAGCCCCACCCACCAACAATGCGGCCCCTGAGAGCTTCTCTGAAATGGAATTTGGCCCCTGGGCTGAAACAAGTTCAACACACCTGCTGTACGCTGTCTAGCGGTGGCTCTCCAGGGTTTCAGGCAGTGGACTTCCCAGCCCTACCCAGACATGTCAGGGACGGATTCTCAGTCTGCTGCATGCATAGAGGAGGGGGGCAATGGCTAGTGGGGCCAAGTGGCCACCTCGAGGGCTGGGATGAGGCCTGGCGCAAACCTAGGCAGGGACGCACAACGCCATCGCCGCTTTGAATGGCTTATTTCAGAAAGGAATCCAGATTCTTTCTTGGCTGCAAGCGTTCTTCAGGGAGGAAGCTGACTAAGCAAAACAAGGTGGAGTTTTCAGGGCACGCTCCTGTGACTTGCTCTCTGCAGAATGCGGCCAAGGAATTTAAGGCACGGCCCAGAGGCACGTCAAGCCCCGTGATTGGGCGCTGTCCAACCTCTCCTGTCCTCTGTCAGCCAATGAAGCCGGAGAGTCGCAGGTCTGGATTTCCCCCCTGCTCAGCTGGCTAGCCCTAAGGAATGCCCAGCCCTTCGGGAGGAACAGCAGCGCACGAGAAAAGCTCCTGCTGCCTCCGACCTTCGCAAGAGCTCTGCACAAAGCTCCAACACCAGCTCAGGGGGCCCTTTTCCACACCATCAGCAAACGGGATTTAAAAAAGAAAGCAACATGCAGCCGTAAAAGCTAAAACAAAGACAAAAAAGGCACAGCAGAAACTACAGTGATGGTTCCTGACACATTTCGGGAACGTCCCTTTATGAAGGGAAATTCTTATTAACGTCCAAAGGATGCTTCAAACTCCTAATTCCCGGAAAGCCACTCTTAACTAGGCCTTGTGGGCCGCCCTTCCTCACCCACACATCCTGGCTACTTCCAAGATTTCTAGAAACGCTAGGCCTCGGCCCGGGATTTATCGCCCATGAGAAGCTGCTCTCCTCAGCAGATGTGAGGCCCGTCACCAGCTCCTGCGCTCACCGTTGACCGATCCGAATTCTCTCTCATGCGCTCGGGTCAAGATATCTTTGTAGAGGGCCTCAGCGTCCTTGTATTTGCCTTGTTTGAGGTAGCAGGAGGCCTGTGAGGGAATATTCAGAGGTTTTAAAAACAGACTAAGTTGATATTCATTCACAGCGTTTTTATTAACTTATTTAGTTCACAGCATTTATAGACTGCTCCACATCTAAACAGATTTTGGAGTGATAAACAATAGAAGATAAAACGATAGAACGATATAAGAAATAAAACACCATGTTAAAAATGGTTATTTTTAAAAACAGAGTGCCAATAAAAACCGTGGCTAGTCAGTCAAGGAAGGCTTCCTGGAATAACTATGTTTTCAGGAGGCACCAGAAACGACACAGAGTTAGCGCCTGCCTGACCTCCAGAACTAGGGAGATCCCTGGGAAGGGGGCCACCACACTGAAGGCTCTTCTCTGAATGGACTCCAAATGGGCCATAGGTCCATGTGGAACCACCAGGAGCATGCCCTCTGATGACCTCAGTGACTGGGCAGGGTGAGAGTTTTTACCCCACCCTTCAACCAAGAAGTTCAGAAACATGACAGTCCTTGCCTGCTGGCTTACAATCTAAAAGACACTACACAAAAGGAAAAGCGACAGGGAGGGGGGAGGAAAACAAGCAAACTCGGGCACTAGATTCTTAGTTACAAAGTTCAGCAGGTGGTGGCTGAGTAGGTCTTGGGCTGGAGCTAAGCACATTGAAAGGTCTTGCTGCTGCTCCTTGGTTGGACGCAGGAGGTATGACAGCCCCCAACTGGAGTTGCACCCAGGCACAATGGAAGATGCTAGCTGATGGCCTCAGCCATGGCAGACAGGGCTGCACAGTTTGCGCCCGCCCCAAGGGATCTTAAAGCATCCATCACTGAAGACTGGATCCTGGATCCTAGCAAAAAGTCTCCACGAAGTGCTGTGCAGTCTCTTAGTCATGCTTGAGTAATGCAACCCCTCAACCCCTAATAAAGGGTTTTGTGGAGCCAAGGGGAAAACCCACAAGGTGGTGCCCATGTCGGAGAAATCCCAGGCACCTTCACTGACCCTTTTCAGCTTCCCCTCACACAAAAAGAGAAGAAAAATAGACAGGAAAGAGGTGCATCGCTAGCCCTTATCTCTTGTAGAGGTCAGGAAGAACGGGCAGCCACAACCGGCCAGTGATAACCTGCTCCCGCCTCCAGCAGCTTCTCCAATGAGTACAGGGAAGAGGCGCAGAAAGGCACCAATTGCTGGACGGGGTGCAGGGAGGTAAAGGAAGCCCCTCTTTTATCTCCAAAGAGTGCAGAGGCGCTGCAAGAACCAACCTGGTGCTTTCCAGATGTGTTGGCACAACAACTCCCATGCTGGGAGTTGCAGTACCGACACATCTGGAGGTTGGGAAGAAGCTACGTCCAGTCCTTATCTGTAAAACATCCCACGGTTATAAACGGAAAGTGCTCTGAGCGCCTCCTCCCTCCTAGCCAGCGTACCCTTACTGCCCTGACACCCCCACTGTTCTTGGGGCCCTCACCAGGTTGTTCTTGGTCTTGGCCACGTTGGGGTCGTCGGGCCCGAGGCGAGACTCGTAGATCTCCAAGGCGCGCCGGTAGTAGTACTGGACCTCCTCGTATTTGCCCTGGTTCTGGCACAAGAGGGCCAAGTTGTTCAGCTGCTTGCCCACGTCTGGATGGTACTTGCCCAGCACCTGGAGAGAGCGGGAAGGATCACAGAATCATAGAATAGTAAAGTTGGAAGGGGCCTATAAGGCCATCAAGTCCAACCCCTGCTCAATGCAGGAATCCTAAAGCAGTTCTACGTCGGAATAGAGGCCTGAATCCAAATCAAACTATTTCTATGGGCCTGGTCAGACGACATGCTAAGCCACGGTTAGGATGCTAACCCATTTGCAGCAAGTGGTTCGTGAGCATGTTTAAACTGTGGTTATGCAGCCGCCATGGTTAGGAATGGTTCACACGACACGCTAAACCATTACGTTTAGCTCAAACGCTTCACCACCGTGGCTTAGTGAGTCGTCTGAACAGGGTCCACGTCTAGCCTGGGATGGTTTGTTCTGGGGATGCAGAAAGTCAGGCCTGTGGGCCAAATCCAGCCCACAGCCGGCCCTCCTCACCGCAATCAGTGACCATTTGGTGAGTTGGTGAGTTTGCCCCCCATTCTTAAAGTCTGAATTGCCTCTCCTAAGGCTGAGTTACGGGCAGTCAGCTAAAATAGGCTGGAACTTTCAGCCCCACCCACCACTGGAATGCAGCCCCCGAGAGCTTCTCTCAAATGGAGAATCTCTTTCAGAACCCCTTGGGCTGAAAGAGGTTCTGCACCCCGTACCTATTCTGACTCATAGCAGCTTTCTAGGATCTCAGGCAGAGGAAGATCTTCTCCTAGATACTTTTAAAACTCGACATGGCTAGGGATTGAAGCTGGGACTTCCTGCTCCACCACTGAGCAAAGGAGAAGAGCGCGCACTGCACCAGAAGCCCAGCGTGACCAAGGGAGACAGAGTGCATGGCAGCCTATGCCAACCTAATGCCCTCCACATCTGTGTTGGACTGCAACTCACATAATTCCCAGCCAGCATGGCCAGAGGACAGCAATTTGGTTGGGTGAGGGCTGCTGCAGTGTCTTTTGGAAGGGGGCGGGAATAGCTTCTTAGAGATACAACATGAGGAGCAGCCTTCTCCACGTACCTTCTCACGGATCTCCAGAGCTCTCTTGCACAGTGGTTCCGCCTCCTTATACTTGCCCCGTTTCCCGTACAGCACAGCCAGGTTGTTGAGGGTAGCGGCCACCTAAGTATGAAAAAGGCCTTGGTAAACAGTGGTACAACTCAAACTCTCGAGAGTGTTCTTGCTGCTCCACGAGCCCTGGAATGGAGTCTACTTAAAGTTTTAATTTTGATTTTTATATACAATGGTTTTAATTGTAAACTGCCCAGGCAGCCTTAGCTGTTGGGTAGTATAAATATGAAATAAATAAGTAAATAAACTTCCAAACAAGAAATCATAGAAATTTAGCAAATCTGGGATACTGGGTCATCTCTTAGTGTCCTTTTAGGTTTAGCAGAAGAGCCGAGATGCTAGTCCTCATGGCTGTGGGGGAAACCTCAAGACAAACATCCAGACAGCTTCTCTTAAGATCTCCAAAAATAGAAACTGGGAGTCTTGGTGAATAAGAAACAAGACTTCAGTCAGCACATTTTCCTGCAAACACATCTCATTTCATCTATTTCAAGGAGTGCCTACTTTCTTCCCATATAAACTGTCCCCAGCATTTGAAGTCACCCAATAAGGCTCTGTTTCAAGTTCAGTCTCATGTGGAAGTCAATTCGGCTCGCATGAGAAGCAGTGCCTTCTCGGTGGTTGCCCCGGTATTCCGGAACACCCTTCCATGGACTGTTTAACTAAGCTCCCTCTCTTACGACACTCCTTAAACAGGTTTAAAAGATGCTCTCCTGCTGAGCTTTGGGAAATTAACCCAGAGTAGCAGCGGTTTTTCTGCTCTATTGTTGCTTTTGGTTGTTCGTGATTGACATCTGTTGGTTTGGTTGTTTCACTTAAAGGCAACTTTGTTTCTCTGTACAGTTGTTTTGTACACTGCTCTGGAAGCACCTGGCAGGTATTTTTTTTTAACAGTCTACCAACTATTTTAAGTTAGTTCAGTAATTTATTTATGTTTCCCTTACATTTATATCCCGGCTTTTCCTCCAAGGAAAACAAGGCAGTGTACGTGATCCTCCTCCTCCCTATTTTATCCTCACAACAACCCTGTGAGGTAGGTGAGGCAGAGAGTTAGTGACTAGCCCAAATTGTAATCAGTGAAGCTTTATGGCTGAGTGGGGACTAGAACCCGGGTCTCCTGAGTCCCGGTCCAACATTCTAACCACTACACCACACTGGCTCTCAGTGACTAAAGAAACAACAGGAAATACTTGCAGAGCACCCGGTGACCACTTCACGGCTGTCTGCCTGACCTTGGCAGAACCCTAAACAGTCCAAATTTGGAAGGTGGAGCAGTCACGTACCACTGTGATCTCAAACCTCCACCGTGTAATTGGCTTCTATGGCAAAGTCTGAAAAGAACCGCTGCGCAGAACTCTAGACATAGCAAAATCTTTTTGGGACCCAGATCCATTTGTCAATGGAAAAAATATTAAAGACAAATCTACAAATGAAACCAGAAACATTCTTGTTGGGACTTATGGACGATCAACTTAAAGAAAAAGGAGGAACGCTGTTGTTGTACATGACAACAGAAGCCAGACTACACTATGCGCAATACTGGAAAAATACACAAGTCCCATCAACGGAGGAATGGCTGCTTAAGGTTTTGGAGTTGGTGGAGATGGCTAAACTTGCAGCGCTACCCTGTTTCCCCGAAAATAAGACAGTGTCTTATATTAATTTTTGCTCCCAAAGATGCGCTAGGTCTTATTTTCAGGGGATGTCTTATTTTTCCATGAAGAAGAATACGGTACACATTTATTGTTGAACAAAAAAAAAGGTCTTATTTTCGGGGGGATGCCTTATATTACAGCGAGAGGCAAAACTGGAAGTAGGCCTTATTTTCGGGGGATGTCTTACTTTCGGGGAAACGGTAGTAAGAGGAAAATCTACAACCTCGTTCGTATCGGACTGGAAACCTCTGACAGAATATATGCAAGAGTTGCAAAAGAATGATTTATACGTCTGTGGTTTTTACATATAATCTGTGGTCTTAAAGTGAAGTAACAGACAGCCCATATGTCTGCCATGAAGAATGCCTTAAATGGAATATGGCCTTATATGTTTTGTATATGTGTTTTTATTGTTTGTATTGTACTGTATTGTTAGTTAAGGGTGTGATGTTCTGTTATGTTTTCTTCCTTTTTTTCCTTCCTTCGTAGAAAACAATAAAACTGGTGGGGAAAAGGACGTGATGTGGCACTTACGGCTGGATGGTCCTTCCCCAGCGTCTTCTCCCGGATGGCCAAGGCGTCATTGAGGAGATGAGCTGCCTCCTTGTACTTATTTTGGTCCCTGGCGGGGAAGGAAAAACAAGGTCACCTCTCTGCCAGAAGAAAAGCCCAGCTTTGAATGCCCAGAAAAGCATGTGGTACGAGCCTTTCTAGATTGGACTACGGCAGATAGTTTGGTGACAGGGGTGGCCTCCCCATGTTTGAATGCTGCCTCAGGGAACATGGAAGCTATAGTGCCAGGGAGAAAGTTAAGCTAAATGGCTTCTTCCTGACAAGCTAGATCTTGGCATGCAGGGAAATTATGCCATTTGCTTATAGAGGAACGTTCAAATACGCAATCCCTCAACTGCAGCCTAAAGTGGTACAATCCCAGAAGACGAACAGCCCCACAACTGAGCTGTAAGGTCAAGACAGCCCGGGCCCTACAAAGTCAGCTAAGCCTCGTACCTGTACACCAGTGCAAGAATATTCAGCATGGTAGCTACATCGGGGTGGTCGTGGCCCGAAGTTTTCTCAAGGTCCTCCAGGGCCTGCTTGCAGAGTGGTACGGCCACCTCGTAGCGGCCCTGGGAGGCATACTGGATCACCAGGTTGTGGAGCGTCCGCAGGCGGGCCGGGATCTCGTAACCGCCATGCTGGGCTGCTGCGTCTCCACTGTGAGCCGGCCCTGCAGAGAGACGTTGGCACGGTCAGCTTCAGAACAAGAGTAGCAGAGATCCAATCTCACCTCCTTCAGGAGTTTGAAGGATGCCATCAGGTCATAAAAAGAGCTGTGCAGGATCAGACCAAAGGTCCATTCAGCCCAGCGTTCTGTTCCCACAGCGGCCAAGCAGCTGCCTGAGCGAAACCCCCAAGCAAGACAGGCGTGCAGCAGGACCCTCCCACCCATGTTCCCCAGCAAGTGGTTTCTGTAGGTATACTGCATCTGATACTGGAGGTAGCACATAACCATCAGGGCTAGTAGCCATGGATAGCCTTCTCCTCCAGGAATTTATCCAACACCCTTTAAAGCCATCCAAATTAGTGGCCATCACTACGTCTTGTGGAAGTGAGTTCCACGGTTTAGCTCTGTGCTGTGTGAAGAAGTCTTTCCTTTTATTTGTCCTGAATCTCCCACCAATTAGCTTTATGGGAAAACCCTATTGGGTTGTAGTATTATGTCCCCAACCACCTCGGTCTTCTTTCCGGTCGAAGTATAAAGTGTTGGTGATCACCTTTAAAGCCCTACATGGTTTGGGTCCAGGCTACCTGCGGGATCGCCTTCTCCCGTACAATCCGCCCCGCACACTCAGGTCCTCTGAGAAGAACTTCCTTCAGTCAGCCAAAACTAGGCTGACAACTATTACCCAGAAGACCTTTTCCTCTGCTGCTCCCAGACTGTGGCATGGCCTGCCGGAGAAGATTCATCAACTTAACAGTCTTTTAGCATTTAAGAAAGCTATGAAGACTGATCTCTTCCGGCAGGCCTATCCAGTGGAATTTTAGGATGCTTTTAGTATGTTTTTAGGCAGTTTTAACAATATATATTATGTTTTCATTAATGTTTTATGTGTTTTATGATGTTGTTGTTCCCCGCCTTGATCGGGCTGTAGAGGCGGGTTAGAATTATTATTATTATTATTATTATTATTATTATTATTATTATTATTATACCAGTTAAACAAATCCAATTGCTGCAGAAAGGCACAAGGGCTGGGGCTGGCAGGGACCAGCTGGGCTCCAGGGAATTCGCCACAACTCACCTTGTCCCTGGTCATCATCATTGGGGAAGAGATCATCCAAAGTGTCCTTGGCCGACTCCCCGCCCTTCTCGTCCTGGGCAGAAATAAGGCAATCAGGGCGGAAACTCTCCCGTCATTGCGCGGGGGATAAGAAACCATAAGAAAGCCTGCTCCCATCCTCACCCCGAAAGCCCACTCCTCTTAAACTGTGCTTAGGGCTCATCAAATTTCTAGGGGGATTTTATTATATTCAGCAGTGTACAAGTGTCCCAAATAAATAAATAGAACCCCCACTTCCAATTCACTTGTGTTCATTTATAGCAGGGGGCGGGTAGCTTCTGGATCTCCAGATGTTCTGGCCTTCAAATCCCATCACCCTTAGCCAGCAGAACCAATGGTAAAGGAGGATGGGAGCTGTAGGCCAAAACACTCTGGAGGGCCACAAGTTGCTCCTCACCCCTGATTTATGGGCAGCTTTTTCCCAATTAAGGATGCCTAGAGAGCCACACGCAACATTTGAAACACCAGCCAAATGTACATTTGAAGAAGTCACGTACCCTAAAAACCAATACAAAGGCCTAAAAATAGAATGAAAAATCAGCAGCAGATGTTAACAATGCCGTTTCCAAAGATCTCGATGATACAAAAGTCTTAAGCCACCAGCAGAGATCAGAGGAGAGGCCTTTGCATAATTTAGATGCCAGTGCTGATCCTGGGTAGAAAATACCTTCAGATAAGGAAGAGTCGGCCCTTCTCCCCTACCTCACCCACGGCCCGTAGGCTCCATCCTGACACCAAGCCAGGCCACAGTTCCTGCTCTCCGTTAAGACCCAACTCATGGTTCAAGCCAAATTTCCGGGCATTTTAAGAGAGCACGAAAACGCCTTTAATCCATCCATCAGGTTTTAAAATAATATTGTTACGCACTGTCCGTCCTTGTATCTCCAAATAGGGAGGGCCGGAAGATGGGGTGGAGGAGGAGACTAGGAACGGCGCCAAAGGCGAGCACGGTCAGGCAACAGTCAAGGGCCCACGCGTCAACAGGGGCCCACTGAGAAGAGCCGCCTTGACTTGCACCTCCTCTTCACCAGGGCAACCTGCTTGTTCTCCTGCCTCTCGCTCCGGCCCAGGCAGTGGCAGTGGCGAGGCGGAGGGGCAGGAGACGCCACGGCCAACTTGCTCCCTGGCTCTCTGCCTGCCCAGCAAGCAAGTGAGAAGGTGGAATCACCGAGGGAGGGCCCCCACTCAGGACACCTTGCCCAAGGGGCCCTCCGAAATCCAGCCCTGAAGAAGAGGGACACCTACCGAGGGGGAGACGTCCTCGTCAAACTTTTTAATCTGGTTCATGAACTCGAGGTGCTTTTTCTCCTCCTCGAGCTGGGCCACCGACTGCTCGCTCCGCTGCAGCTTCTGCTGGGTGCCGGCCAGCTCATCTCGTAGCCACTGGTTCTCCTGCACCAGGCGCCGCACCTGAGCCCGCAGCTTCTGCTTCTCCGACTCCACCGCGCTCAGGTGGCTGGAGAGGGCGATGATCACCTGTAACCGGAGAGGAAGGGAGGGATGAGCTCACGATGCTTAGCTATCAACATCTCTTAGAGGTGGGAATGGGAGACAGGCCACACAGAACCCAGCTCGCTTCGCTCTGGGCCTCCAAATGTTACTTTGGACACTGACACACTTCCTTACAGGAGAAAAGGCCTCAGTCCAAATGTCTCGCTTAGCGGCATTTTCCCTTAGAATATGGAAACCTTAGATGAATGGTCGGCAACTGGCAGCTTTGGGGCAAAATCCGGCCTGCAAACGGCTGCCCAGGCGGCAGAGGCAGAGCAACGTCCTGTGTATGGCAATTTGCAATCTGACCACAAGGCAGTGTTTTCACAAGACCGCTTTACCACATGAAACAGACGGGAGAATGTCTCACCCCAAAATGATGGGACTTCAGCTCCAATCAGCCCCAGCCAGCAGGGTCAGGAATGCTGGGAGTTGTAGTCCATAACATCTGTAGGGTCCCCAGTTTAGGGAAGGTTGCCTTAGACAGCCAATCAATATAGACAATACTGAACTAGATGGTCCAATAATCCAAGCTGGTATAAGGCAGGCTCCTGCGTTCTATTCCTGCCTGTCAGTAGCCCACAAGAGACACACCTCATGCTTGTGGGGGGCAAATCCCAGCCTGTGGGGTTCCTCTGGGCCCACCTCATTCCCCCAACCACTGATCCTTTGGTGCTTTCCTTCCTTTTGCAGTCTCCCCCACCCCCAACTAAGAGCTCCAAGCTAAAAAATGCAGGCATTTAGGCCCCGCCCCGCCCACCACTGGACTGCAGCCCCCCAGAGTTTCCAAGGGACAGAAATTGGCCCTCGGGCCGGAAGAGGTTCCGCACCCCTGGCCTAGGAGACGTTACCTGAGCCTCCCCGAGGCCCAGCTCAATGGCTTCCAGGGACTTCCGCAAGAGGCCGGCCTTCTCCTGGGCGGCGCTGGTTTCGTGCTGCTGCTCCAGGCGGCTGACGGTGTCGAGCAGGGCGGCCAGCAACGAGTGGTGCTCAGTGCGCAGCGTCTCCAGGCCTTGCACCACCGCCTTGGTGCCCATGACAATCTCATCCTGGCTCATCTTCTCCAGCTTTTCCTCCCGCGGGTACAACATGGTCGCCATCGCTGGGCCTTCACGGAGGAGAAAGGAGCAAAATGGAGGCGAGAGACGCGGCAGAGAGCCACAAGCCGTGCCAAACCAGGGTTATTATTAGTTATGCAGCCTGTTCTCCTCCACCTCTACGAAGCAGTGCGCGTGATCTCTCCTTCCTTTTAACCTGACAACAACCCTGTGAGGTAGCTTGGGCTGAGAGAAGAACCTGCCCACGTTTTGGAGAGGAGCTGTACCACCTACTCTGCATGTGGAAGGTCCCAGATTCAATCCTCGGCTTCTGCAGATAGGGCTAGGAAGGCATCCCGCCTGAAACCATGGAGAGCCGCGGCTGCCAGCCCGTGTTGACAATACTGGGATAGATGGACCAAGGGCCTGACACAGTATAAGGTACTTCTTATGTTCCAAGTTCACCCAAGGAGCTACGTGGCAGAATGGGGATTTCAACCCAGTTCTCCCTAGTCCCCTCTAAGTAAACACAGAACTGACACAGGTAGGTGAAGGCATGTGGACTAGTCACTTCTGTGGATTTATTTGCACTAACTCCTGGGGTAGCAAAGCTCTGAAGTCCCCTGCTCAAAGCTCAGCCTTTGCCCCCAAACGCTCCCTGTGGCTTTCAGGAAGCCACTGGTTCAGCCTCCCTCAACCTGGGGTCTTCCAGATTTGGGGGGCTATAGCTCCCAGCATTCCTGATCACTGGCCAAGCTGCCTGGGGATGATGGGACCCAAAGTCCAAAACATCTGAAGGGCACCAGGCTCTATTCTCTGAGCCTAGCATCTGAAATAATACTAGCCCACCTTACACAGCTGTTGAAAGGGGTATTAGGAGAAACGGCTTAATGGCAAGAGCTGTTTTCCCCTGGAGGTAGTGTGAGCTCTCCTTCTCTAAAGGGGACTCCAGCAGAGGCCTGACGGCCCACCTAGCAAGGATGCTGTACTTGCTTGCTGCTTCCCAGAACCTGCATGGAGCAAAGGGCTGGACTAGATGACCTCCAAGACCTCTTCCAACCTGATAATTCTATGGTTCTATCACGGCTGTCAAGTCCTTCAAACCCTTGAAATGTGTACAGTGCCCTTTGCTCCTTTCCCTGCCGCTAAGCAACTTTAGGCAGCAATCTCAGCCACGCGTATTAGGAAACAAGCCCACTGCAACACATTCAGGCCGGACCTCTGAGTCATAAGGATGAGCTACAATCGACCTAAGTCACAGCTGGGCTTGGAATAGCTGCGGCAAGAAGGTGGGGTGGGGAGCTTAACTTGAGACGTGGCTGAGCCCCAGAACCTGTTATGCATGCCTGAGTTGAACTTCAGGATATACGAAGTGGAAACATAAAGGTGCCGTGAGTCACCCCTGAGTAACTGAAGCACCTGGAATTAGGACAGACGATATGAAGAGGGTGCTACGGGTCAGGTGATGATGTTCACCCCAACATTTTAGGAATTAAAGAGAGGAAGGGGAGGCAGAGAAAATAGCTCCCTCACCCCGCTTTTCTGATGTCCAGCCATCATTGTAGTTCCCAGCTTTCTCCAGGAGGTGGCTGGCTCAGGCCCGGACAATAAGAGACGCAATGCGGCGTGCAGCCCCTGTGCCCGGCAAACCAACCGGCACCGCAGCGCAGGAGGGATAATCCCGACCCCCACGCCCCAACACAGAACCAAAGCAACCTCATCTCCTCGCCAGCTACCAGGTGCCCATTTCCAAACACCAGCTTTGGACTAAACAGTCCCACCCGTCTTTACCCAGGAACAGATTTAGAACTTGCGATGCCAACAGCTGAATGAGAACCACAGTGACCCCATACCCAGATATAGGCTAGGTTTTCTCCACCACCACCACATTGGCTCATACAAGGAGTTCTTCTCTCCTCTCGGGCTTATCCCTTTATTTTAAAATGGCCTTTCCACCGTCCTTTTAGTTTACGGTCTCTCCAAAGGGTAATGAAGAGTGATGGGTTGACACAGGATGAGCCTTTTGGCTGGAGGTATCAGAATTTTCCTTCTATGGAGCCACGTTGCCCCAATATCTTCCATTTTACATAGGATGTGCTATTTTCCTCGAACAGGAAAATAAGCTAAAATAAAAAGGAGACAAAGTGACTGACCATTCACCCTACACCATGAAGGGTGCAGAAGCTAGCACACCCCCAAAGTTGTAAAGCAATTTGCAGCGTCTCTTTTCACCTCCAGCCAACCCCTGGCAAATTAATGGAAATTTTTGTATTGCTTCATCTTGGGCCTTTTCTTTTTCAATCTTTCCTCCCAGCCAACAAAATGCATGTGTCTGTTATTTGCAGAAACTGGAAAATCAAGGTTTCAAATGAAGATTCAAAGGGGGAGTGGGGGTGGAGAAAAATATACGGACTTCTAAAAATACACACACACACACACACACACACACACACACACACACACACACACCATCATGCAGGCTCCATCCAGGCCGATACAGCCTGACAAAACTAGAAAGCACCACCTCCAAAATCATACCTAAGATGCAAGTGGGAATATTTAAGCCTTCCAGGAATATCTTGCCCGCCCTATCCAGAATTTCTAGCCTTTCCAAAAAAATCTGACCTCTTGCCCACAAGTCCTTCTTTTAGGTTTTGTCCGTGCGTGCCCTGCTTAGGATGTGGGGATCGCTTTGTATTTTTCCATGGGTGGGGTGGGGTCTTCTTTGCTCATTCACCCTCTCAGATCCCACCCCCTCAGAGCCCTTTCCAGCCCTTTCAAGTGCAACTGGCCCCCGTTGCCTTCAAGAGGGCTTCATTCTTTTTTTTAGAGGGGACGACTGTTCCCCACCTGCTTTTATCGTTTAACCTTCAAGGAAATTTCCTCATTCACTCAGCCAATTGCAGCTTTCGCTTCTGCTCTCCTCACTGCCTCTGTAGCCCTCTCTTGCTCTCTCGCCTGTACTCCTCCCCATGACAGACAAGTGTCAACAATTCATCCCTCGCCATGACTTCGGGAAAGCGGTTCGCTAGCCTTTTCCTTTTTTTACTTTGGCGCTGCCTCCTCTGTGCCTTATGAGGCATTGCAGAATCTCCCTCTGGTTTATTGGGGGGGCCCCACCCCCACCCCGGTGAGAACTCTGCAATTTCTTCATGCTCCGTTGGCAACATCCCTTCTTTCTGTGCTGAGGGGGCCCTGAAGCCAAGCGGGCATGACTCAAACTCAACCCCCCCCCATTGGCTTTATATAGGGTGCTCATGTGCCCTTGCTCTCCCTCCTGCATGGGGGGGCTGCCTCTTCTTTCTTTGACCACATCGAAGTCAAGGGAGCTACCTTTATCCCTTCTTTGCACTATTTTAACTGTGTCAAGATCTTAGCCACTATTTTAACTGTGTCAAGATCTTAGCTACTATTTTAACTGTGTCAAGATCTTAGCCACTATTTAAACTTTGTCAAGGTCTTAGCCACCCCTCTTCCCCGGTATGACAGGAAGGGGGTTCCCTCCCCCTGCCACTTGCCTAAATATATGCCTCACCTTTGGAAAAGGGGGTTTCCCTAGTCTTCACACATCATCTTGCTGAGGGAAGATAGGGCCCTTTCTACATACTTCTCATCCCTTCTCCTAGGACCCAATCCACATCTTTCTACGGAAAATTGCTCTACCTGCCCTCCATCTTTTAGGGAACCTCTAGTTCCTCTCCAGTTTTACCCACCAAGAATTGCTGGGGGAGAAAGGAGGGAAGGGTCTTGTTTGAAGTATTTCTCCTCTTTGGGTCTCTCAAGCCCACCTCTCAACTTTCCCAACCATTTCTTTCTGGGAAGGCACACTCTATGTTCACCCCCATATTTAAGGGATCTTTTGCAGCATTTCCTGTTTCAGCAGTCATTCCATGAAGAGAGCTCTAATAACTCCCCGTATGCCTCTATCCTGTTTCATCTGGCTCCGAGGAGTCACTCAGCCCTGGCTTGACTTTTCAGTTTTTGTGGCAGATCCCTTTTGGCTTTGGAGTGCCTTACTTTTGAGGAACAACCCCCCATACACACGCACACACCCTCTTGTAGCTCTTCAGGCTTGGAAGAAATCACCCCTTTGCCAATTCTTTATTAAGTTGGTTCCCCCCACCCCCCGCATCTTAACCTGATCCCCGTTCCTTTAGAAGACGCTTTAATATCCACCACCCCATCCCTCCAGCTTTAGAGAACTCCCCGCTGCATTTTTTTCTGCATTGGGAATCACTTTGCCTTATGAGACCCCCTTCCACTGAATACCCCACATTCCTCTTAGCTTTAAGAGAACTCCTCTACACACTTTGTGGGGGACCCCTTGTGCTCCATCTCTACTACCCCATACTCCATTTCTGGGAGGGAGAAGGATCTCTAACCCAAATCCCCATTGGCTTAGGAAGACTCAACCCCCGCCCCACACACCTACCCACCTTTCATTTACTATGTATATTTGGGAGGCCGTTCTGAAGTTTGGGAGAGCCTCACCTGCCTAGCCTGCCCCCTTCCTAGTAACACCACATATTCTTCAAGCTGAAGAAGCTCCCCCCAACCTACACCTGACCTCCCCTCATTTCTGCACAAATGGGTGTTTGGGATGGGGGGCAGCGACCATCCTTTCGAGCGCCCTCCTTCGCCGACCTCACCCCCCTTTCTTTGGGAGGGAGCTCTGACACCAACCCAGATTCCTCTAGCTGAACAAACTCACCTCACCACCACCCCAGCACCACACGCGTACGCAGAGCGCCCCACATTTGTCTCTGCTTCTATGTGTGGGACCGTGGTGGCGCACGCATTTTGAGGCCCTGGCCCTCCCACCTCCTTTTGTGGGGTGCGTGTGTGTGTGTGTGTGTGTTGCTGTCGGTTGTATCCACACCCCATATGCCTCCAGCTGAGGGAAATCACCCAGCCCTCGTTTTATTCCTATTTGGCAGGGGAATCTTTTTCTTTGGGGGCTCCTCTATCCTAGTCCATTTGGCGTAAGAGGAGCACTTTTCTTACCTATCCTAATGCAGGTCCCGTCTCTTAAGGAGGACACGGACACACTAGACCCCTATTTTCTTGGGGGGGGGGGACTCAACAGGCCCCTCTTCATTTCAGTGGGGGGGACACTAGACCCCTATTTTCTTGTGGGGGGGGACACAACAGGCCCCTCTTCATTTCAGTGGGGGGGACACTAGACCCCTATTTTCTTGTGGGGGGGGACACAACAGGCCCCTCTTCATTTCAGTGGGGGGGACACTAGACCCCTATTTTCTTGTGGGGGGGACACAACAGGCCCCTCTTCATTTCAGTGGGGGGGACACTAGACCCCTATTTTCTTGTGGGGGGGACACAACAGGCCCCTCTTCATTTCAGTGGGGGGGACACTAGACCCCCCCTCACTTCAGGGGACACACACACTCCAGATCCCCCTCTTTTTATGGGGGACAAATACGAGACTCCTCACTTATTGGGGCACATATGAGACCCCCCCCTCCCTCGCCGAGGTAGGACGGAGGATGAGGACCCCTCCCCTCCCACCCTACCTGCGCGCGCAGCCCCCTGCCTACCAGTGCGGCTCCCAGCACCGCCGTCTCCGCTGCTCCGCTTTCTCCAGCCACCGGCGGCCTCACATCCTTCCCGGCAGGCACTGCGGCACCGGCAACCGCTTGGCTCCTCCCCAAAACAACAGCCTTAAAGGGGATGCTTGTGGGGAAGGGGGGCAGAGGCTGACACCGGGCGTTTTTAGTGTCGGGTGACACCAAAAGGGGGCTCGGGGTGGGTGAGCAGAATTAAAGGGGAGGAGAGAGGCTTGCTGGGTTCTTTCCAAAGGCGCAATCCCAGACTTAATACCTATTTGACCGGGGGTGTAACTCTAGGGCAACCTTCCCCAACCTGGCGCCCACCAGATGTGTTGGACTCCAACGTCCAGCAAGCCCCCACCACCCAGCTGACTGGGGGCATGCTGGGACTTGGAGTCCAACACATCTGGTGGGCGCCAGGCTGGGGAAGGCTGCCCTCAGGGCCGGTGCTACCATAGAGGCCACTCAGGCAGCCGCCTAGAGCGCCAAGCTAAGAGGGGCACCGGGCGCAGCGCAGCACTCACACATGTTGAAGCCCGAGGATTCAGCTGGGCCTGGATGGGCGAGATGGCGCCCTGCGCCTGCCCAGGTGAAGCGAAGCCAGGGACGCTGGGGTGGGGCGGCTCCACGTTTGGACTTCCGGAACGTGCCCAGGAGAGAGAGAGAGAGAATGTATGGGTGAATGGGGTGCATGGGGTCTTTGAGTGAATGCATGTGTTCATGCGTGTGTGTTTGGAGTAAGTGATGCTGAGTGTGTGTGTGTGTGCACGCGTGTGAGTTGGGGGTGATGATTTGGAGGTGATATTCCTATTAAATAATGCATTTTAGACTCATAGACGTTCCTTTCCAATTTGTTTGCTACAATTGGCATGATGTATTTCTTGCGCTTTAAAATAAATGTAGCCGTTTCAAGTTGTGTGCGTCTTATTTTTTCCAGGAAACTTATGTTCTTAAAACCAAAGTTGGCATTTTTGGAGTGGGGTGGGGTGAAAGTAGCTCACCTTGCCTAGGGTGCAAAATAGTCTGGCACCGGCCCTGGCTGCCCTAGAGGGATGGCAAGCACCTTAGCGCCCTCCAGTTATCATGGACTACAGTCTCCACCAGCCCTACCAGCACAGCCAACGGTCAGGAGTAAAGTTATGCTCCAAAACATCTGGAGGGCACCCTAGAGCGTGGGATCTGCTGATAGGTCTATGGGAGATTTCTGACTCCGCATGCAGCAGCGACGAAATGACCTCCCAGCCCCCCACCCCGCGAGTTAGTAGCGCAATCCTATGCAGGTGTAGACAGAAAGACAGAAAAAGTCCTACAACTCCCAGCATTCCCCAGCCAGACCGTAGAACTCTTGTGTGTCATTTAGCACGTCATGCCACTGCTGGCTGGGGATGATGGGAATTGCAGCCCAACAGGTCTCGAGGATGCCACTTTGGAGAAGGCCGCTACACGTGTTTAATCAGGATTACAACCTGCTCATTTCAGTGAGAACTTCGTGGGGAGGAGCTCTGGCTCAGTGGAAGAGCACCCGCTCAGCACGCAGAACGTCCCGGCTTTGATTCCTGGCTTCCTCCAGCCCAGGCTGGAAATACTCTGGCTTGAAAACTGTGGAGATATGCAGCCATTCTCTCGTCAGTGGAGATCATAAAAGTAGAGCCAATTGGTAAGACTAATCAATGAGAAAATCTTCTGATCAACGAAATAGGTAGACAGGTTTTTAAAGAATTTGTACAAACGTTTAAGCAGCTGTAGGTAGCAAGTGTGCATTGTTACTTATCAAAACTCGTGAGTAATTAACTAGGATTCCTTTTATCTGATGATAAGACCTGAGAATGCGGTTCAATGGTGCATAGATTTATTGTTCTCTTAGTTTGCTTTATGATCATGCTTATGGCTACTGTATTGTGGAACTGGCTGTTATCTTTATATTGCGACAGGCATGCCGCAAGAAGAGAAGTTGCTTCATTTTTTAAATGAATTTGAACGGATGTTTGTGTCCTGGTAAAACTTATATCCATGGAATCAGTTGTGTCTGTGCCCCCCACAACCATATTGAGGTTCTGGAGGCAAGGGGGCATCCCAAACTATTAAGTTGCCCAAATCTAAATTCCCTTTGGGTATAAGCCATATAGTTCTCCGCTTTTAGATTTTGGAAAACTGAAGAGTCTTGGCTGCTAGTGTCCTTGCACTGCCCTCTCTCCAGTCAACTAATCTTAGCTGTTTGAGAGTCTCTGAGGAGGAAATAAGTGACAAAGTGATCAAGCTCACAAACAAACAGAACGTTTTAAGAAAAAGACACAATTTATTTAATGAAAAACTCAAAAAATAGGGAGGGGGAGGAAGACAACAGACCCCAGGAATAAAATGCATCAAATACTAACAAGGCCCCAAAATCTAACTGAAGCAGAAATTCTTTACGTGGGTTGTTTGGGGCTGGTAATCCAAACTGAAGAGAATCAAGATGCTTACCAAAAAATGAGATTATATACAAAACTCATATTTATGTACAGTGGCCAAGACACAGAAGAGCACATGAAAATCCAGACAACCTGGATTATAGACAAAAATAGTTCCAGAATGTGCAAAATCCACACAGCAAAAACAGGAAAACGACGACGGTCCTCAAATGGACTCACTCACTGTAACAGTCAAGACATGAGATTAGGTCTGAGGCAAGGCCATGTGGAAGCAATGAACCTCGGGGAGCTCCCTGCAGCTTCCCGCCGTTGGTCTTTCCTGGGAGCGTCATTTATTCATGGGGCAGGTGTGTCCTCTTTGGTAGATCTTCCGTGTTGGTGGGTGTGAGGAACCTCACAGGAGAGTGCTTGAGGTTTCAAGGTGGCGTGTGTGCGCGCGCATGAGAGTTGTCTATTAAACTCACGTGCTGATTACACACCCTCAATATAGGGCGATTTTCCTTCTGAGCTAAGAGTCCCACACTCCGCGCGGCACAAAGCGCAAACTGGCTTGGAACAGGAGGGACTCCTGCCCATCCAGACCCGGGGGGCGGACACATCACTTCAGCTTCTTGAGCCTGCTTTCCTCCAGGGAGAGACAAGAGTAACTCCACCTTGCAGGACTGACCAGTTTGGGAGGGGATGTGGTGGTGAAAGGATTTGGTTTGGTGTCAGGATCCTTGCTAGAATGGCAACAGTTCGGGCTGGAAGTGGCATGTGCCCTCATCACAAAGGAAACAGCTGCAGGGTTGTGCTCCACAGCTATCTGGGCAGCTGCTTCGACTCTTCTTGAAATGAACCTCTCCCCACCTCCCTTGGGTGTTGCGGGCAAGGAGAGGATTAACACTCCTGGAGACCCTAAAGGGAATTTGAAATGAAAAGGGAAAACAAGCCAGCTGGCCAGCCCCCAGGCTTGCAAGTGGCGTCCCAAACCTGAACGAGCCTTAGCTCTGACAAGGCCTCTCTGTCCCAGTCCACAGCTGCGGCAGGAGGAGCGCGCGTGCTTTTGCAAAGCATGAATCGGAACAGCCAGGCCACGGAGAAAAACACAACACGGAAAATGTGTGCGAGGCAGCCCTGCGCTGGTTTGACAAACAGATGGGCACATATGGTGACAACACTGCACTAAACTGGCTACGGACTGGGGTGGGGGAGAGTTTGTGTGTGCTGCTGCAGAAGCCCAGGATGTGGCGACAGGCACAGGCTTCTGTCACAGCTTGGCCTCCCCACGACGTTTCAGTTTGGCCAAAAGCAATCCAGAGGACGTAAGAGGCAGGGTTGACTGGCTGCTAGGAAACCCCCATCCACTCAAATCCCACACCTGCGTAGCTTCCTGCCTGCCATCATGGAGTGCTGCCTGCCAGGTGCTCAGCAACACTTTTATTCGTACAGCCCCAAAGAGGTTGTCAAGGAATCCTGGACATTGGCTAATCCCTTCCCTACTTCCCCCATTTAGTGGCTTTGGAATCAGCCGGACTCTGGCATGTTCTCTCACGGCCTCATCCTGAAGCAATTGGACTAGGCTTGACGTTTGTTTATGGCGGCGGGCAGGGGGAGAGAAACATCAAGACAAGACAGACGTTTCTGCAGAGCTGGTGTGGAAGGAATAGTCGGTTGTGCTTATCTAGAGAGTCACCTCTCCTTTGCATACGGAAGAAGCAGCTAGCCCCAAACCCAGGGGACATAAACTCCCTTTCCCAACTTGTTTGATCCAAAGAAAAGAAGTATGTTTAATATTTAGAGGGGGAGGGGCACAGATAGGGGACCTAGTCCAAGAAGGAAGATGGACTACACCAAAAGATCCTGGATCAGTGACAATCCCCACTAGAGAAGGGGGGTTGTGGAATTCAGGACAGGCGCGTAACAGCAATGCCACTTTGTGGGTCTGGGAGAGGATTCAAACAGCCACATTTGTAAAGTCACCCACTTCAGCAGGAGCCAAGGGAAGGAAACGAAACCATCACCACCAAATCAACCACTGAGACTCTTCAACAAGGGAGACGGAATCAGAGCTGATCCAGCTGACCTTGCCCTGCTCTCAAGTTAAGCCTGGGAAGGGGAAACCCCACCCCCAGGGGCCTAAAGGGAATGGGGTTGCCGGTGCTCATAACCATGCTTTTTCTCTTGAGCAAGAACAGCAACAGCAGCTGAAGGGCAGGGCTGAAGGTGCTCTGCAAGAAATGGCCTCGTGGGGGGAACAGCTTGAAGGAGAGAACGACACGGCTTTCCCTCGTTGAATCTACAAAGCAGAGGAAATGGCTCAACTGCTATTGATCGCCCGAGCGCTCACTGCCATCCCCATATTTCCCCTTCTACTCAAGCAGCCCCTACACTTTCAGGTAGGGCAAAATCGCCAGACTGGATTCTGGGACCTCTGAAAGCATGTGGTCATTTGTAAATAATAGGAAAATGCATCTGGAATGCCCAAAGTGGGCTGTGCGCTCCACAGTTTGACTGTATGCTTTGAGCTGGTTGAAGGCTTTTAAGCACTGCGGCACAAAGCGGTCTTAATCAGCCAAAAATACCTGCGCTGATGCTGTGGTGCCTGAAAACCTATTGATGGAGGTCCCCCTGTTTTATTGCTGGTCAGGAATAGGTTAAAAGCAATGTGGATCATGAAAAGGACGTCAGCGAGGCTGCCAAAGTTTTCAAGGAGAGAAGGCAAGGTGGTTCCCGTTTCTTCCATGGAATACCAGCTTCAGAGGCGGGTGGGAGGCTTTCATGCTTTACCTTAGTAAAAACCAGGACCAGCAATACTGGGAGAAGGGGAAAGGGAAGGCGTTTGGGGGTGGGGTGGGGTGGGGGGCTTCATAGTGATCACCAAAAATGCCCAGTGAACTGCAGACTTGCTAACAGGCAAAAAGCCCTTCTCTAGCCCCACTTCCCAGAAGTATTGCTGAATTATGGTCAGTAATGCCATTTTGCATCAGGGCCAAACAGCTCTGGCCTGAGAGGCCTGTCCAATCATCCTGTATCGATATTCAACTTGCTCCCTTTAGCAGGGAAGTCTTGGGGCAAAGAGCAGGTACTTAGAAAGAGTAAAGTCTGACTGGGTCTGTGGCTTCTGGAATGGCACATGCAGGTCTTGGAGACGCCGTAACACAGGCGTGCTTCAGCGCCACCGCACAAGAAGTGAAATGCTGAAAGGATGGGAATGCTGCTGGGAGACCAAGACCACCCTCGGAATGGCTGTGACCAGCAGGCCGCGGAGGAGGCAGCTGAACGGGTCCCCCAAAGCATCCCTGCACGTCTCACCACAAGGCTCACTCAGGAGCAGGTAAGGGTGCAGAAGGATGAGGTGCAGCCTCTCCTCTTGGTACCTGTGGGGTGTAGCTGGGATGACACGTTTCTCAACGCAGTCGTCAAGCAAAATTAACGGGGGTGAGCTTCAGTTTACCCTACTTTCCAAAAGCCTTCTCCATCTCTCACTCCGCTGTGATATCACACTGGCAAGCGGGGGCCTTACCTGGAATGTCGATACAACTCCGGTAAACACTGCTCCAAGTTGTTGCTGTTGTTTTTAAAAAAGGGGGAGGGATCGTTATTTCAATTGCTAGTTGGTTTGTTTGTTTTAAAAAACTACCAGAACAAAAAACGAGTACAATTGCAGAGAAGTGGATGTGTGTGGCTAGGCCAGTAGAATGGGTGGACCTGACAGAGAATGTCAGCCTCGACTTCCCTACAATGATCCTTCTGCTCCTCATCCAGGCAAGCAACAGGCAGCCTCGCATGAACGTTAAGGCTCCTTCCACCAGCCTGGCAGGTTTGACCCTGAAACAGGGAGGGACTGGAGGCAGGAGAGAGGGCCTTGACTCAGGTCGAGTTTGGGAGCCAACACAAGAGCTAACGTGGGCTTTGCCGCTTTGTGCTTTTGGAAAGGCCAAGGCTGAGAAGGAGACCTTTGAGAGAGAGCTCAGCAAAGCTCTCAGTTGGCTCAGCAAAAGCTAGAATGCAAAACAGGAACAATGTTGTTAAAGGCAGGTTTTCGTGGACTGCAAGTTCTCAAAACACATTCTTCAGGAAGACACAGGTGTGCCAGCTCAGCTCAAGGAAGGAGTGTGCGGCAGGTGTGGCGGGAGATCAGTAGAATCCAAGTCTCTGGGGATTCATTCCCAAGATGTAGCACACTCGGTGGAGGCTGGACACCCATGACACAATGTGGCAGCAAAATATGAGAAAGCAGTCGGCGGGCAGCTCCTTGGCTGGAGAAAAAACGTAGCGTCTTGCTCTTGGCACCGGAGGCCGGTCCCTCCCTGGTGCGACCAGATCAACACACAAGTTGATGCGACACGAGTGAAGTAACCACAGGACAGCTCCAATTTGGCTGATGGTTTGGACAGAGGTGATGCCACATCGCAGCAGGATGACGAGGACGCGGGAAGGACAGCCGCACGGCCACCATCAGGCTGGCTTTGAACCAAAGAGTCCAACGGGGAAGTGTTTCACATGGGTTGGCCACTGGGCAGCTAGCTGGAAAAATTTGATGTCACTCCACTCTACTCCGTCAATGGAAACTAGAAAGGATAGAAGACTCCTATGAACGCATGAAGTTGCCTGATACCGTGTCTGATAGTTGGACCATTGAGCCTAGTGTTTGTATACTCCGACTGCCAGTGGTTCTCCATGGTCTCAGGTAGGGCCCTCACCCATCACTTGCTTCTCAGCGCCTATTACTGAACCTGGGACCTCCTAAGTCAAAGCCTGTGTGCTGCCCCTGACCTATGGCCTCTCCCCCAAGGGAACAGGTGTGATGGGTAGGGTGCCAGCTGGGAAATCCATTCACACCAGGCTGAGGTTGAAAGCGGCGTGCTTCAAGAGGCAGCAATCGCAAACCATAATGTAGGTAGACTATGTTTGGTGTAGTCATAGCAGGTCACAAGTTGGCATGACGCAGACTTCACGCAGCCCAAGCGCCCCGTGACGAGCATTTTTGACTCCCTTATCTTGGCTCTCCTGTGCCACTTTCTACTTAGAATGCGCCTTTCAGCGGCAAACCTGTGCGCAAGAGCTGCTTTAAATTTGGACTGCGGTTGCAGGCTCTTTAGAAATAATCAGAAAGAAACACGACAGCGCTCTAACGAAAGCCCCGCTCCGTTTTACGGGGCTCCTCGTCCACTTTGAAACCTTCCCAGTAGCCCACGTAATGGAAGATACGAGCGTTACCTTTCAGCATCGTTTGCTGCTGTTTTGCAGAGCAGATTAGCCGGCTGATTCCGTCAATCATTTGGCTCTTGGAATCAACGTCTCTCTCTTTGGGTTTCTTGCTCAGAAAGATTGTGGGAACTAGAAAGCACAAAGGCCCCCATTTAGTGAAAAGGAGTCATTCTTGCACAACAAGGGACCCTAAGCGAGGGGGAACTTGCAACGAAGAGGAATTCCACGGCCTCTATTGCCATCAAACGCCTTGATGGTGAGGTTCATGGGATGGGCTGTCTTGCAAAGGACAATTTGCCCTACAAGAAGGCGGCAGCTGAACCATTTTGCATCTGGTGCCAGCCTGGCCAACTGTCTCTTGGGCTGTTGCACCAAGGCCTGGATGGGACAGCAGCCTCTTCGGCAACACTCTTTCATGGCACACGCACCCCCAGCCAGGAGAACGTCTCCCTCGGCAGAACTCACCTTTCTTATTCTTCTCTTTGGTGACGACAGTCATGGCCATGGTGCCAGACAGCTGGGTTTCCCCGCTGTTTGGCAGCCGGGATACCTGCACCGAGCGGAAGACGCTCTTGAGGGTGTTTTTGGAGCTGGCGTCCTTCTTCTCCCCTTCCTTCTTCTTTTCTACGGGCTGAACGAGCCAGTAATCCACCTGTAGCCCAATGACATCGCCGTAAGGGCTATTGGGCGACCTGCGATCCGGAGAGAGGAAGAAGGAGAAACCACAAGAAAGTTTTGTATTGCAGAGCACCCCAAGTGGGGAGGTTGCCCTGATAAGCACGTGCGTGTGTGTGTGTGTGTGTGTGTGTGTGTGTGTGATAATAACAACCCTGCTGCTTCTCCTCACTCCCACCAACGCTGGAATCTTCCAAAGTCAAAAGATCAAGGAAGCCAGGCGGAAAGGCAGTTTCAACTCAGGAGTGTAGAACTCTCTTAAAACTGTACCAGTGATCCTTACACACACACACACACACACACGCACACCGAAACCGCACGCTACGTTTCATCCTTTGACTAAATGCCTCAAAAAAAAAAGCCGTTTTGGTGAGTCTGCAAGTTCACCCCCAGCACCGCCTTTGCTGACCTAGAAGCCCAAGAGGGAACGCCTTCCCCTCCTTCCACCCTGAATCGGTTCAAGGAACGGGGTGGCCGGAAAGGTCTGTGACTGCGCAAGAGGAAGAAAACAGGATGGAGAGGAAGAGTTGACATCTGCTGGGCAGTGACAATCCCCACTCTTCCCCCTGGGTGAGGAGAAGAGAGCGGTGCTGGAGGCAGGCGTTTCTGTGGAGATGATGGGACTTGCTGGCATGTTGCATAATTTGGGGTGAGGTGGGAGGTTGAGATTCACACCTCCTGAAAAGGGGCAGAATCACTCAGTGAGGGACTATAAAGTACAACTAGAAGAAATGAACCATTCATAATGTCATGCTAATCATGAGCCCCACACCCTTGTCTGTCTGTCTGCCTGTCTCTCTCTCTTTCATCCCAGATGTATCCAAGCCTCCCAACATGTAAGGTACAGGTAAGGGCTACCTTTCTTCTAGAACCTTTGGGCAAGATCCTGCCCCATACTCAGCAAGCTTTCAGACGCACAGACTTACCCCATGCCTGCCAGCCCGCTAGTCATAGAGGGAGATGACGGAGGAGTGGCGGTGATGTCCCTGGCAAGGCCGGAGGTAGACGGGGGAGAGGTGGAGGGAACTGTTAGGCTGATGACCGGAGAATCGTCGCCCTCTCCTGAAAAGGAAGGAAGCCATGAAACTTTGTCCACTGGGAATGAGGAGGAGCAGCAGGCACATTCAGCTTTACCTGCTAGATGGAAACATGAATTATACTTCCCAGGTCCTCCCCACTGGACCCGTCACTTTTTCTTAATGGACATTTATTTATTATTATTTATTCCATTTATATACCGCCCCATAGCTGAAGCTCTCTGGGAAGTTTACAAAAGTTAAGAACAGTGAACATTAAGATTTAGACGAAGTCCAAGGGCCTTCCTGGGCATGGTTTTTCTTTTTCCTGGACTGCAAGCCTTCACTTTTGCATTCCAAACAAGTCCTACGTTAATTTGGTTCCCCATGCTCTCCTTTGCCAAGTCATTCTGGGCTCAGCAATGGGACTGTGCTTTCTAGACCACAGAGATGCTCTTGAGATTCTCCCACACCTGCCAGCCAAGCCACAGGTTGCAATCCCAGTATGCCCTTCCATCCCCAGATGATGTCCCTGCTCACACACTGGCAGAGAGGGTAGGACCTTTGGTGCTGCATGGGGGTCTCCCCACTGTAGGCCATGGAGGGGCAATGTTCCAAGAAACACTTCAGTCACTTTCATAGCACTCCGGCTTTCCCTCGCATGCAACTGGAGAATCGCCAGATGATACCCTGTAGCAGAGGTGGTGAGCCTGCGCCCCGCCAGATGGTGTTGGACTGCACCTCCCATCAGCACAATGGGGAGTCAGATACAATAGGAGTTGTAGTCCAACAATATCTGGAGGGCCACCGGTTCACCGCCTCTGCCTTACAGCTCTAGAATCGTACAAACGCAAAGGTTTTCACTCTTTGTCAAGCTGGGTCAATCATTTCCGGGTCCATATTATCCAAACAAATCGCCCTGTTTCAGGCTTGGACAGCTAGCCATATTCATTTAAGAGAGGATGTGGGTGGGGTGGGGGAGTAACTGGGAGAACTGGTCTTTGTTCTAAGTGGCATGGGGGGACTCACTGCGGTGTGCCATACCTGAAGCTGCAGGAGAATCTTCAATGAGGCCCACTTTAACCACCTACAGCGAGGAGGAGGAGGAAGAGGAGAGAGTGCATTCAGGATGTATTGCTTCCCCAAACAAAACATGTCAGATAATACGGCTCTAGGTGGAAATGCAACCCCTTTAACTTTCCTAAGGCAGATTGCTTAATGTCAAAGCCATTCACCTTTTCAATACTATAATGAAAATACGGCTTCCACAGTGTGTTCATGGAGTGTTTTCTTTTTTCCTTTCTTTTTTTGCCATCTCCACGTCCCCAGTTTGGTGTTTGCTACTAACTGTCTGGGCCTTGAACCAGTACCTTTGGGGCATGTACCTGGGACTCAGTTCAGTGAGCTCCTGGAGACTGCTAGCATGTTCAGGACTCAACGCCCTCCTCAGACGCAAAAGAGCAGCAGTGCGCAGCTCCACCCTCTGAGACTGGCTGGCAGTATGAAGCCTCTGGATTCGCCAGGCCTGGTATAAATGCTAGGAGCAGAGCTGTCTACCGTCACTTGACCTACAGAGCTACATTCCTTTCCGTTTCCTGCCCTTCAGGCTCCAGCAAAAGACTTCAGCTCCCGGAATGAAGAATGCACACTACTCCAGCTCTTGATTTGGGTATGGCAGTCTACAACCCTGGCCTGGCCCTGAAGAAACTGTGTCAGAAACTCCTGGGATGTCCACACTGTGGCGGAGGCACCTTTGCTTAACTGCCTCTCCACATAAGAGCAGATGCACACATTTAAAAAGAAAGGAGTATCAGAAATGAGGGTGGCCGGTGGGGTGTGATCATGCCAACAGGGCCGCTGTTCTTCACCAGGTGCCGGGGAACATGGGTGGGAGGGTGCTGTTGCACCATGTCCTGCATTGTCAGTCCCTGGTCGACAGCTGGTCGGCCACCGTGCGAACAGAGTACTGGACTAGATGGACCTTTGTTCTGATCCAGCGTCTCATGTTCTGAACACACGCGCACACACATGCATATAACAGAACCTTAGGGGAGAGTGCGCCTACCTATGTCCCCAGGAACTGCACAAGGAAGCAGGCAGTGGGGTGGGGGTGGGTTTATATCTGGCCTACTCATAACACAGACTTCAGACCAACCCCATCCCCAGGAGATCTGCATGCGAAAGCAAAATCTACTTGCCAACATTTCTAAAGGTCAACAACCTGAAATTTAAAGCTCCCAAGCCACCCTCACTGTTCCATCAAGCAACGCAGGCGCCTTTATTTTCCTCCTGCAAATAGCGCAGGGGCTGGAGTGCGTTCTAAAGGCCAAACCATTGGAGGTTTCCCCTTAGCGGGTTGTCATCACGTCAGCAGTTCCAGCGCACACTCACGGGTCACAGCCTGCTGAGTCACCCCCCTGCCTGGCTCAGGTTGACTCAAGATTTCCCCCGTGCTTTAAAAAGTAAAAAAGAAGAGGCTTTTTACAGCCGAGAGCACTACGGCTTTTGGGGAGGGGAGGGAGGTAAACACTGCGTTTCCTGCTAGGCCTGCTCATTCCTTTGCAGGGAAAGAGTGGCCCCCAGTGGCCACCACCCGGCACGTTTACCTCGTGGCCGCGCTAGCAAACAGCAGCAGTTTCCCATTAAAACCCTCCTCTGCGTCAAAGCGGGGACGGACTCCTCAAACATAGTCCAGGATGCGAGAGGAAACAGGCAGCAATTTGGCTAGCAGTGGACTGAGTGTGAGGAAAAGGGACTTTTTGCTTTTTAAGAACCCCTGCTCGGGAGAGTTGTGCTCTGAAAATAAACAAGGTAGATGTGGCAGGACCTTGTGAGTTGCAAGCACCGGGAGGAGGTGCAGATCTGAAACACCACGGTAGCAAAATTTTTGACTTTCGCTCCCTCTTCTCACACATGTGGCAAAAGAAACCCTGCTCTCATCTGAGATGAAAGCGAGGCTTCCCTTGCAAGCACTACCGATAACGCTAGCTACGAAAATCGTGCCTTTATCCCTGAGCAGTGTGAGCACTGCCGTAGTCATGCGCAACCCTGCCTTCCTCAGTGACTAAAGTCAAGTCTGGCTCAAGAATCACAGACAGTTGCTGCAGAAGAGCTTCCTGTTTTCCTGATACACTTCATGCGTGATGCCTTGTGTATTGCATGCAAATCATGCAATACACAATATAAATAGTAATAAAAAAACGTTCACATACAATAAAATGAAGGTTTAAAAATAGTTAAGCGTTATTACAGTTCAATACCTAAACCAGGGTTAAGGATTGGTCACAAACGATGTTGTGAAACTATGGTTGAAATGGATGCAAGTTAACCATAGTTAAGCATTATGTTTGTACTAAGCAAACCATGATTCTGGCCGTTTCCCGGCCCATCCGCTTGCTAAAGTGACAAGCAGATCAGCCACACCTCTAACATTTTGCTAGTTGCCCGAGTTAGGGAAAGCGAAACAAGTATTTTTTTAAAAAATCAAGTCAAATTATACGAGACACGTTTGTGAGACCTTCCAACACAGGACGCCTGCTTTCAGTTGCTTATGACTTCAACCCTCATCAGATGGGATCAAATCAGGCTTGCTGCCAAGTGCTTGGCTGAGAAAGATAAATTTAGCACAAGCTAAATTACACAATGTCATTTGACTGAATATCACCACATCTGAACTGTAGCCACAACTTCCGTTCAGCATCAGCAGGGAAGGGAACACGGTAGGATAAAACTAGCAACTTGCAAACGAGACAGGGTGCCAATGTTAAATGCAGTCAGAGAAATGCGCACACATTTGTTTGACAAAAGTTGGTTTTATCCAAGTTACTGGAGTTATCAGTGCAATAGGATTTGGGCAAATCAACCCTGAATTAGAAAAGCTAAAAATACCCAAGAAACAGAGAGGCTCTTACCCCAATGAAAGGGATGAATTTCTGGTAAGAATCCTCATCTTGGCTGCAGGCAAAGGAAACAGCTGTTAAGATCCAATAGGCAGGAAAGAAGA